>NC_079500.1:40772287-41972287 GCF_030052815.1 Hevea brasiliensis | reverse complement strand
GCATAGAAATGATATTTAAGGTATGAATATGCATGGATGTTGAACTAGTGTGCTAATTGAGGTTTATGGGCAAATTGAATTGGACATTAGGGTTTTGAGAAGTGAAAAATTGATTTGGCTTATGAAATTGTTAGAGCACATTTTAATGGTCAATTAGTGACCATTTTAGGTAAGTTGACCATATTATGGACTGAAAAATAGGATTGCAAAGTGAAGTTGTAGGCTGCCCTAGGACAGCAGCAGAGGGACTGAAAATTCAGTCTACTTGCACTGCCATAACTTTGGCTGTGTAGGTCCAATTGATGTTTGGCCAATTGGACATGAAACTAGGCTTATAATGGCACATTTTTACTGAAGAAACCATGCCCAAAAGACCAAAGCAAGAGGACCAAAACTTGGCCCCAATCCAGATACCCTGCAAACAGCCCCTGCAGAATTTACCAAATGAACAGTAACTGTTCATTTGGCCATAACTCACTGTAGATATGGTCAATTGACCTAAAATTTTTACAGAAAAAAGATAGGATATAGACAAACAACTTTCATGAAGAACATCACCCCAAATTATGCCATTAACCCATTCAAATTATTGGGCAAAGTTAAGTTATCAAACCTGCAACTCTGCAGATTTTCACTTGAGCAGTAATGTTTGGATGGCTATAACTCTCTCTAGAAAACTCAGATTTAGGCGATTCTTGAACCGATGGAAACCTAAGGTATGGTAGAACATTTCATTAGAAGAAAGTTAGACCAAATTATGAACTTAACTTTATCAAATACTGACCAAAGTTGGACTAAAAATCTGCCAGACCCAAAATCTCAGCATGAACAGTACATGTGAACAGTAAACTTATTTTGGCCATAACTTGAGCTACAAAACTCCAAATGGAGTGATTCAAAAAAGGAAATTCAACTAGACAAAATAAGGAACAACTTTCATGTTTACCATTTCCTCAAATTCCCACTTTAAAAATAACAAATGGAACAGTAAAGATGAAGCATGAAAACCGAAAATTTTGCTCAATTAGCATTAAGATTAAAAATGGTATTGGCAACCAATACCAACAAGTTTTAAATACAAAATATGGTATGTTTGAGGTGTTAAAACCAATACACCTATTTTCTATCCAAAAGTCAACATTTTTGTTGACCAATGAGGTGAATAGTGACACCAAAACCAAAAATTGGCAATTTTGCCAAAATGACCTAAGCTTTGAGAAAGTGACCAAAACCAACAAGTTTTGAATGCAAAATATGGTATGTTGAGAGTGTCAAAACCAATGTACCTATTGTTTATGCAAAAGTCAACATTTTAGTTGACTAATGAAATGAATAGTGACATGAAAACTTGAAATTCAAAAATTGTGAAACTTAAAAGTGCAAAATGCCCTAGTAGGCCTAATGTGATTGGTTTGGATAGTTTGGCATGCCAATAGGGTATTGTTTTAGCAGTACTGCGAAAGGCTTTATGCCTGTATTCATGGCTTTATGCCCGTATTCATGGCTTTTATGCCCGTTTTCATGGCTTTTATGCCCGATTATGTGATATCATGGCTTTTTAGCCATCTCGATCGCATGCATGGTTGGCGTTCTGCGTCCCATGGTATGATTGACCGAGGCACCGCGGTGTCGGTGCCAACGACCGTTATCCAGTCCATCGTTCAAAGATAGGTTACTTGGGCATGGAAAAGTATAACTGTAATTGAACTGATTGTTAAAGAAAATACAAAAATTAAATATCAGGAATGATTATGATAGAATACAAAGAAACTCAAGATCATGAAGAAAATAATTAACAAAATGCATGAAGAAGTTAATATCATAAAACGTAATTAGCCCTCGACTAAACATTAAGTTGGTAATTATTCAGTTCTTATGAACACAATGGCTAAGAAATTATGATTTTTATTTGCATATTATATTTTCTTGTATTATTGGCACCACTAAGCTTTATGCTTAGCGCGTCGCTTTTGTAACGTGAGGTATCAAGATTTGGACAGAGGGCCCAGTAGACCACAGATTCGGTAAGGCAGTTCATAGTTCTGCATAGTGTCCGTGTCACCTCAACTTCTGCAGTGCATTGGTAGGACACTAGGTGTCATTTTGGCATTCTGTAATAAATTTTGATTTTCTCATATGTAATGAAACTTATGTAATGTATTTTGATTTTCATGTAAATAATGCAAATTTGTGTTTGTAAATGGAAAAGTGAATATTGATCTGTAACTGGTACATGATTATCAAATGAGGTGAATGATTGAGAAATGAATGTGAACTGAGAAATATTGAGATTTTGATAAATGGAGTTGAGATGAATGAATAAGAATATAGGAAGAGTTTTTCACAGGTTCCGAAGAATGGTTTTCCCCATTTTTAGCCGGTACTCTGCCGGATTTTCTTTAAAATTTTCGGAACCTCAAATAAATTATAATTTCGACAAAAGGCTTAAATAAATTATATTTCACAAGTTATATTAAAAAGGAAGAATAAAAATGAATTAAGATAAAATAGAGTGCTCGGCACATTGAGTGGCATAACTTGCTTGGCTACACTATAGTCGGGTAAGGGGTGTCACATTTAGTGGTAGCAGCTCAATTGGTAAGAGGCGAAGCAAATCCGTGAGGTGATATGGGTTCGAATCCTAGCTCTGCAGGGCGAAGGGATTGAACTCCACCAAAGCGGACAGTACCGATTTGAGTTGCATCGCCGGCCTCTAGAGGGGTACGCCGGCAAGATGGCCACCCATAGAGGGGCTTGAGCTGGGGCCCACTAAGCCGGGGTGTGACAAGTGTTAACACAACCAGTGTCAGGAAAGGACTTTGTGGTCTACAGTGATGCCTCTCATAATGGGTTAGGGTGTGTATTGATGCAAGAGGGGAAGGTGGTTGCTTATGCTTCCAGACAGCTAAGGCCACATGAACAGAATTACTCTACCCATGATCTAGAGCTTGCAGCAATTATCTTCGCATTGAAGATATGGAGGCATTACTTATATGGTGACAAGTGCTACATTTACACAGACTACAAAAGTCTAAAATATTTGCCAACTCAGAAGGAGCTCAACCTTAGACAGAGGCGATGGATTGAGTTCCTTAAGGACTATGATTGTGTAATTGACTACCATCCTGGGAAGGCAAATGTAGTTGCTGATGCTTTGAGCAGAAAATCCATCACAGCTTTGAGATCATTGAATGCCCGTCTATCTTTGCTTCGAGATGGAGCTATTTTGGCTGAGTTGCAAGTGAGACCAAACTCACTTACAGATTTTAGATGGGCAAAAGGCAGATGAAAAGTTAATGGCTATTATGAGCAAAATCTCAGAGGGAAAAGCAACTGACTATGAGGTGAAAGCAAATGGGTGTCTGTACTACAAAGGAAGAGTATGTGTACCAGATAATGGGGAATTAAAAGCCAGTATTATGAAAGAGGCACATGCCAGTGTTTATGCTATACACCCAAGAAGTACAAAAATGTATCATGATCTGAAGCTTCATTATTAGTGGCCTGGTATGAAGAAGGACATAGCTGACTATGTGACTAAATGCTTGACATGTCAGCAAGTCAAGGCAGAACATCAAGTTCCATCAGGTTTGCTATAGCCTATACGCATACCTGAATGGAAATGGGATCGGGTCACCATGGATTTTGTGAGTGGTCTACCTCTCACCCAGAAGAAACATGATGCAGTATGGGTGATAATAGATAGATTGACGAAGTTAGCACACTTTCTGCCAGTTAGGACTGACTACTCACTGGAGAAGTTAGCAGAATTGTATATCAGTGAGATAGTTAGATTGCATGGAATTCCACTTTCCATCATTTCTGATCGAGACCCAAGGTTTACATCGAGATTCTGGAAGAAGTTGCATGAGTCCTTGGGTACACAACTCCACTTCAGCACAGCTTTACATCCTCAAACGGATGGGCAATCAGAAAGAGTAATCCAGGTAAACAATTGAAACCAATTAAACTAATACACATATTGAACTGAAATGGTAATAATAACATGAAATATATGTCAGGTCCTTGAGGATATGCTGAGCAGTTGTGTCATTGAGTTGGAGGGAAGTTAGGATAGATACCTCCCACTGGCATAATTTGCATACAGCAATAGCTACCAAGCTAGCATCCAAATGGCCCCGTATGAAGCATTGTATGGGAGAAAATGTAGAACTCCAGTGTGCTGGACTGAATTGGGCGAAGATAAACTAGTAAGGTCAGACCTGGTGAAACAGACTGAGGAGAAGGTAAAACTAATCAAAGCCAATCTGAAGGTTGCCTCAGACAGACAGAAATCCTATGCCGACTTAAAGAGAAAAGAAATAGAATATGCGGTTGGCGATAAAGTGTTTCTCAAAGTCCTAAGGTTTGGAAGAAAAGGTAAGTTAAGCCCTAGGTTCGTTGGCCTAAATGAAGTCATTGAACGTGTGGGTCCAGTGGCCTATAGGCTAGCTTTACCACCAGAGCTGGACAAGATCCACAATGTGTTCCACGTGTCTATGTTAAGAAGATATCGCTCAGATCCTTCACATGTCATCTCTATGGAAGAAATTGAAGTACAACCGAATTTGACATATGAAGAAGAACCCATACGGATCCTGGCTCAGGAAGTGAAAGAGTTGAGAAATAAGCAGATTCCACTGGTGAAAGTGCATTGGAGGCACCACAACACCAAGGAGGCAACTTGGGAAAGTGAAGAGACGATGAGGCAATAGTTCCCTCAATTGTTTGCATCAGGTAAATTTCGAGGATGAAATTTAAATTAGAGGGGAAGAGTTGTAACACCCTCCCTGTAGCAACTCCGTACATTCTACTGTTCTGGTGACCAGTGTCGGACCGAACAGCTAGAACATCTGGAAAAATATTTAAACTAAAGTGAGGAACCATAATTAACTCAAATATTAATAAGAAAAATTTAGGAAAAATTTTAGAAATAAAATACAACTAAGTTGAATGAGCCGGTGCCCTAGCGATGGGTAACCCAGTGGGAAGTTGCGGTTCTCGCAACTAGGAGACCTAGACCTAGGGGAAAATTCATAAAATAATTTTTGGGACTCCAGAGAAGAGTCATTGAGGTTTCTATGGCATTAGAATGCTAAGAAAATACATAGAAAAATTTTTCAATCGGTACAGACAATTTTGGCCCGTTGAGCCAAACGGAGGGCATTTTGGTCATTTCGCCTTCAGAGGTGATTTTTGGCCGACTTGCCCAGTTAAGTAAATAATTATTATAATATAAAATGTGAATAAATAATGCTAAAAATTAAATTGAAAATGAGTAGAGAAGAGAAGAAAAAAAAATGGAAGAAAATACCAATTATGACATCATATGATGTCATTAAACACTTACCCACCAATCATATTTAATCAACACTTAAATTAACTAATAAAATGTAGATAAGAATACAGCAAAAACTCATAAAATTCAGCAGCCATCACCTTCTCGTATCCCTCAAACTCCATAACCATTCCACCATTGAAAGCTTACCAAAGCTTTATAACCCACCCAAATCTCACTTAAAACCCTAAGTCCACTTCAATAAAATTGGTCTCTACATCTTAAGCAAGTGTTTGGCTGCCAAGAAAGCCAAACAAAGTGAAGGAAAAATCTAAGTTGGGTCAAGAAAAAATTCTGCTCCATTCAAGGTTAGTGCCCTAAACAATTTCTTTCTTTCTTTAATCTTGTAAGCATGCTAAATCAAGTAGAAATTGTGTGAAATTAAAAGAAAAACTTTAGTAAATGAAATCTCTAAATTTGGCAGCCATGATAAAGTTTAAGGATTGTTGGTTTTTGATGAATTAAGTGGCTTAATTATATTATTGATGAGTATAGATGATGGATAAAGTGATTTGGTATGAGTTTGGTGTGTGTATGCCATGAATTGGAAATTGGAGTTAGGGTTTGAGCATGAAATTGAGACTTTGATCATGTAATGATGAAAGTGAGTTTTAATGGTCAATTAGTGGCCATTTGGTTATTGGTAAACAAGAAATGAAGTGTGTTTAATGATGGGATTTAGGTTTAGTGTGGCTGCCCTACGTGACCTGCAGAATTGGACATAAGTCCGGCAGGTTTGGGCAGCCATAACTTGAATTGTAGAGATTCAATTGGTGTTTGGCCAATTGGACATGAAACTAGACACATAATGGCACAACTTTGGTGAGGAAACCTTGCCCATAAGACCAAACCAAGTGGACCAAAAGCTTGCCCCAAACCGGGGTGACCTGCAGTCTGTTTCTGCAGAATGACCAAATGAACAGTGATTGTTCATTTGGCCATAACACAGTGTAGAATGGTCCAATTGACCTGAAATTTTACCAGCAACAAGTTGAGATATAGACCAAAAGGTTTCATGAAGAAACCTAACCCAAATTATGACCAGAACCTATCCAACAAGGGAGTTGCAGTCACTGTTCACTACACTGTAGATATGGTCAGTCCAGAAAAATTCCAATCCGGCCAGTTGTGGTTTTTGGACCATAACTTGAGCTATAAAACTCCAAATGGAGTGATTCAAAAAAGGAAATTCAACTAGACAAAATAAGGAACAACTTTCATGTTGATCATTTTGCCAAATTCCAACTACAAAAATGACTAATAGAACAGTAAAAATAAGGTATCAAAACTGAAAATTCTGCTCCGTTAACTTTAAGCTTAGAAATGGTATTGGCAACCAATACCAACAAATTTTGAATGCAAAATGTGGTATGTTGGGAGTATTAAAACCAATATACCTATTTTCTATGCAAAAGTCAACATTTTGGTTGACTAATGAAGTAAATAGTAACACCAAAGCTTGAAATTCAAAAATTGTAAAACTCAAAAGTGTAAAATGCCCTAGTATACCTAACAAGATTGGTTTGGATAGCTTGGCATGCCAATAGGGTTCAGTTAGCAGTACTGCACATGGCATTATGCCATTCTGTGATTTCATGGCTTTTAGCCATTCTAACATTATGTTGATACTTGGCCTTGTGCATAATGTTATTACAGCTTATTAGCTGTTCTGTTGCACACCGGGAGACACATATGTGACCGATGGTGTGACGGCCCGAGATACTTGATACCCAGTGCCAGTTTACCCGTTTATCTGGTCCAGTCGTCCATTATAGGTTACTTGGGCAACCAAAAATGAAAGTGGACAAATTTAATAAAATAATGAATATAACAAGTACAAATTAAGTAAGACTACAAATACTCATCGAAAATTTATTTGCAATAAGAAATCAATATATACACTGCATATTTATTTTATGTTATTTCTTTTTATTTTATTATTGGCACCACCAAGCATTATTGCTTAGCACATTGCTTTTGCCACGCGTAGGTTCTGGAGAGATCGACCGAGAGCCCAGTAGACCACAGACTGGGTGAGACCTTCTACAGCTCTGCATAGTGTCCGTGTCACCTCACCTACGTCAGTGCATTAGTAGGACACTAGGTTTTATTTTGATATTTTGTTATTAACTTTTATTTTCTCATATGTAATTGAGACTTATGTAATGTATTTTGGTATTAATGTAAATAGTGAAAATTGTGTTTATGAATGGAAAAATTGAGTATTTATTTATTGCTTGTATATGAATACCATGTGAAATGAATGATTGAGAAATGGAAATGTTGTGGAAAATATTGAGATTTTGATAATTATTGGAGTTTGAGAATGGTTGGAAATGATTATTGGAAGTGTTTTTAACAGGTTCCGAAGAACTGTTTTCTCCATTTTTAGCCGGTACTCTGCCGAATTTTCTATAAAATTTGCGGAACCTCAAATAAATTTATGACTTCAATAAATGACTAAAATGAGATTTCACAAATTATACTCCATAACTATGAAAAAAAAAATAAATTAGGAAGAATAAAAATGATTAAATTAAAATAGGGTACTCCGGTACACTGTGTGGCATATCTTGCTCGGCTACACTGTAGACGGGTAAGGGGTGTCACATCCACTCACTTTTAATTAAGTTATTTTATATGTTAAGATTTTAATTATTCAATTTATACCCCATTTCTTGCACTATTCGTATAATGTTTCTCATTTTAATTTTTCATGACATTTCCAAAGTGTAATGTCATTTATTTTTAATGGACATTGAGGTCAAAAGGCAACTCTTGGTGTCAAATGACCAAAATGGCCCTCTTTAGGTTGTATTCCCAATTTTTTTGTAACACTGATTTTTGTCTGTTTCTTAATTTTTCATTTTTCTTTGTACTAATTTATTAATTTTTCTTTGATATTTCTAGTGTTGATTATATTTCAACAAACCTTTACTTATGTCCCGAAATTTAATTCCAAGAGTTCCCCATAGTCCTGGGTTTGGCAATGGCCTTCCCGATGCGGTCACCCATCGCTGCGGTGCTGACTCGTTTAACCTAGTTTCATTTTCTCTCTTTCATTTTTTTTTATTTTTCTTGTATTTTCTTTTTATTTATTTCATCAATATATGTCTGTTCACTATCACCGAAGTGTAGTTCCAGATACCCTGACTTGCCTGGACTGATATTAGGCCACTAGAGCAACAGAACATATAGAATATGTACAATGGGGATGTTACAAGTTTTACTTAACTTTAAGTTTTAAAGTTATTAGTTGTGCATCACTGAGTGATATACTCAGCGATAGCTTATTATGCTGTCGAAGGTAAGGGTAAAGAGAAGGCTACCGAGTGAGAGACTTGGAAGCAGCATTTTGTGTGGACTGTGAGTGTATATATTTAGTAGGTATGCCCCTGTAATTCCTTTTGATGTATTTTGTAACTATATGTATGATGTACGGACATTGAGCAGTTTGTATTAAAAAGCATTTCGGGTTTGTAAATGTTTGTACTTCATTTTGAGACTTATGCAAATGTAACTTTTATAATATTAAGTTTACTTTCTCTAATGAATGTAAGACTTGAAATGTAAAGGTATTAATATCATGCTTATGAGTTACATTGCAGTTTCAACAGGGTATAAAAATGTGTTTTGTTAAAGTTTTGACTATTGCCACTATGCAGTTTTCCGTAAAACAAGAATAAAATAAAATACTATGTTTTGTTTAAAATCCCTTGTAGTATATTTAATGGGTTATCGGTAGGTATAGTTCAGTAATTCATTAGGTATACTACAGGATCATGTTATATCTTACAAAGGGATAAGGTGTGACATGTTTTAGATAACTTTAAAACTTAAGGTAAAACACAACTTGTCAAAATACAAGAAATCATATATTTGCATAATCATGATAGCATCACAAAACTTTTTGAGTCCATAAGAATCATTTATTGAAATCACATTTCGAATGATTCACACTTCATAAATCACAATTCACAAAGCATTAGTGTTGCCAACATCAACATGCAATTTAGGCCATGACACAAAATTTCACGATCAGTGCCATGTTGTACACCACGACAAAGCAATCTGAACCACACTAACTATTATTAATGAGGGAAGGGCTAGTTAGCTAATGAGTACTCATGTAGTCTTACCCCACTAACCGTTATTAATGGGAGACATAATCAATATCCATTATCAACCCCAAGTAGTCGTTACTATTGGAGAGTTCTAAAAAAGACTGTCATACTAACTGTGGTTTTAAAACAGTTTTCAAAAGTTTTCCACTCAACAATCACATTTATAAACCAATAAACACATTCAAATTATCATAATATCTATATAGAGGTGGCAACACCCAAATTTCTCAAATGTAAGAGAAAAATCATATTTCTGTCAAAGTAAACTTGTTCAAAGCAAACTGATTCAAATAAACACATTCCAAACAATTTACAAGTTTAAAATTGAAGAAAATGTTAGTTGTGCACAAACCTTCAATGAACTCCTTTATCTTTACTTATTTCTCCTTGTCTGTCCCAACCTCTTTCTCTACTGAAAATACACAAATAGAATACCTCAATACTCATCTCAATTGCTGCCAAGTACTCATTACATGAATGTCTAATACATCACAAGTTAGCTTTGTAAATTTGAAAGAGTTTTGGATTTTGGAGAGCTTAGTGTCCTAATCTTTGAACATAATTTTTACCTAGTTCCAATCATAATTTGGTGAGGTATTCTTCATGAAATTTTTCCCTTTAGGTCTCATATTTATTTTCCTTTTTGAATCACCTCATTTGGAGTTGTGTAGCTCAAGTTATGACCAAAACAGTGATTACTGTTCACGTGAGGCTTACTTTGGCAGCTTTGGTGACTTAAGGTTGGCTAACAATTTGATTAGGTTAAGTTCGTAATTAGGCTTCAAGTTCTTGATATGAAATGTTCTACTATATTTTAAGTCTCTATCAGTTTAAGAATCACCTAAATTGGAGTTTTCTAGAGAGAGTTATAGCCTTGCAAAATTTACTATTCATATGGTCAATTTGCAAATTTCCAGATTTTGGCAGATTTATTAACTCAACTTTGCTCAGCAATTTAATTAGGTTAAAATGGAATTAAAATTCTAGATTTTTATTTCTTTTATTTTCTTTTTCACTTTATACTTGAATTCCTTTCCCAAAAAAAATTATTCCATAATTCAATTTATTAATTTCATTTAATTTAATTGATATTTTGGTCAAAAGTCAACTCTTGAAGTGAATTGACCAAAATGCCCCTCATCGGGTTTTAATCCCTCCTTTTTATAATACCCGATGAGTCCTTAGATTTTTGGTTTACTTGAATTTTTATCATGTCTATCTCAATTAATTTTCCTTTTATTTTTTGTCCTCAAGATGTTCTTGAATAGTACTAGTCACAGATAAAAAATGGTACTATTCATAACTCGGAGGTTCAGACTGTTACAATTCTCCCCTTCTTAAAAATAAAATTTTATCCTCGAAATTTACCTGGTCTCAGTCTCTGAATATCTGTGCATGTTGCCTCCTCATGTCCTCTTCACGCTCTCATGCAGCCTCCTAGCCTGAATGATGGTTTCATAGCACTTTCACCAGAGATATCCACTTGTTCCTCAGCTGCTTTATCTCATATGCCAAGAATGTCAAGTCTGGATTTACCTCAATCTCTTCTACTAGAAACATGTGAGAGGGGTCTGATCTATACCTCTTTAACATGGAGACATGAAAGACATTGTAAATCTTTTTTAACTCTTGAGGCAATGCCAACCTATATGCCAATGGACGCACTCTTTCCAGAACCTCATATGGCCCAATGAGGCGAGGACTTAGTTTCTCTTTCCTAACAAACCTCATGATCCTCTTCCATGGGGAAACTTTTAGGAACACCTTGTCAACCACTCTGTACTGAATATCTCTTCTCTTTAGATCAATCTAGGACTTTTGTCTATTCGATGCAACTTTGAGTCTGTCTCTAATGATCTTAACCTTTTCTTCTGTCTGCTGCACTAATTCTGGGCCAATCAACTTCCTTTCGCTCACTTCATCCTAACACAAGGGAGCTCTGCACTTTCTGCCATAAAGTACTTCATATGGAGGCATTCCAATACTTGACTGATAACTGTTGTTGTAGGCAAATTCAATTAAAGTCAAGTGTGTGTCCCAGCTCTTTTCAAACTCAATCACACAAGCCCGAAGCATATCCTCCAAAATCTGAATGATCCTTTTAGACTGGCCATCTGTCTATGGATGGAATGCTGTACTAAAGTTCAATCTAGTTCTTAGGGCTTTTTGGAGACTACCCCAGAATCTAGAAGTAAACCTAGGATCTCTGCCAGACACAATAGACACTGACACTTCATGCAACCTTACCATATCATCAATATGCAGTTTGGCCAATATTTCCAGGCTGTAGTCCATCCTCACTGGCAGAAAGTGTGCAGACTTGGTCAATCTATCAATAATAACCCAAACTGCATCATGATTCTTTTGGGTACGGGAAAGTCCTGTCACAAAATCCATAGTGATTCTCTCCCATTTCCACTCAGGTATTGGCAATGGCTGTAGCAACCCTGTAGGCACATGGTGTTCTGCCTTTACTTGCTGACAAGTTAGGCATTTGGCAACATATTCTGCAATGTCCTTCTTCATTTCCCTCCACCAATTGTGCCCTTTCATAGTTTTGTATATTTTGGTTCCACCAGGGTGCATAGCAAAAGGTGAATCATGTGCGCAGAGGAGATGGTTAGAACAGATAAAAGATTATAATTGCTTGATAGACTATCTGAAGAAGCGAAAGCATAAAAAACATAAGTTTAGATCATTGAAATCAAAATTTTTCTTCTAGGGTCTCATGCATCATGCAAGATTCATTATTTATCTATTTGATTTCAATGTTAAACAGTATATTAAAACACTTTTAATATGATTTTGGATCTACATTTGCCATTTAAGATTTAAGAATTAATAGATTAATTCATTAGAATCCTAAATTAAATCAAGAACAAGTGCACTAACCTTTTGATGCACTGTAATTGTGTTTGGTACCTTTGAGATGCACCTAGGACACCAGATGTTGTCCCTCTAGCTTGTCCAGACCAAGATCACCAATGGCAGCCCCTTGAATAGCTTCTCAAGCCTTTCCAATCAATTAGAAATTAAGGTTTTACCTTTAGAGATGTTATAGATGTATACAGGACACTATAAATGATTTCTAGCAATTTTAATTCAAGAGAATGTTGGCAATTCTCTTTGAATTGATGAGAGATGAAGAAGATGTAACACCCCTACTTGTATAGCCTGGTATATTTCACTATTCCGGTGACCGGAGTCGGTCTGGACAATTAAGGGGATTAGAACCACACTTAAGACAACTAGATAAGCCATAAACAAAAATAATTAGTAATTGTCAATTAGTTAAGAATAAATAAGAAAAATAGAACATAAGAAGTTAAACGAGCCGAGAGTCACAGCGATGGGTTACCTTCTCGGGAAGGACTGTGAAGTCCATTTAAACTCAAATTTCCAACTGTAAAATGTGACACTGCGGTCCTTAAGACTATTACAAACACAGTAGAACAGAGAAAATCACGAAAAAGAATTGTTAAGTCAGTCAAATAATTAGGTCAAGGAGCCGGAAGAAATATTGAATTATTTGCAAATCGAGTTGAACCGGCGAGGGGCAATTTGGTCAATTGACTCCGAGAGCTGACTCCTGACCTAACTATCAAATAAAATCAGAGAAAAGAAAATTTCAAAGAACTAATAGAAAAATAAATGAAAAAAAAAAGAAAAAGAAAAGTTGAAAAAGTAATGACATCATGTGGTGACAAAAGCATGATGCAATAAACTTAATTATTAAAAATTGAAACTATAGGATAATTGAAGAGTTATAATGCATAAAACAAAAAAGAAGAAATGAAAAACATTATTGGTCTTCTCTCCCAACTAAGCTGGCCACTCTTCCCTCTCCCTCAAACCACCATTGTTACACCATAAAAGCTTGAATCAAAGCTTTCTTTCAACCATTTAAACCTATTTTGACCCCAACTTAACTCATTAGAACTTGATTTAGTCACTTGAGAAGAAGATTGATCACAAAAAGAAAGAAGAAAAGAAGAAGGAAATTAAAGAATTAGCATCCAAGTTGAGGTTAGTGATTTAAGTTGCAAAATTTAGTTTATTAGTTGTGTTTATAGCTTAACTAACTTAGAAATATGTTTAAATGAATAGAAAATTTTTTGTTGAAGGACCAAGCTGAATTTCGGTCAACTAGGGTTTTGATATATGTGTCCATGAATTTGGTGGATTTAAAAGTGTATGTGAGCTTGATTGGGTTGAAGAAGCATGTATATAGGCATTGAATTGGTTAAATGCAATGAATAGGTGAACTAGGGTTTTGGACACTTAGGCTTTAGGATGCAAAAATGTGAGAAATTGGGAAATGATGTGTTTGACCTAGTTTGAGGTGAGAAATGGTCATTTGTGACCAAATGAAGTGTTGTGGAAGTGTTTGAATTGAGTTTAAATTTTGATTGAATGTGGTCATGCTACTGGCAGCAGGACCAAGGTCCTTTTGAGGGATCAAAAATGAAAATTTATAAGTCCAATTGGTATGAGACCAATTCAGAATGAAAATAGACACAAGATGACACAATTTTCATTTAGGAATCATGCCCAAAAAGTTACCAAAACCTAGTGAACAAATTAACCAAATTCGGATTTTCTCAGTTTCACCTGTACAAAAATGACTAAATGAATAGTATTTGTTCATTTAGCCATAACTTGGGCTAGGTAGGTCTAAATGACCTGAAATTTTACCAGTGGATAGTTGAGGTATAGACCTAAAACTTTTATGAAGAACACAAACCAAAATTATGCCACTAACCAAGTCATTTGGCCACCCAAAGTTGGCAACCTACAACTGCCAGAACTAGAAATTGCCCAGAAATCTGGGTTAAGTCCAATCCGGCAGCCATGATTCAAATGGCTATAACTTAAGGTACAAAACTCCAATTGGAGTGATTCAAAAAGGAGAACAAATTTAAGACAATAGGGAACATTTTCTATGAAGAAAGTTTTGCCAAATTCTAATAGAAAAATGACCAATGGAACAGTGCAACTTAAGACACCAAAACTGAAAATTTGCAAATTTGCCTAAAAGACTTAGAATTTGAGTAAACAACCAAAACCAACAAATTTAGTGACCAAAATGTAGTATGTGGATGAAGTTAGAATTCTCATACCTATTAAGCCTTAGAAAGTCAACAAATTGACTTGAATAGTGTAGTGAATAGCAATCCGAAACACAAAAATTAAAGAACGTCAAGTTTAGCACATTAGAGTTAGGTAAAAGTGAAGTTAAATTTATTTTTGGATTTATGTTAAGTTATGGTACTGAAACACTGTAAAATTGTGTGTTTCAGTGGAAAAGAACACCGGGAAAGAACCAAAGGAATCGAGTCAAGGCCAAGAGGCGACTCGTTTAAGGTTTGTGCAGAACATATAATTTATGTAAATTATTTTCTGCATATTGTTTTGAATAATGTGAAATATTGAATTATGACATTCTTATGATGCTTTTGATTTAAATTGTTGAAAGTTAATTGTGTATATTTGAAATGGCAATATTTAGCAAATTCTTAAGATAAGTTTTGAAACCACATTGTCATGACCATATATTTGAACACCTCACTAGCATGACTAGTGGGGGTAATCAGTTTCGAATTTTGATTCCTTCTCTGGCTGAAGTATTGAGGTGTGTGCCAGTAGAAGAAGAAATTGAATGTATATCCATATATTTGAGCTAGCTAGCCTTGTGATGTGACTTCTCCGTAGCCTCTGGCTATTGAGATTATATTTATTTCGAATGGCATGATATAACTGTGGGTTTTATGAAATGTGTTTTGATATTTCGAAATGAAATTATTTAGATTAAAATCTCATAATTCGTGTTTTGTATTTAATTCTCATGTTCAGTCTAATTTTTGAATAAATATGATTTAAACTCTACATAAAGATTATTTTAGTATATTGTGCACCACTGAGTCCTAGTACTCAGCGATGGCTGTTATTGCTATCACTGATTTAGAGACTAGAGGAGCAGCAGACTGAGCTGCTGAGGATTGTGGAGCGACTTACCTTGAAGTTATATCGGGTATAAGTTATATCCTGACTATAAATATTTATTTTGATGTATGTAATGCACATAAATGTATGGACATGTAAAAATGGGTCTTGAGCAGCTTGTATAAAGTTTGTATAAAGTTTGTAATAATTTTTAGTTTGGATTTTCCTAATGTAAATTTTTAGTATAATGTATATATAAATTGTTTATCTTTAGTGAAATATGAATGAATGAAATTGATTGACAGTATCTTGATGATTACTGATTTTTTGGAAATTGAGAAATGAGGATTGTTGAATTTTAAAACTTGAGAAATTGGTTGAGATTGATTGTGAATTTGAAGAAGTGATTGAAATAAATAATTGGAAGTGCTTTTTATAGGTATTTGAAGAACTATTTTCTCAAAATACAGACGGCACTCTGCCGAAATTTTTATAAAATTTGCGAAAAAATAAAATGGGCCAAAAATTTTAACTAGTTTCTAACTTTAGTTAAATGTTTTAATACCTATTAGAAAATGCTCACTACTTATCAAAAGTAAGAAAATTGCTTTAAAATCCCTTGTAGGGTACTTAATGAGTTATCGGTAGGTAAAGTTCGGTAGTTCATTAGGTATTCTACGGGATCATGCTATACCTTACAGAGGGGTAAGGTGTGATAGAAGAAGAGTGGAAGAGAGGCTCAAGGGTGGCGGCACAAAATGATAGAATAGCATCTTACTTTTTGTTCTTTCATCCTTTCCTTTATATAGCTAGGTCATCACTTAAAACCCTTGCCACATGTCATCATCTGATTGGCTCTTTATTGACCCAATCACATTGTGCCAAGTGTCAAACTTAGATTTAATCTTGACTTTGATCATCTTACATGATTAAAAGACAAATGGCAAGCTTATGTGTAGTGCCGTGTGTCATCTTTTCATGGTGCCACATGTCACCTTGTGAAATGATCAAAATACCCTTGTGTCTTAATTTTGAGTTCTCAACGCAAAATAATTATTTCTCTTCTTATAATCAATTTATATCAAATATAAATTAATTAATTAATCCCTATTAATTAATTTCTCATAATTAAATTCATATTTAAACATTTTAAATATAAATTTAACTTTTACTATACATCCAATAACCTAGATTTAGTTTCGAGTCATGCTAGGGACTTTGCAATCTAATTACAAACAAAACCTATTTAATTAATCAATTAAACTCTTTAACTAATTAATTAAATCACATTTAACTTGGTGATTACTTGTGTATGTGTGTGACTCACTAGGCTCATCACTAATTGGCAATGAGACATGATATCAACTCTTAATATCATCAGAACTCTTTCTTACCATAAATGATTTCTCTAAATCATTTTATGCACCTCATAGACTATGGTTAACACCTAGCATAGCATGCCATGGCTACCCAATCAGTAATAAGGAATACCTTAAATGAACCTTTTATCATATGTTACCATGCACTAGAATCTCTCTGTTACAAAATCCCAATTCGAGCTGGAGTCATGGTTTATGTCAAACACCATTTGCCATGAATATTATGTTCTCTTTTAATTTCAGTTCTTGATCAAAAAGATTTTCTGATCAGAAACTCTTTTCTGATTAAATCTATCTATCTTGGCCAGGAACTTGAAACATCAAGAACAATTAAATGAACATAGGATTTTATTCTTATTTACTTAGGGTAACAGATTCCATCTTGATCAACAACTACCTCCATATATAACTAGTAGGAGCCAATACATGCCCATATACCCATACACAGTACAAGTATGAAAGTTGTATCAAACTCAAATCACCTATATACAAGATAACTGTGCTATCTCAGGTCTAAAGATTATATGCACTGATATGATTTATGACAATGCATTGATAAGAGTAAACTCCATGTGCTTGTCATAAATGTCACTAGTTTGGCCTACTTATCATGCATAAGTGCCTATCATGTTTGTTATATGGCATGAGACTCACTATTCTATCTTATTTATATCTCATATAAATACATTGGGAACGAACATGAATACAATCTTTCTGGATAAGTCATGTCCTGTATGAAGTATCCTCTATTGTGAACCAATTTATAATACTTTGTGCTAGAAATACTGTCACTCATATTCTTAACAACTTAAGAATAGAATTTCTAACAAAATATCAATAGAAATTTTCTATTACACATAAATATATTATGTAAATGGAAAAGTGGCCATTTATTAATAAAACATGTACAAGATACATACTGAATGATATGCTCTAGGGCATATTACTAACAATCTCCCACTAGCACTAGAGCCATTCATTATAATATCTTAGACCCATCTTCTTAAGATGTATGTCTAGTTGAGTTTGCGACATAGGCTTAGTGAATGGATCAGTTGGATTTTCAGCTGATGCTGTGACACCCCCTACCCGTCTATAGTATAGCCGAGCAAGATATGCCACACTGTGTATTGGAACACCATATATGATCTCAATTATTTTTATCCTTCCTTAATTTATTTCTTTATGATGATGAAATGCAATTTGGGAGATTTGACTCGTTTAAGTCATTTATAGAAATTATAAATTCATTTAAGGTCCTAAAAATTTTATAGAAAATCCGGCAGAGTACCAGCTAAAAATAGAGAAAACAGTTCTTCGAAACCTGTGAAAAACACTTCCAATAATCATTTTTATTCCAAAACTCCCAATTATCACATCAGTTTTCAACAATTTCTCATCAATTTCTCAAACTTTCCAATCATATTTATACTCAAATCATAAATAAATACTCAACTTTCATTTATGAACACTATTTACAGATAATTTCATTAAAACATAATCACATAAGTTTCAATATACATGACAAAATAAAAGTTTAATTACAAAATTTACAAAAATACAAAACACAAAATACAAAATGTAGCCTAGCATCCTACCAATGCACTATAGCTGAGAGGTGACACAGAACACTAGCAGATCTGACTCTCACCCTGACTGGGGTCTACTGGAATCGCACTCCGTATCTCTAGTATCTACGCGTGGCAAAAAACAATACGCTAAGCAATAATGCCTAGTGGTGCCAATAATAAAATAAAAGAACTAAAAAAAATAAATATGCAGTTTGTATATTGATGTCTCATGCAGACTAATTCTTGGTGGTTATTTATAGTCTTATTTATTTGGTACATGTTATATCCATTATTTCATTAAATTTACCAACTTCCATTTTTGGTTGCCCAAGTAACCTATGCTGGATGACTGAACTAGATAAACAGATAAACTGGCACTGGGTACCAAGTACCTCGGGCCGTCACACCATCGGTCACATATGTATCTCCTAGTGTGTAACAGAATAGCTAATAAGCTGTAATAATTACTAGGCACAAGGCCAAGTATCACTATAATATCAGAATGGCTAAAAGCCATAAAATGACAAAATGGCATAATGGCATGTGCAGTACTACTAACTGAACCCTATTGGCATGCCAACCTATCCAAACCAATCTTACTAGGTGTATTAGGACACATTACCAAGTTATTGATTGAATTTTCATGCTTTACATGTAAGGTTACTATTCATTTTACTATTTAGGTGAAATTATTGACTTTCCAATGCATAATAGCTACATTAGTCCTAATCACATAAATTTACCACATTTTGATTCCCAAAAGTGTTGGCATTAGTTGCCAAGCCATACTTCTAACCAATGGTGAATAAATCAAAATTTTCAATTTTGGGTACTAGAGTTCACTGTTCCATTAGGCTATTCTACAGTGAGAATTTGGCCAATTTTTCTCTATCAAAGTTGTTCCTTATTGTGTCTAGTTACATTTATTTTTTTGAATCACTCCATTTGGAGTTTTGTAGCTCAAGTTATGGCCTAAATACCATAACTAGCCAGATTACAATTTTTTCAAAATTTCTGGGCAGAATCAGGTCTGCAGTTTTTGTACACTGATTGCAGTTCAGTTTTTGGACATGTTATGGTCAAAATTTGGGTTTGTTTTCTTCATGAAAGTCATAGGGCTATGTCTCACCTTTCTATTGGTAAATATTCAGGTCAATTAGACCTTTCTACACTAAGTTATGACCAAATGAATGAATACTATTCATTTAGTCATTTTGCCCAAGAAGAATGTAAGTCACCTGGATTTGGTCAATTTTTAGGGCATCCTATGTTTAGTTTCTAGACAGAGTTCCTTCACTAAAATTGTGCCATTATGTGTCTAATTTTATGTTCAATTATCCTTGCACCAATTGAACCTACACAACCCAAGTTATAGCTGCCCAAACATGCTGGACTCACATCTAGACCTGCAGGGCACTCAAGGCAGCACACCAAACCTCAAATCCTAAGCTACCATTCACTTCAATTCCTCATTATACTTAGCCAAATGGTCGCTAATTGACCATTAGAACTTCCATTACCAACACATAAGCAGAATCCCAAGTTTACCCCCAAACCCTAACTCCAACAACATCAATGCTTCATATACATGCAATCAATGAGTTAAGGCATCAAGTTCATATTCAATGGCAGCCATGTACAACTATGATTCATTCAAATTAAAGGAACCCTAATGTACCCTAAGGCTACCAAAATTTGATAAAATTCAGCCATGCAAAATTTATTTAAATTAGTTTAGTTTTATACTCATTTCATGTTCTCCATGATGTATACACAAAGTAATTAAGACTAATTGGCACTAATCTTGATTTAGCTAATTTCCAAAGCTTGAGAACTCCTCTTTTTCTCTTTCTTTTTGCTGCCCAAGACTTGCTCTAGGTGTAAGAATAAATATTTGTGAAGGGAAGCTAGGGTTTTGGGGTGATTTGGTTGGTGAACTTAAGCTTAGAGAAGCTTTAATGGTGGAGGGGAGAAGGAGACAGTTTCGGATGGAAGAAGAAAGGAGAAAGCAATCTGATATTTTTCTTTCATTTCTGCCCATTTCACTCACTTTAAGTGAGTTATAGCCATGTGTCACCATGTGATTGGGTGGAGGCACACTAATGACATCATGTGATGTCATAATTTCCCATTTAATTCATTTACTTTTTCTTTTCTTTTCTACTCAATTTCAATTTAATTTATAGAAATATTTATTCATATTTTATATCATAATAATTATTTACTTAACTGGACAAGTCGGCCAAAAATCATTTCTAAAGACGAAATGACCAAAATGCCCTCCGTTTGGCTTATTGAGCCAAAATCATCTGTACCGATCTAAAAATTGTTTTAAGCATTTTCTTGGAATTCTAATGCCATAGAAACCTCAATGACTCTTCTCTAGAGTCTCAAAAATTATTTTATGAATTTTCTCTCGGGTTTAGAGCTCCTAGTTGCGAGGACCACAACTTCCCATTATGTTACCCATCGCTACGGCACTGGCTCATTTAACTTGGTTGTATTTTATTTCTAAAATTTTTCCTAAATTTTTCTTATTAATATTTGAGTTAATTATGGCTCTTCACTTTAGTTTAAATATTTTTCTAGACGTTCTAGCTATCCGGACCAACACCGGTCACCGGAACAGTAGAATGTACGAAATTGCTACAGTGAGGGTGTTACAACTCTTCCCCTCCAATTTAAATTTCATCCTTGAAATTTATCTGTTGTAAACAGTTGAGGGAACTGTTGCCTCATCGTCTCTTCACTTTCCCAAGTTGCCTCCTCGGTGTTGTGGTGCCTCCAAAGCACTTTCACCAGTGGAATCTACTTATTCCTCAACTCTTTCACTTCTCAAGCCAGGATCCGTATGGGTTCTTCTTCATATGTCAAATCTGATTGTACTTCAATTTCTTCCATGGAGATGACATATGAAGGATCTAAGCGGTATCTTCTCAGCATGGATACATGAAACACATTGTGTATCTTATCTAGCTCTAATGGTAAAGCTAGCCTGTAGGCCACTGGACCCACACGTTTAATGACTTCATATGGGCCAATGAACCTAGGGCTTAACTTACCTTTTCTTCCAAATCTTAGTACCTTTTTGCACGGTGACACCTTGAGGAACACTTTATCGCCAACTGCATATTCTATTTCTTTTCTCTTCAAGTCAGCATAAGATTTCTGTCTATCTGAGACAACTTTTAAATTGGCTTTGAATAACTTTACCTTCTCCTCAGTCTATTTCTCTAGGTCTGGCCCTACTAGTTTATCTTCGCCCAATTCAGTCAACTCATTGGGGTTCTACATTTCCTCCCATACAATGCTTCATACGGGGCCATTTGGATGCTAGCTTAGTAGCTATTGTTGTATACAAATTCTGCCAGTGGGAGGTATCTATCCCAACTTCCCTCAAACTCAATGACACAACTCCTCAGCATATTCTCAAGGACCTACCATATATTTCATGTTATTATTATCATTTCAGTTTATTGATTCAATTGGTTTCAATGTTTACCTGGATTACTCTTTCTGATTGCCCATCCGTCTGAGGATGGAAAGCTGTGCTAAAGTGGAGTTGTGTACCAAGGATTCATGCAATTTCTTCCAAAATCTCGATGTAAACCTTGGGTCTTGATCAAATATGATGGAAAGTGGAATTCAATGTAGTCTAACTATCTCACTAATAGATAATTCTACTAACTTCTCCAGTGAGTAGTCAGTCCTAACTGGAAGAAAGTGTGCTAACTTCGTCAATCTATCTACTATCACCTATACTGCATCATACTTCTTCTGGGTGAGAGGTAAACCACTTACAAAATCCATGGTGACCCGATCCCATTTCCATTCAGGTATGCGTATAGGCTGTAGCAAACCTGATGGAACTTGATGTTCTGCCTTGACTTGCTGACATGTCAAGCATTTAGTCACATAGTCAGCTATGTCCTTCTTCATACCAGGCCACCAATAATGAAGTTTCAGATCATGATACATTTTTGTACTTCCTAGGTGCATAGCACAAACACTAGTGTGTGCCTCCTTTAGAATACCGGCTTTCAATTCCCCATCATCTGGTACACACACTCTTCCTTTGTAGTACAGACACCCATCTGCTTTCACTTCATAGTTAGTTCCCTTCCCTTCTTAGATTTTGCTCATAGTAGTCATTAACTTCTCATCAAGCTTTTGCCAATCCAAAATTTGCTGTAGCAAGTTTGGCCTCACTTGCAACTCAGCCAAAATAGCTCCATCTCGAGCCGTTCATGGATTTTTCGCTCAAAGCTTCAGCAACTACATTTACCTTCCAATGATGGTAATCAATCACACAATCATAGTCCTTCAAGAACTTAATCCATTGCCTCTGTCTAAGGTTGAGGTCCTTCTGGGTTGGCAAATATTTCAGACTTTTGTGGTCTATGTAAATGTAGCACTTTTCACCATACAAATAGTGCCTCCATATCTTCAGTGCGAAGATAATTGCTACAAGTTCTAGATCATGGATATGGTAATTCTGTTCATGTGGCCTTAGCTGCCTAGAAGCATAGGCGACCACCTTCCCCTTTTGCATCAATACACACCCTAACCCATTATGCGAGGCATCACTGTATACCACAAAGTCCTTTCCTGACACTGGCTGTGTTAACACTGGTGCTTCTGTCAACATAGCCTTCAACTTCTCAAAACTGGCCTACCACTTGTTATTCCAGTCAAATCTGACATTCTTGTGTAACAACTTGGTCATTGGAGCAGCTCTATTAAAGAAAATCACTTCACAAATCTTCTATAATACCTAGCTAGCCCCAAGAAACTTCTGACCTTAGTTGTATTTCTAGGAGACTTCCATTCCATCACTGCTTCTATTTTCTTAGGATCCACTCTAATCCCATCAGCTGACACTATATGCCTAAGGAATGCAATCTCATTTAATCAGAAGTCACACTTGGACAACTTAGCATATAGCTTCTTTTCCCTCAGGGTTTGCAGGACAATTCCCAAATGCTCATCATGTTCTTCCCTGGTCTTGGAATACACCAAAATATCATCAATAAAGACCACTATGAATCGATCTAGGCATGGATGCAAGATATGGTTCATAAGGTCCATGAATGCTGCTGGTGCATTTGTTAGGCCAAAGGGCATTACCAGGAACTCATAATGCCCATACTGGGTCCTGAATGCAGTCTTTGGCACATATGCATCCTTCATCCTCAACTAATGATTGTTAGTAGTATGCCCTAGAGCATATCATTTAGTATGTATCTTGTACATGTTTTTATTAATAAAAGGCATTTTCACTTTTCTGTTTTTATAATATATTTATGTGTAATAGAAAAGGTCCATTGATATTTTGTTAGAAATATTATTCTTAAGTTGTTAAGAATATTAGTGAAAGTATTTCTAGCACAAAGTATCATAAATAGGTTCACAGTTGAGGATACTTCACAATAAGGACATGACTTATCCAGTAAGACTGTATTCATGTTTGTTCCCAAGTTATTTGTATGAGATATAAATAAGATGGAATGGTGAGTCTCATGCCATATAACAAACATGATAGACACTTATACACGATAAGTAGGCTGAACCAGTGACATTTATGACAAGCACATGGAGTTTACTCTTGTCAATGTATTGTCATAAATCATATCAGTGCACATAATCTTTAGACCTGAGATAGCACAGTTATCTTGTATATAGATAGTTTGAGTTTGATAATGCTTTCATACTTGTAATGTGTATGCGTATATGGGCATGTGTTGGCTCCTACTAGTTATATATGGAGGTAGGTGTTGATCAAGATGGAATTTGTTTCTCTAAGTAAATAGGGATAAAATCCTATGTTCATTTAATTGTTCTTGATATTTCAAGTTCCTGGCCAGGATAGATATATTTAATCAGAAAAGAGTTTCTGATGAGAAAATCTTTTTAATCTAGAACTGGAATTAAAATAGAACATAATATTCATAGCAAATGGCGTTTGACATAAATCATGACTCTAGCTCGAATTGGGATTTTGTAACAGAGAGATTCTAGTGCATGGTAACATATGATTATAGGTTCTTTTAAGGTAAACCTTATTACTAATTGGGTGGCCATGACATGCTATGCTAGGTGTTAACCATAGTCTATGAGGTGCATAAAATGATTTAGAGAAATCATTTATGGTAAGAAAGAGTTCTGATGATATTAAGAGTTGATATCATGTCTCATTGTCAATTAGTGATGAGCCTAATAAGTCACACATATACACAAGTAATCACCAAATTAAACATGATTTAATTAATTAATTAATTAAAGAGTTTGATTGATTAATTAAATAGGTTTGGTTTGCAATTAGATTGCAAAGTCCCGAGCATGGCTTGAAACCAAATCTTGGTTATTGGATGTATAGTACAAGTTAAATTTATATTTAAAGTGTTTAAATATGAATTTAATTAATGGGAAATTAATTAATAGGGATTAATTAATTAATTTATATTTGATATAAATTGATTAGAAGAAGGGAAATAATTATTTTGGGTTGAGAACTCAAAATTAAGACACAAGGGTATTTTGGTCATTTCACAGGGTGACATGTGGCACCTTGAGATGATGACACATGGCACTACACATAAGCTTACCATATGTCTTTTAATTATGTAAGATGATCAAAGTAAAGATTAAATATAGGTTTGACACTTGGCACAATGTGATTGGGTCAATTAAACCTAGAGCTAATCAAAAGGTGACATGTGGCAAGGGTTTTAAGTGGTGATCTAGCTATATAATGTGTTGTTATGAAAAGAAAAACATAACAAGCTGCTCATTCTCTTTGTGCCACCACCCTTGGCTATCTCTCCCTTCTCTTCTTCTTCATCTCTCATCAATTCAAAGAGATTAGACAATAATCTTTTGAATTAAAAATACTAGAAATCGTTTCTAGTATCCTGTTTACATC
This sequence comes from Hevea brasiliensis, assembly GCF_030052815.1. NCBI lineage: Eukaryota > Viridiplantae > Streptophyta > Magnoliopsida > Malpighiales > Euphorbiaceae > Hevea > Hevea brasiliensis. The sequence goes on along the minus strand of NC_079500.1, from coordinate 41,947,010 downwards.
TGTAATCTCTCAAAAGGTAAAACCTTATTTTCTAATTGATAGAAAAAGCTTTAGAAGCTATTAAAGGGGCTTCCATAGGTGATTTTGGTGTGGACAAGCTAGAGGGACAACATCTGGTGTCCTAAGACGCATCCTAAAGGTGCCAAACACACTGCAGTGCATCAAAAGGTTAGTGCACTTGTTCTTGATCTAATCTAGGGTTCTAATGAATTAATCTGTTGATTCTAAAATCTTAAATGGCAAATATAGATCCAAAAATATATTAAAAGAGTTTTAATATGCTGTTTATCATTGAAATCAAATAGATAAAAATAAATCTTGCATGAAGCATGTGACCCTAGATGAAAAATTTTGAATTTCAATTATCTAAACTTTCATTTTTCATGCTTCCGCTCCTTCAATTAGTACCAGAGCCACTATATTTTCCATTTAGATTGTTGATTATATGATTTAATTGTGTGGTATGATCATGAGATGATAGATCCATTGCTGGTTGGAAAGGAATGGTGGCGGCATGGTGATGAACACCATTGGTGCGCACACTTTGTGGTCTCCAATGGTGTGCGCAAGGTTTGAGATTTAATTTACAATTGTTGTATGATCTAAAAGCTCATCCTATGTCTAATTAAATTGTTTAATTAGAGTTTTAATCACACAATTAAATTTTGATTTAAATCTGAATTTTAAAAGTTGTTTGAATGTGATTCAAATATGAATTTTTAAAGTTGTTTGAATGTGATTCAAATCTAAATTTTAAAAGTTGTTTGAATGTGATTCAAATCTAAATTTTAAAAGTTGTTTGAATGTGATTCAAATCTGAATTTTTAAATTTGTTTGAATCATATTCAAATCTGGATTTTTAAGTTGAATATAAGATATTCAATTTACTTTAAGTATGTATGTTTTATTTAATTGTTAAATAGTGATATGCATGATGGATGATCATGAACTATAAAAGACCAATGTGATTGGATTTATTTCTTTTATGTTTCTTTGGGTTGTAAATTAATTAATTTATTTTAATTTATTTTTGGGCATGTATTATTAAGGTTGTAATAATTTTGGGTTGTAATTTCATTTATTTAGTTCTTGTAAATTCGCCTTGGTATGCCAAGGATTACTATGTAATTGGATTGCAAGAAGATCAAGAAGGTCAAGAGCATTGGTGGGACTAGTGGGAGGAATTCAAGATCAAATGTTGATTATGTACTCCTTTAGCAACTCTTGTAAAATGAATGAATGAAATACACCTAGGAATGCCTTGATTCAATTCTTGGTGGCTCAAAATTGAATCCCATAGAAAGTCCATGATCATACCATATTTACTGTTTATCCATGAATGCATGAGATGTATGGGAATGTATGCAAGTATATAATATATGCAGGCTAAATGGATAATGTGCAAAGTGAGACCATAATAGTAATTAGGACAACCATAAAATCTTCCAAATAAATGATTAAGTTGGATATGTTATAAATAAAGTAATTATAACATGGGCCCTCCATTGAGGCAATTATTTTAAGAAATTTTAAATAGTTGCATATGATGCAATTAGTTTAAGAGATTTTCTTAAGAATAATTGTTAAGTATGAGATGTTGTAAATATGTAAATGGTTTTGTGGCCAATAATGGATGTGCCTGAAGACATTAAAATTATTTGCATATTTACTGGCTCAATGGGATCAACTTAACTAATGCAAGATAAGTCAATAATAGATGTGCCTGAGATTTTGAGCATTAGAGGCTAGGTAAAGGATTGAACCTCACATGAGATGTGATGCGCAAGGAGTTGCTCATTTATAGTTTATTGCGATTCGAATAATGGATGTGCCTGAGGATGATCAATAGGATTATAAGAATTCAATCACCCACTAGAAATCCATCCAACTAGGATTTTCGTTTTCTGCTTTGGAAGTGTAGGATTCGCTAAGTTAGTGGGAGGACCAATTTGATTAAAAGACCATAATCAATTTGGTTAATTACATGATACATTTACTAATTAATCTGGTTATTTTCTGCAGTTAATTTTTTGATAATAATGAGCACAGAACAACCACCACCATCCAATATCCTTGCAAGCATACTTGATCGCAATAGGTTGACAGGACCTAATTTATTTGATTGGCTAAGAAATTTGAAACTTGTCCTGAACCTTGAACATATAGGATATGTTCTAGACTTAAAGGTTCCTGGTCCCTCACCTTCAGAGGCCACTCAAGAGGAACAGGAAACTTTGGACAAGTGGAAGGAGCATGATATGAGAGCTAAGTGTTACATGCTTGCTTCCATGAGTAATGAGTTACAGAAGCAGCATGAGAACATGCAGAGAGCGAGTGAGATTCTCCTTCACCTATAAGAGTTGTATGGTGAGCATAGCAGGAATGCTAGGTATGAGATATCTAGGAAGCTGTTTCGCATGAGGATGTCTGAGGGACAGAATGTTGGGGATCATGTACACAAGATGATTTAGCTGATTGAGCAACTGGAACATCTTGACTTTAATATGGATTTCCAACTGTAGATGGATTTGATCCTTCAGTCCCTTCTTGAGTCTTTTGGGAATTTTGTAATAAATTTCCATATGACTAAGTGGGAATGCACCTTGGCTGGTTTACTCAACATGCTGGTTATTGCCCAAAAGAATATGCCAGGCAATAAAGGAAAAGAGGTAGCTTTGATTGCATCTTCTTCTGCTGGAAAGTCCAATAAGAAGAAGGGTAATAAGAAAAAGAAACCTCAGATTCCTAGTCCTTCCAAGAAAATGGCTAAACAGAAAGGGAAGACTAAAGCTGATGGAGGCAAAGGAAAGTGTTTCCACTGCTAGCAGAATGGGCATTGGAAAAGGAACTGCTCAGAGTACTTGCTTCTCTGAAGGGCAAGAAGGATACGCCTTTGGAAGGTATGTCCATATCCTGTTATTTAGATTCTGATGATACTCATAGTTCATCAACAGCTTGGGTTTTAGATATTGGTGCCAGTTTTCACATTTCTTATGATATGCAGGAACTAGCAAATAGTAACAGCTTGCGTTCTCGAGATGTTAGAGTCCAGATTGGCAATGGCTTAACTGTTGAAGCTTTAGCCATAGGATCTAAATCTTTTTACATGTTTGGACATGTTATGTGTTTGGATAATATTTTATATGTATCTGATGCTTTTAAGAACATCATTTCTATATCTAGTTTGACTAGAAATGACTATGAATTTCAGTTCACAGATGATGTTTGCAATATTTATTTTGAAAATAAATATGTTAGTTCGAGTTAACTGAATGCAAGTGATCTAAATGAATGCAATGCCATGGTGAAAATCAACTTTAGTTCAAAATATATTTGGCACTTAAGGTTATATCACATTGCAAAAGATAAGATTGTAAAATTAGAGAAAATGGGGATTCTATCCTCATTGGGCTCTGAGCCAACTCCAACTTGTTAATCTTGCCTTCAGGGCAAAATGACTAGTTCACCCTTTGTAGGACAAGGGCTAAGAACTTAAAATATTTTGGAGCTAATACATAGTGATGTATGTGGTCCATTTAAAGAAATAGCTAGAGGTGGTTTTCATTACTTTATTACCTTTACTGATGATAAATCAAGGTTTGAGTATTTGTATTTGATGAAATACAAACATGAATCCTTTGAAAAGTTCAAAGAATTTAAATATGAAGTAGAAAATCAAACAGGAAAGAGTATTAAAGCTCTTCGATCAGATCGTGGAGGTGAATACTTGAGTACTGAATTTGATGAATACTTGAGAGAGCATGACATTGTTTCCCAGCTGACTCCTCCAGGAACACCACAGTTGAATGGTGTATCTGAAAGGAGAAATCGTACCCTATTGGATATGGTACGTAGTACGATGAGCTATATTGATATGTCAATCTCCTTTTAGGGATTTGCATTAGAATTAGCTTTGCATATTCTGACTAGGATTCCATCAAAATCAGTATCTTCCACACCTTATGAGATATGGCATGGAAGAAAACCAAGTCTTAAGCATGTTAAGATTTGGGGTTGTCCAGCTTATATCAAAAAGTTAAACACTGATAAATTGGAAATTGGATCAGAAAAGGGTCATTTTGTTGGATATCCAAAAGATAGTTTTGGATATTCTTTTTATTTGCCTACATCACAAAAGGTTGTGATAAGTAGAGATGCCACTTTTCTTGAACAACAGTTTGTTCAAGAATGAGGCAAAGGAAGGCAAATAGAGCTAAAATTGAAGAATTCTGACTAACCAACAGATTAGATAGATATGGATCCATCTAGTCAATCTACACCTATTGATGAAACATCTACAGCTGTTCCTCATAGAAGAACCAGGGTATCTCACTTACCAGTGAGATATGGTTTTCTTCATGAAGAAGAATAAGAGTTGTCTACTCATGAAGAAGCAGATCATGGAGATGATCCACTTACCTATGAAGAAGCTATATCAGATATAGACTCTTCAAAATGGATTGATGCTATGAAATCCAAAATTGATTCCATGTATAAGAATCAAGTTTGGGATCTTGTTGACCCACCTGAAGGTATTATACCTATAGGGAACAAATGGGTTTTCAAGAAGAAAATTGGTTCTGATGGAAAGACAGAGACCTATAAGGCAAGGCTAGTAGCGAAAGGGTTTCGCCAAAGGCAAGGAATCGACTATAAGGAGACTTTCTCGCCTGTTACCATGTTTAAATCAATTATGATTCTATTAGCAATAGTTGCATACTATGATTATGAGATTTGGCAGATGGATGTCAAAACAGCTTTTCTCAATGGATACATTGAAGAAAACATTTTCACGGAACAACCTAGGGGTTTTAAATCCCAAGATGGTTCTAAGGTATACAAGCAAAAGTGATCCATTTATGGGTTGAAACAAGCTTCGAGGAGTTGGAACATTAGTTTTGATGAAGCCATTAAGTCATTTAGTTTTATCAAAAATGAGGATGAGCCATGTATCTATAAGAAGGTTAGTGATAATGCTGTCACTTTCCTTGTCTTATATGTGGATGACAATTTATTAATGGGTAATGACACAAGTATGTTGACAATTGTAAGGGTATGGTTGTCAAATACATTCTCCATGAAAGACTTAGGGAAGGCAACCTATATTCTTGGGATTCGCATCTATAAAGATAGAGCGAAAAGAATAATTGGTTTATCCCAAAGTCTATACTTCGAAAAGGTGTTAAAGAGGTTTAACATGCTTAATTCCAAGAGAGGATTGTTACCAGTGACACATGGTATCCACCTTTCTAAAAAGTTGTCTCCAAAGACACCTGAAGAAAGAGAAAATGGCCAGGATTCCATATGCTTTGACTATTAGAGGTTTGATGTATGCAATGTTGTGTACTAGGCCAGACATCGCATTTGCTGCTAGTTTGACTAGCAGGTATCAATCCAATCCAGGTTTGGAACATTGGATAGCTGTCAAGAATATCCTTAAGTACTTGAGAAGAACTAAGGATTTATTCTTGATATATGGAGGTGGAGACTTGCAATTGGAAGGTTATACTGATTCTGATTTTTATTCAGATGTCGATGATAGAAAGTCTACCTCTGGGTATGTGTTCATTTATAGTGGAGGTGCAATCAGTTGGAAGAGTTCCAAACAAAGTACGATTGCAGATTCCACTATCGAGGCTGAGTATATTGCTGCATCAGATACTGCAAAGGAAGCTGTTTCGATAAAGAAGTTCATAATAGAACTTGCAGTAGTTCCTTCCATTGAGTCAGCAGCTCCACTTCACTATGACAACAATTGAGCAGTCATATAGGCTAAGGAACCCTAGTCTCACCAGAAATCCAAACACATAGAAAGACACTACCACCTTATTAGAAAAATAGTTAGACGAGGCAATGTAGCCATGCAGAAAATAACATCAGCTGAAAATCCAGTTGATCCATTCACTAAGCCTATGTCACAAACTTAGCTAGACCAACAACTTGAGAAGATGGGTCTAAGACATTATAATGAATGGCTCTAGTGCTAGAGGAAGATTGTTAGTAGTATGCTCTAGAGCATATCATTTAGTTTGTATCTTATACATATTTTTATTAATAAAAAGCATTTTCACTTTTCTGTTTACATAATATATTTATGTGTAATAGAAAAGATCTATTGATATTTTGTTAAAAATATTATTCTTAAGTTGTTAAGAATATGAGTGACAGTATTCCTAGTACAAAGTATCATAAATAGGTTCACAATCGATGATACTTCACAATAAGGACATGACTTATCCAGTAAGATTGTATTCATGTTTGTTCCCAAGTTATTTATATGAGATATAAATAAGATGGAATGGTGAGTCTCATGCCATATAACAAACATGATAGGCACTTATACATGATAAGTAGGCCGAACCAATGACATTTATGACAAGCACATAGAGTCTACTCTTGTCAATGTATTGTCATAAATCATATCAGTGCATATAATCTTTAGACCTAAGATAGCATAGTTATATTGTATATAAGTGGTTTGAGTTTGATACTGCTTTCATACTTGTACTGTGTATAGGTATATGGGCATGTTGGCTCCTACTAGTTATATATGGAGGTAGGTGTTGATCAAGATGGAATCTGTTCCTCTAAGTAAATAGGGATAAAATCCTATGTTCATTTAATTGTTCTTGATGTTTCAAGTTCCTGGCCAGGACAGATAGATTTAATCATAAAAGAGTTTCTGATGAGAAAATCTTTTTAATCAAGAACTGAAATTAAAAGAGAACATAATATTCATAGCAAATGTGGTTTGACATAAACCATGACTCCAGCTCAAATTGAGATTTTGTAACAGAGAGATTCTAGTGCATGGTAACATATGATTAGAGGTTCATTTAAGGTAAACCTTATTACTAATTTGGTGGCCATTGCATGCTATGCTAGGTGTTAACCATGGTCTATGAGGTGCATAAAATGATTTAGAGAAATCATTTATAGTAAGAAGGAGTTCTGATGATATTAAAAGTTGATATCGTGTCTCATTGCCAATTAGTGATAAGTCTAGTAAGTCAGACACATACACAAGTAATTACCAAATTAAATATGATTTAATTAATTAATTAATTAAAGAGTTTAATTTATTAATTAAATATGTTTGATTTACAATTAGATTGCAAAGTCCCTAACATGGCTTGAAACCAAATCTAGGTTATTGGATGTATAGTATAAGTTAAATTTATATTTAAAGTTTTTAAATATGAATTTAATTAATGAGAAATTAATTAATAGAGATTAATTAATTAATTTATATTTGATATAAATTGATTAGAAGAAGAGAAACAATTATTTTGGGTTGAGAACTCAGAATTAAGACACAGGGGTATTTTGTTCATTTCACTGGGTAACATGTGGCACCATGAGATGGTGACACATGGCACTACACATAAGCTTACCATATTTCTTTTAATCATGTAAAATGATCAAAGTAAAGATTAAATATAGGTTTGACACTTGGCACAATGTGATTGGGTCAATTAAACCTAAAGCTAATCAAAAGGTGACATGTGGCAAGGGTTTTAAGTGGTGACCTAGCTATATAATGTGTTGTTATGAAAAGAAAAACATAACAAGCTGCTCATTCTCTTTGTGCCACCACCCTTGGCTGCCTCTCCCTTCTCTTCTTCTTCATCTCTCATCAATTTAAAGAGATTAGACAATAATCTTCTGAATTAAAAATACTAGAAATCGTTTCTAGTGTCCTGTTTACATCTGTAATCTCTCAAAAGGTAAAACCTGATTTTCTAATTGATAGAAAAAGCTTTAGAAGCTGTTCAAGGAGCTACCATAGGTGATCTTGGTATGGTCAAGCTAGAGGGACAACATATGGTGTCCTAAGACGCATCCCAAAGGTGCCAAACACACTGCAGTGCGTCAAAAGGTTAGTGCACTTGTTCTTGATCTAATCTAGGGTTCTAATGAATTAATCTGTTAATTCTAAAATCTTAAATGGCAAATGTAGATCTAAAAATAGATTAAAAGAGTTTTAATATGCTATTTATCATTGAAATCAAATAGATAAAAATATATCTTACATGATGCATGTGACCTTAGATAAAAAATTTTGAATTTTAATGATCTAAACTTTTGTTTTTCATACTTCCACTCCTTCAATGATACCCTGATCTGAGATCAATTTTAGAAAATACTCTTGCTCCCTTCAATGGATCAAATAGATCATCAATTCTAGGCAACGGATACTTGTTCTTCATAGTCACTTTATTCAACTGTCGGTAATTGATGCATAATCTCAATGTCCCATCCTTCTTCTTTACAAACAGCACTAGAGCTCCCCATGGTGACACACTGGGGTATATGAACCCCTTATCCAGTAACTCTTGCAACTGGATTTTCAGCTCCTTTAACTCAGTAGGTGCCATCCTATAAGGAGCAACATAGATTGGTGCTGTACCTGGCAGTACTTCAATAGCAAATTCAACTTCCCTTTCTAGTGGTAGACTAGGCAATTCTTCAGGGAACACATCTGGGAAGTCTCTTAGTATGGTTATGTCATATAGATCTAGCCTACCCTACCTAGTGTCCACCACATGTGCTAGGTAGGCTTCATAGCATTTTCTCAACAGTTTTCTTGTAACTGTGGCTGAAATGACATTGGATAAGAAATCTGTCCTTTCCCCCACAACTGTAATCTCATTACCCTTAGGAGTTTTCAAGGAAATCCTCTTCAATTTACAATCAACCATTGCCTGATGATGTGACAACCAGTCCATTCCCAAAATCACATCAAACTCATGGAAAGGCAATTCAATCAGGTCTGCCAAGAATTCATACCCCTGAATCTTTAATGGGAAACCTTTGTACACCTTGTGCACCACTACACTGTGGCCTAATGGATTAGTGACTAGAATGTCTTGGTCACTCTCCCCTACTAATATCCCTCTTTCTACGGGTAGGTTGATGCAGATGTATGAATGAGTGGATCCTGGATCCACCAATGCATGCACAGATGTGTTGTAGAGGGAAAATGTACCCCTGATAACATCTGGGGCATCTTGCTCCTCCTGAGCTCTCATGGCATAGCTTTGGCAGGTGCTCTGACCTCTAGCCTCTTAGCTGGCTCAGATGCAAGTCTTAGTGATGGACCAACTGCTTCAGATTTACCAGACTTCCTACCCCTTTGAGGTGCAGGGGCAGGTCTATCTGTTTGTGCTGGAGCAGCTATAGCAGTTCTACGTGGACAGTTCCTTAACTAATGCTCTGTCGAACCACACCTTAGGCAGGCACCTGTCACTCTCCAACACTCCCCCTTATGCCACCTCTGCCAGTGTGGATAAATAGAAGATGCTGGGGCTGGTCCGCTAAACACCGTCCCTGGAGAGCTGCCCACTGATGGTGTGGACTGGCCTCTCTCCTAGGTGTAAACTATGGTCTGAGCCCCTGGGACTGACCCTGACCTTGACCTTGATGCTGACCTGAACTCTGAGTAGGTGGACCTTTAAATTTCTTCCCAGGTGTAGAGGATGAACCGGACTGACCTGGACCCCTCTTCTACTGTCTCTCTTTTCTGGTCTGCTCACTTATTCTGACTTTCTCAACTTTTACTGCAGCTTCCACTAATTTGGTGAAGTCTATGATTCCCAAGGTAGTGATCATTATCTTTATGTTGTCATTTAGCCCCTCTTTAAATCTTTTATGCCTCTTGGCCTCATTAGGGACTATCTCCCTTCTATAACGGCTTAGTTTAACAAATTCTTTTTCATACTCTGCCACTGTCAGCTGTCTCGGCCTCTGCCTCAGGTTAATGAATTCTCTTCTTCTCTCTTCCAGATATACTCTACCCACATACTTCTTTTTGAACTTTGAGAGGAAGAAGTCCCAGGTTATTTGTTTTGGCTGCACTTCACTAGACATTGTATTGAAGGAGCGGAAGCATGAAAAAGATAAGTTTATATCATTGAATTCAAAAATTTTTCACTTAGGGTCACATGCATCATGCAAGATTTATTTTTATCTATTTGATTTCAATGATAAACAGCATATTAAAACTCTTTTAATATGTTTTTGGATCTACATTTGCTATTTAAGATTTTAGAATTAATCAAATTAATTTTAAGAACCCTAGATTAGATCAAGAACAAGTACACTAACCTCTTGACGCACTGCAGTGTGTTGGGCACCTTTGGGATGCGTCTTTAGGACACCAGATGTTGTCCCTCTAGCTTGTCCACACCAAGATTACCTATGGCAGCCCTTGAACAGCTTCTAAAGCTTTTTCTATGAATTAGAAAATCAAGTTTTACCTTTTGAGAGATTACAGATGTAAACAGGACATTAGAAACGATTTCCAATATTTTTAATTCAAGAGATTGTTGGCTAATTTCTTTGCATTCATGAGAGATGAAGAAAAAGAGAGGGGAGATGTTCTTTGGGTGGAAGAACCAAGGAAGAACAACAGCCACACATTTTGCTCTTTCATAACAACATTTATATAGCTAGGTCACCACTTAAAACCCTTGCCACATGTCACCTTTTGATTGGCTATAGGTTTAATTGACCTAATCACATTATGCCAAGTGTCAAACCTATATTTAATCTTGACTTTAATCATCTTACATGATTAAAAGACATATGGCAAGCTTATGTGTAATGCCATGTGTCACCATCTCATGGTGCCATATGTCATCCTGTGAAATGACCAAAATACCCCTGTGTCTTAATTTTAAGTTCTTAACCCAAAATAATTATTTCTCTTCTTCTAATCAATTTATATCACATATAAATTAATTAATTAATCTTTATTAATTAATTTATCATTAATTAAATTCATATTTAAACACTTTAAATATAAATTTAACTTATACTATACATCCAATAACCTAGATTTGATTTCAAGCCATGCTAGGGACTTTGCAATCTAATTGCAAACCAAACCTATTTAATTAATCAATTAAAATCTTTAATTAATTAATTAAATCATATTTAATTTGGTGATTACTTGTGCATGTGTGTGACTTATTAGGCTCATCACTAATTGGCAATGAGACATGATATCAACTCTTAATATCATCAAAACTCTTTCTTACCATAAATGATTTCTCTAAATCATTTTATGCACCTCATAAACCATTGTTAACACCTAGCATAGCATGCTATGGCCACTCAATTAGTAATAAGGTTTACCTTAAATGAACCTATAATCATATGTTACCATGCACTAGAATCTCTCTGTTACAAAATCCCAATTCGAGCTGGAGTCATGGTTTATGTCAACCCCCATTTGCTATGAATATTATATTCTCTTTTAATTCCAGTTCTTGATTAAAAAGATTTTTCTCATCAGAAACTCTTTTCTGAATAAATCTATCTATCCTGGCCAGGAACTTGAAACATCAAGAACAATTAAATTAACATAGAATTTTATCCCTATTTACTTAGAGGAATAGATTCCATCTTGATCAACACCTACCTCCATATATAACTAGTAGGAGCCAAAACATGCACATATACCCATACATAGTACAAGTATGAAAGCAGTATCAAACTCAAACCATTTATATACAAGATAACTATGCTATCTCAGGTTTAAAGATTATATGCTCTAATATGATTTATGACAATGCATTGACAAGAGTAAACTCCATGTGCTTGTCATAAGTGTCACTGGTTCGGCCTACTTATCATGTATAAGTGCCTATCATGTTTGTTGCATGGCATGAGACTCACCATTCCATCTTATTTACATCTCATATAAATAACTTGGGAACAAACATGATTACAATCTTTCTGGATAAGTCATGTCCTTATTGTGAAGTATCCTCGATTGTGAACCTATTTATGATACTTTGTGCTAGAAATACTATCACTCATATTCTTAACAACTTAAGAATAGAATTTCTAACAAAATATCAATGGACCTTTTCTATTACACATAAATATATTATGTAAACGGAAAAGTGAAAATGCCTTTTATTAATAAAATATGTACAAGATATGTACTAAATGATATGCTCTAGGGCATACTACTAACATGTATCCCATCATTGATATGCATCATCTTGCAAGAGAGATATAGTAGCTTCTAAGTTTTGCTTTGGAGTGTAATGGAGTTGCTTTAAAACTGTCCCTGTTCTGTTCAACCAGTTCTCAGCTGCAATAGAATCATCTTCTCTCTTGCCAAAGAAATCCACTGATCCAAATTTTCTTAGTTTTTTCAGATGAGATTTCTACTGTGGAGGTGGTGGTGGTGACATTTCCCCTGCCATTTGTCTGAAAAATTCGGCCATTTGCTGGAACATGGCTTATGGAGGCTGTGTAGGCTCTGCTGGAGTAGGTTCTCCCCTACCCCCAGTTTTAGCTACTACAGATGGAGCATGATTCTCTACTTCCTCCTCAACTGCCCTTTGAGAAGTGGGGTCCATATCCTAATCAAAATAATAAAGACAAACAGATCTGCATTAGTGTCACCTCGACTCTTACAATTACAATGCATGGTATAGACTAGATCTAGACCCAAAAATGTCTAAACTGTGCTCTGATGCCACTAAATATGACACCCCTTACCCGTCTACAGTATAGCCGAGCAAGATATGCCACACTGTGTACTGGAACACCATATTTGATCTCAATTATTTTTATCCTTCCCTAATTTATTTCTTTATGATGATGAAATGTAATTTGGAAAATTTGACTCTTTTAAGTCATTTATAGAAATTATAAATTTATTTGAGGTTCTGAAAATTTTATAGAAAATCCAGCAGAGTACCGACTAAAAATGGAGAAAACAGTTCTTCGGAATATGTGAAAAACACTTCCAATAATCATTTTTATTCCACAACTCCCAATTATCACATCAGTTTTCAACAATTTCTCATCAATTTCTCAAACTTTCCAATCATTCAATTCACATCATATTTATACTCAAATCATAAATAAATACTCAACTTTCATTTATGAATACCATTTACAGATAATTTTATTAATACATAATCACATAAGTTTCAATATACATGACAAAATAAAAGTTTAATTACAAAATTTACAAAAATACAAAGTACAAAATACAAAATGTAGCTTAGCATCCTAACAATGCACTATACCTGAGAGGTGACACAGAACACTAACATATCTGACTCTCACCCTGACTAGGGTCTACTGGGATCACGCTCCGTATCTCCAGTACCTACGCATGGCAAAAAGCAATGAGCTAAGCAATAATGCTTGGTGGTACCAATAATAAAATAAAAGAACTCAAAAAAAATAAATATGCAGTATGTATATTGATGTCTCATGCAGACAAATTCTTGGTAATTATTTGTAGTCTTATTTATTTGGTACTTGTTATATCCATTATTTCATTAAATTTATCAACTTCTATTTTTGGTTGCCCAAGTAACCTATACTGGATGACTGGACTAGATAAACGGGTAAACTCGCACTAGGTACCAAGTACCTCAGGCCATCACATCATCGATCACATATGTATCTCTCAGTGTGAACAGAATAGCTATTAAGCTGTAATAATTATTAGGCACAAGGCCAAGTATCACCATAATATCAGAATAGCTAAAAGCCATAAAATCACAGAATGGCATAATGCCATGTGCAGTACTACTAACTGAACCCTATTGGCATGCCAACCTATCCAAACCAATCTTACTAGATGTACTAAGGCATATTACCAAGTTATTGATTGAATTTTCATGCTTTACATGTAAGGTTACTATTTATTTTACTATTTAGGTCAAATTATTGACTTTCCAATGCATAATAGCTACATAAGTCCTAATCACATAAATTTACCACATTTCGGTACCCAAAAGTGTTGGCATTAGTTGCTAATCCATACTTCTAACCAATGGTGAATAAATCATAAATTTCAGTTTTGGGTGCTAGAGTTCACTGTTCCATTAGGCCATTCTATAGTGAGAATTTGGCCAAATGTTCTTCATCAAAGTTATTTTTTATTGTGTCTAGTTACATTTATTTTTTTGAATCACTCCATTTGGAGTTTTGTAGCTTAAGTTATGGCCTAAATACCATAACTGGCCGGATTGCAATTTTTCCAGAATTTCTGGGCAGAATTAGGTCTGCAGTTTTTGTACACTAGCTGCAGGTCAGTTTTTGGACATGTTATGATAAAAATTTGGGTTTGTTTTCTTCATAAAAGTTGTAGGGCTATGTCTCAGCTTTCTATTGGTAAAAATTCAGGTCAATTAGACCTTTCTACAATGGGTTATGACCAAATGAATGAACATTATTCATTTGGTCATTTTGCCCAGGGAGAATGTAAGTCACCCGGATTTGGTCAACTTTTAGAGCATCCTATGTTTAGTTTCTGGACAGAGTTCCTTCACCAAAATTGTGCCATTATGTGTCTAATTTCATATCCAATTGGCCTTGCACCAATTGAACCTACACAACCCAAGTTATAGCTGCCCAAACATGTTGTACTCACATCTAGACCTGCAGGACACTCAAGGCAGCACACCCAACCTCAAATCCCAAGCTACCATTCACTTCAATTCCTCATTATACTCAGCCAAATGGTCACTAATTGACCATTAGAACTTCCATTATCAACACATATGTAGAATCCCAAGTTTTCCCCCAAACCCTAACTACAACAACTTTAATGCTTCATATACATGTAATCAATGAGTTAAGGCATCAAGTTCATATTCAATGGCAGCCATGTACAACTATGATTCATTCAAATTAAAGGAACCCTAATGTACCCTAAGGTTGACAAAATTTGATGAAATTCAGCCATATAAAATTTATTTAAATTAGCTTAGTTTCATACTCATTTCATGTTCTCCATGATGTATACACAAAGTAATTAAGACTAATTGGCACTAACCTTGATTTAGCTAATTCCCAAAGCTTGAGAACTCCTCTTTTTCTCTTTCCTTTTGCTGCCCAAGACTTGCTCTAAGTGTAAGGATAAATATTTGTAAAGGGAAGCTAGGGTTTTGGGGTGATTTGGGTGGTGAACTCAAGCTTGGTGAAGCTTTAATGGTGGAAGGGAGAAGGAGAGAGTTTCAGATGGAAGAAGAAAGGAGAAAGCAATCTGATTTTTTTCTTTCATTTTTGCCCATTTCACTCATTTTAAGTGAGTTATAGCCATGTGTTACCATGTGATTGGGTGGAGGCACACTAATGACATCATGTGATGTCGTAATTTCCCATTTAATTTATTTTCTTTTTCTTTTCTTTTCTACTCAATTTCATTTTAATTTGTAGTAATATTTATTTATATTTTATATCATAATAATTATTTACCTAACTGGATAAGTCAGCCAAAAATCATCACTGAAGACAAAATGACCAAAATGCCCTCTGTTTGGCTTATTGAGCCAAAATCGTCTGTACCAATCTAAAAATTTTTCTAAGCATTTTCTTTGCATTCTAATGCAATAGAAACCTCAATGACTCTTCTCTGGAGTCCCAAAAATTATTTTATGAATTTTCTGCCGGGTTTAGGGCCCTTAGTTGTGAGGATCGCAACTTCCCACTGGGTTACCCATCACTAGGGCACCGACTCATTTAACTTAGTTGTATTTTATTTCTAAAATCTCTCTGAAAATTGCTGAGAATAAAGAAATAACAGTTGTGGGTGAAAGGACAGATTTTTTGTCCAATGTCATCTCAACTACAGTTGCAAGGAGATGGATGAGAAAAGAGTGTGAAGCCTATCTGGCACACGTGGTTGACACTAGGCAGGGTAAATTTCACTTGTCTGACATACCCACAGTAAGGGATTTCTCTAAGGTACTTCCTGAGGAATTGCCTAGTTTGTCACTAGAAAGGAAAGTTGAATTTGCTATTGAGATTATGCTGGGTATAGCTCCAATTTCAATTGCTCCGTATAGGATAGCACCTGCTGAATTGAAAAAGTTAAAAATCCATCTGTAAGAATTATTAGACAAGGGGTTCATATGCCCTAGTGTGTCACTGTGGGGAGCTCCGGTACTGTTTATAGAAAAGAAAGATGGGACACTAAGGTTATGTGTTGACTACCGGCAGTTAAACAAAGTAACAATGAAGAACAAGTATCTGTTGCCTAGAATTGACGATCTGTTTGATCAGTTGAAGGGAGCCGGTGTATTTTCTAACATTGATCTTAGATCAGGGTATCATCAGTTAAGTGTTAAGGACGCATATGTGCCTAAGACTGCATTCAAAACTCGGCATGGGCATTGTGAATTCCTGGTGATGCCATTTGGGTTAACAAACGCTCCAGCAGCATTCATGGACCTTATGAACCGTATCTTCCATCCATACTTAGATCGGTTCGTAGTAGTCTTCATTGTTGACATTCTGGTGTATTCCAAGGATAAAGTAGAACATGATGAGCATTTGAGAATTGTTCTGCAGACTCTAAAAGAGAAGAAACTGTATGCGAAATTTTTCAAGTGTGAGTTCTAGTTGAATGAGATTGCATTCCTTGGACATGTAGTATCATCTGAAGGGATTAGAGTGGATCCCAAGAAGATTGAAGCAGTGATGGAATGGAAGCCTCCTAGAAATACAACTGAGATCAGAAGTTTCTTGGGGTTAGCTGGATATTATAGAAGATTTGTAAAGGGATTTTTCCTGATAGCTGCTCCAATGACCAAATTACTACACAAGAAAATGAAATTTGACTGGAATGACAAGTGTCAAGCCAGTTTTGAGAGCTGAAGGCTATGTTGATAGAGGCACCAGTGTTAACACAGCCAGTGTTAGGAAAAGACTTCGTAGTCTACAGTGATGCCTCACATAATGGGTTAGGGTGTGTCACACCTTACTCCTCTGTAAGGCATAACATGATCCCGTAGAATACCTAATGAGCTATCGAACTTCACTTACTGATAACTCATTAAGTACCTTAAAAGGAATTTTAAAACAATTTTCTTACTTTTTATAAGTTGTGAGCATTTCTAAATAGATATTAAAATCATTTATTCAAAGTTTTAAAACTAGTAAAATTTTTGTCCATTTTATTTTTTCGCAAATTTTATAGAAATTTCAGCAGAGTGCCGTCTGTATTTTGAGAAAACCGTTCTTCAAATACCTGAAAAATACACTTCCAATAATTTGTCTCAACAACTTTTTCAAATTCACAACCATCCCAATCAATCTCCAAAAATTCAAATCCACAATTTCCAATATTCAACAATCATCAAAAATACCATTAATTAATTTCATTCAATTTAAAACAAAATGCTTCCATTCATATTTCATTAAAGATAAAACAATTAATATACATCATTACAAAAATTTACACTAAGAGAAATTCAAACTAAAATTTATTACAAACTTTATACAAATTGCTCAAGACCAGTTTTACATGTCCATACCTTTACATACATTACATACATCAAAATAAATTTTTACAGTCAGGGTATAAAATATACCCGATAACTTCAAGCAGGTAGCTCCTCAATCCTCAACAGCTCAATCTGCTGCTCCTCTAGTCTCTAAATCTGCGACAGCAATAATAGCCATCGCTGAGTACTAGGACTCAGAGGTGCACAACAAACTAAAATAAACTTTATGCAGAATTTAAATCACATTTATTCAAAATTTGGACTGAGCATGAGAATTAAATACAAAACATGAATTATGAGATTTTAATCCAAACAATTTCATTTTGAAGTGTCAAAACCAATTTCATAAAACTCACAGTTATATCATGCCATTTGAAAGAAGTATAATCTCAGTAGCCAGAGGCTAAGGTAACGTCACATCACAAGGCTAGCTAACTCAAATATATGGATATCCATTCAATTTCTTTTTCTACTGGCACACACCTCAACACTTCAGCCAGAGAAGGAATCAAAATTCAAAATTGATTACCCCCACTAGTCGTGCTAGTGAGGTGTTCAAATATGTGGTCATGACACTGTAGTTTCAAAACTTATCTTAACAATTTACTAAACATTGCCATTTCAAATATACACAAATAACTTTCAACAATTTAAATCAAAAGCATAATAAATATTTCATCACAATGATGTCACAATTCAATATTTAAACTTATTCAAAACAATATGAAGAAGAAAATTTACAGAAATTCTACGTTGTGCACAAACCTTATATGAGTCGCCTTTTGGCCTTGATTCGACATCTCGGGTTCATTCCCGGTATTCTTTTCCACTGAAACACACAGTTTCACAGTGTTTCAGTATCATAACTTAGCATAATCCAAAAATAAATTTATATTCACTTTTACCCAGCTCTAATGTGCTAAACTTGACGTTCTTTAAATTTTGTGTTTTGGGGTTACTATTCACGACACTATTCAAGTCAATTTGTTGACTTTCTAAGGCTTAATAGGTAAAGGAATTCCAACTTCTCTCACATACCACATTTTGGTTACTAAATTTGTTGATTTTGGTTGTTTACTCAAAATCTAAGTCTTTTAGGCAAATTTGCAAATTTTCAGTTTTTGTGTCTTATATTGCACTGTTCCCTTGGTTATTTTTTTGTTAGAATTTTGCAAAACTTTCTGCATAGAAAATGTTTCCTATTGTCTTAAATTTATTCTCCTTTTTGAATCACTCCATTTGGAGTTTTGTAGCTCCAGTTATAGCCATTTGAATCATAGCTGCCGGATTGGACTTAACCCAGATTTCTGGGCACCAAACTGGTTCTGGCAATTTTAGGTCACAAATTTTGGGTGGTCAAATGACTTGGTTAGGGGAATAATTTGGGTTTGTGTTCTTCATGAAAGTTTTAGGTCTATATCTCAGCTGTCCACTGGTAAAATTTCAGGTCATTTAGACCTGCATAGCCCAAGTTATGGCCAAATGAACAAATACTGTTCATTTGGTCATTTTTGTACAGGTCAGACTACATAAATCCGGATTTGGTCAATTTGTTCACTAGGTTTTGGTCACTTTTTGGGCATGATTCCTAAATGAAAAATGTTCCATTTTGTGTCTATTTTAATTCCCAATTGGCCTCACACTAATTGGACTTGTAAATTTTTTAGTTTTGGTCCCTCAAAAGGACCTTGGTCCTGCTGCCTGCAGCATGGCCATTTTCAGTTCGAATTTAAACTCACTTCTAACACTTCCAACACATCTCAATTGGTCACAAATGACCATTTTTCATCTCAAACAAGGTCAAATACACCATTTGACCAATTCTCACATTTTTGCCTCCCAAACTCTAGGTGCCCAAAACCCTAATTTACACAATTGATTAATTCATACCTAATTTACTACACTAACCACATATTCAACCTTAATCAATGTCAAATTCATGTCTAAATTAAATTGAACATATCAAAACTTCAAGGTACCATGGCTGGCGAAAAATTTACATTTGGTCCCTCTACTATGTTTTCTTTTGATTTGTTTCCATTTTCTTATAATTTCCAAACTATTTCATTACATACACATGAATCAAACCTAGGAAGTAAAGAGTTAGAGCACTAACCTTTACTTTGAATTTCAACTTCTCAATTCTTCACTTTCTTCCTTCTTATTCTTCTTCAATCTTCTTTTCTAGGGTAACTTAGAAGCTTTTTAGGATTTAGGGTTGAAATTTGTGGGGAAGAACTAAGTTTTTCAAGCTTTAAAAGCTTGTTAATGGAGGAAAGTGAGGGTAAGGGAGAGAGAGGTGGTTGATGGCTTAAAGAAGATAAGTCTTCATTTTTTTTTTCTTTTCTTTATGTTTTTAATCTTATGGAAGGCCATAAAATCAAATTAATTAAATTTATTAATTATATATTTATTGCATCATGCATGAGGTCATGCATGATGTCATCACTTTTTACTTTTACTTTTCCTTTTTCCTCTCTTTTTTTTATTTTTTCATTAGTTTTTTAATTTAATTTCTGATTCTAAAATTTTCTTTTCTCTGATTTTATTTGACAGTTAGGTCAGGAGTCAGCTTTCGGGGTCAATTGACCAAATTACCCCTCGTCGATTCAACTCGGTTTGCAAATAATTCAATATTTCTTTCGGCTCCCTAACCTAATTATTTGACTGGCCTAACAATTCTTTTTTGTGATTTTCTCTTTTCCACTGTGTTCATAATAGTCCTAAGGTCTGCGGCGTCACATTTTACGATTCGAAATTTGAGTTTAAATCGACTTCGCAATCCTTCCCGAGAAGGTCACCCATCGCTGTGACTCTCGGCTCATTTAACTTCTTATGTTCTGTTTTTCTTATTTATACTTAACTAATTGGCAATTACTAATTATTTGGGTTTAAGGCTAATCTGGTTGTCTTAAGTGTGGTTCTAATCCCCTTAATTGTCTGGATCGACTCATATCACCGGAATAGTGGAACATACTAGGCTATGCAAATAGGGGTGTTACAATTCTCCTCCCCCTTAAAATAAACTTTGTCTCAAAATTTTACTTGGTATCAATCTCTGAACAGCTATGGGTGCTATCTCCTCATGTCCTCCTCTCCTTCCCAAGTACCCTTCAAGCCCGAATGATGGTTCCACAGCACTTTCACTAACGGTATTTGCTTGTTCCATAGGGGCTTCACCTCATAAGCCAGAATCTCTATGGGTTCTTCCTCATATGTGAGGTCTGTATTCACTTTAATTTCCTCTACTGGTAGTACATGAGATTGGTCTGATCGATACCTCCTCAACATAGACACATGGAAAACGTTATGTATCTTTTCTAACTCTGGAGGTAGTGCCAAGCGATATGCCAAAGGACCCACTCTTTCCAGAACCTCATATGGCCAGACTCAATTTCCCCTTTCTGTCGAATCTCATAATTTTCTTCCAAGGGGAAACCTTGAGGAATACTTTCTCACCCACTGCATACTCAATATCCCTTCTCTTTAGATCAATATAGGACTTTTGATGGTCTAATGCAGTCTTAAGTCAATCTTTGATCAGCCTGATCTTCTCCTCGGTCTGCTGAATAATTTTAGGCCCAATCATTTTCCTTTCACCCACGTCATCCCAACACAACGGGGTTCTACATTTTCTGCCATACAAAGCTTCATATGGAGGCATCCCAATGCTTGATTAGTAGCTGTTGTTGTAAGCAAACTCAATTAAAGGCAAGTGTATGTCCCAACTGCCCTCAAACTCAATCACACAAGTCCGTAGTATGTCCTCTAAGATCTGAATTACCCTCTTAGACTGGCCATCTGTCTGTGGGTGGAATTCCGTACTGAAGTTCAATCTAGTTCCTAGGACTCTCTGAAGACTACCTCAGAATCTAAAAGTGAACCTAGGATCTCTGTCTGATACGATGGATACTGGCACTCCATGCAGTCTCACAATCTCATCTATATACAACTTGGCCAATCTTTCTAAACTGTAGTCCATCTGAACTGGCAGAAAATAAGTAGACTTGGTTAGTCTATCAATAATGACCCAAACTACATCATGACTCTTGTGTGTCCTTGGAAGTTCCATAATAAAATCCATTATTATTCTCTCCCATTTCCACTTTGGTACTGGTAGTGGATGTAACAACCTAGCGGGTACTTGATGCTCTGCCTTTACTTGCTGATAAGTTAGGCATTTAGAAACAAACTCTACCACATCTCTTTTCATACCCATCCACCAGTAATGCTCCTTTAGCCCTCTATACATTTTTGTGCCACCAGGGTGCATGGCAAAAGGACACTCATGTGCTTCCTTCAAAATGATTAGCCTCAAATCAACATCATTAGGAACACACATTCTACCCTGGTGTAGCAGTAGACCATCATCTCTTATTGAGAATTCTGGTTTCTTGCCCTGCCTGACTTCTTCCAATAGCTTTTGATACTTCTGATCATTCTGAGCAGCCATTCTGATATGATCAATCAACACTGGCTGTACATGCCATGCAACTGCTGTCTGCCCCTCATCATTAATCTCTAAGCTGGCATGTAATGATCTCAACTCATGTACCATAGACAAAGGAGTAACCTATAGACTTGCCATAGTCTTGCGATTTAAGGCGTCAGCCACTACATTAGCTTTCCCTGGCTGATAGTCTATCAGACAATCATAGTCTTTTATCAACTCTAACCATCTCCTCTGTCTCAAATTCAACTCCTTCTGAGTACCCAGATACTTCAAACTCTTATGATCTGTGTAGATATAGCATTTCTCCCCATATAAATAGTGTCTCCAGATCTTAAGAGCAAACACAATAGCTGCAAGCTCCAAGTCATGTGTCGTATAATTCCTCTCATGTGGTTTTAGCTGGCATGATGCATAAGCAATGACATTTCGATCTTGCATCAACACACAGCCTAGCCCATTGTGAGAAGCATCACTATATATTGTATATTCTTTACCCGAGATATGTAAAGTCAGGACTAGAACCTCGGTCAAACATTTCTTCAATTCAGCAAAACTCTGTTGGCATTTATTCGTCCACTGAAATTTCACATCTTTTCGAAGTAACTTAGTCAATAGAGATGCCAACATAGAGAATCCCTTCACAAATCGACGATAGAATCCGGCTAAACCCAGAAAACTGCGAATCTCCATGATATTTCTGGGTGGCCTTCAATTAAGGATAGCTTCTATCTTACTTAGATCTACCTTGATACCCTCTACTGATACTACGTGCCCCAAGAAAGATATTTCCTTCAGCCAAAATTCACACTTCGACAATTTGGCGTATAGCTGTTTCTCCCTCAAAGTCTGCAGTACAATCTGCAGATGTCTATCATGCTCTTCTGCACTCCTCGAATAGACCAATATATCATCTATGAATACCACAACAAACTGATCGAGGTATGGCCTGAAGATAGTGTTCATCAGATCCATAAAAGCAGTCGGAGCATTAGTTAACCCGAATGGCATGACCAAGAACTCATAATGGCCATAGCGGGTTCTAAAGGCAGTTTTAGGAATACTCTGCTCTTGTACTTTCTACTGATAATAACCTAATCTCAAGTCAATTTTGGAGAATACAGCTGCACCCCTCAACTGATCAAACAAGTCATCAATGCAGGGCAATGGATATCTATTCTTTATTGACACCTTATTCAATTGCCGATAATCAATGCATAAGCGGAGAGTGCCATCTTTCTTCTTAACAAACAATACTAGCGCTCCCCAAGGTGACACACTAGGGTGGATAAAGCCCTTGTCAAGCAGCTCTTGCAACTGCACTTTCAACTCTTTCAATTCTGCAGGTGCCATTCTATATGGCATTATGGAGATTGAGTCCACACCAGGCATAACATCAATCTCAAACTGCACTTCTCTTTCTGGAGGTAATCCTAGCAATTCATCAGGAAACACATCCGGAAAGTCACATACTGTAGGAATGTCCCTGAGTGCTGGACTCCCCACTTGGGCGTCTATCACATGTGCCAAGTATGCTTCACACCCCTTTTTGATCATCCTTCTGGCTAGTGCAGCCGAAATGATGTTTGATGGCAGTAAATGTCTCTCCCCATATATTACCACATCACCGTACAGAGAGAGATCAAAAGTGACTGTCTTCAGTCTACAGTCAATCATAGTGTGACGCCTGGCTAACCAATCTATGCCCAAGATATTATCATAATCTCTGAAGGGCATTTCAATCAAATCCGATAGAAAAACATGTCCTTGGATCACCAAAGGACAGTCTCTATAAATTCTGTTGACCCGAACCTCTTATCCTAATGGACAAGTTACTAGCACTTCAAAATCCATTTGGACACATGGAACAGTAAGTGAACTGACTATGCTAGCACTAACATATGAGTAGGTTGAACTCAGATCAAACAACATAAATACATCTTGATCAGAGATAGAGAATGTACCAGCTATAATATCATATGTCTCAGCCTCTTCTCGCTGTCTCATTGTATAAACCCTGTTGAAGCACTTCCTTGTGCTGACTGACCAACAGTGCCCTGACTGCCTGAAGTAGTGCCTCTACCTCTGCCTCTTCCTCTGCCAACTGATTGTGAACCTCTAGGAGCAGGACTCTGAATAGATCCTTCTGCAGTCGTAGGAGTTGGATCGAATCTAGGAGCACTAGTGCAGTATTTAGCTAGATCGCCCTTGCCTCTACAGTCAAAGTACGCTCCTGTTGCCCAATGGCATTCCCCCCCATGAATCTTGCCACAAGTCTCATAGGGGCGAGTAGGATATGAACCCTTGGTCAACTGCTAACTAGATTTAGGGGGTCTCTGTCCAAAGAATCTGTCCCTTCCAAATCTTCCACTTCGACCTCTGCTATGTCCACTAAATTTCTTCTTCTTTCTATAAGTACCACCAGAACTTGGCTCTACTGACTTTTCACCTTTATCTTTCTTTGTTTTCTCAGTCTTCTCTGATTTTTCTTTTACAGGTGTCGCTTTTGATTCAATCCTTTCTAGCTCAAGTGCTTGAGAGATGAGCTCAGAGAAGTTGCTATGTCTGAATCCCACTACTTGCATCCTCAAACTGGGCTTCAAACCCGTCTCAAATCTCTTGCACCTTTCCTTGCTAGTAGAAAGGAGACTCCCAGCATAGTGGCCTAAGCGGGAGAACTCCCTCTTATACTCTGCCACTGATCTGTTCCCTTGTTTCAGGCTCAAAAATTCTTGCAGTTTCTGATTCACATATGCATCTGGAACATATTTCTATCTGAACTCTCTAATGAAGTCATCCCAGGTCAGTACTGGTGGTTCAGGCAAACTGTGGGGGATGGTCTTCCACCAATCATATGCATCCCCTTGCAGTAGTGACACGGAGTATTCAAACTTCAGTTCATCTTGGCAGTGCAGCTTCTTGAACACTCTATGCATTTTCTCTAACCACTGCTCTGCCTCTAAAGGGTCCACTGTACCCTTAAACTCTATAGCCCCATACTTCGATAACTTATCATACTGTCTGGCTGGAGGTTGTGGTTGTATCACAGGTGTCTGGGGTAGAGCTTGAGCAGGCATACCCCCAGCCATTTGTTGAAACATTGCAGCCATCTGTTGTACGAAATGTGCAGGAAACTGTGGCATTTGTGGGGCTGGTGCTATTGATCCACTGACATTTTATAGAGCTAGGGCTTCCCCTTGTGCCTCAGCTTCAACAGATTGCTCGACTGAGCGATCCCCTTCTTCCATTTCAGTCTGAAGTTAGGGTATCTCCTGAACAAATAACACAAGGAGATTTCCCTCCATTAGTTCATATTTATGATGTAATGCACTATATGTAACAAATAAGGACATTGAGCAGTTGTACTTCACAAAGAAAAGACACAAATTCATAAGTGAAAATGTACTTCAAAAATTTTGCTCTGATACCACTAAAACATGTCACACCTTACCCCTCTGTATGGCATAACATGATCCCGTAGAATACCTAATGAACTACCGAACTTCACCTACCGATAACTCATTAAGTACCCTACAAGGGATTTTAAAACAATTTTCTTACTTTTTATAACTGGTTAGCTTTTCTAAATAGATATTAAAATCATTTATTCAAAGTTTTAAAACTAGTCAAATTTTTGTCCATTTTATTTTTCCGCAAATTTTATAGAAATTTCGATAGAGTGTCGTCTGTATTTTAAGAAAACAGTTCTTCAAATACCTGAAAAAAATACTTCCAATAATTTGTCTCAACAACTTCTTCAAATTCACAACCATCCCAATCAATCTCTAAAAATTCAAATCCACAATTTCCAATATTCAACAATCATCAAAATACCATTAATTAATTTCATTCAATTTAAAACAAAATACTTCCATTCATATTTCATTAAAGATAAAACAATTAATATACATCATTACAAAAATTTACACTAAGAGAAATTCAAACTAAAATTTATTACAAACTTTATACAAACTGCTCAAGACCAGTTTTACATGTCCATACCTTTACATACATTACATACATCAAAATAAATTTTTACAGTCAGGGTATAAAATATACCCGATAACTTCAGGTAGGTAGCTCCTCAATCCTTAGTAGCTCAATCTGCTGCTCCTCTAGTCTCTAAATTTGCGACAGCAATAACAGCCATCGCTGAGTACTAGGACTCAGTGGTGCACAACATACTAAAATAAACTTTATGCATAATTTAAATCACATTTATTCAAAAATTGGACTGAACATGAGAATTAAATACAAAATATGAATTACGAGATTTTAATCCAAACAATTTCATTTCGAAGTGTCAAAACTAATTTCATAAAACCCACAGTTATATTGTAACACCCCTTATACGTCTACAGTGTAGCCGAACAAGATATGCCATACAGTATGCCGGAGCACCAAATCATATTTCAATTCAATTTACCCTTTTTACTTATTTATTTACAATTTTTGATTAATCTAAATTTTTTCACAAATTTTATAGAAAATCCGGCAGAGTGCCGGCTGTAAATTGGAAAAACAGTTCTTCTGAATCTATTAAAAACACTTCCAATGAAATCATCACATCATTCTCAATGAACCACCAATATATTCTTAGCAATTTCTCAATTAACTTCAGTATCTCAAAATTTAATTCAATTCATATTACAGTCAACTCAATGAGAAATGCTCACATTATTTATTACTAAACATAGTTCATAGATAATTACTTCAAAAGCCAAATTACATGAATTTATAATATACATTACAGAAGTTTACAAAATACAAAATATCAAAATATCAAAAGTGGCCTAATGTCCTACCAAATGCACTGCAATGTGAGGTGACTCTGAACTCTGAGTGCATATCTGAAGGCTCACCCTGTATGAGGTCTGCTGGACTCCCCAGCTATGTCTCCAGTACCTGCGCATGGCAAAAGCGACGCGCTAAGCAATTCTACTTAGTGGTGACAATATAAAATAAAATTACTAAAATAAAGTAAATATGTAGAATGTATATTTACATTTTTGGTAGACTAAATTTCTGATATTTATTGCAGTATTATTCGATTAAGATTTGGTAAAATTTATTATAATTGCCCGAGTAACCCATACTGGTCGACTGGACTGGATAAACGGGTAAACTGGCACTAGGTACTAAGTACCTCGGACCATCACACCATCAGTCACATTGTGTCTCCCAGTGTGCAACAGAACAGCTAATAAGCTGTAATTATTATCAGGGATGAAACCCATGTATAATATCTCAATCAACATAGCCAAAGGCTATTTTATCACAAAATGGCACGTGAGGCCATAAAACTCAAAATGGCATGAAGCCATATGTAGTACTTCTAACAGAACCCTATTGGTATGCTAACTTATCCAAACCAATCTTACTA
This sequence comes from Hevea brasiliensis, assembly GCF_030052815.1. NCBI lineage: Eukaryota > Viridiplantae > Streptophyta > Magnoliopsida > Malpighiales > Euphorbiaceae > Hevea > Hevea brasiliensis. The sequence goes on along the minus strand of NC_079500.1, from coordinate 41,919,907 downwards.
GGTATACTAGGGCATGTTACACTTTTAAATTGTACAATTATAGAAATTTAAGTTTAGGTGTTACTATTCATTTCATTAGTCAACTAAAATATTGAATTTTGCATAGGCAATAGGTTCATTGGTTCTAATACTCCCATTATACCACATTTTGCATTCTAAAATTGTTGGTATTGGTTGCCAATACCATTTCTAAGTTTAATGTTAATTGTTCAAAATTTTTAGTTTTCAAGCTTTGTGTTTACTGCTCCATTAGTCATTTTTTTAGTGGGAATTTGGCAAAATGATCAACATGAAAGTTGTTCCTTGTTTTGTCTAGTTACATTTCCTTTTTTGAATCACTCCATTTGGAGTTTTGTAGCTCAAGTTTTGGCCCAAAAACCACAACTGGCCGGATTATAATTTTTCCAGAATTTCTGGACTGACCAATTCTACAGTATTTTGAGCAGTGATTGCAGGTCACTTTTTGAATATGTTATGGTCATAATTTGGGTTAGTTTTCTTCATGAAAGTTGTAGGTCTATATTGCAGCTTGTTGCTGGTAAAAGTTCATGTCAATTGGACCTTTCTGCACTAAGTTATGACCAAATGACTGAACACTGTTCATTTAGTCATTTTGCCCAGGCAGAATGCAGATCACACGGATTAGGGCAATCTTTAGGTCAACTTGGTTTGATTTTATGGGCATGGTTTCTTCACCAAAGTTGTGCCATTATGCGTCTAGTTTCATATCCAATTGGTCTTGCATCAATTAAACCTCTACAACTCCAGTAATTGCTACCCAAACCTACTGGACTCATGCCCAGTCCTGCAGGTCACCAAGGGCAGCCACACCAAATTCAATTACCATTGCACAAACCACTTCATTTTTTATTCAAACAAAACCAAATGGTCACCAATTGACCGTTAAAACCTACTTTCATCATCATATGATCAAAGTCTCATTTTTATCCCAAACCCTCACTCAACTATGTCAAACCATGCATTATAACTTGCATTTCATCACTCCACTTAAGATATTAATAACAAGGGCAGCCATACTACCATTTTAGTTCCATTAAAACCATCAAAATCTTACCCCAACCAAGGCTGCTAAAAATATAGGATGAGCATACACATGGTATTTATTAAATTCTTTGTAATTTTTGCACTCAATCATACTCCTTTAACATGAATTTAAAGAGAAAATCATGTTTAGGTCACTAACCTCTAATGGAGTGAAATTACAACTTGCTAGGGTTCTTCTTTTTCTTTTCTTTTTGCTCCCAAAAGACTTGCCAAGATGTAAGAACAAGTTTTTGTGTTGGGAACATAGGGTTTAGTTGGGTAAAAACTATGGTAATCAAGTTTTAAAAAGCTTGACATGGTGGCCATGGAGGGAGAGTGTGACGGCAAGAAGAAGGATAAGAGGCTTTTGATTTTTTTTCTTTTTGTTTTCTACCCATTAAGTCTTTTTAAACATATTAGTGCCATGTGTCAACATGTGATTGGGTAGGAGAATAGTAATGACATCATAATGATGTCATAATCCTTTTTTTTCTCATTTTCTATCATTTTCTTGTCTATTTAATTTCAATTAAATTTTTAACAATATTTATTCACATTTTATGTCATATAAATTATTTATCTAACTGGATAAGTTGGCCAAAAATCATCTCTGAAGACGAAATGACCAAAATGCCCTCCGTTTGGCTTAACGAGCCAAAATTGTGTGTACCGATAGAAAAATTTTTCTAAGCATTTTTTTGGCATTCTAATGCCATAAGAACCTCAATGACCCTTCTCTGGAGTCCCAAAAACTATTTTATAAATTTTCCCCTAGGTCTAGGGTTGTTAACGGCCTTCACCATCACTTCCCCTTCGGGTTACTCATCATTGGGGTTTCGGCTCATTTTACCTTGGTGTATTTCGTTCCTATAAATTTTCCTTGATTGTTATGAGCATTATTTAGTTTCTTTATAACTCCTCACTCTAGTCTATTTAAAATTTTAAACATTCTAGCTGCCCAGACCGACATTGGTCTTTGGAACAGTAGATTGTACGGACTAGCTAAAGTGAGGATATTACAACTCTTCCCCTCTAATAAAAATTTCGTCCTTGAAATTTACCTAATACAAACAGTTGAGGGAACTATTACCTCATTGTCTCTTCACTTTCTCAAGTTGCCTCTTTAGTGTTGTGGTGCCTCCAAAGCACTTTCACCAGTGGAATTTTTTTATTTCTCAGTTCCTTCACTTCCCGAGCTAGGATCTGTATAGGTTCTTCTGTATATGTCAAGTCCAGTTGGATTTCCATCTCTTCCATGGAAATGAGATGTGAAGGGTTTGAGCGATATCTTTTTAGCATAGAAACATGGAATACATTATGGATTTTATCCAGTTCTGGTGGTAAAGCTAGCCGATAGGCCACTAGTCCCACATGTTCAATGACTTCATATGGGCCAATGAACCTAGGGCTTAACTTACCTTTTCTTCCAAACCTCAGTACTTTCTTCCACTGTGAGACTTTGAGAAACACTTTGTCGCCAACTGCATACTCTATCTCTTTTCTTTTCAAGTCGGCATAAAATTTTGTCTATCTGAGGCAATCTTCAAGTTAGCTTTAATTATCTTCACTTTCTCCTCAGTCTGTTTCACCAGGTCTGGTCCTACCAGTTTATCTTCGCCCAATTTAGTCCAACACACTAGGGTTCTACATTTCCTCCCATGCAATGCTTCATATGGAGCCATTTGAATGCTAGCTTGGTAGCTATTATTATATGTGAATTCTGCCAGTGGGAGATATCTATCACAACTCCCCTCAAACTCAATGACACAACTCCTCAGCATATCCTCCAGGATCTATTACATAATTCACATTGTTACTATCATTTCAATTTATTATTTGTGAAAATTCAATTAGTTCTTAGGTTTACCTGGATTACTCGTTCCGACTATCCATCCGTCTGAGGATGAAAAGCCGTGCTAAAACGGAGTTGTGTGCCCAAGTCTTCTTGCAACTTTTTTCAGAATCTCGATGTAAACCTTGGGTCTTGATCAGATATGATGGAAAGTGGGATTCCATGCAGTCTAACTATCTCACTGATATACAATTCTGCTAGCTTCTCCAGTGAGTAGTTAGTCCTAACTGGCAAAAAATGTGCTGACTTCGTCAATCTATCCACTATCACCCACACTGCATCATGCTTCTTTTGGGTGAGAGGTAGACCACTAACAAAATCCATAGCGACTCGGTCCCATTTCCATTCAAGTATGCTTATAGGCTGTAGCAATCCGGATGGAACTTGATGTTCTGCTTTAACTTGTTGACATGTCAAACACTTAGTCACATAGTTAGCTATATCCCTCTTCATACTAGGCCACCAATAATGAGGCTTCAAATCATTATACATTTTCGTGCTTCTCGAGTGCATAGCATAAACACTAGTGTGTGATTTTTTCATAATCCTAGTCTTCAGTTTTCCATCATCTGGTACACACACTCTTCCTTTGTAGTACAGACACCCATCTGCTTTCACCTCATATTTCGTTTCCTTTCCCTCTGGAATTTTACCCACAATGGCCATTAATTTTTCATCTGCCTTCTGCCCATCTTTTATCTACTGTAGTAGGTATGGCTTCACTTGTAACTCAACCAAAATAGCTCCATCTTGAGCTAAGGACAGACAGGCATTTAGTGATCTTAAAGCTATGATGGATTTTCTACTTAAAGCATCAGCAACTACATTTGTCTTCCCAGGATGATAATCTATCACACAATCATAGTCCTTTAGGAACTCAATCCATCGCCTTTGTCTAAGATTGAGCTCCTTCTGGGTTGGCAAATATTTTAGACTATTGTGGTCTGTATAGATGTAGCATTTTTCACCATATAAATAATGCCTTCATATCTTCAGTGCGAAGATAATTGCTGCTAACTCCAGGTCATGAGTAGGGTAGTTCTGTTCATGTGGCCTTAACTACCTGGAAGCATAGGCGACCACTTTCCCCTCTTGCATCAATACACACCCAAACCCATTATGTGAGGCATCACTATAGACCACAAAGTCTTTTCCTGACACTGGCTGTGTTAACACTGGTGCTTCTGTCAACATAGCCTTCAGCCTCTCAAAACTGGCTTGGCACTTGTCGTTCCAGCCAAATTTCACATTCTTGTGCAACAACTTGGTCATTGGAGTAGCTATAAGAGAGAACCCCTTCACAAATCTTCTGTAATACCCAGCTAGCCCTAAGAAACTTCTGACCTCAGTCGTATTTCTGGGAGGCTTCCATTCCATCACTGCTTCTATATTTTTGGGATCCACTCTAATCCCCTCAGCTGATACTATGTGTCCAAGAAAGGAGATTTTACTCATCCAAAAGTCACACTTGGACAACTTAGCATACAACTTCCTTTCTCACATGGTTTGCAGAACAATCTTCAAATGTTTATCATGTTCTTCCCTGGCCTTGGAATACACCAGAATATCATCAATAAAGACCACTACAAACCAATCTATGTATGGATGGAAGATACGGTTCATAAGGTCCATAAATGTTGCTGGTGCATTTGTTAACCCAAATGGCATCACTAAAAATTCATAATGCCCATACCGGGTTCTGAATGCAGTTTTTGACACATCTGCATCCTTTACCCTCAACTGATGATACCCTAATCTGAGATCAATTTTTGAAAATACACCGGCTCCCTTCAACTGATCAAACAGATCATCAATTCTGGGCAATGGATATTTATTCTTTACAGTTACCTTGTTCAACTACTGGTAATCAATACACAATCTCAAAGTTCCATCCTTCTTCTTCACAAACAGCACCGGAGCTCCCCATGGTGACAAACTGGGGCGTATGAACCCCTTATCGAGTAACTCCTATAGCTGAATTTTCAACTCTTTCAATTCAGTGGGTGCCATCCTATAAGGGGCAATAGAAATTGGTTCTGTACTCGGCATTACCTCAATAGCAAACTCGACTTCCCTTTCTGGTGGTAAACCAGGCAACTCTTCAGAAAATACATCTGGGAAGTCTCTTACTATGGGTATATCACACAGGCTTGGCTTAGCCTGTCGAGTATCAACCACGTGTGCTAGGTAAGCTTCACAGCCTTTTCTCATCAATCTTCTTGCAACTGTGGCTGAGATAACATTGGGCAGGAAATCTGTCCTTTCACCCACAACAATAATCTCATTACCCTCAGAAGTTTTCAAAGAAATCCTCTTCAATTTGTGATCAACTATTACCTGATGATGTGACAACCAGTCTATTCCCAAAATCACATGAAACTCGTGGAAGGGCAATTCAATTAGGTCTATCGAGAATTCATACCCCTGAATCCTCAACGGGCAACCATTATACACCTTATTCACTACCACACTATGGCCTAGTGGATTTGTGACCAGAATGTCTTGATCACTATCCTCTACTGGAACTCCCCTCTCTACGGGTAGTTAGATGCAGATATATGAATGAGTGAATCCTGGATCCACCAATGCATGCACAAAAGTGTTGTAGAGGGAGAACGTACCCCTGATGACATCCGCGGCATCTTGCTCCTCCTGAGCTCTAATGGCATAGGCCCTGGCAGGTACTCTAGTCTCTGGCCTCTCAGCTGACTCGGATGCATACCTCAGTGATAGACCAGCTGCCTCAGATTTACTAGGTTTCCTACCCCTTTGTGGTGCAGGAGCAGGTCGATTGGCTTGTGTTGGAGCAACTGTTGTAGTCCTCTTCGGACAATTCTTGATATGATGTTCTGTAGATCCACATCGTAAGCATGCACCAGTCACTCGCTAACAGTCCCCCTTGTGACACCCCTTACCCGTCTACAGTGTAGCCAATCAAGATATACCACGCAGTGTACCGGAACACCCAATTTTAATTCAATCATTTTTATTCTTTCTAATTCTTTTTTTATAGTTATGGAGTACAATTTGTGAAATATAATTCATTTCAGTCATTTATTGAAATCATAAATTTATTTGAGGTTCCCTAAATTTTATAGAAAATCTAGCAGAGTACAGGCTAAAAATGGAGAAAAACAGTTCTTCGAAACCTGTGAAAAACACTTCCAAAATTTTCAACCAATCCCAAACTCCATTTCATCATCAAAATCTCAATATTTTTCAACAACATTTCCATTTCTCAATCATTCATCTCTCATGGTATTCAAATACAAGCAATAAATAAATACTCAATTTTCCATTCATAAACACAATTTCCACTATTTACATTAATATCAAAATACATTACAAAAGTCTCAATTACACATGAGAAAATAAAAGTTAGTTACAAAATACCAAAATGAAACCTAGTGTCCTACCAATGCACTGAAGATGGTGAGGTGACACGGAACCATGCAGAGCTGCAGGAGGTCTCACCCAGTCTGTGGTCTACTCGGCTCTCAGTCAGTATCTCCAGAACCTACTTGTGGCAAAAGCAACGCGCTAAGCAATAATGCTTAGTGGTGCCAATAATAAAATAAAAAGAAAAAACAGGAAGTAAATATGCAGTGCATGTTTTGATGTCTTATGCAGACAATTTTTTTTTATCATTATTGGTAATCTTATTTATTAAGTACTTGTTCTATTCATTATTTCATTAAATTTGTTCACTTTCATTTTTGGGTGCCCAAGTAACCTAAACTGGATGACTGGACTGGATAAACAGGTAAACTGGCACTGGGTATCTAGTACCTCGGGCCGTCACACCATCGGTCACATATGCATCTCCCAGTGTGCAACAGTATAGCTAATAAGCTTTAATAACAATAGGCACAAGGCCAAATATGAACACAATGTCAGAGTGGCTAAAAGCCATGAAATCACATAATGGCATAATGCCATGTGCAATACTGCTAACTGAACCCTATTGTCATGCCAAGCTATCCAAACCAATCTTGTTAGGTATACTAGGGCATTTCACACTTTTAAGTTTCACAATTTTTGGAATTTAAGTTTAAGTGTTACTATTCCATTCATTGGTCAACAAAAATGTTGACTTTTACATAGGCAATAGGTACATTAGTTTTAATATCATCAACATACCACATTTTGCATTCAAAATTTGTTGGTATTGGTTGCCAATACCATTTCTAAGCTTAATGTTAGTTAGGCAGAATTTTCACTTTTTATGCCTTGTATTTACTATTCCATTAGTCAATTTTTCAGTGGGAATTTGGAAAACTGATCAACATGAAAGTTGTTCCTTATTTTGTCTAGTTGCATTTCCTCTTTTGAATCACTCCATTTGGAGTTTTGTAGCTCAAGTTATGGTCCAAAAACCACAACTGGCTAGATTGAAATTCATCCGAATTTACGGGTGACTCATATCTCTGATTGTAATGAATAGTGATGCAACTCACTTTTTGAATATGTTCTGATCATAATTTGGGTTAGGTTTCTTCAAGATAGTTGTTGGTCTATATCTCAGCTTGTTGCTGGTAAAATTTCAGGTCAATTGGACCTTTCTACACTGATTTATGGTAAATGACCAAACACTGTTCATTTGGTCATTTTGCCCAGGTAGATTGTAGGTCACCCAGATTAGGGCAAACTTTTCGTCCACTTGGTTTGGTTTTATGGGCATGGTTTCTTTTATATGTCTAGTTTTATGCCCAATTGGCCTTGCACCAATTGAAGCTCTGCAATTCAAGTTATTGCTGCCCAAACCTGCTGGACTCATGCCCAGCCCTGCAGGTCACCAAGGGCAGCTTGCCTAACCTCAATTCCATTGTCCTAAATCACTTCAATTCCTCCTCACATATAGTCAAATGGTCACTAATTGACCATTACAATTTTCATATACCATTATATGAGCAAAACCTAATTTTGTTCAAGTCTTCAAGTTTTCTAGTTCCATACATATATTTCACTTGTACTTAAATGTTTAAACACTCATCTCATGTCCAGGCAGCTCACATACCATTTTGTTTCAAGGAAATTGATGAAACCCTTAATATCCCTAAGCTGTAGAAATTGTATAGATAAATACACATAAATTATATTATTTTTTATGACAATTTCCACTTGACTCATGGCCTTAAACATGAATTAAGCAAGAAAAGGAGGAGATTGGACACTAACCTTTAATGGAGTAAATTTTCAAGCTTGCAAAAGCTCTTCTTTGTCACTTCTTTTTGCTGCCTTAACCTTGCCCAAGGTGCAAAGACAATTTTTTATGAAAGGTTTAAGAGGTTTTACGAGGAAAATTGAAGTGAATCAAAGCTTAAAGAAAGAAAAAGCTATGGAGGAAGAGAGAAGAGTTCAGCAACAAGAGAGGAGGAAGAGAAATCAGATTGTTTCTTCCATTTTCTGCCCCATTTATTCATTTTAAATGGGTTATAGCCATGTGTCACCATGTAATTGGGTGAAGGCACACTAATGACATCATGTGATGTCATAAATTCCCATTTAATTCATTTTTTTTCTTTTATTTTATACTCATTTTCAATTCAATTTTTACTAATATTTATTCATATTTTATTTCATAATAATTATTTACTTAACTGAACAAGTCGGCCAAAAATCATCTCTAAAGACGTAATGACCAAAATGCCCTCCGTTTGGCTTATTGAGCCAAAATTGTCTATACCGATTGAAATTTTTTTCTAAGAATTTCCTTGGCATTCTAATGCCATAAGAACCTCAATGACCCTTCTCTGGAGTCCCAAAAATTATTTTATAATTTTTTCCCTGGGTCTAGGGCTCCTAGTTGCGAGAACCGTAACTTCTCACTAGGTTACCCATCGTTAGGGCACCGGCTCATTTAACTTGGTTGTATTTTATTTCTAAAATTTTTCCTAAATTTTTTTTATTAATATTTGAGTTAATTTTGGTTCCTCACTTTAGTTTAAATATTTTTCTAGATGTTCTAGTTGTTCGGACGGACACTGGTCACCAGAACAGTATAATGTACGGAGTTGCTACAGGGAGGGTGTTACAACTCTTCCCCTCTAATTTAAATTTCGTCCTCGAAATTTACCTGATGCAAAAAGTTGAGGGAACTGTTGCCTCATCGTCTCTTCACTTTCCCAAGTTGCCTCCTCAGTGTTGTGGTGCCTCCAAAGCACTTTCACCAGTGGAATCTGCTTATTCCTCAACCCTTTCACTTCCCGAGCCAGGATCCGTATGGGTTCTTTTTCATATGTCAAATCCAATTGTACTTCAATTTCTTCCATGGAGATGATATGTGAAGGATCTGAGCGGTATCTTCTTAGCATAGATACGTGGAACACATTGTGAATCTTGTCCAGTTCTGGTGGTAAATCTAGCCTGTAGGCCACTGGACCCACACGTTCAATGACTTCATATGGGCCAATGAACCTAGGGCTTAACTTACCTTTTCTTTCAAACCTTAGTACCTTCTTCCACGATGACACCTTGAGGAACACTTTATCGCCAACCGCATACTCTATTTCTTTTCTCTTCAGGTAGGCATAGGATTTTTGTCTGTCTGAGGCAACCGTCAGATTGGCTTTGATTAGCTTTACCTTCTCCTCAGTCTGTTTCACCAGGTCTGGCCCTACCAGTTTATCTTCGCCCAATTCAGTCCAGCACACTGGAGTTCTACATTTCCTCCAATACAGTGCTTCATACGGGGCCATTTGGATGCTAGCTTGATAGTTATTGTTGTATGAAAATTCTGCCAGTGGGAGGTATCTATCCCAACTTCCCTCAAACTCAATGACACAACTCCTCAGCATATCCTCAAGGACCTGACATATATTTCATGTTATTATTATCATTTCAGTTCAATAGTTTTATTAGTTCAATTGGTTTCAATTGTTTACCTGGATTACTCTTTCTAATTGCCAATCCGTCTAAGGATGGAAAGCTATGCTGAAGTGGATTTGTGTACCCAAGGATTCATGTAACTTCTTCCAAAATCTTGATGTAAACCTTGGGTCTTGATCAGATATGATGGAAAGTGGGATTCCATGCAGTCTAACTATCTCACTGATATACAACTCTGCTAACTTCTCTAGTGAGTAGTCAGCCCTAACTAGCAGAAAGTGTGCTGACTTCGTCAATCTATCTATTATCACCCATGCTGCATCATGCTTCTTTTGGGTGAGAGGTAGACCACTTACAAAATCCATAGTGACCCGATCCCATTTCCATTCAGGTATATGTATAGGCTGTAGCAATCCCAATGGAACTTGATGTTCTGCTTTGACTTGCTGACATGTCAAGCATTTAGTCACATAGTCAGCTATGTCCTTCTTCATACCAGGCCACCAATACTGAAGCTTCAGATCATGATACATTTTTGTACTTCCCGGGTGCATAGCATAAACACTGGTGTGTGCCTCTTTCAGAATACTGGCTTTCAATTCCCCATCATCTAGTTCACATACTCGTCCTTTGTAGTACAGACACCCATCTGCTTTCATCTCATAGTCAGTTGCTTTCCCTTCTGAGATTTTACTCACAGTAGTCATTAATTTCTCATCAACCTATTGCCCATCTAAAATCTGCTGCAGCAGGTTTGGTCTCACTTGCAACTCAGCCAAAATAGCTCCATCTCTAGCCAAGGATAGACGGGCATTCAATGATCACAAAGCTGTGATGGATTTTCTGCTCAAAGCATCTGCAACTACATTTGCCTTCCCAGGATGGTAGTCAGTTACACAATCATAGTCCTTCAGGAACTCAATCCATCGCCTCTATCTAAGGTTGAGCTCCTTCTAGGTTGGCAAGTATTTCAGACTCTTGTGGTCTGTGTAAATGTAGCACTTTTCACCATACAAGTAGTGTCTCCATATCTTCAGTGCGAAGATAATTGTTGCAAGTTCCAAATCATGGGTAGGGTAATTCTATTCATGTGGCCTTAGCTGCCTGGAAGCATAAGCTACCACCTTCCCCTCTTGCATCAATACACACCCTAACCCATTATGAGAGGCATCACTGTAGATCACAAAGTCCTTTCCTGACACTAGCAGTGTTAATACTGGTGCCTCTGTCATCATAGCCTTTAACTTCTCAAAACTAGCCTGACACTTGTCATTCCAGTCAAATTTGACATTCTTGTGTAACAACTTGGTCATTGGAGCAGCTATTAACGAAAATCCCTTCACAAATCTTCTGTAATACCCAGCTAGCCCAAAGAAGCTTCTGACCTTAGTTGTATGGAGAGGCTTCCATTCCATCACTGCTTCTATTTTCTTGGGATCCACCCTAATCCCATCAGCTGACACTATGTGTCTAAGGAATGCAATCTCATTCAACCAGAAGTCACACTTGGGCAACTTAGCATACAACTTCTTTTCTCTCAGGGTTTGCAGAACAATCCTCAAATGCTCATCATGTTCTTCACTGGTCTTGGAATACACCAAAATATCATCAATAAATACCACTATGAACTGATCTAGGTATGGATGGAAGATACGGTTCATAAGGTCCATGAATGCTGTTGGTGCATTTGTTAGGCCAAAGGGCATCACCAAAAACTCATAATGCCCATATCGAGTCCTGAATGTAGTCTTTGGCACATCTGCATCTTTCACCCTCAACTGATGATACCCTAATCTGAGATCAATTTTGGAAAATACTCCTGCTCCCTTCAATTGATCAAACAGATCATCAATTCTAGGTAATGGATACTTATTCTTCATAGTCACTTTATTCAACTGCCGATAATCAATGCATAACCTCAAAGTCCCATCCTTCTTTTTCACAAACAGCACTGGAGCTCCCCATGGTGACACATTGGGGTGTATGAACCCCTTATCCAGCAACTCCTGTAACTGGATTTTCAATTCCTTCAATTATATGGGCGCCATCCTATAAGGAGCAACAGAGATTGGTGCTGTACCCGGCAGTATCTCAATAGCAAATTCAACTTCTCTTTCTGGTGGCAAACTAGGCAATTCTTCAGGGAACACATCTGGGAAGTCTTTTACTGTGGGTATGTCACATAGATCTGGCTTTGCCTGCCTAGTATCCACCACATGTGCTAGGTAGGCTTCACAGCCTTTTCTCATCAGTTTTCTTGCAACTATGGCTGAGATGACATTGGATAAGAAATCTGTCCTTTCCCCCACAACTGTAATCCCATTACCCTCAGGAGTTTTCAAAGAAATTCTCTTCAATTTACAATCAACTATTGCCTGATGACGTGATAACCAGTCCATTCCCAAAATCACGTCAAACTCATGGAAAGACAACTCAATCAGGTCTGCCAAGAATTCATACCCCTGAATCCTTAATGGGCAACCTTTGTACACTTTGTTCACCACTACACTGTGGCCTAATGGATTAGTGACTAGAATGTCTTGGTCATTCTCTCCTACTAATATCCCCCTCTTTATGGGTAGGTTGATGCAGATGTATGAATGAGTGGATCCTGGATCCACCAATGCATGCACAGATGTATTGTAGAGGGAGAACGTACCCCTGATGATGTTTGGGGCATCTTGCTCCTCCTGAGCTCTCATGGCATAGGCTCTGGCAGGTGGTCTGCCCTCAGGCCTCTCTGCTGGCTCAGATGCAGGCCTCTGTGATGGTCCCACTGCTTCAGATTTGCCAGATTTCCTACCCCTTTGTGGTGTAGGAGCAGGTCTGTCTACTTGTGTTGGAGCAGCTATAATAGTTCTACGTGGACAGTTCCTCAACTGATGCTCTGTCGACCCACACCTTAAGCAGGCACCAGTCACTCTCCAACACTCCCCCTTATGCCGCTTCAGACAATGTGGACATGCAGAAGATGCTGGGGCTGGTCCCCTGAACCCCGTCCTTGGAGAGTTGCCCACTAATGGTGTGGACTGACCTCTCCTACGGGTGAACTGTGGCCTGGGCCCTTGGGTCTGACCCTGACTTTGTGGTTGACCTGAACTCAGTGTAGGTGGACCTTTGAACTTCTTTCTAGGTGCAGGAGATGAACTAGACTGACCTGAGCCTCTCTTCTGCTGTCTCTCCCTTCTAGTCTGCTCACTTATTCTTACTTTTTCAACTTTTATTGCAGCTTCCACTAACTTGGTAAAGTCTGTGATTCCCAAGGTAGTGATCATGATCTTTATATTGTCATTTAATCCCTCTTTAAATCTCCTACACCTTTCAGCTTCATTAGGGACTATCTCCCTTCCGTAGTGGCTCAATCTGACAAATTCCTTTTCATACTCGGCAACTGTCAACTGTCTCTGCCTCAGGTTAATGAATTCCCTTCTTCTCTCTTCCAAGTATACACTACCCACATATTTCTTCTTGAATTATGAGAGGAAGAAGTCCCAAGTTATTACTTCTAGTTGCACTTCACTAGACACCGTATCCCACCATTCATATGCATCATCTTGCAACAGAGATATGGTAGCTTCTAGGTTTTGCTCTGGAGTGTGGTGGAGTTGTTTTAAAACTCTGCCTGTTCTGTTCAACCAATTTTCGGCTGTAACAAAATCATCTTCTCTCTTGCCAAAGAAGTCCACTGCTCTAAATTTTCTTAATCTTTCCAGGTGTGATTTCGGTTGTGGAGGTGGTGGCGGTGGTGGCATTACCCCAGCCATTTGTTTGAAGAATTCGGCCATTTGCTAGAACACGACCTGTGGAGGCTGAGCAGGCTCTGATGGAGCTGGCGGAGTAGGTTCTCCCCTACCCTTAGTCTTAGCTGGTGCAGGTGGAGCATGACTTTCCACTTCCTCCTCAACTGCCCTCTGAGATGTGGGGTCCATATCTTATTCAAAATAACAAAGAGAAACAGATCTGCATTAGTGTCACCTCGACTCATACAAATGCAATGCATGGTGTGGACTCAATCTAGGCCTAGAAATGCCTAAATCGTGCTCTGATACCACTAAATGTGACACCCCTTACCCGTCTACAGTGTAGCCGAACAAGATATGCCATGCAGTGTACCGGAACACCTTATTTTAATTCAATCATTTTTATTCTTTTTAATTTATCTTTTTTTTTTCATAGTTATGGAGTACAATTTGTGAAATATAATTCATTTCAGTCATTTATTGAATTCATAAATTTATTTGAGGTTCCGTAAATTTTATAGAAAATCCGGCAGAGTACCGGCTAAAAATGGAGAAAAAAGTTCTTCGGAACCTGTGAAAAACACATCCAAAATTTTCAACCAATCCCAAACTCCATTTCATCATCAAAATCTTAATAATTTTCAACAACATTTCCATTTCTCAATCATTCATTTCTCATGGTATTCATATACAAGCAATAAATAAATACCCAATTTTCCATTCATAAACACAATTTCCACTATTTACATTAACATCAAAATACATTACATAAGTCTCAATTACACATGAGAAAATAAAAGTTAGTTACAAAATACCAAAATGAAACCTAGTGTCCTACCAATGCACTGAAGATGGTGAGGTGACACGAACACTATGCAGAGCTGCAGGAGGTCTCACCTAGTCTGTGGTCTACTAGGTTCTCGGTCAGTATCTCCAGAACCTACGCGTGGCAAAAGCAACGCGCTAAGCAATAATGCTTAGTGGTGCCAATAATAAAATAAAAAGAAAAAACAGGAAGTAAATATGCAGTGCATGTTTTGATGTCTTATGCAGACAATTTTTTTTTTTATCGTTATTGGTAATCTTATTTATTATGTATTTGTTCTATTCATTATTTCATTAAATTTGTTCACTTTCATTTTTGGGTGCCTAAGTAACCTAAACTGGATGACTGGACTGGATAAGCGGGTAAACTAGCACTGGGTATCTAGTACCTCGGGCCGTCACACCATCGATCACATATGCATCTCCCGGTGTGCAACAGAACAGCTAATAAGCTGTAATAACAATAGGCACAAGGCCAAATATCAACACAATAACAGAATGGCTAAAAGCCATGAAATCACATAATGGCATAATGCCATGTGCAGTACTGCTAACTGAACCCTATTGTCCTACCATGCTATCCAAACCAATCTTATTAGGTATACTAGGGCATTTCACACTTTTAAGTTTCACAATTTTTGGAATTTAAGTTTTAGTGTTACTATTCTATTCATTGGTCAACAAAAATGCTGATTTTTACATAGGCAATAGGTACATTGGTTTAATATCATCAACATGCCACATTTTTCATTCAAAATTTGTTGGTATTGGTTGCCAATACCATTTCTAAGCTTAATGTTAGTTGGGCAGAATTTTTAATTTTTATGCCTTGTTTTTACTGTTCCATTAGTTAACTTTTTAGTGGGAATTTGGCAAACTGATCAACATGAAAGTTGTTCCTTATTTTGTCTAGTTGCATTTCCTTTTTTGAATCACTCCATTTGGAGTTTTGTAGCTCAAGTTATGATCTAAAAACCACAACTGGCCGGATTGAAATTCTGTCCAGAATTTCTGGACTTACCATATCTATAGTGCAATGAACAGTGACTGCAACTCACCTTTTGAATATGTTCTGGTCATAATTTGGGTTAGGTTTCCTCATGAAAGTTGTTGGTCTATATCTCAGCTTGTTGCTGGTAAAATTTCAGGTCAATTGGACCTTTCTACACTGATTTATGGCCAAATGACCAAACACTGTTCATTTGGTCATTTTGCCCAGGTGGACTACAGGTCACCCGGATTAGGGCAAGCTTTTAATGCACTTGGTTTGGTTTTATGGGCATGGTTTCTCACCAAAGTTGTGCCATTATGTGTCTCGTTTCATTTCCAATTGGTCTTGCACCAATTGAAGCTCTACAATTCAAGTTATTGCTGCCCAAACCTGCTGGACTCATGCCCAGCCCTGTAGGTCACCAAAGGCAGCTTGCCTAACCTCAATTCCATTGTCCTAAATCACTTCAATTCCTCCTCACATATAGTCAAATGGTCACTAATTGACCATTACAATTTTCATATACCATTATATGAGAAAAACCTAATTTTGTTCAAGTCTTCAAGTTTTCTAGTTCCATTCACATATTTCACCTGCACTTAAATGTTTAAACACTCATCTCATGTCAAGGCAGCTCACATACCATTTTGTTTCAAGGAAATTGATGAAACCCTTAACATCCCTAAGCTGCAAAAATTGTATAGATAAATACACATAAATTATATTATGTTTTTATGACAATTTCCACTTGACTCATGGCCTTAAACATGAATTAAGCAAGAAAAGGAGGAGATTGGACACTAACCTTTAATGGAGTAAATTTTCAAGCTTGCAAAAGCTCTTCTTTGTCACTTCTTTTTGCTGCCTTAACCTTGCCCAAGGTGCAAAGACAATTTTTTATGAAAGGTTTAAGAGGTTTTATGAGGGAAATTGAAGGGAATCAAAGCTTAAAGAAAGAAAAAGCTATGGAGGAAGAGAGAAATGTTCGGCAACAAGAGAGGAGGAAAAGAAATCAGATTGTTTCTTTCATTTTCTGCCCCATTTATTCATTTTAAATGGGTTATAGCCATGTGTCACCATGTAATTGGGTGAAGGCACACTAATGACATCATGTGATGTCATAAATTCCCATTTAATTCATTTTTTTTCTTTTCTTTTCTACTCATTTTCAATTCAATTTTTAGTAATATTTATTCACATTTTATGTCATAATAATTATTTACTTAACTGGACAGGTCGGCCAAAAATCATCTCTGAAGACGAAATGACCAAAATGCCCTTTGTTTGGCTTATTGAGCCAAAATTGTCTGTACTAATTGAAAATTTTTTCTAAGAATTTCCTTGGCATTCTAATGCCATAAGAACCTCAATAACCCTTCTCTAGAGTCCCAAAAATTATTTTATAATTTTTCCCCCTGGTCTAGGGCTCCTAGTTGCAAGAACCGTAACTTCTCACTAGGTTACCTATCGTTAGGGCACTGGCTCATTTAACTTGGTTGTCTTTTATTTCTAAAATTTTTCCTAAATTTTTTTTATTATTATTTGAGTTAATTATGGTTCCTCACTTTAGTTTAAATATTTTTCTGGATGTTCTAGCTATCCGGACCAACACTGGTCGCCGAAACAGTATAATGTACGAAGTTGCTACAAGGATGGTGTTACACCCCTTATGCCACTTCTGGCAGTATGGACAGGTAGAAGTTGCTGGGGCTAGTCCCCTGAACACCGTCCCTGGAGAGCTACCCACTGATGGTGTGGACTAACCTCTCGTAGGTGTGAACTATGGTCTGGGCCCCTGGGACTGACCCTGACCTTGTGGTTTTCCTAAACCCTAAGCAGGAGGACCCTTACTCTTCTTACTGGGAGTAGAAAATGAAATGGATTGACCTGGACCCCTCTTATACTGTCTTTCCCTTCTAGTTTGCTCATTTATTCGGACCCTTTCTACTTTTGATGCAGCATCTACTAATTTAGCAAAATCTGTGATCTCTAATGCTGTTATCATGACTTTGATATTGTTATTGAGCCCTTCTTCAAACCTTCTGCACCTCTCTGCCTCTGTATGGACTATCTCCCTCCCATATCGGCTTAGTCTGACAAACTCACGCTCATACTCTACCATTGATAATTATCTTTGTCTCAGACTGATAAATTCTCTTCTTCGCTCTTCTAAATACACTTTGCTAACATATTTCTTCCTGAACTCTGTGAGGAAGAATTCCCAGGTGATCTGTTCCGGTTGCACCTTACTGGTTATTATGTCCCACCACTGATATGCATCATCTTGAAGTAGGGACACAGCACCCTCCAAGTTCTACTCGGGGGTGCAATTAAGCTACTTCAGCACTCTGATTGTTTTATCCAACCAGTTTTCTGCTGTTATGGGATCATCCTCCCTCTTCCCAAAGAAATCCACAGCCCCATGTTTTCGCAGTTTCTCTAGATGGGACTTCTGTGGTGCTGGTGGAGGTTGTGGCTGTGATTGTGGTGGTGGAATTGCTCCCATCATTTGCCGGTAGAATTTGGTCATTTGCTGGAATAGTTCAAAACTGAGGTTGGGCAGATACCTCAGCTACTGGTGGAGCAGATTCTCCCCTGCCCCCAGATTCAGCCCTTAGTGGAGCATGACTCTCCACCTCTTCATCAACTGCTTTTTGAGAAGCAGAATCCATATCCTATTCAAAATAAGAAAACAAACAGATCTGCATCAGTGTCGCCTCAACACTTACAAATGCAATGCAATGGTATGCACTCAATCTAGGCCCAGAAACCCCTAAAACGATGCTCTGATACCACTAAATGTGACACCCCTTACCCATCTATAGTGTAGCTGAGCAAGATATGCCACACAGTGTAACGGAGCACCAAATCATATTTCAATTCAATTTACCCTTTTTACTTATTTATTTATAATTTTTTATTAATCTAAATTTTTTCGCAAATTTTATAGAAAATCCAGCAGAGTGCAGGCTGTAAATTGGAAAAACAGTTCTTCAGAATCTGTTAAAAACACTTCCAATGAAATCATCACATCATTCTCAGTCAACCACCAATATATTCTCAGCAATTTCTCAATTGACTTCAGTATCTCAAAATTTAATTCAATTCATATTACAGTCAACTTAATAAGAAATGCTCACATTATTTATTACTGAACATAGTTCATAGATAATTACATCAAAAGCCAAATTACATGAATTTATAATATATATTACAGAAGTTTACAAAATACAAAATATCAAAATATTAAAAGTGGCCTAATGTCCTACCAAATGCACTGCAATGTGAGGTGACTCTGAATTCTGAGTGCAGATCTGGAGGCTCACCCTGTATGAGGCCTACTGGACTCCCCAGCTATGTTTCCAGTACCTGCGCGTGGAAAAAGCGATGCGCTAAGCAATTCTGCTTAGTGGTGACAATATAAAATAAAATAACTAAAATAAAGTAAATATGCAGAATGTATGTTTACATTTTTGGTAGACTAAATTTCTGATATTTATTACAGTATTATTCAATTAAGATTTGGTAAAATTT
The DNA here is from genome assembly GCF_030052815.1 of Hevea brasiliensis. Classification (NCBI taxonomy): domain Eukaryota; kingdom Viridiplantae; phylum Streptophyta; class Magnoliopsida; order Malpighiales; family Euphorbiaceae; genus Hevea; species Hevea brasiliensis. Next base: position 41,901,093 of record NC_079500.1, on the reverse strand, counting down.
ATTATCATTGCCCGAGTAACCCATACTAGTCGACCGGACTGGATAAACGGGCAAACTGGCACTGGGTACTAAGTACCGGAATACCCCATTTTATTTCAATCATTTTTATTCTTCCTAATTTATTTCTTTCATAGATATGAAATATAGTTCGTGAAATATCATTCATTTAAGTCATTTATTGAAAACATAAATTTATTTGAGGTTCCGTAAATTTTATGAAAAATACAGCAGAGTACCGGCTATAAATGGAGAAAACAGTTCTTCGAAACCTATGAAAAACACTTCCAAAATTTTCAATCAATCCCAAACTCCATTTCATCATCAAAATCTCAATATTTTTCAACAACATTTCCATTTCTCAATCATTCATTTCTCATAGTATTCATATACAAGCAATAAATAAATACTCAATTTTCCATTCATAACACAATTTCCACTATTTACATTAACATCATAATACATTACATAAGTCTCAATTACACATGAGAAAATAAAAGTTAGTTACAAAATACCAAAATGAAACCTAGTGTCCTACCAATGCACTGAAGATGGTGAGGTGACACGGACACTATGCAGAGCTGCAGGAGGTCTCACCCAGTCTGCGGTCTACTGGGCTTTCGGTCAGTATCTCCAGAACCTACGCGTGGCAAAAGCAACGCGCTAAGCAATAATGCTTAGTGGTGCCAATAATAAAATAAAAAGAAATAACATGAAGTAAATATGCAGTGCATGTTTTGATGTCTTATGCAGACAATTTTTTTTCAATCATTATTAGTAATCTTATTTATTATGTACTTGTTCTATTCATTATTTCATTAAATTTGTTCACTTTCATTTTTGGGTGCCCAAGTAACCTATACTAGATGACTGGACTGGATAAGCGGGTAAACTGGCACTGGGTATCAAGTACCTCGGGCCGTCACACCATCGGTCACATATGTATCTCCCGGTGTGCAACAGAACAGCTAATAAGCTGTAATAACATTAGGCAGAAGGCCAAGTATCAACATAATGTTAGAATGGCTAAAAGCCATTAAATCACAGAATGACATAATGCCATGTGCAGTACTGCTAACTGAACCCTATTGGCTTGCCAAACTATACAAACCAATCTTGCTAGGTATACTAGGGCATTTCACACTTTTAAGTTGTATAATTCTTGAAATTTAAGTTTAGATGTTACTATTCATTTCATTAGACAACTAAAATGTTGACTTTTGCATAGACAATAGGTACATTGGTTCTAATACTCCCAACATACCACATTTTGCATTCTAAAATTGTTGGTATTTGTTGCTAATACCATTTATAAGCTTAGTGTTAGTTATTCAAAATTTTCAGATTTCAAGCCTCATATTTACTGTTCCATTGGTCATTTATACAGTAGGAATTTGGAAAAATTGTCTTCATGAAAGTTGTTCCTTATTTTGTCTAGTTACATTTCCTTTTTTGAATCACTCCATTTGGAGTTTTGTAGCTCAAGTTATGGCCTAAAAACCATAACTGGCTAGATTGGACAGAATCCAAAATTCTGGGCAAAACTGGTTCTGCCAGATTTGATAACCTAAGTTTGGTTGGCAATTTGACTAGGTTATGGTCAGAATTTGGATTTGTGTTCTTCATGAAAGTTTTATTTCTATGTCTCATATTTCTTCTGGTAAAATGTCAGGTCAATTGGACCTTTCTACACTGAGTTATGACCAAATGACTAAACACTATTTATTTGGTCATTTTGCCCAGGCAGAATGCAGGTCACCCGGATTAGGGCAATTTTTAAGCCAACTTGGTTTGGTTTTCTGGGCAGGGTTTCTTCACAAAAGTTGTGCCATTATGTGTCTAGTTTCATGTCCAATTAGCCTTGCACCAATTAAACCTCTACAACTCCATTTGTAGCTGCACAAATCTGCTGGACTCGTGCTCAGTCCTGCAGGTCAGCCAAGGCAGCTCACCCATACACAATTGCCAAGCCTCAACTCACTTCATTTTCTCATAATACACATTCAAATGGTCACTAATTGACCATTTAAACTTTCATTCACCAACACATGAGCAAACCCTAGGTTTCTCCCAAACCCTAACTCTATCATTTCAATTCTTCAATGGATCAATTCATACTCCCAATGATGTATATACAAGTTTAAAAGATTAATTGACACTAACCTTTGTTGGAGAGTTTCCCTAGTTTAGAAAACTTCTTGATTTTTCTTTCTTTTCACTGCCCAAAGCTTCCTCAAGGTGTGGGATGAATTTTTTGTGAAGACAACTAGGGCTTTGGGGTGAGATTTGGTGAGGTTGGGAGCTTGGGTGAGCTTTAATGGAGTTTTCCTTCCTCTCTCTCTCTCTCTCCACGTTTTTGGCTGCCCCAAAGGTTGAAGAAGCAACTGATTTTTCTTTCTTTTTTTCTACCCATTAAGTCATTTTAAATAAGTTAATGCCATGTGTCAAAGTTTGATTGGGTGGGAGGATTTTTAATGACATCATCATGATGTCATAATTCTAATTCTTTAATTTTCTTTCCTTTTCTTGTCTACAAAATTTCAATTTAATTTTTAGCAATATTTATTCATATTTTGTGTCATGATAATTATTTACTTGATTGGACAAGTCGGCCAAAAATCACCTCTGAAGAGGAAATGACCAAAATGCCCTCCGTTTGGCTTAACAGACTAAAATTGTCTATACTAATTGAAAAATTTTTTCTAATCATTTTCTTGGCATTCTAATGTCATAGGGATCTCAATGACCCTTCTCTGAAGTCCAAAAAATTTTTTTATGAATTTTCCCTTGGGTCTAGGGCTCCTAGTTGCGAGAACCACAGCTTCCCACTGGGTTACCCATCGCTTGGGCACCGGTTCATTTAACTTGATTGTATTTTATTTCTAAAATTTTTCTTAAATTTTTCTTATTAATTTTTGAGTTAATTATGGTTCCTCACTTTAGTTTAAATATTTTTTCGGACGTTCTAACTGTCCGGCCGACACTGGTCACAGAACTGTAGAATGTACGGAGTTGCTACAGGGAGGGTGTTACATTGTGTCTCCCGGTGTGCGATAGAACAGCTAATAAGCTATAATAATTATCAGGGATGAAACCCAAGTATAATATCTCAATCAACATAGCCAAAGGCTATTTTATCACAAAATGGCACGTGAGGCCATAAAACTCAGAATGGCATGAAGCCATATGCAATATTGCTAACAGAACCCTATTGGCATGCCAACTTATCCAAACCAATCTTGCTAGGTATACTAGGGCATATTACACTTTTAAATTGTACAATTCTAGAAATTTAAATTTAGGTATTACTATTCATTTCATTAGTCAACTAAAATATTGACTTTTGCATAGGCAATAGGTACATTGGTTCTAATACTCCCAATATACCACATTTTGCGTTCTAAAATTGTTGGTATTGGTTGCGAATACCATTTCTAAGTTTAATGTTAATTGTTCAAAATTTTTAGTTTTCAAGCTTTGTGTTTACTGTTCCATTAGTCATTTTTGCAGTGGAAATTTGGCAAAATGATCAACATGAAAGTTGTTCCTTATTTTGTACAGATACATTTCCTTTTTTGAATCACTCCATTTGGAGTTTTGTAACTCAAGTTATGGCCCAAAAACCACAACTGGCCGCATTATAATTTTTCTAGAATTTCTGGACTAACCAAATCTACAGTATTTTGAGCAGTGACTGCAGGTCACTTTTTGAATATGTTATGATCATGATTTGGGTTAGATTTCTTCATGAAAGTTTTAGGTCTATATCTCAGCTTGTTGCTGGTAAAATGTCAGGTCAATTTGACCTTTCTACACTGAGTTATGACTAAATGACTGAACACTATTCATTTGGTCATTTTGCCCAGGCAGAATGCATATCACCCGGATTAGGGCAATCTTTAGGTCAACTTGGTTTGATTTTCTGGGCATGGTTTCTTCACCAAAGTTGTGCCATTATGTGTCTAGTTTCATGTCCAATTTTCCTTGCACTAATTAAACCTCTATAACTCCAGTTATTGCTGCCCAAACCTACTGGACTCATGCCCAGTCCTACAGGTCACCAACGGCAGCCACACCAAACTCAATTCCCACCACATAACCCACTTCATTTTTTGTTCAAACAAAACCAAATGGTCACCAATTGACTATTAAAACCTACTTTCATTATCACATGATTAAAGTCTCATTTTCATCCCAAACCCTAACTCAACTATCAAACCATGCATTATAACTTGCATTTCATCACTCCACTTAAGAGATTAATACCAAGGGCAGCCATACTACCATTTTAGTTCCATTAAAACCATCAAAATCTTACCCCAACCAAGGCTTCCAAAAATATGGGATGAGCATACACATGGTATTTATTAAATTCTTTGTAATTTTTGCACTCAATCATACTCCTTTAACATGAATTTAAAGAGAAAATCATGTTTAGGTCACTAACCTCTAATGGAGTGAAATTCCAACTTGCTAGGGTTCTTCTTTTTCTTTTCTTTTTGCTCTCAAAAGACTCGCCAAGATGTAAGAATAAGTTTTTGTGTTCGGAACATAGGGTTTAGTTGGGTAAAAACTATGGAAATCAAGCTTTAAAAAGCTTGACTGGTGGCCATTGAGGGAGAGTGTGATGGCAAGAAGAAGGATAAGAGGCTTTGGATTTTTTTTCTTCTTTTGTTTTCTACCCATTAAGTCTTTTAAATATATTAGTGCCATGTGTCAACATGTGATTGGGTGGGAGAATAGTAATGACATCATATTGATGTCATAATCCTTTTTTTTTTCTCATTTTCTATCCTTTTCTTGTCTATTTAATTTCAATTAAATTTTTAACAATATTTATTCATATTTTATGTCATATAAATTATTTATCTAACTGGAAATGTTGGCCAAAAATCATCTTTGAAGACGAAATGATCAAAATGCCCTACGTTTGGCTTAACAAGCCAAAATTGTGTGTACCAATAGAAAAATTTTTCTAAGCATTTTCTTGGCATTCTAATGCCATAAGAACCTCAATGACCCTTCTCTGGAGTCTCAAAAATTATTTTATAATTTTTCCCCTGGGTCTAGGGTTGTTAACGGCCTTCATCGTCACTTCCCCTTCGGTTTTCTCATCACTGGGGTTTTGGCTCGTTTAACCTTAGTGTATTTCGCTCCTATAAATTTTTCTTAATTGTTATGAGCATTATTTAGTTTCTTTATAACTCCTCACTCTAGTTTATTTAAAATTTCAAACATTCTAGCTGCCCAGACCAACATTGGTCACCAGACAGTAGACTGTACGGACTAGCTAAAGTGAGGATGTTACATATATCATGCCATTTGAAACAAATATAATCTCAATAGCCAGAGACTAAGGAGAAGTCACATCACAAGGCTAGCTAGCTCAAATATATGGATATCCATTCAATTTCTTCTTCTACTGGCACACACCTCAACACTTCAGCCAGAGAAGGAATCAAAATTCAAAACTGATTGGCCCCACTAGTAATGCTAGTGAGGTGTTCAAATATGTGGTCATGACACTATAGTTTCAAAACTTATCTTAACAATTTACTAAACATTGCCATTTCAAATATACATAAATAACTTTCAACAATTTATATCAAAAACATAATAAATATTTCATCACAATGATGTCACAATTCAATATTTCAAATTATTCAAAACAATATGCAGAAGAAAGTTTACAAAAATTCTACGTTGTGCACAAACCTTATATGAGTTGCCTTTTGGCTTTGACTCAACACCTCGGGTTTCTTCCCGGTATTCTTTTTCACTGAAACACATAGTTTCACAGTGTTTCAGTATCATAACTTAGCATAATCCAAAAATAAATTTAAATTCACTTTTACCTAGCTCTAATGTGCTAAACTTGACGTTCTTTAAAATTTGTGTTTCGGGGTTACTATTCACAATACTATTCAAGTCAATTTGTTGACTTTCTAAGGCTTAATAGGTATGGGAATTCCAACTTCACCCACATACCACATTTTGGTTACTAAATTTGTTGGTTTTGGTTGTTTACTCAAAATCTAAGTCTTTTAGGCAAATTTGCAAATTTTCAATTTTAGTGTCTTATGTTGCACTGTTCCATTGGTTATTTTTCTGTTAGAATTTGGCTAAACTTTCTTCATAGAAAATGTTCCCTATTGTCTTAACTTTATTCTCCTTTTTGAATCACTCCATTTGGAGTTTTGTAGCTCAAGTTATAGCCATTTGAATCATGGCTGCCGGATTGGACTTAACCAAGATTTCTGGGCACCAAACTGGTTCTGGCAGTTTTAGGTCACCAAATTTGGGTGTTCAAATGACTTAGTTAAGGGCATAATTTGGGTTTGTGTTCTCCATTAAAGTTTTAGGTCTATATCTCAGCTGTCCACTGGTAAACTTTCAGGTCATTTAGACCTGCCTAGTCCAAGTTATGGCCAAATGAACAAACACTGTTCATTTGGTCATTTTTGTATTAGTCAAACTGCATAAATCCGGATTTGGTCAATTTGTTCACTAGGTTTTGGTCACTTTTTGGGCATGATTCCTAAATGAAAAATGTTCCATTTTGTGTCTATTTTCATTCCCAATTGGCCTCACACCAATTGGACTTGTAAATTTTCAGTTTTGGTCCCTCAAAGGGACCTTGGTCCTGCTGCCCGCAGCATGGCCATTTTCAGTCCGAATTTAAACTCACTTCTAACACTTCCAACACATCTCAATTGGTCACAAATGACCATTTTCCATCTCAAACAAGGTCAAACACACCATTTGACTAATTATCACATTTTTTCCTCCCAAACCCTAGGTGCCCAAAATCCTAATTTACACAATTGATTAATTCATACCCAATTTACTACACTAACCACATATTCAACCTTAATCAATGTCAAATTCATGTCTAAATTAAATTGAACATATCAAAACTTCAAGGTACCATGGCTGGCTGAAATTTACATATGGTCCCTCAACTATGTTTTCTTTTGATTTGTTTCCATTTTCTTATAATTTCCAAACTATTTCATTACATACACATGAATCAAACCTAGGAAGTGAAGAGTTAGAGCACTAACCTTTACTTTGAATTTCAACTTCTCAATTCCTTCACTTTCTTCCTTCTTATTCTTCTTCAATCTTCTTTTCTAGGGTAACTTAGAAGCTTTTTAGGATTTAGGGTTGAAATTTGTGGGGAAGAACTAAGTTTTTCAAGCTTTAAAAGCTTCTTAATGGAGGAAAGTGAGGGTGAGGGAGAGAGAGGTGGTTGACGGCTTGAAGAAGATAAGTTTTCATTTTTTTTTCTTTTCTTTATGTTTTTAGTCTTATGGAAGACCATAAAATCAAATTTATTAAATTTATTAATTATATATTCATTGCATCATGCATGAGGTCATGCATGATGTCATCACTTTTTACTTTTCCTTTTTCCTCTCTTTCTCTCTCTCTCTCTTTTTTCTATTAGTTCTTTAATTTAATTTCTAATTTTGAAATTTTCTTTTCTCTGATTTTATTTGATAGTTAGGTCAGCAGTCAGCTCATGGGGTCAATTGACCAAATTACCCTTTGCCGATTCAACTCGGTTTGCAAATAATTCAATATTTCTTCCGGCTCCCTGACCTAATTATTTGACTGGCCTAACAATTATTTTTTGTGATTTTCTCTTTTCCACTGTGTTCATAATAGTCCTAAGGACCGCAACGTCACATTTTACGGTTCGAAATTTGAGTTTAAATCGACTTTGCAATCCTTCCCGAGAAGGTCACCCATCACTGTGACTCTCAGCTCATTTAACTTCTTATATTCTATTTTTCTTATTTATACTTAACTAATTGGCAATTACTAATTATTTTGGTTTAAGGCTTATCTGGTTGTCTTAACTGTGGTTCTAATCCCTTTAATTGTCCGGACCGATTTTGATCACCGGAATAGTGAAATATACCAGGCTATGCAAATAAGGGTGTTACAATGTGTACTCATACAAGAAGGGAAAGTAGTCGCATATGCTTCCAGGCAGTTAAGGCCACATGAAAAGAATTACCCTACTCATGATTTGGAGTTACCAGCCATTATCTTTTCGCATTGAAGATATGGAGGCATTACTTGTATGGAGAAAAATGCTACATATACATAGACCATAAGAGTCTGAAGTATCTGCCAACCTTGAAGGAACTTAATTTGAGACAGAGGCGATGGATTGAATTCCTAAAAGATTATGATTGTGTGATTGACTACCACCCTGGGAAGGCAAATGTAGTCGCTGATGTCTTAAGCAGAAATTCTATTGTAGCATTAAGATCTCTGAATGCCCAACTGTCCTTAACTCATGATGGAGTTATTTTGGCTAAGTTACAAGTGAAGCCGAATCTGTTACAGAATCTGAGGATAAAGTAAGACAGATGAGAAATTAATGGTTATTATGGGCAAAATCACTAAGGGAAAAGAAACTGAATATGAAGTGAAAGAAAATGGGTTCCTGTATTATAAAGAAAGAGTATGTGTACCAGATGACAAAGAGTTGAAAACCAGTATTCTGAGAGAAGCACATAACAGTGTGCATGCTATGCACCCAGGAAGCACAAAAATGTACCATGACTTGAAACTTCGATACTGGTGGCCAGGTATGAAGAAGCACATAGTTGACTATGTAACTAGATGCTTGACATGTCAGCAAGTCAAAGCAGAACATGAAGTTCCATCAGGTTTGTTATAGCCTATAAACATACCTGAATGAAAATGGGACCGAGTCACTATGGACTTTGTCAGTGGTCTACCTCTCACTCAAAAGAAGCATGATGCAGTATGGGTGATTGTGGATAGGTTGACCAAATCAGCACATTTTACGCGATCAGAATCGACTACTCCTTTGGAAAAGCTAGCAGAATTGTACATCAGTGAGATAGTTAGACTACATGGAATTTCACTTTCCATTATATCTGATAGAGACCCGAGGTTTACATCTAGATTTTGGAAGAAATTACAAGAATCCTTGGGCACACAACTTTATTTTAGTGACTTTTCATCCTCAGACGGATGGACAATCAGAAAGAATAATCCAGGTAAATTTTGAAACTCATTGAGTTATTGCTAATAATAAATTGAACTGATAATGATAATAATAATCAAACATATGTGATAGGTCCTCGAGGATATGCTGAGAAGTTGTGTTATCGAGTTTGAGGGAAGCTAGGACAGATACCTTCCATTAGTAGAATTTGCATACAATAATAGCTATCTAGCTAGCATACAAATGGCACCCTATGAAGCACTGTATGGGAGAAATGCAGAATACCTACATGTTGGACTGAATTGGGTGAAGATAAGCTAGTGGGACCAGACCTGATAAAACAGACAAAGGAAAAGGTGAAACTGATAAAGGCCAATTTGAAAGTTGCCTCAGACCGACATAAATCTTATGCTGACTTGAAATGAAAGGACATTGAGCACAAAGTTGGCGAGAAGGTATTTCTCAAAGTATCACCATGGAAGAAAGTGTTGAGATTCTGGAAAAAGGGAAAATTAAGCCTTAGGTTCATTAGCCAATATGAAGTTATTAAACATGTGGGACCAGTAGCCTACAGATTAGCCTTACCACCTGAGCTGGACAAGATACATAATGTGTTCCATGTCTCGATGCTCAGAAGATACAGATCAAATCCTTCACATGTCATCTCGGCAGAAGAAATTGTTGTACAACTTGACCTGACATATGCAGAAGAACTAATTAAAATATTGGCACGAGAGGTAAAAGAGCTCAAAAACAAGACAATTCCACTAGTGAAAATCATATGGAGGCACCACAACACGAAAGAGGCAACATGGGAGAGCGAGGAGACAATGAGGCAACAGCTCCTTCAGCTCTTCACATCGGGTAAATTTTGAGGACAAAATTTTTATTTAGAGGGGAAGAGTTGTAACGTCCTCCCTGTACGTATTCTGTATGTTCTGTTGCTCTGGTGAACTAAGGTCAGTCTGGGCAAGTCAGGATGTCTGGAATTACACTTCGATGATAGTGAACAGACATATAATGATGAAATAAATAAAAATAAAATATAAAAGAAATTAAAGAAAAATAAAAGAGAGAAAATGGAACTAAGTTAAATGAGCTAGCACTGTAGCGTAGGTAACCGCACCAGAAAGTTATAGCGAAGGCAATTGCCGACCCCAGGACTGCGAGAAACCCTCGAAATTAAATTTTTAGACATAATTAAAGATTTATTGAAATGTAATTGATACTAAAAATATCAAAGAAAAATTAATAAATTAGTATAAAGAAAAATGAAAAATCGAGAAACAGACAAAAATCGATGTTACCAAAAAATCGGGAATACAACCTGAAGAAGGGCATTTTGGTTATTTGACACCTAGAGTTACCTTTTGACCTCAATTTCCATTAAAAATAAATGATATTACACTTTGAAAATGTCATGAAAAATAAAAATGAGATACATAACGTAAATAAAGAAAGAATGGTGGTTAAAGTGTAATTTAGGAAACTTTGGATAATTAATTCTTTAATCCAAGTTAGCGCTCCATTAACTCCTAATTTGGGACACCTAAATAAGCCTTTGGGATAGTAGAACCACTTCATCTTTAACCTTCCACAAAACCAGCCGAATTCCTCCATGAAAGAACTCCATTGTCGTACCTTGCTCCATCTCCATGCAATCATGTTCTAGCCATTATTTCCACTTGGTTTCTTCATTAAAGCTTGCACACTCACCTTAGGAAAGTCATTGGCAGCAAGAAAAAAGGGATTTAGTGAGTTTTTAGCAAGCTCCAAAAGAGGTAAGTGTCCAAATCTCCTCCATTGCTTTAGTAAACTTCATGTTTAGGTTGAGGTGAGTTGAATGGTGAAGAGAATGGAAGAATTTATTGAGTTATGGTATTGTTCAATTTCAGCAGCCATGAGAATCTATGTTGCTTGAGTTTTTCTTACCTCTATGGATGGAAAATAATGTTGATTTAGTCATTTTAAAGTTGTAGCAATTTAGTTTCCCTGTATATGTAAATTGAGTACTTGAAATTATGGGTTTAGAAAGCAATTTATATACCTTAGTAAACTACCACTTTTGGCAGCCTTTAAATTCATCAATTAGTGTTTGGTTTCATGAATTTTCTTGATGAATTATGGTGAAGATGAATTGAAGGCGGTGTATGTTAAGTAAAGGTTGGGAGGTATATGTTATAATCAAGTGTTTTCATATATATATTATATTAAATTTAACTTTCGAAATTAGGGTTGTATAATGTACATGGAACACTTGTATATTCTTCCCAAATGGATATGATTGAGATATGATGAATGGTATAGAAGTGTTATGAATGTATATTTGAAGTTTTGGGAGGAGGAGAAGTCTCAATTGGAAGTGTTCTTTGTGTGCAGATTTTGTGTTGTGAAGGCAGTAGGTAAATTGAACCATAAGTGACAATTGGAGACCCCAATTGGTATGAGGCCAATGGAAGGTGAAACTAGACACAAAATAGGCCAAATTTCATGTGGAAATATTGCCAAAATTCCACCTAGAAACTCACCTTAAAAATGACCTAATCCATAATTGGTAATGTGCAAGCCTAGATTTTTGATCATATGAATAGTAGCTACTAAGATGACCATAACTCACTCAAAATAAGTCCAAATGACCTGAACCTTTTACCATAGAAAGCATAGACATAGAGCTACAATTCTTATGAAGACACCAAAGCTCAGAAATAGCCAGAACCAAGTCAAATTGCTTGTCCAATTTAGGGTACCAAAACTGCCAGAACTGAATTTGACCTAAAATTGACCTTATTTTGCACTAAAGATGCAATCTGTCCAGCTTTAGTAAATTGACCATATCTTAGTCTATACAACTCAAAATTACCTGAAATTTGTGCCAAAAGTTCAATAAGACATAGAGCTACAAATTTGCTTCTTTGAGAAGAAGCTAAAAACCAAGAGAAGTAGGACATTAAGCTAGACCAATCTAGCATACTAAAATTGGAAATTTGACATTTACATACAATGAAGTTGAAGTAATTTGGCAATAAATGCTAACTTGTAAAAAGGGTAAATTGCACTATATTGGCAGCATATTAAATTACAAATTATGACATAGTGATACTAGAATCAACTTATCCATATTATCTAAAAAGGTCAATATTTACATTGACTTGTGAATTACATGATAACTAGTAAACTCAAAAAAATAAAGAATTAAACAATTAATTTGTAATGTGCCTTAGTTTGCCTAGTTGACTAGTTTAGATAGGTTGGCATGCTAATAGAATTCTGACAGCTATTCTATAAATGGCTTTATGCCATACTGTGTTTTTATGGCATATTATGCTGCACTGTGACTTTAATAGCCTATGGCTATACGGATTGTGTTATTATACTTGGCTTATCGCCGAATTGACTATATGGCTTTTTAGCCACACTGTTTGCACATCGGGAGACACTTTGTGACTGATGGTGTGACGGCCCAAGGCACTAGGTACCCAGTGCCAGTATATCCGTTTATCTAGTCTGGTCAGTGTATAGGCTATTAAGCATTATTAAACTCAAATAGCTAAATTCAGTTTATTGACATACAGCACCACCGAAATTAGCAAAAATGAAAGGTTAGCAAATAAAAATAGAATCAACAACTGCAAAGAATATCAATGTCATAAATTCATAAACAATTCATTTATTTTATTTTAGTGTATATATCTTTATATTTGGCACCGCTAAGTAGAATTGCTTAGCGCGTTACTTTTGCTACGCATAGGTATTGGAGACACAGCTAGGAAGCCCAGCAGACCTACGATCGGGTGAGAAATCAGATCTGCACAGGAGTTTAGAGTCATCTGCACTACACTGCATACATGGTAGGACTTAGGATATTGTGTAATGACTATCAGTTGTATTTTGACATTTTGTTATGTAATTTTGTATATTCTAAAACTTTAAGGTTTATAATAATATGTACATATTAAACTCCTATGGAGAGTGTTTGGATGAATGTAAATTGTAATGGTTTGTATTTTGAAACTATGAAATTTTGAGATTGGAAAATTAGTTGGAAGGTTGAGATTATCATATTGAACTATTTTTAACAGGTTTAGAAGGACAGTTTGTCCGAAATACAGATGGCACCTTGCTGAATTTTTATTGCCATTTTTAAAATACTGATTTTATTAAAATATAAAAATAGAACCAGTATGTTATGAATATCACATAAAGACTTCTTAAATTAAATTGAGTTTAGAAAATGAGATAATCACAGACTAGGTGCTCCGGCACGCCGTGTAGCACGCCTTGCTCGGCTACACTGTAGACAAGTGAGGGGTGTTACATTTAGTGGTATCAGAGCACGGTTTAGGCATTTTTGGACGTAGATAGTTTGCATATCATGCATTGCATTGTAAGTGTTAAGTTGACTCTAATGCAGATCATTTGATTTGTTATTTTGATCAGAATATGGACTCCACATTGCAGAGAGCTGTCGATGAGGAGGTGGAGAGTCATGCTCCATCTATGACTGAACCAGGGGACAGGAGGAAACCTGCTTCACCAGTACCAGATGGAACAGCCACATTTTAGCAAATGGCTGAGTTCTTTAGACAGATGGCAGAAGTTATGCCACTACCACCACCTCCACATCAAAAATCTCATATGGAGAAACTTAGAAAGTTCAGAGCAGTGGATTTTCTAGGCAAAAGGGAAGATGATTTTGTCACAGCCGAAAACTGGTTGGACAGAACTAGAAGAGTCTTGAAACAACTTCATTGTACTCCAGAGCAGAATTTGGAAGCTGTTGTATCACTACTGCAAGATGATGCATACCAATGTTGGGATACAGTGACTAGTGAGGTGCCATCAGAACAAATAACATGGGATTTCTTTCTCACTAAGTTCAGAAAGAAGTGTGTGGGCAGTGCATACTTGGAAGAGAAGAGAAGGGAATTTATTACCCTACGCTAGATACAGCTGGCAGTGGCTAAATATGAAAGAGAATTTGTCAGATTGAGTCGCTATGGGCGGGAAATAGTCCCTAATGAGGCCAAGAGATGTAAGAGATTTGAGGAAGGACTCAATAATAATATTAAATTAATGATTATAGCCTTGGGGATTACAGAGTTTGCCAAGTTAGTGGAAGCTACACTGAAGGTCGAAAAGGTTAGAATAAATGAGTGGAATAGAAGGGACAGACAGCAGAAAAGAGGTCAGGATCAGACCAGTACATCTTCTGCCGCTAGTAAGAAATTCAAAGGTTCACCTACTCAGAGTTTCAGTAGAGCACCAAGTCAGGGTCAGTCACACAGGCCTAAATCTCAGTTTGCATTGAGGAGAGACCAGTTCACACCTTCAGTGGCTAGCTCTCTAGGGACAGGGTGTAACACCCCTATGTTCGGTAGTGCGTTCTACGGTTCCGGTGACCAGTGTTGTCCGGACAGCTAGGACGCCTAGAACTACACTTCGAAATGAGTAAGGAGACATAAAATAATGAAATACAAGAAAAGAAAACACAAGAAAAACAAAATAAAAATAATAGTAAAGAAATGCAACCAAGTTAAGCGAGCCGAGAACCCTAACGATGGGTGACCGCATCGGGAAGTCACGGCGTGGACCGTTGACTAGCCCTGGACCACGGGGAACCCTGGAAAATATTTTTAGAACTTAAATAAACACCTATTGAAATATAAATACCATTAGAAATATCAAAAAAAAAAATTAATTAATTAGTACAAAGAAAAGTGAGAAATCAAAAAACGGACAAAACCCGGTGTTACCGAAAAATCGGGAATGCAACACGAACAGGGGCATTGTGGTCATTTGCCATCCCGAGTTGTCTTTTGACCTAAATTTTCATTAAAAATAAATGATATTACACTTGGAAAATGTCATAAAAAAATAAATTAGTGGTACCTAATGTAAATAGCAAAAATGGAGAGTTAAAGGTGGGAAAATGAAAGTTAAGATTAAATTAATATTAGATTAAGGTTAGTGCTCCACTCACCCATCAAAGTGGACCATTATCTCTTTATTTGGACAGCAGATCACCTTCTTCCTCACTTCTTAAAATTCCAGCCGAAATTCTCTTCCATGGAAGCATCCATGGTGTCCACCATGCAAGGGCAAAAACACCACCTTCAAGCCATGATCTTCACAAGTTGTCTTCATTAAAGTTGCTCTACATAGCATGGGCAGTAGATAGGCAGCAAGAATACCAAGTTTTGGAGAGATTTTGAAGAGTTTCCAAAGTGGTAAGTTTGAGTTTTTGGTTAGTGCTTCATTAAAGTTAGTAAGGAGGTTATGGGTACTTGAATTGTGAGAAGAATTTTGGAGTTTGATGTTCTAAGGGAGATGTTTATTTTTGGCAGCCATGAAAACTCTTTAAGGGCAGTTTATTTTTACTTGTATATGGTGGATTAAAGGATTGATTAAATGTTTATGTGTGTAGAAAATTATTTGGGTGATGTATACTTAGTATATGTGAATGTATATTGAAATTTGAATGCTTGGAAATTATGGGAATATAATGCATGAATCGGCAGCCTGGTTGGGTGAACCATAAGGATGTTATTTCATGTTTGGATGATGGAATATTAATGTTGATTTGTGTTACTTGTGATGGCAGTTTGGGTATATGTGTGATGGTGTGAAGTTGGACATGTAAATGAGTATGAATAGGTGACTAAATTATTGTTATTGATTTTGACAAATTCTGTACTTAATGGTGTATGTTGAATGTGATTGTAAGCTGCCAAAATGATCAATAAAATGTTGTGAAATATGTTTAGGTTAGGGTACAAACCAAAAATGGCATGAAGGTGAAGTTTGGTAAGGGTTAAAGGTGATCTTTGATGAGTATGAATAAAATGCAATAGGGCAGTTTGTGTTTTGGGCTTAGAACCTTAAGTGTGTGGCTCCAATTGGTATGAGACCAATTGGAGGTCAAACTAGGCACAAAATGTGCCAACTTTCATGAAGGAAGCTTGCCAAAATTCTGCTTTCAAGGTAGCTTGAAAAATGACCAAATCCAGATTAAGTGCAAATAAGGCCTGAAAATTTACCATTTGGGCAGCAATTAGTGTTTAGACCATAACTCACTCAAAACAGGTCCAATTGACCTGAAATTTTGACTATGAATAATTAAGACCCATATATACAAGTCTTATGAAGACACCAAAGCCCAAAAATGAACGCAAGCAAGTCAAACAGCTTGCATAAGTTCGGGTCCAAAAACTGGTCGAACCAAAATTGACATAAAATGACCTAAAGTGATCAATTTTGATGCAATTTGACCAGCAATAGTAAAATGACCATAACTTGGTCTACATAACTCAGAATGACCTGAAATTTTTCCCCGCGTGCAATAAGATATAGATATACAATTTTGTAGTTTTGACCGAAACCTGAAAACCGAGGGAACTAGGTCGTCTGGCTAGGTCAAACTAGTATCCCGGAATCCAGCAAATTGCAAGAAAATGCAAGATACATGGAAATGAATTTGGTAACATGTACCAACCCTAAAAGACTATTGAATGTGAAATATTAGTAACATTAAAACCTAATTTACCTAGAATGCATCGAGGGTCGACATATTAGGTTGACTAAGCAAATAATAGAATTCAGTAAATTACTTATTCAGCATTATTATTAGAGACTGTTTAAATGAGTACTGAAACACTTCAAATTGTGTTTCTCAGTTAGCAAAGACTCAGGGAAAGGGACGGAAACACTGAGTCAAGGCCAGGAGACAGTTATCAGAGGTTTGTGCACAATAAGTATTTCTTTTGAATTTTTCAATTGAAATAAATTACGATTATTTATATGTTATTGTTTTAAATTGTGTTTGTGCACAATAAGTATTTCTTTTGAATTTTTCAATTGAAATAAATTACGATTATTTATATGTTATTGTTTTAAATTGTGTTTGTGCACAATAAGTATTTCTTTTGAATTTTTCAATTGAAATAAATTATGATTATTTGTATGTCATTGTTTTAAATTATGTTTGTGCACAACGGCTATTTCTTTTGAATTTTTCAATTGAAATGAATTATGACAATTGTACATTATTGTTTTAAATTATGTTTGTGCACAATAGTAATTTCTTTTGAATTTTTCAATTGAAATAAATTATGATTATTTGTATGTCATTGTTTTAAATTATGTTTGTGCACAATAATTTTGACTTCTTATTTTCTGCTTAAAAATTTGTTTGAACATTATAGTTTAAATTGTGTCTGTACACAATACTTTTATATTCACTGCTTTTACTAGCAAATTTATTTGGAGAAATGAGTTATGAATAATTTTTCATTGCTTTGGTTTTGGAAATATTATTTGGAACTTATTGTGTTGCCAAATTTGCAAATGGAAACTTTGAGATAAAATGTGATTTATGGTTTGTATGAAATATTGTGATTTGAAATTGTTTTGATTCACACTTGGCATGACACTGTTACTATGTTCCTCCTCCATTTATGGGGTGAGTGTGATATATTCCTCCCTCTTTGACTTATCAGTCTGGGGTGAGTGTGATTATGTTCCTCCCTCTTTGACTTGCCAGTCTGAGGTGAGTGTGGATGAGTACTCATTATATAGCTAGCTTCCTCCCTCATTGATTTTGATTATTAGGGTAAGTGTGTCTTATCGTGGTGTACAACACGGCATGTGCGAAAAAAATTACGTCATGGACTAAATTGTGATATTGATTGGCAACACTGTATTCTTCAGTTATTTGATCAAATGGTGTTATGGATTGGCAAAACCGTATTATTCAGTTATTTGATCAAATTGTGTTATTGATTGGCAAAACTGTGTTACTCAGTTATTTGATCAAATTTATGTTATATGAACTTTGTCAATTGTGAAATGGAATTGTGAACTATTTGATTGTGAATTGTCAATAAAAGATTTATGTATCGCATTTCAAATTGTTATTGTGCACCACTGAGTAAATTTTACTCAAGATAGCTTTCATTCTTTATCGCAGTAGACAGATCGATAGGGCGTGAGACTAGGCTGCTAGTACTACATTGAGAGATCATCAGGTATATTGAGTATACCACATTTTGCATTTTGTACTGTAATGTATGTTCACTGTATGTATATATTGTTCTTGGTTTTGAGCAGTTGTAAATTAAAATTGTACATTGAAGTTGTAAAGTAAATTATGAGTATTTTGACTTGTAAAAATTATATTATATTTCTTGTATCTCAGTCTTTGAAAAATTATTGTGGATTTGAGTTGAAAAAGATATTGTGTTGTTTAACTGTTGAAGTGGAGATTGAGAATTATATTGAAGTGCTTTTACAGGTTTTCTGAAGAACTATTTTATTCAAAATACAGAGGGTACTCCGCCAAAATTTTTACAGAAATTCCTAATAATTCAAATGTGTTATCTCTTTCACTTAAGCTCAAAATTTTTTTTTTAACACCTATAAATAGTGCTCACCACTGTAAAAAAGAAGTAAGAAAAGTTTTAAAATCCCTTGTAGTGTATTTAATGGGTTATCAGTAGACGAAGTTGGTAATTCATTAGGTATACTACGGGATCATGTTATGCCTTACAGAGGGATAGGGTGTGACATGTTTTTGTGGTATCAGAGCTAGTTTTTAAATTCTGTTTTCACATGTTATTTGAATATTCTTTCTTCATAGTACAACTGCTCAATATCATTGTTTGATACATACAGTACATTACATTATAAATATGCACTAACGGGAGGAAATCTCCTTGTGTTATTTGTTTAGGAGGTCTAAAATCCTCGCATTGACTATGGAAGAGGGTGATCGTTCAGTCGATCAATCCATAGAGGCTGAGGTGCAAGGGGATGCCAGTGGTTCAGCAGCACTAGCCCCTGCAGTACTGCAGTTCCCTGCTCAGTTCGCTCAGCAGATGGCTGCAATGTTCCAACAAATGGCTGGTAATGTGCCTACTCAAGTCCCAATACAGACACCAGTGATATAACCACAGTCTCCTACTGGGTAGTACGACAAATTGATGAAATATGGGGCTACAGAGTTCAAGGGGACAGTAGATCCTCTAGAGATTGAACAATGGTTAGAGAGGATGGATAGGGTATTCAAGAAACTGCATTGCACAGAGGAACTCAGATTTGAATAGTCGGTATCTTTGCTACAGGGGGATGCTTATGACTGGTGTAAAACCATTCCCCACAGTCTGGTAGAACCTACAGTGCTAACATGGAATGACTTTCTCAGGGAATTTAGACAAAAATATGTCCCCGATGCTTATGTAGACCAGAAGCTGCAAGAGTTCCTAAGTCTAAAACAGGGGAGTAGATCGGTGACTGAATATGAAAGGGAATTTTTCTGCCTAAGCCATTATGCAGTAAGTCGACTTTCTACCAGTAGGAAAAGATGTAAGAGGTTTGAAACTGGCTTAAAGCCTAGTATCATATTACAAGTGGTCGGATTCAAACATAACAACTTCTCTGAACTTATTTCTCAAGCATTAGAATTAGAAAGAATTGAATCTGAAGCGGCTCCTGAGAAAAAGAAATCAAAGAAGACAGAAAAAGAGGGAAAGTCAGTAGAACAGAGTTGTAGTGGTCCTACTGGAAAGAGGAAAAACTTTGGGGGATACAACAGAGGTAGTAAGTAGTTCGGTAGAGATAGATCTTCTGGACAGAAACCACCTCGATCCGATCAGCAAACTCAACAGAAACCCAGAAATGCGCTATCAGATCAACTTTGTGAAACTTGTGGTAAACCACATAGTGGGGTATGTTATAGAGCCGTAGGAGCATGTTTTAATTGTGGAGAGACTGGTCATTTTACTAGGGATTGTGTAAATCCATGTCGTTCTAAATCATTTACTACACCAAAGGGATCAACCCAAGTTTTTACCCCAAAGAGTTCACCGTCAGTTAGTAGAGGCAGAGGTAGAGGTAGGGGTAGTACACCTAGAAGTCAGAGTACTGTGAATCAACCAGAACAGGGTGATGCCCCAGCTGGAGTATACGCTATACGGCAGAGAGAAGAGGCTTAGACTTTTGACATTGTTGTTAGTACTTTCTCAATTAGTAACTAAGATATATATATGTATTATTTGACCTGGAGTTTGCATACTTTTATGTTAGTGTTAGAACTATATGTTCTGTTGTTATTCCTTTACAGGGGAATAAATTTTGATGCATTAGTGATTAGTCCTTTAAGATAAGGATTGTGATAATAAGTGAAATTAGTTTTGAAAGAGTTTATCAGCGAAAAGTATTTTCTAACACACCATAAATTATAAAGCTAATTGGTGAGCCTACTTAACGTAAGGCAAGAGGACGTAAAAGTAAGATGCAGTAATGGAATTGCTCTAGATGAGGGCAAGGATGTTACTGTTAGTAATTGCTAATGGATGTTGTAATCAGAATAAGATTCGAATATCAGTAAATTCGAAAAGGATAAAATATTAGAAAATTTGATCTATTAGGATGTATCGTAGTAACTATGCAATGTTCTTGATGTTTATACTGTAAGCTGCAGATTACAGTACAGACTTGAGATTATTGTATAGAGCTACATACTACTCGATAATACACCAAGATGAGAATAGTTGCCAACGGCATCTATTTTGGTATAGTTATGCCAGGACAGAATTTTATTGTTGGAAATAAGTTTGAAAATCCTACTTAGGGATTTAAAACTCAAAAGCTAGAATATTGAAAGGTTATAGTTTAGTACGAAAGGGAAGTAAGTTATAGAATATTGACAGATAAAAAGAGTTATGGAAGTAAAAATTTGAACAGTTGGTTCAAATATAACAAAAAAATGTTACGAATGTGAGGAAGACTATTGACTAGAATGGTCAGAGGACCAACGACTAGATAAATCATTCTAACATGACCTCAAGGGTCACTCAAGAAGGAACATGAATCGAAATATTAGACAGGACAATAGTAAGAGAAGATTGGTGTTATACAAACAAATTAAACGTTGTATTAGATTGTTAAAAGTCTTATACAAATTTGAGGTAAAGAAGATTATATGATCATATAAAACGGAGAAAATAAACGTATGACTATTGTAAGATGGCTATTGAGTAAAATTTCGTGGACGAAATTTATTTAAGGGGGAGAGAATTGTAACACCCCTATGTTCGGTAGTGCGTTCTACTGTTTCGGTGACCAGTGTTGCCCGGACAGCTAGGATGCCTAGAACTACATTTCGATATGAGTGAGGAGACATAAAATAATGAAACACAAGAAAGGAAAACACAAGAAAAACAAAGAAAAAATAATAGTAAAGAAATGCAACCAAGTTAAGCGAGCCGAGAACCCTAGCGATGGGTGACCGCATCGGGAAGTCACGGCGTGGACCGTTGACTAGCCCTGGACCGCGGGGAACCCTGAAAAATATTTTTAGGACTTAAATAAACACCTATTGAAGTATAAATACCATTAGAAATATCAAATAAAAATTAATTAATTAGTACAAAGAAAAGTGAGAAATCGAAAAATGGACAAAACCTGGTGTCACCGAAAAATCGGGAATGCAACCCGAACAGGGGCATTGTGGTCATTTGACATCCAGAGTTGTCTTTTGACCTAAATTTCCATTAAAAATAAATGATATTACACTTGGAAAATGTCATAAAAAAATAAATTAGTGGTACCTAATGTAAATAGCAAAAATGGAGAGTTAAAGGTGGGAAAATGAAAGTTAAGATTAAATTAATATTAGATTAAGATTAGTGCTCCACTCACCCATCAAAGTGGACCATTATCTCTTTATTCGGACAGTAGATAACCTTCTTCCTCACTTCTTAAAATTCCAGCCGAAATTCTCTTCCATGGAAGCATCCATGGTGTCCACCATGCAAGGGCAAAAACACCACCTTCAAGCCACGTTCTTCACAAGTTGTCTTCAGTAAAGTTAATCTAAATAGCTTGGGCAGTAGATCGGCAGCAAGAAGACCAAGTTTTGGAGAGATTTTGAAGAGTTTCCAAAGTGGTAAGTTTGAGTTTTTGGTCAGTGCTTCATTAAAGTTAGTAAGAAGTTTATGGGTACTTGAATTGTGAGAAGAATTTTGGAGTTTGATGTTCTAAGGGAGATGCTTATTTTTGGCAGCCATGAAAACTCTTTAAGGGCAGTTTATTTTTGCTTGTATATGGTGGATTAAAGGATTGATTAAATTTTATTTGTGTAGGAAATTATTTAGGTGATGTATACTTAGTATATGTGAATGTGTATTGAAATTTGAATGCTTGGAAATTATGGGAATGTAATGCATGAATCAGCGGCCTGGTTGGGTGAACCATAAGGATGTTATTTCATGTTTGGATGATGGAATATTAATGTTAAATTGTGTTAGTTGTGATGGCAGTTTGGGTATATGTGTGATGGTGTGAAGTTGGACATGTAAATGAGCATGAATAGGTGACTAAATTGTTGTAATTGATTTTGACAAATTCTGCACTTAATGGTGTATGTTGAATGTGATTGTAAGCTGCCAAAATGATCAATAAAATGTTGTGAAATATGTTTAGGTTAGGGTGCAGACCAAAAATGGCATGAAGGTGAAGTTTGGTAAGGGTTAAAGGTGATCTTTGATGAGTATGAATAAAATGCAATAGGGCAGTTTGTGTTTTGGGCTTAGAACCTTAAGTGTGTGGCTCTAATTGGTATGAGACCAATTGGAGGTGAAATTAGGCACAAAATGTGCCAACTTTCATGAAGGAAGCTTGCCAAAATTCTGCTTGCAAGGTAGCTTGAAAAATGACGAAATTTGGATTAAGTGCAAATAAGGCCTGAAAATTTACCATTTGGGCAGCACTTAGTGTTTAGGCCATAACTCACTCAAAACAGGTCCAATTGACCTGAAATTTTGACCTTGAATAGTTAAGACCCATATCTACAAGTCATATGAAGGAATCAAAGCCCAGAAATGACCATAAGCAAGTCAAACAGCTTGCATAAGTTCAGGTCCAAAAACTGGCCGAACCAAAATTGACCTAAAATGACCTACAGTGACCAATTTTGATGCAATTTGACCAGCAATAGTAAAATGACCATAACTTGGTCTACATAACTCAGAATGACCTAAAAGTTTGCCCCGCGTGCAATAAGATATAGATCTACAAGTTTGTAGTTTTGACCAAAACCCAAAAACCGAGGGAACTAGGTCGACTGGCTAGGTCAAACTAGTATCCCGGAATCCAGCAAATTGCAAGAAAATGCAAGATACATGGAAATGAATTTGGTAACATATACTAACCCTAAAAGACTATTGAATGTGACATATTAGTAACATTAAAACCTAATTTACCTAGAATGCATCGAGGGTCGACATATTAGGTTGACTAAGCAAATAATAGAATTTAGTAAATTACTTATCAAGCATTATTATTAGAGACAGTTTAAATGAGTACTGAAACACTTCAAATTGTGTTTCTCAGTTAGCAAAGACTCAGGGAAAGGGAAGGAAACACTGAGTCAAGGCCAGGAGACAATTATCAGAGGTTTGTGCACAATAAGTATTTCTTTTGAATTTTTCAATTGAAATAAATTACGATTATTTATATGTTATTGTTTTAAATTGTGTTTGTGCATAATAAGTATTTCTTTTGAATTTTTTAATTGAAATAAATTATGATTATTTGTAGGTCATTGTTTCAAATTATGTTTGTGCACAACGGCTATTTCTTTTGAATTTTTCAATTGAAATAAATTATGACTATTGTACATTATTGTTTTTAATTATGTTTGTGCACAATAGTAATTTCTTTTGAATTTTTCAATTGAAATAAATTATGATTATTTGTATGTCATTGTTTTAAATTATGTTTGTGCACAATAATTTTGACTTCTTATTTTCTGCTTAAAAATTTATTTGAACATTATAGTTTAAATTGTGTCTGTACACAATACTTTTATATTCACTGCTTTTACTAGCAAATTTATTTGGAGAAATGAGTTATGAATAATTTTTCATTGCTTTGGTTTTGGAAATATTATTTGGAACTTATTGTGTTGCCAACTTTGCAAATGAAAACTTTGAGACAAAATGTGATTTATGGTTTGTATGAAATATTGTGATTTGAAATTGTTTTGATTCACACTTGGCATGACACTGTTACTATGTTCCTCCTCCATTTATGGGGTGAGTGTGATATATTCCTCCCTCTTTGACTTATCAGTCTGAGGTGAGTGTGATTATGTTCCTCCCTCTTTGACTTGCCAGTCTGAGGTGAGTGTGGATGAGTACTCATTATATAGCTAGCTTCCTCCCTCATTGATTTCGATTATTGGGGTGAGTGTGTCTTGTCGTGGTGTACAACACGGCATGTACGAAAAAAATTGTGTCATGTACTAAATTGTGATATTGATTGGCAACACTGTATTCTTCAGTTATTTGATCAAATGGTGTTATTGACTGGCAAAACTGTATTATTCAGTTATTTGATCAAATTGTGTTATGGATTGGCAAAACCGTGTTATTCAGTTATTTGATCAAATTGTGTTATTGATTGGCAAAACTGTGTTACTCAGTTATTTGATCAAATTTATGTTATATGAACTTTGTAAATTGTGAAATGGAATTGTGAACTATTTGATTGTGAATTGTCAATAAAAAATTTATGTATCGCATTTCAAATTGTTATTGTGCTCCACTGAGTAAATTTTACTCAGCGATAGCTTTTCATTGCTGTCGCAGGTAGACAGACTGATAGGGCAGCAGACTAGGCTGCTAGTACTGCATTGAGAGATCATCGGGTATATTGAGTATACCACATTTTGCATTTTGTACTGTAATGTATGTTCAATGTATGTATATATTGTTCTTGGTTTTGAGCAGTTGTAAATTAAAATTGTACATTGAAGTTGTAATGTAAATTATGAGTATTTTGACTTGTAAAAATTGTATTATATTTGTTGTATCTCAGTCTTTGAAAAATTATTGTGGATTTGAGTTGAAAAAGATATTGTGTTGTTTGATTATTGAAGTGGAGATTGAGAATTATATTGAAGTGCTTTTACAGGTTTTCTGAAGAACTGTTTTATTCAAAATACAGAAGGTACTCCGCCAAAATTTTTACAGAAATTCCTAGTAATTCAAATGTGTTATCTCTTTCAATTAAGTTCAAAAAAAAATTTTTAACACCTATAAATAGTGCTCACCACTGTAAAAAAGAAGTAAGAAAAGTTTTAAAATCCCTTGTAGTGTATTTAATGGGTTATCAATAGACGAAGTTGGTAATTCATTAGGTATACTACGGGATCATGTTATGCCTTACAGAGGGATAGGGTGTGACACAGGGTTTAGGGGACTAGCCCCAACAGTATCTGTTGCTTGCCCACATTACCAAAAATGGCATAAGGGGGAATATTGGAGGATGATAGGTGCTTGTTTACGGTGTGGGTTTACAGACTACCTAATTTGAGATTATCCGTGTAGAACTGCTACATCTACTCTGGTATCAACTGTTAGGCCTGCCCCTCCAGCTCCAAGGGGTAGAAAGCCGGGTAAGGCTGAGGCAGCCAATACTTCACAAAAACCTGTATCAGAGTCTGTGGAGAGAGCAGAACGTAGAAAACTAGCCAGAGCCTATTCTATAGGGGCACAGGAGGAACAGGATGCTCTAGATGTCATCAAGGGTATGTTCCTCCTCTATAATACTTTTGTGCATGCATTAGTGGATCCTGGATCTACTCATTCATATATTTGTATCAAGCTGCCCATAGAAAAGGGAATACCAGTTGAGGAAAGTAAGCAAGACATCCTGATCACAAATCCGCTAGGCCACTGTATGGTAGTAAACAAGGTATATAAGGGCTGTCCATTGAAGATTCAAGGGAAAGAGTTCTCAGCAGATTTAATTGAACTGCTTTTCTTTGAGTTTTACGTGATTTTGGGAATGGACTGGTTATCCCATCATCAGGCAATGGTAGATTGTAAATTGAAGAGAATCTCTCTGGAAACTGCTGAGAATGAAGAAATAACAGTTGTGCGTGCAAGGACAGATTTCTTGTCCAATGTCATCTCAACTACAGTTGCAAGGCGATGGATGAGAAAAGGGTGTGAAGCCCATCTGGCACACGTGGTTGACACTAGGCAAGGTAAATTTGACTTGTCTGACATACCCATAGTAAGGGATTTCTCTAAGGTATTTCCTGAGGAATTGCCTAATTTGCCACCAGAAAGGGAAGTTGAATTTGCTATTGAGATTATGCTAAGTATAGCTCCAATTTCAATTGCTCCGTATAGGATAGCACCTGCTAAATTGAAAGAGTTAAAAATCCAGCTGTAAGAATTATTAGACAAGGGGTTCATACGCCCTAGTGTGTCATTGTGGGGAGCTCCGGTACCATTTGTTAAAAAGAAAGATGGGATACTAAGGTTATGTGTTGACTACCGGTAGTTAAACAAAGTAACAGTGAAGAACAAGTATCCGTTGCCTAGAATTAACGATATGTTTGATCAGTTGAAGGGAGCCGGTGTGTTTTCTAAGATTAATCTCAGATCAGGGTATCATCAGTTAAGGGTTAAGGATGCATATGTGCCTAAGACTACATTCAAAACTAGGTATGTGCATTATGAATTCTTGGTGATGCCATTTCGGTTAACAAACGCTCCAGCAGCATTCATGGACCTTATGAACCGTATCTTCCATCCATACTTAAATCGGTTCATAGTGATCTTCATTGATGACATCCTAGTGTATTCCAAGGACAAAGTAGAACATGATGAGCATTTGAGAATTGTTCTGCAGACTCTAAAAGAGAAGAAACTGTATGCTAAATTCTCCAAGTGTGAGTTCTGGTTGAATGAGATTGCATTCCTTAGACATGTAGTATTAGCTGAAGGGATTAGAGTGGATCCCAAGAAGATTGGAGCAGTGATGGAATGGAAGTCTCCTAGAAATACAACTGAGATCAGAAGTTTCTTGGGGTTAGCTGGATATTATAGAAGATTTGTAAAGGGATTTTCCCTGATAGCTGCTCCAATGACCAAATTACTACACAAGAATATGAAATTTGACTGGAATGACAAGTGTCAAGCCAGTTTTGAGAAGCTAAAGGCTATGTTAATAGAGGCACCAGTGTTAACACAACCAGTGTCAGGAAAAGACTTCGTAGTCTACAATGATGCCTCACATAATGGGTTAAGGTGTGTACTCATGCAAGAAGGGAAAGTGGTCGCATATGCTTCCAGGCAGTTAAGGCCACATGAAAAGAATTACCCTACTCATGATTTGGAGTTAGCAGCCATTACCCTATTTATGATACTTTGTGCTAGAAATACTGTCAATTATATTCTTAACAACTAAAGAATAGAATTTCTAATAAAATATCAATGGACCTTTTCTATTACACATAAATATATTATGTGAATGGAAAAATGAAAATGCCTTTTATTAATAAAAACATGTACAAGATACATACTAAATGATATGCTCTAGAGCATACTCTTAACACATTAGTGTCACCTTGACTCATATGAATGCAATGCATAATATGCACACGATCTTATTCTATCTATCGATGTCTAGGAACGCCTAAATCGTGCTCTGATACTAATAAATATGACACCCCTCACCCGTCTACAGTGTAGCTGAGCAAAATATGTCACACTCAGTGCTGGAGCACCCTAACTTATCTTACTTTATTTCTTTAATAATTTTGAACTCATTATATTTTAATATCAATTATATTTCTATAGAGAAACCAATGGAGTTTCTCCTATTTTATTATCGTTTGACGTGATTTACTATTCACCTGCTTGAAAACTCAACAATATTTTACAATAAAAATCTCATCAATAATTCTCACAATCATCTCATCACTTCATGCATCATCTATATATTTCAATTCTGTCTTCAAACCCATGCAATCTCATTCATGCTCAAATTACATAATTCCATAATTTACATGATATATAAATTAATTACATATAAAAAAGCTAATTTATTAATTTACATTACATTCCTATTAATTACCTATTCATAATCTACATTACAATACAATATCTAAGCATTTTATATAAAATACAAAATATGATCTATATGGGCCTTATCTACATGCATTGTTGATGAGGTGGCAACCTTGAATACTTCAGATACTTCTGCAGATCAGTACTCCAAAATCTCTATTTAATAATTCACTGGGTTTTACCTTCAGTACCTGTGCGAAGGAAACAATCCATCGCGCTAAGCATTATTACTTAGTGGTGCAATAATATAACAAGAAAATAATATATATAAATAAAGAAAGACTGAAGTATAATTCTAAAGTATAATTTAGATCATCGGATATCAATTAAATTTAGTACGATATTTCTAATAGCAATTATCTTATATTCTATTTTTGTCCCTCTTTGGAAGTGCTGAGTTTATACAATAATAATATTTGATATATAGATTAATTCTAGGAGTATTGTATTTTCAGTTCTTACAATTCTGAAAATTTCATTTGTACTACTTGATTCAATTATGTTTCTATTGCTAATCTTTTTTCTCATTTTATTCAACATTTTCTAATATTTTCAATTACTAATATTCTTAACTTATTTCAATAATTTACATTGCCCAGGTAACCTATGACAGGCTGACTAAACTGGATAACGGGTCGTTGGCACTGGACACCGCAGTGCCTCGGGCCGTCATACTATAGGACACAAAACGTCCACTACGTATGTAGTCAGTATAGTTAAAAAGCCATGATAACATATCAGTATAGCTAAAAGCCATGAGAACATATAATCGGGCATAAAAGCCATGAGTGCAGGCATAAAGCCTTACGCAGTATTGCTAAAACAATACCCTATTGGCATGCCAATCTATCCAATCTGACACATGTGTCTAGGCAATACATGGGCACATTAGTACCTTTAAGGGTTCATATGTATCATTTTGTCATTATATGTTCCAATTATAATTTATAACGTTTTAATTTTATTACTAGCAGAAGTATAAATTTCTAAAATACCATTCTACATACATTATGCATTCATTATAATTTATATATTCATTTGATTATTTATATGATCACAATTCACATCAATTATCCTTCTATACCATTGTACTCAAAGTACTTTTCCTTTCTATAATAATGAGAACTAATGTCTCATTCATACATTAACATGATCCATTTATTCATTATACTATTTATATAACTGTTTTGGTCTTTTGCATTAATATTATTGAGGTTACTATTCACTTGACCATTTCCCTTCAAAGGTTAACTTTTTAATTCATAATAAATTTGTTAAGCCTAAGTTCACCAAGATACCACATTTTGCATTTTATTTTTTATTGGCATTGATTGCCAATACCATTTCAAAGCTTAGTGTTGATTATTTTCAATTTTTAGATTTCAAGCATGAAGGTTACTATTCCATTGGTCATTTGTATAGTAGGAATTTGACAAAATTCTCTTCATAAAAGTTGTTCCTTGTGTTATCTTTAATCCCCTTTTTGAATCACTCCATTTGGAGTTTTCTAGCTTAAGTTATGCTAATTTCTTTAGGGCTGGCCGGATTGCTTTCTACCCATAATTTCTAGGCAGAATTGGTTCTGGCAGTTTTAGTACCCTGACTTTGGCTAGCAATTCAGATGGGTTAAGTTCAAAATCTAAGTTGGTGTTCTTCATGAAAGTTGTTCTAAATTGTCCAAGCTTTCTATTGATATAAAATTTAGGTCATTATGACATTTCTACATTGAGTTATGACACTGTTCATTTGGTCAATTTCTAGGACCAGTAGGTTGGTTACCCGGATTTGGTCAATTTTTAGGGTATTCTAAGTTTGTTTTCTGGGCAAGGTTTCTTCATCAAAGTTGTGCCATTATGTGTCTATTTTCATGTTCCATTGGTCTTGCACCAATTGAACCTACACCTCTCAAGTTATAGCTGCCCAAACTTGCTAGACTCATGTCCAGCCCTGCAGGTCCTATGAAGCAGCATACCCAACCTCAAATCCAATGCCATAATTCACTTCAATTCCTCATCAAACAAAGCCAAATGGTCACTAATTGACCATTAGGACTTCCATTCACTAACACATGAGCAAAACCCTAACTTCATGCCTCAAGCCCTAATTCTCAAATATTCAAATCCTACTTCACACACATTAATTTATGTTCAAAGTCTCATAATCACCATCAAAGCCACCCATAAACATCTTTAATTGCATCAAAACTCATCCAACACTTTCCTAATTCATGGCTACCAAAAATGGAAGTGGCTCATACATGGATATTTTCTTTCAATTTTTTCAAATTCTAAGTCAATTCATGCTTCCAACATGAAATCTAAAGAGAAATTAAAGAGCAGTAGCACTAACCTTTTTTAGCAAAATTTTTCCAAGCTTAAACTTCATTTTCTCTTCAATTATTAGCAACCAAACACTTCCTCAAGTGATTTAAACAAGTTTTAATGAAGGGAGTCTGGGGTTTAGTGGTGAGAATTCATAGAAATGGAAGAGAGAGATGAAACAACACTCATGGAGGTTGAGAGAAAGGTGTGCTGTCTGGTTGAAGATGAAGAAGGCAGATTTGTGTTTTTATTTTTGTCTCAATTTATCCCTTTTTATTTGATTTATAATGGCTTGTTGAGTCATGATTAGTGGAGGGCATTTTAATGACATCATGGTGATGTCATAAGTCCCATTTAATTCATTTTCTTTTCTCTTCTTTTCTACTCATTTTCAATTTAATTTTTAGCAATATTTATTCATATTTTATGTCATATAATTTATTTACTTAATTAGGCAAGTTAGTCAAAAATCATCTCTGAAGGAGAAATGACTAAAATTCCTTTCGTTTTGCTTAACAGACTAAAATTGTCTGTACCAATCTAAAAATTTGTCCTTAATTTTTCTTGGCATTCTAATGCCATTGAAACCTCAATGACTCTTCTCTAGAGTCCCAAAAATTATTTCACAGGGTTTCCCTAAGGGTATATGGTCAAAAACTATCTTTATAATCGCTTCCCGTTCAGTCACCCATCGCCGGGGCAACGACTCATTTAACTTTGTTATGTTTCATTGAATAAATTTTTCTAAATTTTTCCTTACCATTATTTAGGTTATTTATGACTCCTCACTCTAGTTTACATATAGTTCCAAACATTTCGACTGTTCGAGCTGACATTAATTACCAAAATAGTCGAATGCATAGACTAGCTAAAGTGAGGGTGTTACACACTTTTGACAAGCATGTGGAGTTTACTCTTGTCAATGCATTGTAATAAATCATATAAGTGCATATAATCTTTGGACCTGAGATAACACAGTTATCTTGTATATAGGTGGTTTGAGTTTGATACTGCTTTCATACTTGCACTGTGTATGGGTATATGGGTATGTGTCGGCTCCTACTAATTATATATGGAGGTAGTTGTTGATCAAGATGGAATTTGTTACCCTAAGTAAATAGGGATAAAATCCTATATTCATTTAATTATTCTTGATATTTCAAGTTCCTGGCCAGGACAGACAGATTTAATTAGAAAAGAGTTTCTGATGAGAAAATATTTTTAATCAAGAATTAGAATTAAAAGAGAACATAATATTCATAGCAAATGGGGTTGGACATAAACCATGACTCCAGCTCGAATTGGGATTTTGTAACAGAGAGATTCTAGTGCATGGTAACATATGATTTTAGGTTCATTTAAAGGTATTACTTGTTACTGATTGGGTGGTCATGAAATGCTATACTAGGTATCAACCGTGGTCTATTAGATGCCTAAAATGATTTAGAGAAATCATTTATAGTAAGAAAGAGTTCTAATGATATTAAGAGTTAATATCATATCTCATTGTCAATTAGTGATGAGCCTAGTAAGTCACACACATACACAAGATAAGCACCAAGTTAAATGTGATTTAATTAATTAATTAATTAAAGAGTTTAATTGATTAATTAAGTAGGTTTGGTTTGCAATAAGATTGCAAAGTCCCTAGCATGGCTTGAAACCAAATCTACGTTATTAGATGTATAGTATAAGTTAAATTTATATTTAAAGTGTTTAAATATGAATTTTATTTTGAGAAATTAATTAAAAGAGATTAATTAATTAATTTATATTTGATATAAATTGATTAAAAGAGGAGAAATAATTTTTTTGGGTTGAGAACTCAAAATTAAAATATAAGGGTAATTTGGTCATTTCACAGGGTGACATGTGGCACTATGAGATGGTAACACATGGCACCATATAAGCTTGCCATTTTTCTTCCTATCATGAAAGATAATCAAAGTCAAGATTAATTCTATCTTTGACACTTAGCTTAATGTGATTAGGTCAATTAAAATTAAGATGCAATCAGGTGATGACATGTGGCAAGGTTTTAAGTGATGATCTAATTATAAAAGGGAAAGAATGAAAAGTAAAACATACATATTCTGATTTTTCTAAAGAGATGCCACCACCCATAAAGCTCTCTTCCTCTCTTCTTATTCTTCTCTCATCAATTCAAAGAGAATTGTCCATATTCTCTTGAATTAAAATTGCTAGAAATTATTTCTAGTGTCCTATATACATCTACAATCTCTCTAAAGGCAAATCCCTAATTTCTAATTGGTTGACAAGGCTTGAGAAGCTGTTCAAGGGGCTGCCATTAGTGATCTTGGTGTGGAAAAACTAGAGGGACAACATTTGGGATCCTAGGTGCTTCCCAAAGTTACCAATCACATCTACAGTGCATCAAAAGGTTAGTGCACATATTCTTGTATGAATCTAGGATTCTAATGAATTAATTTGTTAATTCAAAAATCTTAAATGATAAATGTAGATCCTAATACATATTGAAAGGGTTTTAATATACAATTGAACAATGAAATCAATTAGGTACATAATGAATCTTGCATGATGCATGTGAAGGAACGAAAGCGTGAAAAACACAAGTTTATACCATTGAATTCAAAAATTTTCACCTAGGGTCACATGCATCATGCAAGATTTATTTTTATCTATTTGATTTTAATGATAAACAATATATTAAAACTCTTTTAATATATTTTTGGATATGTATTTGCCATTTAAGATTTTAAAATTAATCAGATTAATTTTAGAACCCTAGATTAAATCAAGAACAATTACACTAACCTCTTGATGCACTATAGCGTGTCTGCGCCTTTGAGATTTGTCTTCAGGACACCAAATGTTGTCCCTATAGCTTGTCCACACCAAGAACACCTATGGCAGCCCTTGAACAGCTTCTAAAGCTTTTCTATTAATTAGAAATTCAAGTTCTGCCATTTAAGAGATTAGAGATGTAAACAGGACACTAGAAACAATTTCTAGTGTCTTAATTCAAGAGAATGATGGATAATCTCTTTGAATTGATGAGAGATGAAGAAGAATAGATGGAGAGCCTCAAAATGGTGTGACAAAGGAGAGGAGTGGCTGCTGGTTGTTTTTCTTTTTTATAACAACACTTATATAGCTAGGTTAACACATTAAACCCTTGCCAGATGTCACCATTTGATTAGCTCTAGGTTTAAGTAACCCAATCACATTGTGCAAAGTGTCAAACCTATATTTAATCTTGATTTTAATCATCTTAAATTATTAAAAAATATTTGGCAAGCTTATGTGTAATCCCATGTGTCACCGTCTCATGGTGCCACGTGTCACACTGTGAAATGACCAAAATGCCCCTGTGTCTTAATTTTGAGTTCTTAACCCAAAATAATTATTTTTCTTCTTCTAACTTATATCAAATATAAATTAATTAATTAATCTCTATAAATTAATTTCTCATTAATTAAATTCATATTTAAACACTTTAAATATAAATTTAACTTATACTATACATCCAATAATCTAGATTTGGTTTCAAGTCATACTAGGGACTTTGCAATTTAATTGCAAACCAAACCTATTTAATTAATCAATTAAACTCTTTAATTAATTAATTAAATCATATTTAAATAGGTGATAACTTGTGTATGTGTGTGACTTACTAGGCTCATCACTAATTGGCAATGAGACATGATATCAACTCTTAATATCATCAGAACTCTTTCTTGCCATAAATGATTTCTCTAAATCATTTTATGAACTTCATAGACCATGGTTAACACCTAGCATAGCATGCCATGGCCACCCAATTAGTAATAAGGTTTACCTTAAATGAACCTATAATCATATGTTACCATGCACTAGAATCTTTCTGTTACAAAATCCTAACTCAAGCTGGAGTCATGGTTTATATCAAACTCCATTTTCTATGAATATTATGTTCTCTTTTAATTCCAGTTCTTGATTAAAAAGATTTTCTCATCAGAAACTCTTTTCTGAATAAATCTATCTGTCCTGGCCAAGAACTTGAAACATCAAGAACAATTAAATGAACATAGGATTTTATCTCTATTTACTTAGAGGAACAGATTCCATCTTGATCAACACCTACGTCCATATATAACTAGTAAGAGCCAACAGATGCCCATATACCCATACATAGTACAAGTATGAAAGCAGTATCAAACTCAAACTACCTATATACAAGATAATCTGTATATCTCGTGTCTAAAGATTATATGCACTGATATAATTTATGACAAAACATTGACAAGAGTAAACTCCATGTGCTTATCATAAGTGTCACTGGTTCGGCCTACTTATCATTTATAAGTGCCTATCATGTTTGTTATATAGCATGAGACTCACCATTCCATCTTATTTATATCTCATATAAATAACTTGGGAACAAATATGAATACAATCTTTCTGGATAAGTCATGTCCCTATTATGAAGTATCCTCGATTGTGAACCTATTTATGATACTTTGTGCTATAAATGTTGTCATTCATATTCTTAACAACTTAAGAATAATATTACTAACAAAATATCAATGGACCTTTTCTATTACACATAAATATATTATGTAAACGGAAAAGTGAAAATGCCTTTTATTAATAAAAATATGTACAAGATACATACTAAATGATATGCTCTAGGGCTTACTACTAACAATCTCCCACTAGCACTAGAGCCATTCATTATAATATCTTAGACCTATCTTCTCAAGATGTCGGTCTAACTAAGTCTGTGACATAGGCTTAGTGAATGGATCAGCTGGATTTTCAGCTGATGCTATTTTCTGCATGGCTACATCGCCTCGCCCAACTATTTCTCTGATAATGTGGTAGCGCCTTTCTATGTGTTTGGATTTCTGGTGAGACCTTAGTTCCTTAGCCTGTATGACTGCTCCATTGTTGTCACAGTGTAGTGGAACTGCTGACTCAATGGAAGGAACTACTGTAAGTTCTGTTATGAACTTCTTCATCCAAATAGCTTCCTTTGCAGCATCTGATGTAGCAATATACTCAGCCTCTATAGTGGAATCTACAGTTGTGCTCTGTTTGGAACTCTTCCAACAAACTGCACCTCCATTACAAATGAACACATATCCAGAGGTAGACTTTCTATCATCGATATCTGATTGGAAATCAGAATCAGTATAACCATCCAATTGCAAGTCTCCACCTCCATAAATTAAGAATAAATCCTTAGTTCTTCTCAAGTACTTAAGGATATTCTTGACAGCTATCCAGTGTTTCAAACCTGGATTAGATTGATACCTGCTAGTCAAACTAACAGCATATGCGATATCCGGCCTAGTACACAACATTGCATACATTAAACTTCCAATAGCTGAAGCATATGGAATCTTGGCCATCTTATCTCTTTCTTCAGGTGTCTTTGGAGACATCTCTTTAGAAAGGTGGATACCATGTCTCACTGGTAACAATCCTCTCTTGGAATCAAGCATGTTAAACCTCTTTAACACCTTTTCCAAGTATAGACCTTGGGATATACCAATTATTCTTTTCGCTCTATCTCTATATATGCAAATCCCAAGAGTATAGGTTGCCTCCCCTAAGTCTTTCATGGAGAATGTATTTGACAACCATACCTTTATAGTTGTCAACATACCTGTGTCATTACCCATCAACAGTATGTCATCCACATATAAGACAAGGAAAGTGATAGCACTGTCACTATCCTTCTTATATACACATGGCTCATCCTCATTTTTTGATAAAACCAAAGGATTTAATGGCTTCATCAAAACGGATGTTCCAACTCCTCAAAGCTTGTTTCAACCCATAAATGGATTGGTTTAGCTTGGTCTTGGGATTTAAAACCCCTAGGTTGTTCCGTGAAAATGTTTTCTTTAATGTATCCATTGAGAAAAGCTGTTTTGACATCCATCTGCCAAATCTCATAATCATAGTATGCAGCTATTGCTAATAAAATCCTAATTGATTTAAGCATGGCAACAGGCGAGAAAGTCTCCTCATAGTCGACTATTTGCCTTTGGTGAAACCCTTTCGCTACTAGCCTTGCCTTATAGGTCTCTACCTTTCCATCAGAACCAATTTTCTTCTTGAAAACCCATTTGTTCCCTATAGGTACAATACCTTCAGGTGGGTCAACAAGATCCCAAACTTGATTCTTATACATGGAATCAATCTCAAATTTCATAGCATCATTCCATTTTGAAGAGTCTATATCTGATATAGCTTCTTCATAGGTAAGTGGATCATC
The DNA here is from genome assembly GCF_030052815.1 of Hevea brasiliensis. Lineage (NCBI taxonomy): Eukaryota > Viridiplantae > Streptophyta > Magnoliopsida > Malpighiales > Euphorbiaceae > Hevea > Hevea brasiliensis. Next base: position 41,864,613 of record NC_079500.1, on the reverse strand, counting down.
TCCATGATCTACTTCTTCATGAATAGACAACTCTTGTTCTTCTTCATAAAGAAAACCATATCTCACTGGTGGGTGAGATACCCTGGTTGTTCTACGAGGAACAGCTGTAGATGTTTCATTAATGGCTATAGGTTGACTAGATGGATCTATATCCATCTGATCTGTTGGTTGGTCAGAATTCTCCAATTCTAACTCTATTTGCCTTCCTTTGCCTCCTTCTTGAACAAACTATTATTCAAGAAATGTGGCATCTCTACTTATCACAACCTTTTGTGAAGTAGGTAAATAAAAATAATATCTAAAACTATCTTTTGGATATCCAACAAATCGACCTTTTTCTGATCTGGTCTCCAATTTATCAGTGTTCAGCTTTTTGATATAAGCTGGACAACCCCAAATCTTAACATGCTTAAGACTTAGTTTTCTTCCATGCCATATCTCATAAGGTGTGGAAGAAATTGATTTTGATGGAATCCTATTCAGAATATACAAAGCTGATTCTAATGCAAATCTCCAAAAGAAGATTGGCATATCAGTATAGCTCATCATACTACATACCATATCCAATAGGGTACGATTTCTCCTTTCAGATACACCATTCAGCTGTGGCGTTCCTGGAGGAGTCAGCTGAGAAACAATGCCATGCTCTCTCAAGTATTCATCAAATTCAGTATTCAAATATTCACCTCCACGATCTGATCAAAGAGCTTTAATACTCTTTCCTGTTTGATTTTCTACATCAGATTTAAATTCTTTAAACTTTTCAAAGGATTCATGTTTATATTTCATCAAATACAAATACCCAAATCTTGATTTATCATCAGTAAAGGTAATAAAATAATGAAAGCCCCCTCTAGCCATTTCTTTAAATGGACCACATACATCACTATATATTAGTTCCAAAATATTTTCAGCTCTTAGCCCTTGTCCAACAAAGAGTGATCTAGTTATTTTGCCCTGAAGGCAAGATTCACAAGTTGGAGTAGGCTCAGAGCCCAATACGGATAAATCCCCATTTTCTCCAGTTTTGCAATCCTATCTTCTGCAACATGACATAACCTTAAGTGCCAAATATATTTTGAACTTGAGTTGGTTTTCACCATGGCATTGCATTCTTTTAGATCACTTGCATTCAATTTGTGTTTGTCATTATTATCCAAATAATAAAGACCATCATTCATATAACCCGAACCAACATATTTATTTCCAAAATAAATATTGCAAACATCATCTGTGAACTGAAATTCATAGCCATTTCTAGTTAAACTAGATATAGAAATGATGTTCTTAAAAGCATCAGGTACATATAAAATATTATCCAAACACAAAACATGTCGAAACATGTAAAAAGATTTAGATCCTATGGCTAAAGCTTCAACAGTTGAGCCATTGCCAATCCGGACTCTAATATCTTGAGAACGCAAGCTGCTACTATTTGCTAGTTCCTGCATATCATTAGAAATGTGAGAACTGGCACCAGTATCTAAAACCCAAGCTGTAGATGAACTATGAGTATCATCAGAATCTAAATAACAAGATATGGACATACCTTCCGAAGGTGTATCCTTCTTGTCCTTTAGAGAAGCAAGATACTCTAGGCAGTTCCTTTTTTAGTGCCCATTCTTTTGGCAGTGGAAACACTTTCCTTTGCCTCCATTAGCTTTAGTCTTCCTTTTCTGTTTAGCTATTTTTCTTGGAAGGATCAGAAATATGAGGTTTCTTTTTCTTATTGCCCTTCTTCTTGTTGGACTTTCTAGCAGAAGAAGATGCAATCAAAGCTACCTCTTTTCCTTTATTGCCCGGCATATTCTTTTGGGCTATAACCAACATGTTGAGTAAACCAGCTAAGGTGCATTCCTGTTGAGTCATATGGAAATTTATCACAAAATTCCCAAAAAACTCAGGAAGGGACTGAAGGATCAAATCCGTCTATAGTTGGAAATCCATGTTGAAGTCAAGATGTTCCTACTACTCAATCAGCCAAATCATGTTATGGACATGATCCCCAACATTCTGTCCCTCAGACATCCTCATACGGAATAGCTGCCTAGATATCTCATACCTAGCATTCCTGCTGTGCTCACCATACAACTCTTGTAGGTGAAGGAGGATCTCACTCGCACTCAACATGTTCTCATGCTACTTTTCTAACTCATTACTCGTGGAAGCAAACATGTAACACTTAGCTCTCATATCATGCTCCTTCCACTTATCCAAAGTTTCATGTTCCTCTTATGTGGCCTCTGGAGGTAAGGGACCAGGAACATTTGAATCTAGAACATATCCTATATGTTCAAGGTTTAGGACAAGTTTCAAATTTCTTAGCCAATCAGACAGATTAGGTCTTGTCAACCTATTGCGATCAAGTATGCTTGCAAGGATATTAGATGGTGGTGGCTGTTCTGTGCTCATTTTTATCAGAAAATTAACTGCAGAAAATAACCAGATTAATTAGTAAATGTATCATGTAATTAACTAAAATGATTATAGTATTTTAATCAAATTGGTCCTCCCACTAACTTAGCGAATCCTACACTTCCAAAGTAGAAAACGGAAATCCTAGTTGGATGGATTTCTAGTGGGTGATTGAATTCTTATAATTCTATTGATCATCCTCAGGTACATCGATTATTGGAATTACAATAAACTATAAGTGAGCAACTCCTTTCCCATCACATCTCATATGAGGTTCAATCATTTACCTAGCCCCTAATGCTCAAAATCTCAGGTACATCCATTATTGACTTATCTTGCATTAGTTAAGTTGATCCCATTGAGCCAGTAATTATGCAAATAATTTTAATGTCCTCGGGTACATCCAATATTGGCCACCAAACTATTTACATATTTACAACATCTCATGCTTAACAATTATTCTTAAGAAAATCTCTTAAATTAATTGCATCTTATGCAACTATTTAAAATTTCTTAAAATAATTACTCTAATGGAGGGCCTATGTTATAATTACATTAATTATAGCATTTCCAACTTAATCATTTGTTTGGAAGATTTTATGGTCATTTTAATTACTATTAAGATCTCACTTTGCACATTATCCAATTAGCATGCATATATCATATAATAGCATACGTTCCCATACATCTCATGCATTCATGGATAAGCAATAAATATGGTATGATCATGGACTTTCTAAGGGATTCAATTCTGAGCCACTAAGAATTGAATCAGGGCATTCCTAGGTGCATTTCATTCATTCATTTTGCAAGAGTTGCTGAAGAAGTACATAATCAACATTTGATCTTGAATTCCTCACACTGGTCCCATCAATGCTCTTGACCTCTTTGAACTTCTTGCAATCCAATATTACATAGTAATCCTTAGCATACCAAGGCGAATTTACAAGAACTTAAATAAATGAAATTACAACTCAAAAATTATTACAAACTTAATAATACATGGCCAAAATAAATTAATTAATTTACAATCCCAAAGAAACATAAAAGAAATAAATCCAATCACATTGGTCTTTTATAGTCCATGATCATCCATCATGCATATCACTATTTAACAATTAAATAAAACATACATACTTAAATTAAATTGAATATCTCATATTCAACTTAAAAATCCAGATTTAAATATGATTCAAATAAATTTAAAAATTCAGATTTGAATCTCATTCAAATAAATTTAAAAATTCAGATTTGAATCACATTCAAACAACTTTAAAAATTCAGATTTGAATCACATTCAAATATTTTTTAAAAAAATCAGATTTGAATCACATTCAAACATTTTTTTAAAAATCAGATCTGAATTTTATTCAATCAATTTTAAAAAATCAGATTTAAACATGATTCAAACAACTTTAAAAATTCATATTTGAATCACATTCAAATAACTTTTAAAATTCTGATTTGAATCACATTCAAACAATTTTTAAAATTCTGATTTGAATCATAATTTAATTGTGTGATAAAAATTCTAATTAAACATTTTAATTAGACATAAAATGGATCTTAGATTATACAACAATTGCACATTCACAATCCATTTACCTTTGCACACCATTGTAGTGCATCAACCATGCGCACCATAGTGTTTATCATTTGTGCCGCCACCTTGGCTTTGCAACCAGCAATGAACTTTTGATCTCATGATCAAACAAACAATTAAATCATATAAACATCAATCTAAATGGCAAATATAGTGGCTCTAATACCAACTGAAGGAACGGAAGCGTGAAAAGCACACGTTTATACCATTGAATTCAAAAATTTTCACCTAGGGTCACATGCATCATGTAAGATTTATTTTTATCTATTTGATTTCAATGATGAACAACATATTAAAACTCTTTTAATATGTTTTTGGATCTTTATTTTCCATTTAAGATTTTAAAATTAATCAGATTAATTTTAGAACCCTAGATTAAATCAAGAACGATTATACTAACCTCTTGATGCACTACAGCGTGTCTGCGCCTTTGAGATTTGTCTTCAGGACATCAAATGTTGTCCCTATAGCTTGTCCACACCAAGAACACCTATGGCAGCCCTTAAACAGCTTCTAAAGCTTTTTATATTAATTAGAAATTCAAGTTCTGCCTTTTAAGAGATTAGAGATGTAAACAGGACACTAGAAACAATTTCTAGTGTTCTTAATTCAAGAGATTGATGGCTAATCTCTTTGAATTGATGAGAGACGAAGAAGAATAGATGGAGAGCCTCAAAATGGTGTGACAAAGGAGAAGAGCAGCTGCTGGTTGTTTTTCTTTTTTATAACAACACTTATATAGCTAGGTTAACACATTAAACCCTTGCCACATGTCACCTTTTCATTAGCTCTAGGTTTAAGTGACCCAATCACATTGTGCCAAGTGTCAAACCTACACTTATTCTTGATTTTAATCATCTTACATGATTAAAAAAAATTTGGCAAGCTTATGTGTAATCCCATGTGTCATCATCTCATGGTGCCACGTGTCACACTATGAAATGACCAAAATTCCCCTGTGTCTTAATTTTGAGTCCTTAACCCAAAATAATTAATTTTCTTCTTCTAATTTATATCAAATATAAATTAATTAATTAATCACTATAAATTAATTTCTCATTAATTAAATTCTTATTTAAACACTTTAAATATAAATTTAACTTATACTATACATCCAATAATCTAGATTTGGTTTCAAGTCATAATAGGGACTTTGCAATTTAATTGCAAACCAAACCTATTTAATTAATCAATTAAACTCTTTAATTAATTAATTAAATCATATTTAAATAGGTGATAACTTGTGTATGTGTGTGACTTACTAGGCTCATCACTAATTGGCAATGAGACATGATATCAACTCTTAATATCATCAGAACTCTTTCTCACCATAAATGATTTCTCTAAATCATTTTAAGAACTTCATAGACCATGGTTAACACCTAGCATAGCATGCCATGGCCACCCAATTAGTAATAAGGTTTACCTTAAATGAACCTATAATCATATGTTACCATGCACTAGAATCTCTCTGTTACAAAATCCCAACTCAAGCTGGAGTCATGGTTTATGTCAAACTCCATTTGCTATGAATATTATGTTCTCTTTTAATTCCAGTTCTTGATTAAAAAGATTTTCTCATCAGAAATTCTTTTCTGAATAAATCTATCTGTCCTGGCCAGGAACTTGAAACATCAAGAACAATTAAATGAACATAGAATTTTATCTCTGTTTACTTAGAGGAACATATTCCATCTTGATCAACACCTACCTCCATATATAACTAGTAGGAGCCAACAGATGCCTATATACCCATACATAGTACAAGTATGAAAGCAGTATCAAACTCAAACTACCTATATACAAGATAATTGTGCTATCTCAGGTCTAAAGATTATATGCACTGATATGATTTATGACAAAACATTGACAAGAGTAAACTCCATGTGCTTGTCATAAGTGTCACTGGTTCGGCCTACTTATCATTTATAAGTGCCTATCATGTTTGTTATATGGCATGAGACTCACCATTCCATCTTATTTATATCTCATATAAATAACTTGGGAATAAATATGAATACAATCTTTTTGGATAAGTCATGTCCTTATTATGAAGTATCCTCGATTGTGAACCTATTTATGATACTTTGTGCTAGAAATATTGTCACTCATATTCTTAACAACTTAAGAATATTATTTCTAACAAAATATCAATGGACCTTTTCTATTATACATAAATATATTATGTAAACGGAAAAGTGAAAATGCTTTTTATTAATAAAAATATGTACAAGATACATACTAAATGATATGCTCTAGGCATACTACTAACAGCATGAGACCCTAGAAGAAAACTTTTGAATTCAATGTTCTAATCTAATAATTTTTATGCTTTCGCTCCTTTAGTCAAAACAAAAGTCTATCTAGTACAAAGTACACAACCCATGTGGCACTACATGGCCCTAGGTCATGTAATTTTCTAGACTAATTTCGAGCTTCGTTCATAAGGAGGTAGCAAGTTACACAAGGGTAAAGAGTTTATACAAGGCAATTAGCATAGCCCTTATACTATTATCTCTCCTTAGCTCTCCAGGTTTTAGCTTCTGGAAGATTACACGAGGGTTTATGAGATACACAGGGTCTGTTACATGACCCGTGTACTGTGGCTTCTCCATGTCTTTGTAATGCCCCTGCTCTAACCACTAGAGAAATTATCCGCTTTGGCCCACCCCATCTTGAGCCTCACGGTTTTGTCCTATAGATGGAATGGAGAACTTCCCAAGAGGTCACCCATCCTAGAATTTCTCTCAAGTGAGCACGCTTAACCCTGGAGTTCTTCCAACTCTCTAGGCCATTCCACCAAAATGCGCCTTTAGTAATCAGTTTTTCCCATTTCAATGTATGATTTGATTCATTCCTATGCCCCATATTCCACTACCCTAGGTAGCCTCACCATCCTAGAAGCCTGCCGGGAGTTTATTCTCTTAAGCCACTCGCTGCCCTCATCGAACTGCTTTCCCCGGTGGGGTCATAATAGGCCCACCAGCTTCTACCTTGGTTCATCCTCGAACCACACATTTACTAGAGGGGGTTTAGCTCTGATACCATCTTATATTCACCTAATTTTTTCCAGCATAAGGGCGTCCAGCACTTCCTCCCATACAGTGCTTCATAAGGGGCCATCTTGATACTGGCCTAATATTGTTGTTATATGCAAATTCTACCAATGGGAGATATCTGTCCTAACTTCCTTCAAATTCCATAACACAACTTCTTAACATATCCTCTAGTATCTGGATTACTCTCTCTAATTGCCCATCTATTTAAGGATGAAAAGTCATGCTATAATGCAATTGTGTACCCAAGGCTTCTTATAGTTTCTTTCAAAATCTAGATGTGAACCTCGGGTCTCAGTCTAATATGATGGATCCTGGCACCCCATGTAACCAAACTATCTTATTTATATATAATTCTGCTAATTTCTCTAGTGAGTAGTGAAGGAACGGAAGCGTGAAAAACACAAGTTTATACCATTGAATTCAAAAATTTTCACCTAGGGTCACATGCATCATGCAAGATTTATTTTTATCTATTTGATTTCAATGATAAACAACATATTAAAACTCTTTTAATATGTTTTTGGATATGTATTTTCCATTTAAGATTTTAAAATTAATCAGATTAATTTTAGAACCCTAGATTAAATCAAGAACGATTACACTAACCTCTTGATGCAATCGCAGTGTCTGCGCTTTGAGATTCGTCTTCGTGACACCGGATGTTGTCCTCTAGCTTGTCCACACCAAGAACACCTATGGCAGCCCTTGAATAGCTTCTAAAGCTTTTTCTATTAATTAGAAAATCAAGTTATGCCTTTTAAGAGATTAAAGATGTAAACAGGACACTAGAAACAATTTCTAGTGTTCTTAATTCAAGAGATTGATGGCTAATCTCTTTGAATTGATAAGAGATGAAGAAGAAGAGATAAAAACCCTCAAAGTGGCATGACAAAGGAGTGTGGCTGCTGGTTGTATTTTATTTTCTCATAACAACACTTAAATAGCTAGGTTAACACATTAAACCCTTGCCACATGTCACCCTTTGATTAGCTCTAGGTTTAAGTGACCCAATCACATTGTGCCAAGTGTCAAACCTATATTTAATCTTGATTTTAATCATCTTACATGATTAAAAAAACATTTGGCAAGCTTATGTGTTATGGCATGTGTCACCATCTCATGGTGCCACGTGTCACACTGCAAAATGACCAAAATGCCCCTGTGTCTTAATTTTGAGTTCTTAACCCAAAATAATTATTTTCTTCTTCTAATTAATTTATATCAAATATAAATTAATTAATTAATCTCTATTAATTAATTTCTCATTAATTAAATTCATATTTAAACACTTTAAATATAAATTTAACTTATATTATACATCCAATAATCTAGATTTGGTTTCAAGTCATGCTAGGGACTTTGCAATCTAATTGCAAACCAAACCTATTTAATTAATCAATTAAACTCTTTAATTAATTAATTAAATCATATTTAATTAGGTGATAACTTGTGTATGTGTGTGACTTACTAGGCTCATCACTAATTGGCAATGAGACATGATATCAACTCTTAATATCATCATAACTCTTTCTTACCATAAATGATTTCTCTAAATCATTTTATGCACCTCATAGACCATGGTTAACACCTAGCATAGCATGCCATGGCCACCCAATTAGTAATAAGGTTTACCTTAAATGAACCTATAATCATATGTTACCATGCACCGAATCTCTCATTACAAAATCCCAACTCAAGCCGAGTCATGGTTTATGTCAAACTCCATTTGCTATTAATATTATGTTCTCTTTTATTTCCAGTTCTTGATTAATAAGATTTTCTCATCAGATTCTCTTTTCTGTATAATTCTATCGGTCCTTGCCATGAACTTGAAACATCAAGAACAATTAAATGAACATAGGATTTTATCTCTATTTACTTAGAGGAACAGATTCCATCTTGATCAACACCTACCTCCATATATAACTAGTAGGAGCCAACACATGCCCATATACCCATACACAGTACAAGTATGAAAGCAGTATCAAACTCACACTACCTATATACAAGATAACGTGCTATCTCGTGTCTAAAGATTATATGCACTGATATGATTTATGACAAAACATTGACAAGAGTAAACTCCATGTGCTTGTCATAAGTGTCACTGGTTCGGCCTACTTATCCTTTATAAGTGCCTATCATGTTTGTTATATGGTATGAGACTCACCATTCCATCTTATTTATATCTCATATAAATAATTTGGGAACAAACATGAATACAATCTTTCTGGATAAGTCATGTCCTTATTATGAAGTATCCTCGATTGTGAACCTATTTATGATACTCTGTGCTAGAAATATTGTCACTCATATTCTTAACAACTTAAGAATAATATTTCTAACAAAATATCAATGGACCTTTTCTATTACACATAAATATATTATATAAACAGAAAAGTGGAAATGCCATTTATTAATAAAATATGTACAAGATACATACTAAATGATATGCTCTAGGGCATACTACTAACAATCTCCCACTAGCACTAGAGCCATTCATTACAATATCTTAGACCTATCTTCTCAAGATGTCGGTCTAACTGAGTCTGTGACATTGGCTTAGTGAATGGATCAGCTGGATTTTCAGCTGATGCTATTTTCTGCATGGCTATATCGCCTTGCCCAACTATATCTCTGATAATGTGGTAGTGCCTTTCTATGTGTTTGGATTTTGGGTGAGACCTTAGTTCCTTAGCCTGTATGACTGCTCCATTGTTGTCACAGTGTAGTGGAACTGCTGACTCAATGGAAGGAACTACTGTAAGTTCTGTCACGAACTTCTTTATCCAAACAGCTTCCTTTGCAGCATCTGATGCAGCAATATACTCAGCCTCTGTAGTGGAATCTGCAGTCGTGCTCTATTTGGAACTCTTCCAACTAACTGCACCTCCATTACAAATACATATCCAGAGGTAGACTTTCTATCATCGATATCTGATTGGAAATCAGAATCAGTATAATCATCCAATTGCAAGTCTCCATCTCCATAAATCAAGAATAAATCCTTAGTTCTTCTCAAGTACTTAAGAATATTCTTGACAGCTATCCAGTGTTCCAAACCTGGATTGGATTGATACCTGCTAGTCAAACTAACAGCATATGCGATATCCGTCCTAGTACACAACATTGCATACATTAAACTTCCAATAGCTGAAGCACATGGAATCCTGGCCATCTTATCTCTTTCTTCAGGTGTCTTTGGAGACATCTCTTTAGAAAGATGGATACCATGTCTCACTGGTAACAATCCTCTCTTGGAATCAAGCATGTTAAACCTCTTTAACACCTTTTCCAAGTATAGACTTTGGGATAAACCAATTATTCGTTTCGCTCTATCTCTATAGATGCGAATCCCAAGAATATAGGTTGCCTCCCCTAAGTCTTTTCATGGAGAATGTATTTGACAACCATACCTTTATAGTCATCAACATACCTGTGTCATTACCCATCAATAGTATGTCATCCACATATAAGACAAGGAAAGTGATAGCACTGTCACTAACCTTCTTATATACACATGGCTCATCCTCATTGTTGATAAAACCAAAGGATTTAATGGCTTCATCAAAACGGATGTTCCAACTCCTCGAAGCTTGTTTCAACCCATAAATAGATCGCTTTAGCTTGTATACCTTGGAACCATCTTGGGATTCAAAACCCTTAGGTTGTTCCATGAAAATGTTTTCTTCAATGTATCCATTGAGAAAAGCTGTTTTGACATCCATCTGCCAAATCTCATAATCATAGTACGCAGCTATTGCTAATAAAATCCTAATTGATTTAAGCATGGCAACAGGCGAGAAAGTCTCCTCATAGTCGATTCCTTGCCTTTGGCGAAACCCTTTCGCTACTAGCCTTGCTTTATAGGTCTCTACCTTTCCATCAGAACTAATTTTCTTCTTGAAAACCCATTTGTTCCCTATAGGTACAATACCTTCAGGTGGGTCAACAAGATCCCAAACTTGATTCTTATACATGGAATCAATCTTGGATTTCATAGCATCAATCCATTTTGAAGAGTCTATATCTGATATAGCTTCTTCATAGGTAAGTGGATCATCTCCATGATCTACTTATTCATTAGTAGACAACTCTTGTTCTTCTTCATGAAGAAAACCATATCTCATCGTGGGTGAGATACCTGGTTGTTCTACGAGGAACAGTGTAGATGTTTCATCAACGGGTATAGGTTGACTAGATGGATCTATATCCATCTGACCGCTGGTTGGTCAGAATTCTCCAATTCTAACTCTATTTGCCTTCCTTTGCCTCCTTCTTGGACAAATTGTTGTTCAAGAAATGTGGCATCTCTACTTATCACAACTTTTGTGAAGTAGGCAAATAAAATAATATCCAAAACTATCTTTTGGATATCCAACAAATTGACCTTTTCTCGATCCTGGTCTCCAATTTATCAGTGTTCAGCTTTTTTATATAAGCTGGACAACCCCAAATCTTAACATGCTTAAGACTTGGTTTTCTTCCATGTCATATCTCATAAGGTGTGGAAGAAACTGATTTTGATGGAATCCTATTCAGAATATACAAAGCTGATTCTAATGCAAATCCCCAAAAGGAGATTGGCATATCAGTATAGCTCATCATACTACGTACCATATCCAATAGGGTACGATTTCTCCTTTCAGATACACCATTTAGCTGTGGAGTTCCTAGAGGAGTCAACTGAGAAACAATGCCATGCTCTCTCAAGTATTCATCAAATTCAGTACTCAAATATTCACCTCCACGATCTGATCGAAGAGCTTTAATACTCTTTCCTGTTTGATTTTCTACTTCAGATTTAAATTCTTTGAACTTTTCAAAGGATTCATGTTTGTATTTCATCAAATACAAATACCCAAATCTTGATTTATCATCAGTAAAGGTAATAAAATAATAAAAGCCCCCTCTAGCCATTTCTTTAAATGGACCACATACATCACTATGTATTAGCTCCAAAATATTTTCAGCTCTTAGCCCTTGTCCAACAAAGGGTGATCTAGTCATTTTGCCCTGAAGGCAAGATTCATAAGTTGGAGTAGGCTCAGAGCCCAATGAGGATAGAATCCTCATTTTCTCCAATTTTGCAATCCTATCTTCTGCAACATGACATAACCTTAAGTGCCAAATATATTTTGAACTTGAGTTGGTTTTCACCATGGCATTGCATTCTTTTAGATTGCTATACTCTAGCTAGTGGAAACACTTTCTTACTGGCAATGGAAACACTTTCCTGTTGGCAATGGAAACACTTTCCTATTGGCAGTGGAAACACTTTCCTTTGCCTTTGTCAGCTTTGGTCTTCCCTTTCTGTTTAGCTATTTTCTTGGAAGGACCAGGAATCTGAAGTTTCTTTTTCTTATTGCCCTTCTTCTTGTTGGACTTTCCAGCAGAAGAAGATGCAACCAAAGCTACCTCTTTTCCTTTATTGCCTGGCATATTCTTTTGGGCAATAACCAGCATGTTGAGTAAACCAGCTAAGGTGCATTCCTGTTTAGTCATATGGAAATTTGTCACAAAATTTCCAAAAGACTCGTGAAGGATCAAGGATCAAATCCGTCTGTAGTTGGAAATCCATGTTGAAGTCAAGATATTCCAACCGCTCAATCACCGAATCATCTTGTGGACATGATCCCCAACATTCTCCCTCGGACATCCTCATACCTAATAGCCGTCTAGATATCTCATACCTAGCATTCTCTTTGTGCTCACCATACAACTCTTGTAGGTGAAGGAGGATCTCACTCGCACTGCATGTTCTCATGTTGCTTCAGAACTCATTACTCATGGAAGCAAGCATGTAACACTTAGCTCTCATATCATGCTCCTTCCACTTGTCTAAAGTTTCATGTTCCTCTTGTGCGGCCTCTGGAGGTAAGGGACCTAGAACATTTGAATCTAGAACATATCCTATATGTTCAAGGTTCAGGACAAGTTTCAAATTTCTTAGCCAATCGCATGATTAGGTCCTGTCAACCTATTGTGATCAAGTATGCTTGCTAGGATATTGGATGGTGGTGGTTGTTTTGTGCTCATTTTTATCGTAAAATTAATCGAGAAAATAACCAGATTAATTAGTAAATGTATCATGTAATTAACCAAAATGATTATGGTCTTTTAATCAAATTGGTCCTCCAACTAACTTAGCGAATCCTACACTTCCAAAGTAGAAAACGGAAATCCTAGTTGGATGGATTTCTAGTGGGTGATTGAATTCTTATAATTCTATTGATCATCCTCAGGTACATCCATTATTGGAATTACAATAAACTATAAGTGAGCAACTCCTTGCCCATCACATCTCATGTGAGGTTCAATCCTTTACCTAGCCCCTAATGCTCAAAATCTCAGGTACATCCATTATTGACTTGTCTTGCATTTGTTAAGTTCAACCCATTGAGCCAGTAATTATGCAAATAATTTTAATGTCCTCAGGTACATCCAATATTGGCCACTAAACCATTTACATATTTACAACATCTCATGCTTAACAATTATTCTTAAGAAAATCTCTTAAATTAATTGCATCTCATGCAACTATTTAAAATTTCTTAAAATAATTGCCCCAATGGAGGGCCTATGTTATAATTACTTTAATTATAGCATTTCCAACTTAATCATTTGTTTGGAAGATTTTATGGTCATTCTTATTACTATTAAGGTCTCACTTTGCACATTATCCATTTAGCATGCATATATCATATAATTGCATACATTCCTATACATCTCATTCATTCATGGATAAGCAGTAAATATGGTATGATCATGGACTTTCTAAGGGATTCAATTCTGAGCCACCAAGAATTGAATCAGGGCATTTCTAGGTGCATTTCATTCATTCATTCATTTTACAAGAGTTGCTGAAGGAGTACATAATCAACACTTGATCTTGAATTCCTCCCACTAGTCCCACCAATGCTCTTGACCTCCTTGAACTTCTTGCAATCCAATATTACATAGTAATCCTTGGCATACCAAGACGAATTTACAAGAACTTAAATAAATGAAATTACAATCCAAAAATTATTAAAAACTTAATAATACATGCCCAAAATAAATTAAAATTAATTAATTAATTTACAATCCCAAAGAAACATAAAAGAAATAAATCCAATCACATTGGTCTTGTATAGTCCATGATCATCCATCATGCATATCACTATTTAACAATTAAATAAAACATACATACTTAAATTAAATTGAATATCTCATATTCAACTTAAAAATCCAGATTTGAATATGATTCAAATAAATTTAAAAATTCAAATTTGAATCTCATTCAAATAAATTTAAAAATTCAGATTTGAATCACATTCAAACAACTTTAAAAATTCAGATTTGAATCACATTCAAACATTTTTTAAAAAATCAGATTTGAATCACATTCAAACCTTTTTTTAAAAAATCAGATCTGAATTTTATTCAATCAATTTTAAAAAATCAGATTTAAATATGATTCAAACAACTTTAAAAATTCAGATTTGAATCACATTCAAACAACTTTTAAAATTCAGATTTGAATAACATTCAAACAATTTTTAAAATCTGATTTGAATCATAATTTAATTGTGTGATTAAAATTCTAATTAAACAATTTAATTAGACATAAAATGGATCTTAGATCATACAACAATTGCACATTCACCATCCATTTACCTTTGCACACCATTGTGATGCATCAACCATGCGCACCATGGTGTTCATCATTTGTGCCGCCACCTTGACTTTGCAACCAGCAATAAACTTTTGATCTCATGATCAAACACACAATTAAATCATATAAACATCAATCTAAATGGCAAATATAGTGGCTCTGATACCAATTGAAGGAACGGAAGCGTGAAAAACACAAGTTTATACCATTGAATTCAAAAATTTTCACCTAGGGTCACATGCATCATGCAAGATTTATTTTTATCTATTTGATTTCAATGATAAACAACATATTAAAACTCTTTTAATATGTTTTTGGATATGTATTTTCCATTTAAGATTTTAAAATTAATCAGATTAATTTTAGAACCCTAGATTAAATCAAGAACGATTACACTAACCTCTTGATGCAATCGCAATGTCTGCGCTTTGAGATTCGTCTTCAGGACACCAGATGTTGTCCCTCTAGCTTGTCCACACCAAGAACACCTATGGCAGCCCTTGAATAGCTTCTAAAGCTTTTTCTATTAATTAGAAAATCAAGTTATGCCTTTTAAGAGATTAAAGATGTAAACAGGACACTAGAAACAATTTCTAATGTTCTTAATTCAAGAGATTGATGGCTAATCTCTTTGAATTGATAAGAGATGAAGAAGAAGAGATAAAAACCCTCAAAGTGGCGTGACAAAGGAGTGTGGCTGCTGGTTGTATTTTATTTTCTCATAACAACACTTAAATAGCTAGGTTAACACATTAAACCTTTGCCACATGTCACCCTTTGATTAGCTCTAGGTTTAAGTGACCCAATCACATTGTGCCAAGTGTCAAACCTATATTTAATCTTGATTTTAATCATCTTACATGATTAAAAAAACATTTGGCAAGCTTATGTGTTATGCCATGTGTCACCATCTCATGGTGCCACCGTCACACCGCAAAATGACCAAAATGCCCTGTGTCTTAATTTTGAGTTCTTAACCCAAAATAATTATTTTCTTCTTCTAATTAATTTATATCAAATATAAATTAATTAATTAATCTCTATTAATTAATTTCTCATTAATTAAATTCATATTTAAACACTTTAAATATAAATTTAACTTATATTATACATCCAATAATCTAGATTTGGTTTCAAGTCATGCTAGTGACTTTGCAATCTAATTGCAAACCAAACCTATTTAATTAATCAATTAAACTCTTTAATTAATTAATTAAATCATATTTAATTAGGTGATAACTTGTGTATGTGTGTGACTTACTAGGCTCATCACTAATTGGCAATGAGACATGATATCAACTCTTAATATCATCATAACTCTTTCTTACCATAAATGATTTCTCTAAATCATTTTATGCACCTCATAGACCATGGTTAACACCTAGCATAGCATGCCATGGCCACCCAATTAGTAATAAGGTTTACCTTAAATGAACCTATAATCATATGTTACCATGGAGTAGAATCTCTCACATAAAATCCCAACTCAAGCCGAGTCATGGTTTATGTCAAACTCCATTTGCTATGAATATTATGTTCTCTTTTAATTCCATTTCTTGATTAAAAGATTTTCTCATCAGAAACTCTTTCCTAAATAAATCTATCTGTCCTGGCCATGAACTTGAAACATCAAGAACAATTAAATGAACATAGGATTTTATCTCTATTTACTTAGAGGAACAGATTCCATCTTGATCAACACCTACCTCCATATATAACTAGTAGGAGCCAACACATGCCCATATACCCATACACAGTACAAGTATGAAAGCAGTATCAAACTCAAACTACCTATATACAAGATAACTGTGCTATCTCAGGTCTAAAGATTATATGCACTGATATGATTTATGACAAAACATTGACAAGAGTAAACTCCATGTGCTTGTCATAAGTGTCACTGGTTCGGCCTACTTATCATTTATAAGTGCCTATCATGTTTGTTATATGGTATGAGACTCACCATTCCATCTTATTTATATCTCATATAAATAATTTGGGAACAAACATGAATACAATCTTTCTAGATAAGTCATGTCCTTATTATGAAGTATCCTCGATTGTGAACCTATTTATGATACTCTGTGCTAGAAATATTGTCACTCATATTCTTAACAACTTAAGAATAATATTTCTAACAAAATATCAATGGACCTTTTCTGTTACACATAAATATATTATATAAACAGAAAAGTGGAAATGCCATTTATTAATAAAATATGTACAAGATACATACTAAATGATATGCTCTAGGGCATACTACTAACAAGTAGTCAGTTTTAACTGGTAAGAAGTAAGTTGACTTCGTCAATTTGTCTACTATCACCCATACTACATCAAGCTTTCTCTATGTGAGGGATAGACTAATGACAAAATCCATCATTATGCGATCCCATTTCCATTCAAGTATAGTTATAGGCTACAATAAACCTTATGGAACTTGGTGCTCTGCCTTAACTTGCTGACATACCAGGCATTTAGTTACATAATCAATAATGTCTTTCTTCATACCAGGCCATCAATAATAGGACTTCAAATCATGATACATCTTTGTACTTCTTGGATGCATAGCATAAAAGCTACTGTGTGCCTCTCTCAAAATTTTTTTTTTTTTTCAATTCTTCATCATCTGGTATACATATTCTTCCTTTGTAGTATAAGTACCAATCTTCTTTTTATCTCATATTTAGTCTCCTTCCCCTCTTGAATTTGCCTATTAATGGTTGCTAGCTTCTCATCTTGTTTCTGTTCCTCTTGCACTTGTTATAGCTAATTAGGCTTCATTTGCAACTCAACCATAATAGCTCCATCTTGTGCTAAAGAAAAACGGGCATTCAATGATTTTAAAGCTGCCAATGACTTTCTGCTAAGTGCATCTGCCACCACATTTGCCTTTTCAGGATGATAGTTAATATGACAATCATAATCTTTCAAAAACTCAATCTATCTTCTCTACCTCAGATTGAGATCCTTCTGAGTTGGCAAATATTTAAGACTTTTGTGATCCGTGTAGATATAACACCTTTCACTATACAAGTAATGCCTTCATATCTTCAATGCAAACACAATTGTCGTTACTTCAAAATCATCAGTAGAGTAGTTCTTTTTTATGTGGCTTTAGCTGCTTGGAAGCATAAGCAACCACTTTTCCTTCTTGCATCAGAACACACCCAAGACCATTATGTGAGGCATCATTATAAACCACAAAGGCTCTTCGTGATACTAGTTGTGTCAACACTAGTGCCTCAGTAAGCATAGCCTTCAATTTCTCAAAACTGGCTTGATATTTCTCATTCCAGTTAAACTTCACATTCTTTGAAGGAGCGGAAGCATGGAAATTGGTGCATTGGGGCATTGAATTTCATAATTTTTCTTCTAGTGCATCATGCCATATCTCTTATGTCCCTAATTAATTTCAATGCTCAATTGCATATTAAAATACTTTTAATATGTATTAGGATCTTCATTTTCCATTTAAGATTATGAATTAACAAATTAATTCAATTAAACCCTAGTTTGAAAGAGGAATTTAGGCACTAACCTCTTTAATGCACTATGGATGCAATTGACACCTTTAGGAAGCTCTTAGTGAAGGAGTAGAAGCATTAAAATTATTATATTAGAACATTAAATTCAAAAATTTTCTTCTAGGGTCTCATGCATCATGTAAGATTCATTATTTACCTATTGATTTCAATGTTCAATTGCATATTAACACAATTTTAATATGTATTTGGATCTATATTTACTATTTAAGATTTTAGAATTAATAAATTAATTCATTAGGACCCTAGATTAATTCAAGAACATGTGCACTAACCTTTTGATGCACTGTAGATGTGTTTGGTACCTTTGGGAAGTACCTAGGACCCCAAATGTTGTCCCTCTAGTTTGTCCACACTAAGATCACCAATGGCAGCCCCTTGAACAACTTCTAAAGCCTTGCCAACCAATTAGAAAATAGGGATTTGCCTCTAGAGAGGTTGTAGATGTATATTGGACACTATAAATAATTTCTAGCAATTTTAATTCAAGAAAATATGGGCAACTCTCTTTGAATTGATGAGAGATGAAAAAGAAGAGAGGAAGAGAGGCTTAGAGGTGGTGGCACATATGAGAGAATAATCGGATTGTATTTTTATTCTTTCATAACAACACATTATATAATTAGGTCATCACTTAAAACTCTTGCATCATGTCATCTTCTGATTGCACCTTAATTTTAATTGACCTAATCATATTAAGCCAAGTGTCAAAGCTAAGTTTAATATTGACTTTGACCATCTTACATGATTGGAAGACAAATGGAAAGCTTGTATGGTGCCATGTGTCACCATCTCATGATGCCATGTGTCACCCTATGAAATGACCAAATTACCCCTGTGTTATAATTTTGAGTTCTCAACCCAAAATAATAATTTCTCCTCTTCTAATCAATTTATATCAAATATAAATTAATTAATCAATCTCTATTAATTAATTTCTCATAATTAAATTCATATTTAAACTCTTTAAATATAAATTTAACTTATACTATACATTCAATAACCTAGATTTGGTTTCAAGCCATGCTAGGTACTTTGTAATCTAATTGCAAACCAAACCTATTTAATTATTCAATTAAACTCTTTAACTAATTAATTAAATCACATTTAACTTAGGGATTACTTGTGTATGTGTGTGACTTACTAGGCCCATTACTAATTGGCAATGATATATGACATTAACTCTTAATATCATCAGAACTCTTTCTTACCATAAATGATTTCTCTAAATCATTTTAGGCACCTTATAAATCGTGGTTAACACCTAGTATAGCATGCCATGGCTACCCAATTAGTAATAAGGAATACCTTAAATGAACTTTTAAACATATGTTTCCATGCACTAGAATCTCTCTGTTACAAAATCCCAATTCGAACTGGAGTCATGGTTTATGTCAAACTCCATTTGCTATGAATATTATATTCTCTTTTAATTCCAATTCTTGATTAAAAAGATTTTCTCATCAGAAACTCTTTTCTGATTAAATCTATCGGTCCTGGCCAGGAACTTAAAAGATCAAGAACAATTAAATGAATATAGGATTTTATCCCTATTTACTTAGGGTAACAGATTCCATCTTGATCAACACCTACCTCCATATATAACTAGTAGGAGCTAACACATGCCCATATACCCATACACAGTACAAGTATAAAATGTTAGTAGTATGCCCTAGAGCATATCATTTAGTATATATTTTGTACATGTTTTATTAATAAAAAAGGCATTTTCACTTTTCCGTTTACATAACATATTTACGTGTAATAGAAAAGGTCCATTGATATTTTGTTAGAAATTCTATTCTTAAGTTGTTAAGAATATGAGTGATAGTATTTCTAGCACAAAATATCATAAATTGGTTCACAATCAAGGATGCTTCACAATAAAGACATGACTTATCCAGAAAGATTGTAATCATGTTTGTTCCCAAGTTATTTATATGAGATATAAATAAGATGGAATGGTGAGTCTCATGCCATATAACAAATATGATAGGCACCTATGCATGAAAAGTAGGCCGAACCAGTGACATTTATGATAAGCACATGGAGTTTACTCTTGTCAATGCATTGTCATAAATCATATCAGTGTATATAATCTTTAGACCTAATATAGTATAGTTATCTTGTATATAAGTGGTTTGAGTTTGATACTGCTTTCATACTTGTACTGTGTATGGGTATATGGACATGTGTTGGCTCCTACTCGTTATATATGGAGGTAGGTGTTGATCAAGATGGAATCTGTTAGCCTAAGTAAATAGGGATAAAATCCTATGTTCATTTAATTATTCTTGATGTTTCAAGTTCCTGGCCAGGACAGATAGATTTAATCAGAAAAGAGTTTCTGATGAGAAAATCTTTTTAATCAAGAACTGGAATTAAAAGAGAACATGATATTCATAGAAAATGGAGTTTGACATAAACTATGACTCCAGCTTGAATTGGGATTTTGTAATAGAGAGATTCTAGTGCATGGTAACATATGATAAAAGGTTCATTTAAGGTATTCCTTATTACTGATTGGGTGGCCATGGCATGCTATGCTAGGTGTTAACCATGGTCTATGAGGTGCCTAAAATGATTTAGATAAATCATTTACGGTAAGAAAGAGTTCTGACGATATTAAGAGTTGATATCATATCTCATTGCCAATTAGTAATGAGCCTAGTGAGTCACACACATACACAAGTAATTACCAAGTTAAATGTGATTTAATTAATTAGTTAAAGAGTTTAATTGATTAATTAAATAGGTTTGGTTTGCAATTAGATTACAAAGTCCTTAGCATGGCTTGAAACTAAATCTAAGTTATTGGATGTATAGTATAAGTTAAATTTATATTTAAAGTATTTAAATAAGAATTTAATAATGAGAAATTAATTAATAGAGTTTAATTAATTAATTTATATTTAATATAAATTGATTAGAAGAAGATGAATAATTATTTTTGGGTTAAGAACTCTAAATTAAGACACAAGGGTAATTTGGTCATTTCACAGGGTGACATGTGGCACCATGAGATGGTGACACATGGCACTACACATATGCTTGCCATTTGTCTTTTAATCATATAAGATGATCAAAGTCAAGATTAAATCTAAGTTTGACACTTGGCACAATGTGATTGGGCCAATTAAACTAAGAGCCAATCAGAAGTTGACATGTGTCAAGAGTTTTAAGTGATGACCTAGCTATATAAGGGAAAGGATGAAAGAACAAAATAACAATATGTTATTCTTTCATATGTCCCGCCACCCAAAGAAGCTCTCCCCTCTCTTCTTCTTAATCTTTCATTAATTCAAAGAGAATTGCCAACATTCTCTTGAATTAAAATTGCTAGAATCGTTTCTAGTGTCCTGTATACATCTATAACATCTGTAAAGGCAAAACCTTAATTTCTAATTGATTGGAAAATCTTGAGAAGCTATTCAAGGGGCTGCCATTGGTGATCTTGGTGTGGACAAGTTAGAGGGACAACATCTAGTATCCTAGGTACTTCCCAAAGTTACCAAACACAACTACAGTGCATCAAAAGGTTAATGCACTTATTCTTGATTTAATCTAGGGTTTTAATGAATTAATATGTTAATTCTAAAATCTTAAATGGAAAATGTAGATCCAAAAACATATTAAAAGTGTTTTAATATGTTGTTTAACATTGAAATCATTTAGGTAAATAATGAATCTTGCATGATGCATGAGACCCTAGAAGAAAATTTTTGAATTCAATGTTCTAAACTAATATTTTTCACGCTTCCGCTACTTTAATTGGTATTAGAGCCACTATATTTGCCATTTAGATTGTTTAATATCTGATTTAATTGTGTGATTTGATCATAAGATGATTGATCTATTGCTGGTTGCCTTCACCAAGAGTGGCTGCATGGTGTAGTGACCACAAAGCATGCACATAGTTTGAGAACCATTGGTATGCGCAAGGTAAATGGGTTTTATATGTGCAATTGTTATATGATCTAAGGCCCATCTAATGAATAATTAAAATGTTTAATTAAAAGTTTGAATCACACAATTAAATTTTAATTCAAATTTGAATTTTAAAATTTGTTTAAATATGATTCAAATATGAATTTTTAAATTTGTTTGAATGTGATTTAAATCTGAATTTTTAAATTTGTTTAAATCATATTTAAATATGAATTTTTAAGTTGAATATGAGATATTCAATTTAATTTAAGTATGTATGTTTTATTTAATTATTAAATAGTGATATGCATGATGGATGATCATGGACAATAAAAGACCAATGTGATTGGATTTATTTCTTTTATGTTTCTTTGGGTTGTAAAATTAATTAATTTATTTTGGTGGCATGTATTATAAAGGTTGTAATATTTTTTGGCTTGTAATTTCATTTATTTGGTTCTTGTAAATTCACCTTGGTATACCAAGGATTACTATCTAATTGGATTGCAAGAAGATCAAGGAGGTCAAGAGCATTTGTAGGACCAGTGGGAGGAATTCAAGATCAAGTGTTGATTATGTACTCCTTCAGCAACTCTTGTAATATAAATGAATGAAATGCACCTAGGAATGCCTTGGTTCAATTCTTGGTGGCTCAGAATTGAATCCCTTTGAAAGTCCATGATCATACCATATTTATTATTTATCCAAGAATGTATGAGATGCATGGGATTGTATGCAATTATATGATATATGCATGCTAAATGGATAATGTGCAAAGTGAGACCATAATAGTAATTAGGCTAACCACAAAATCTTCCAAACAAATGATTAAGTTGGAAATGGTATAATTAAAGTAATTATAACATGGGCCCTCCATTGAGGTTATTATTTTAAGAAATTTTAAATACTTGCATATAATGCAATTAATTTAAGAGATTTTCTTAAGAATAATTGTTAAGCATGGGATGTTGTAAATATGTAAATGGTTTGGTGTCCAATAATGGATGTGCCTGAGGACATTAAAATTATTTACATGTTTACTGGCTCAATGGAATCAACTTAACTGAAGCAAGATAAATTAATAATGGATGTGCCTGAGATTTTGAACATTAGAGGCTAGGTAAAGGATTGAACCTCACATGAGATGTGATGGGCAAGGAGTTGCTCACTTACAGTTAATTGTAATTCCAATAATGGATGTGCCTGAGGATGATCAATCAGACTATAAGAATTCAATCACCCACTAAAAATCTATCCAACTAGGATTTTCGTTTCCTACTTTGGAAGTGTAGGATTCGCTAAGTTAGTGGGAGGACCAATTTGATTAAAAGACCATAATCATTTTGGTTAAATACATATTATATTTACTAATTAATCTGGTTATTTTCTGCAATTAATTTTGTGATAATAATAAGCACACCACAACCACCACCATCCAATATCCTTGCAAGCATACTTGAACGCAATAGGTTGTCAGGACCTAATCTCTCTGATTGGCTAAGAAATTTGAAACTTGTCCTTAACCTTGAACATATAAGATATGCTCTAGACTTAAATGTTCCTAGTCCCTTACCTCCAGAGGCCACTCAAGAGGAACATGAAACTTTGGACAAGTGGAAGGAGCATTATATGAGAGACAAGTGTTACATCCTTGCTTCTATGAGTAATGAGTTACAGAAGCAGCATGAGAATATGCAGAATGCGAGTCGGATCCTCCTTCACCTACAAGAGTTGTGTGGTGAGTACAACAGGAATACTAGGTATGAGATATCTAGACAGCTATCCCGCATGAGGATGTCTGAGGGACAGTAAGTTAGGGATCATGTCCACAAGATGATTCAGCTGATTGAGCAGCTGGAACATCTTGACTTTAACATGGATTTCCAACTGCAATTGGATTTGATCCTTCAGTCCCTTATTGAGTCATTTGGGAATTTCGTGATAAATTTCCATATGACTAAACAAGAATGCACCTTGGCTAGTTTACTCAACATGCTGGTTATTGCCCAAAAGAATATATCGGGCAATAAAGAGAAAAAGGTAGCTTTGATTGTATCTTCTTCTGCTAGAAAGTCCAACAAGAAGAAGGGCAATAGGAAAAAGAAACCTCAAATTCCTGGTCCTTCCAAAACGATAGCTAAATAGAAAGGGAAGACCAAAGCTGATGGAGGCAAAGAAAAGTGTTTCCACTGCCAGAAGAATGGGCACAGGAATAGAAACTACCCAGAGTATAGCAAGCAGTAGCAGCTTGCAGTAATGAGATATTAGACTCCGGGTTGGCAAAAGCTCAACTGTTGAAGCTTTAGTTATAGGATCTAAATCTTTATACACGTGTGGACATGTTTTGTATTTAAATAAGGTTTTACATGTACCTAATGCTTTTTAAGAACATCATTTCTATATCTAGTTTGACTAAAGACGGCTATGAATTTCAGTTCATAAATGATGTTTGCAATATTTGTTTTGGAAATAAATATGTTGGTTTAGGTTATATGCATGATGGACTTTATTATCTAGATAATAATTTTAAATACAAATCTAATGTAAACAATCTAAAAGAGTGCAATGCCATGATGAAAATTAACTCAAGTTCAAAATATATTTGCACTGAAGGTTAGGTCATGTTGCAGAAGATAGGATTGCAAAGCTGGAGAAAATGAGGATTTTATCCTCATTGGGTTTTGAGCCTACTCCAACTTGTGAATCTTGCCTTCAGGGCAAAATAACTAGATCACCCTTTGTTGGACAAGGACTAAGAGTTGAAAATATTTTAGAGCTAATACATTGTGATGTATGTGGTCCATTTAAAGAAATGGCTAAAGGCAGTTTTCATTATTTTATTACCTTTACTAATGATAAATCAAGGTTTGTGTATTTGTATTTGATGAAATACAAACATGAATCCTTTGAAAAGTTCAAGGAATTTAAATCTGAAGTAGAAAATCAAACAGGAAAAAGTATTAAAGCTCTTCAATCAGATTGTGGAGGTGAATACTTGAGTACTGAATTTGATGAATACTTGAAAGAGTATGGCATTGTTTCCCAACTAACTCCTCCAGGAACACCACAGCTGAATGGTGTATCTGAAAGGAGAAATCATATCCTATTGGATATGGCATATAGTATAATGAGTTATACTGATATGCCAATCTCCTTTTGGGGATTTGCATTAGAATCAGCTTTGCATATTCTGAATAGGATTGCATCAAAATCAGTATCTTCCATACCTTATGAGATGTGGTATGGAAGAAAACCAAGTCTTAAGCATGTTAAGATTTGGGGTTTTCCATCTTATATCAAGAAGCTGAAAACTGATAAATTGGAAACCAGATCAGAAAAGGGTTGATTTATTGGATATCCAAAAGATAATTTTGGATATTGTTTTTATTTGCCTACATCACAAAAGGTTGTGGTAAGTAGAGATGGCACATTTCTTGAACAACAGTTTGTTCAAGAAGGAGGCAAAGGAAGGCAAATAGAGTTAGAATTAGAGAATTCTGACCAACCAACAGATCAGATGGATATGGATCCATCTAGTCAACCTACACCTATTGATGAAACATCTACAGTTGTTCCTCATAGATCAACCAGGGTATCTGACCCACCAGTGAGATATGGTTTCCTTCATAAAGATGAATAAGAATTGTCTACTCATGAAGAATTAGATCATAGAGATGATCCACATACCTATGAAGAAGTGTAACACCCTCCCGGTAACTACTCCGTACATCCTACTGTTCCGGTGACCAGTGTCGGTCCGGACAGCTAGAATGTCCGGAAAAATATTTAAACTAAAGTGAAGAACCATAATCAACTCAAATATTGATAAGAAAAATTTAGTAAAAATGTTAGAATTAAAATACAACCAAATTAAACGAGCCGGTGCCCTAGCGATGGGTAACCCAGAGGGAAGTTGCAGTTCTCGCAACTAGGAGCCCTAGACCCGGGAGAAAAATTATAAAATAATTTTTGGGACTCCAGAGAAGGGTTATTGAGGTTTCCATGGCATTAGAATGCCAAGAAAATACCTAGAAAAATTTTTCAATCGGTACAGACAATTTTGACCCGTTAAGCCAAACGGAGGGCATTTTGGTCATTTCGCCTTCAGAGGTGATTTTTGGCCGACTTGTCCAGTTGAGTAAATAATTAATATGACATAAAATATGAATAAACATTACTAGAAATTAAATTGAAAATGAGTAGTGAAGAAAAGAAAAGAAAATGAGGAAAAAGGCTTATTTATGACATCATGATGATGTCATTTAAAAGCTATAACCAATTATAATTAAACAACCAATTCATTAACTAATAAAAGAGATAAATGAAGACCAAAATCATCAAAAAGCCAGCAGCCATCCCCTTTCTTCAAGTGCAGCCGAAACCCTCGCATGCCCAAACCTCCATTGACAACTTCAATCAAAGCTCAATTTCCCTTCTTATTTCACCTTAAACCCTAGACACCTTTCACCAAAAACTTGTCTATACCTCTTGGGAAGTGTTTGGCAGCCAAGAAAAGGAAAGAAAGTGAAGTTTTGAGCTTGGGAAAAATCTGCCTACAAGAGGTTAGTGCACCTATCTATTTAAAACTCTTATTTTCTATGTTAGGGACTTGAAATCAACATGAACTTGTGACTTAAATGAACAAAAGTTAAGTGTATGTAGCCCATGGATTTCGGCTGCCCCTAAGTAAGGAACAAGATTGAGTGTTTTGATGGACTTGGAGTGCACTAGAGATTATGTTTAAAGTATGTAAATATAAGTATAATGGATTAGTTAGTTAATTAAAGCATGTTGTGAAAACTCATATGGGAATTAGGGTTTTGAGAAGTGAAAATTTGGCTTGGCTTAGGAAATTGTTAGAGAACATTTTAATGGTCAATTAGTGACCATTTTAGGTAAGTTGACCATAATTTGGACTGAAATATAGTATGGCAAAGTGAATGAGTATGCTGCCTAGGGACAGCAGCAAGGGTGGCTGTGATTCCAGCCCACTTAGACAGCCATAACTTTGGCTGTGTAGGTCCAATTGGTGTTTGGCCAATTAGAAATGAAACTAGACTTATAATGGAACATTTTTTCTGAAGAAACGATGCCCAAAAGACCAATGTAAGTGGACCAAAAGTTGGCCCCAATCCGGATACCCTGCAACAGCACCTGCAGAAATGACCAAATGAACAGTAACTGTTCATTTGGCCATAACTCACTGTAGATATGGTCAATTGACTTGAAAGTTTTACAGCAACAAGTTAAGAAATAGATAAAAAACTTTCGTGAAGAAACCTACCCCAAATTATGACCAGAACCTAACCCAAATGGCAGTCACAGTCACTGTTCATGGTACTGCAGATTTGGTAATTCTACAGTTTTTCCAATCCGGCCAGCTATCGTTTTTGGACCATATCTGGAGCTACAAAACTCCAAATGGAGTGATTCAAAAAATAAATTCAACTAGACAAAATAAGGAACAACTTTTATGTTTACCAATTCCTCAAATTTCCACTGTAAGAGTCCCTAATGGAACAGTAAAGTTATGGTACAAAATCTGCTAATTCTTCTCCTTTGGTTTAATGCTTAGAAATGGTATTAATGCTTAATGCCAATAAGTTTTAAATGCAAAATGTGGTATGTTGGGAGTGCCAAAACCAATGTACCTATTTTCTACCTAAAAGTCAACATTTTTGTTGACCAATGAGGTGAATAGTGATACCAAAACTTGAAATTCACAAATTGAAGAATTTAAAAGTTTCAAATGCCCTAGTATACCTAATAAGATTGGTTTGGATAGTTTGGCATGCCAATAGGGTTCAGTTAGCAGTACTGCACATGAAAATATGCCATTCTATGATTTTATGGCTTTTAGCCATTCTGACCTTGTATTGAGATTTGGCTTTATGCCTGATGTATTTACAGCTTGTTAGCTGTTCTGTTGCACACCGGGAGATGCATATGTGACCGATGGTGTGACGGCCTGAGGTACTTGATACCCAGTGCCAGTTTACCCGTTTATCGAGTCTAGTCGTCTAGTGTAGGTTACTTGGGCAACCAAATGAATGAAAGGGGACAAAGTTAATGATACACAAATTCAAAACAAATAAAACATATACATTCACTACATATTTATTTCTTGCTATTTCTTTTATTTTATTATTGCACCACTAAGCATTATTGCTTAGCGCGTTGCTTTTGCCACGCGTAGATTCTGGAGATACAGATCGTGAGCCCAGTAGACCGCAGACTGGGTGAGTCCATCCTGCAGTTCTGCACAGTGTCCGTGTCACCTGAACTTCTACTGTGCATTGGTAGGACACTAGGTGTCATTTTGTCATTTTGTAACTAAATTTTTATTTTCTCATATGTATTTAGAATTATGTAATGTATTTGGATGCTCATGTAAATTATGAAAATTGTATTTGTGAATGGAAAAGTAAATATCTATTTGTGATTTATACTTGATTATCACATGTGATGGATGATTGAGAACTGAAATTGAGAAATGTTGTTGAGATTTTGATATTGCAGTTTAGGATGATGAGATATGAATATTGGAAGTGTTTTTCACAGGTTCCGAAGAACTGTTTTCTCCATTTTTAGCCGGTACTCTGCCGGATTTTCTTTAAAATTTTCGGAACCTCAAATAAATAATAATTTTGATAAATGGCTTAAATTAATTATATTTCATAACTAAATCCAAAACTATGACAACAATTAATTAAGGCAAAAATAGAGTGTGCTGGTACACCGTGTGACATTACTTACTGGGATATACTGTACACGGGTATGGGGTGTCACATTTAGTGGTATCAGAGCACGGTTTAGGTGTTTCTGGGCCTAGATTGAGTCCATACCATGCATTGCATTTGTAAGAGTCGAGGTGACACTAATGCAGATCTGTTTGTCTTTGTTAAATAGGATATGGACCCTTCATCTCAAAGAGCAGTCGAGGAGGAAGTGGAGAGTCATGCTCCACCTGCAGCAGCTGAGACTGGGGGCATGGGAGAACCTACTCCGCCAGCTCAAGCAGAGCCTGCTCAGCCTCCACAGGCCATGTTCCAGCAAATGGCCAATTTCTTTAGACAAATGGCCGGAGTAATGGCAGCACCACCACCATCTCCACCTCCACAGCAGAAATCACACCTGGAAAGGCTAAGAAAGTTTGGAGCAGTTGACTTTTTCAGTAAGAGAGAAGATGACTCTGTTGCAGCCGAGAATTGGTTGAACAGAACGGGCAGAGTTCTAAAACAACTCCAGTGCACCCCAGAGCAAAACCTAGAGGCTGCCATATCCCTGTTGCAAGATGATGCCTACGAATGGTGGGATACTGTGTCCAGTGAAGTGCAGCCAGAAGCTATAACTTGGGACTTCTTTCTCTCAGAATTCAAGAAGAAATATGTGGGCACTGTATACCTGGAAGAGAGAAGAAGAGAGTTCATTAATCTGAGGCAGAGACAGCTATCAGTGGCCGAGTAGGAGAAGGAATTCGTCCGATTAAGCCGCTATGGAAGGGAGATAGTCCCTAATGAAGCTGAAAGATGTAAGAGATTTGAAGAGGGACTAAATGACAACATAAAGATCCAGCTCACTGCCTTGGGAATCACAGAATTTACCAAGTTAGTGGAAGCTGCAATAAAGGTTGAAAAAGTAAAGAATCAGTGAGCAGACCAGAAGGGATAAACAGCAGAAGAGGGGCCCGGGTCAGTCTAGCTCATCTCCTGCACCTGGGAAGAAGTTCAGAGGTCCATCTGCACAGAGTTCAGGTCAGCTACAAGGTCAGGGCCAGTCTTAGGGGCCCAGGCCATAGTTCACCCCTAGGAGAGGTCAGTCCACACCATCAGTGGGCAGCTCTCCAGGGATGGGGTTCAGGGGACCAGCCCCAACATCTTCTGCATGTCCACACTGTCTGAAATGGCACAAGGGGGAATGTTGGAGAGTAACTGGTGCCTGCTTAAGTTGTGGGTCGACAGAGCATCAGCTGAGGAACTGCCCACGCAGAACTACTACAGCTGCTCCAACACAAGCGACATGCACTGCTCCGCACCACGAGAGGGTAGAAAATCGGCAAGTCTGAGTGTAGGACCATCACGAGCACGCATCTGAGCCAGAGAGGCGGCTGACGGACCACTGCGCAAGAGCTTATGCTATTAGAGCTCGGGAGGAGCAAGATGCCCTGCACGTCATCGAGTACGTTCTCCCTCTACAATACATCTGTGCATGCATTGGTGGATCCAGGATCCACTCATTCATATATCTGCATCAACCTACCCGTAGAAAGGGGGATACTTGTAGGGGAGAGTGACCAAGACATTCTGGTCACTAATCCATTGGACCACAGTGTAGTGGTGAACAAAGTATATAAGGGTTGCCCGTTAAGGATTCAGGGGTATGAATTCTTAGCAAACTTGATTGAGTTGCCCTTCCACGAGTTTGATGTGATTTTGGGAATGGACTGGTTGTCACGTCATCAGGCAATAGTTGATTGTAAATTGAAGAGAATTTCTCTAAAAACTTCAGAGGGTAATGAGGTCACTGTTGTGGGTGAAAGGACAGATTTCTTTTCCAATGTCATCTCAGCCACAGTTGCAAGAAAACTGATGAGAAAAGGCTGTGAAGCCTACCTAGCACATGTGGTGGATACTAGGCAGGCTAAGCCAAACCTGAGTGGTATACCCACAATAAGAGACTTCCCAGAGGTATTTCCTGAAGAATTGCCTGGTTTGCCACCAGAAAGGGAAGTTGAATTTGCTATTGAGACATTCTTGAGTCTGACACCCATTTCCATTGCTCTTTATAGGATGGCACCTTGAATTGAGGAGTTGAAAACTTCGATGCAAGAGTTGCTAGATAAGGGGTTTATACGCCCAGATGTGTCACCATGGAGAGCTCTAGTCTTTGTTTGTGAAAAGAAGGATGGGACTTTGAGGCTATGCATTGATTCTGGCGATTGAATAAAGTGGATGTGAAGAAAAAATATCCGTTGCCTAGAATTGATGATCTGTTTGATCGGTTGAAGGAAGCGAGAGTATTTTCTAAGATTGATCTCGGTCGAGGATATCATCGATTGAGAGTGAAGGATGCGGATGTGCCAAAGGCGCATTCGGGACCCGGTATGGGCATTATGAGTTTCTAGTGATGCCCTTTGGCCTAACAAATGCACCAGCGTATTCATGGACCTTATGAACCGTATCTTCCATCCATACCTAGATCGGTTCGTAGTGGTCTTTATTGATGATATTCGGTGTATTCCAAGACCAGGAAGTACATGATGAGCATTTGAGGATTGTTACGCAAACCACAGTGAAAAGAAGGCGTATGCTAAGTTGTCCAAGTGTGACTTTTGGCTGAATGAGATTGCATTCCTTGGACACATAGTGTCGGTGATGGGATTAGGTGGATCCCAAGAAAATAGAAGCGATGATGGAATGGAAGCCTCCCGTAAATACAAGCGAGGTCGAAGCTTCTTGGGGCTAGCTGGGTATTACAGGAGATTTGTGAAGGGATTTTCCTTAATAGCTGCTCCAATGACCAAGTTGTTACACAAGAATGTCAGATTTGACTGGAATGACAAGTGTCAGACTAGTTTTGAGAAGTTGAAGACTATGTTGATAGAGGCACCAGTGTTAACACAGCCAGTGTCAGGAAAGGACTTCGTGGTCTACAGTGATGCCTCTCATAATGGGTTAGGGTGTGTATTAATGCAAGAGGGGAAGGTGGTCGCTTATGCTTCCAGGCAACTAAGGCCACATGAACAGAATTACCCTACCCATGATCTAGAGCTTGCAGCAATTATCTTCGCACTGAAGATATGGAGGCATTACTTGTATGGTGAAAAGTGCTACATTTACACAGACCACAAAAGTCTGAAATATTTGCCAACCCAGAAGGAGCTCAACCTTAGACAGAGACGATGGATTGAGCTCCTGAAGGACTACGATTTTGTAATTGACTACCATCCTGGGAAGACAAATGTAGTTGCTGATGCTTTGAGCAGAAAGTCCATCACAGCTTTAAGATCATTGAATGCATGTCTATTTTTGATTCGAGATGGAGCTATTTTGGCTGAGTTGCAATTGAGGCCAAACCTGTTACAGCAGATTTTAGATGGGCAGAAGGTAGATGAGAAGCTAATGGCTATTATGAGTAAAATCCAAGAAGGAAAAGCAACTGACTATGGGGTGAAAGCAGATGGGTGTCTGTATTACAAAGGAAGACTGTGTGTACCAGATAATGGGGAATTGAAAGCCAGTATTCTAAAAGAGGCACATACCAGTGTTTATGCTATGCACCCAGGAAGTACAAAGATGTATCATGATCTGAAGCTTCAATATTGGTGGCCTGGTATGAAGAAAGACATAGTTGACTATGTGACTAAATGCTTGACATGTCAGCAAGTCAAGGCAGAACATCAAGTTCCATCAGGTTTGCTACAGCCTATACGCATACTTGAATGGAAATGGGATCGGGTCACCATGGATTTTATAAGTGGTCTACCTCTCACCCAGAAGAAATATGATGCAGTATGGGCAATAGTGGATAGATTGACAAAGTCAGCACACTTTCTGCCAGTTAGGACTGACTACTCACTAGAGAAGTTAGCAGAATTGTATATCAGTGAGATAGTTAGACTGCATGGAATCCCACTTTCCATCATATCTGATCGAGACCCAAGGTTTACATCGAGATTTTGGAAGAAGTTGCATGAGTCCTTGGGTACACAACTCCACTTCAGCACAGCTTTCCATCCTCAGACGGATGGGCAATCAGAAAGAGTAATCCAGGTAAACAATTGAAACCAATGGAATTGATACAAATATTGAATTGAAATGATAACAATAACATGAAATATATGTCAGGTTCTTGAGGATATACTGAGGAGTTGTGTCATTGAGTTTGAGGGAAGTTGGGATAGATACCTCCCATCGCGTAATTTGCATACAACAATAGCTACCAAGCTAGCATCCAAATGGCTCCATATGAAGCCTTTGTATGGGAGAAAATATAGAACTCCAGGTGTCTTTGGGTGAATTGAGCGAACAAAGCGGTGGGGCCGGACACAGTGAAAGCAGTGAGGAGAAAGTGAAATAATCAAAGCTAATCAAGGTTGCCTCGGATAGGCAAATCCTATGCCGACTTGAAGAGAAAAGAAATAGAATATGCGGTTGGCGACAAAGTATTCCTCAAGGTGTCACCGTGGAAGAAAGTATTGAGGTTTGGAAGGAAAGGTAAGTTAAGCCCTAGGTTCATTGGCCCATATGAAGTCATTGAACGTGTGGGTCCAGTGGCCTATAGGCTAGCTTTACCTCCAGAGCTGGACAAGATCCACAATGTGTTTCACGTATCCATGCTCAGAAGATACCGCTCAGATCCTTCACATGTCATCTCCAGGGAAGAAATTGAAATACAACCGGATTTGACATATGAAGAAGAACCTCTACGGATCCTGGCTCGGGAAGTAAAAGAATTGAGGAACAAACGGATTCCACTGGTGAAAGTGCTTTGGAGGCACCACAACACCGAGGAGGCAACTTGGGAAAGTGAAGAGACGATGAGGCAACAGTTCCCTCAACTGTTTGCATCAGGTAAATTTCGAGGACGAAATTTAAATTAGAGGGGAAGAGTTGTAACACCCTCCCGGTAACTACTCCGTACATCCTACTGTTCCGGTGACCAGTGTCGGTCCGGACAGCTAGAATGTCCGGAAAAATATTTAAACTAAAGTGAAGAACCATAATCAACTCAAATATTGATAAGAAAAATTTAGTAAAAATTTTAGAATTAAAATACAACCAAATTAAACGAGCTGGTGCCCTAGCGATGGGTAACCCAGAGGGAAGTTGCGGTTCTCACAACTAGGAGCCCTAGACCCAGGGGAAAAATTATAAAATAATTTTTGGGACTCCAGAGAAGGGTTATTGAGGTTCCCATGGCATTAGAATGCCAAGAAAAAACCTAGAAAAATTTTTTCAATCGGTACAGACAATTTTGACCTGTTAAGCCAAACGGAGGGCATTTTGGTCATTTCGCCTTCAGAGGTGATTTTTGGCCGACTTGTCCAGTTGAGTAAATAATTAATATGACATAAAATATAAATAAAAATTACTAAAAATTAAATTGAAAATGAGTAGTGAAGAAAAGAAAAGAAAATGAGGAAAAAGGCTTATTTATGACATCATGATGATGTCATTTAAAAGCTATAACCAATTATAATTGAACAACCAATTCATTAACTAATAAAAGAGATAAATGAAGACCAAAATCATCAAAAAGCCAGCAGCTATCCCCTTTCTTCAAGTGCAGCCGAAACCCTTGCATGCCCAAACCTCCATGGACAACTTCAATCAAAGCTCAATTTCCCTCTTTATTTCACCTTAAACCCTAGACACCTTTCACCAAAAACTGTCTATACCTCTTGGGAAGTATTTGGAAGCCAAGAAAAGGAAAGAAAGTGAAGTTTTGAGCTTGGGAAAAATCCGCCTACAAGAGGTTAGTGCACCTATCTATTTAAAACTCTTATTTTCTATGTTAGGGACTTGAAATCAACATGAACTTGTGACTTAAATG
Source organism: Hevea brasiliensis (assembly GCF_030052815.1). NCBI lineage: Eukaryota > Viridiplantae > Streptophyta > Magnoliopsida > Malpighiales > Euphorbiaceae > Hevea > Hevea brasiliensis. The sequence goes on along the minus strand of NC_079500.1, from coordinate 41,829,852 downwards.
AACAAAAGTTAAGTGTATATAGCCCATGGATTTTGGCTGCCCCTAAGTAAGGAACAAGATTGAGTGTTTTGATGGACTTGGAGTGCACTAGAGATTATGTTTAAAGTATGTAAATATAAGTATAATGGATTAGTTAGTTAATTAAAGCATGTTGTGAAAACTCATATGGGAATTAGGGTTTTTAGAAGTGAAAATTTGGCTTGGCTTAGGAAATTGTTAGAGAACATTTTATTGGTCAATTAGTGACCATTTTAGGTAAGTTGACCATAATTTGGACTGAAATATAGTATGGCAAAGTGAATGAGTATGCTGCCTAGGGACAGCAGCAAGGGTGGCTGTGATTCCAGCCCATTTAGACTGCCATAACTTTGGCTGTGTAGGTCCAATTGGTGTTTGTCCAATTAGACATGAAACTAGACTTATAATGGCACATTTTTTCTGAAGAAACCATGCCCAAAAGACCAAAGTAAGTGGACCAAAAGTTGGCCCCAATCCGGATACCCTGCAATAGCACCTGCAGAAATGACCAAATGAATAACTGTTCATTTGGCCATAACTCACTGTAGATATGGTCAATTGACCTGAAAGTTTTACAGAAACAAGTTCAGACATAGATAAACAACTTTCATGAAGAAACCTACCCCAAATTATGACCATAACCTAACCCAAATGGCAGTCACAGTCACTGTTCATGGTATTGTAGATTTGGTAATTCTGCAATTTTTCCAATCCGGCCAGCTGTGGTTCTTGGACCATATCTAGAGCTACAAAACTCCAAATGGAGTGATTCAAAAAAAGAAATTCAACTACACAAAATAAGGAACAACTTTTATGTTTACCAATTCCTCGAATTTCCACTCTAACAGTCCCTAATGGAACAGTAAATTTATGGTACAAAATCTGAAAATTTTGCTCCTTTGGTTTAATGCGTAGAAATGGTATTAATGCTTAATGCCAACAAGTTTTAAATGCAAAATGTGGTATGTTGGGAGTGCCAAAACCAATGTACCTATTTTCTACCTAAAAGTCAACATTTTTGTTGACCAATGAGGTGAATAGTGATATAAAAACTTGAAATTCACAAATTGAAGAATTTAAAAGTTTCAAATGCCCTAGTATACCTAACAAGATTGGTTTGGATAGTTTGGCATGCCAATAGGGTTCAGTTAGCAGTATTGCACATGGCAATATGCCATTCTGTGATTTTATGGCTTTTAGCCATTCTGACCTTGTATTGAGATTTGGCTTTGTGCCTGATGTATTTACAGCTTGTTAGCTGTTCTGTTGCACACCGGGAGATGCACAGGTGACCGATGGTGTGACGGCCCGAGGTACTTGATACCCAGTGCCAGTTTACCCGTTTATCGAGTCCAGTCGTCTAGTGTAGGTTACTTGGGCAACCAAATGAATGAAAGGGGACAAAGTTAATGATACACAAATTCAAAACAAATAAAACATATACATTCACTACATATTTATTTCTTGCTATTTCTTTTATTTTATTATTGCACCACTAAGCATTATTGCTTAGCGCGTTGCTTTTGCCACGCGTAGGTTCTGGAGATATAAATCGTGAGCCCAGTAGACCGCAGACTGGGTGAGTCCATCCTGCAGTTCTGCACAGTGTCCGTGTCACCTCAACTTCTGCTGTGCATTGGTAGGACACTAGGTGTCATTTTGTCATTTTGTAACTAAATTTTTATTTTCTCATATGTATTTAGAATTATATAATGTATTTGGATGCTCATGTAAATTATGAAAATTGTATTTGTGAATGGAAAAGTAAATATCTGTTTGTGATTTATACTTGATTATCACATGTGATGGATGATTGAGAACTGAAATTGAGAAATGTTGTTGAGATTTTGATATTGGAGTTTAAGATGATGAGATATGAATATTGGAAGTGTTTTTCACAGGTTCCGAAGAACTGTTTTCTCCATTTTTAGTCGGTACTCTGCCGGATTTTCTTTAAAATTTTCGGAACCTCAAATAAATAATAATTTTGATAAATGGCTTAAATAAATTATATTTCATAACTAAATCCAAAACTATGACAACAATTAATTAAGGTAAAAATAGAGTGTGCCGGTACACCGTGTAACATTACTTACTCAGATATACTGTACACGGGTATGGGGTGTCACAAAAAGCTATATCAGATATAGACTCTTCAAAATGGATTGATGCTGTGAAATCCGAAATTGATTCCATGTATAAGAATCAAGTTTGGGATCTTGTTGACCCACCTGAAGGTATTGTACCTATAGGGAACAAATGGGTTTTCAAGAAGAAATTGGTTTTGATGGAAAGGCAGAGACCTACAAAGCAAGACTAGTAGCGAAAGGGTTTAGCCAAAGGCAAAGAATCAACTATGAGGAGATTTTCTTGCCTGTTGCCATGCTTAAATCAATTAGGATTCTATTAGCAATAGCTGCATACCATGATTATGAGATTTGGCAAATGGATGTCAAAACAGCTTTTCTCAATGGATATATTGAAGAAAACATTTTCATGGAACAACCTAGGGGTCTTGAATCCCAAGATGGTTCCAAAGTGCGCAAGCTAAAGCGATCCATTTATTGGTTAGAACAAACTTCGAGGAGTTGAAACATCCATTTTGATGAAGCCATTAAGTCATTTGGTTTTATCAAAAATGAGGATGAGCCATGTGTATATAAGAAGGTTAGTGATATTGTTATCATTTTCCTTGTCTTCTATGTGGATAATATTCTGTTGATAGATAATGACACACGTATGTTGACAACTATAAAGGTATGGTTGTCAAATACATTCTCCATGAAAGACTTAGGAGAGGCAACCTATATTCTTGGGATTGGCATCTATAGAGATAAAGCGAAAAGAATAATTGGTTTATCCCAAAGTCTATACTTAGAAAAGGTGTTAAAGAGGTTTAACATGCTTGATTCTATGAGAGGATTGTTACCAGTGAGACATGGTATCCACCTTTCTAAAGAGATGTCTCCGAAGACACCTAAAATGGCTAGGATTCTATATGCTTCGGCTATTGGAAGTTTGATGTATGCAATGATGTGTACAAGGCCGGATATCGTATATGATGTTAGTTTGACTAGCAGGTTTCAATCCAATCCAGGTTTGGAACACTGGCTAGCTATCAAGAACATCCTTTAGTACTTGAGAAGAACTAATGATTTATTCTTGATTTATGGAGGTGGTGTGTAACACCCTCACTGTAACCATTCCGTACATTCTACTGTTTCGGTGACCGGTATCGGTTCGGACAGCTAGAACATCTGGAAAAATATTTAAACTAAATTGAGGAACTATAATTAACTCAAATATTAACAAGAAAAATGTAGGAAAAATTTTAGAAATAAAATACAACCAAGTTAAGTGAGTCGGTGCCCTAGCGATGGGTAACCCAGTGGAAAGTTGCGGTCCTCGCAACTAGGAGCCTTAAACCTGGGAGAAAATTCATAAAATAATTTTTGGGACTCCAGAGAAGAGTCATTGAGGTTTGTATGGCATTAGAATGCCAAGAAAATGCTTAGGAAAATTTTTAGATCAGTACAGACAATTTTAGTCTGTTAAGCCAAACGGAGGGCATTTTGGTCATTTCGCCTTCAGAGACGATTTTTGGCCGACTTGCCCAATTAATTAAATAAATATTGTGACATAAAATGTGAATAAATATTGTTAAAAATTGAATTGGAAATGAATAGAAAAGAAAAGAAAAGAAAAATGAAAGAAATTAGGAATTATGACATCATATGATGTCATTAAATACTCTCCACCCAATCACAATTTGACAAGCATTTAAAGAAGATAAAAACTAAATAAATAGGGTTAAAAATAAAAAGAAATCAGATTGTCTTCTTCAATTTCCCGGCAACCTCCCTTTCCTCACCTCTATTGAAGAAGCTTTCATCTCTTTCTTTTCCAAACCTTGATTTTTCACCACTAAACCCTAAGTTCTTTTCATTAAAAATTGTCTTTACCTCTTGGGAAGGTGTTTGGCAGTCAAGAAAATAAAGAAAAGTGAAGTTTAAGCTTGGGAAAAATTCTGCTCAAAGAGGTTAGTGCTATATCTCTCCATTTTTCCCTCTAAATTTGAAGTTAGGTGTATGGAATTAGTAAGAAATTCATGAAATTAAAAGCAAATATCCATGTATGGACCAACTATAATTTTTGGCAGCTTTATGGGGGGAAGTAGTTCTAATTATTTTGATAAATTAAAGTGGATTAGAGGTGGTGTTTGAAGTGTATATGTAGAGTGATAATGAATTAGTATGTTTAATTGATGTATGTGCATGAATGGACACTTTGGAAATTAGGGTTTGTGAAAAATTAGAGTTTTGCTTATGTAATAGTATGTTAACCTTGTAATGGTCAATTAGTAACCATTTGAATGTGTGAGGAGGAATTGAAGTGAGTAAGGATAATGGAGTTGAGTTTAGGATGTTGCCCTTGGTGACCTGCAGGACTGGTTGTGAGTCTAGCAGGTTTGGGCAGCCATAAATGGAGTCGTATAGGTCCAATTGGTGCAAGGCTAATTGGACATGAAACTAGACACATAATGGCACAACTTTGGTGAAGAAACTTTGCCCAAAAAACCAAACCAAGTTGACCTAAAAATTGCCCTAATCTGGGTGACTTACATTCTGCCTGGGCAAAATGACCAAATGAACAGTATTTATTCATTTGGTCATAACTCAGTGTAGAAAGGTCCAATTGACCTAAAATTTTACCAGAAGAAAGCTGAGACATAGAAATAAAACTTTCATGAAGAACACTAATTCAAATTCTGACCATAACCTAGTCAAATTGCAACCAAACTTAGGTCACCAAATCTGGCAGAACCAAATTGCCCAGAAATTCTGGGTACAGGTCAATCCGGCCAGTTATGGTAAAATAACCATAACTTGAGCTATAAAACTCCAAATGGAGTGATTCAAAAAGGGAATTAAAGAAGACACAATAAGGAACAACTTTAATGAAGAAAGGTTAGCCCAGTTTCCACTGTAAAATTGCCCAATAGAACAGTAAACTTAGGTAATCAAAACTAAAAATTTAGAAATGCATCTAGGGGACTTTAAATTGCAATTGGCAATTAATACTAGCAAATGTAAAACTCAAATGTGGGATCTTGGTGTAATTAGAATTAACATATCCATTAAGTATGAAAAAGTCAACATTTTGGTTGACTAGTAAGGTGAATAGTAATCAAAATGATTAGCAAATTAAGATGAAGACCTAGAACTAATTCTAAACTTAAATGCTTAGAATTGTATGACAAATGTGGACTATGCATCCTAGTCAAAATTGTTAAAGGGAAATTAAGGCCATAAATATGAAATCCATGAAATGTTCATGGATTGCTTGAAACATGAAAAGTAAGCCACCTAATTGATGTGAATAGGTAGTTAGGGCTTATATGCCCATCACAAATAGAATTCATAAAATGTATAAATGAGAAAGGAAAATGTTTTGAATACAATGGTACATGTGAACCGTTGTTTTGAATTATGATCAATATGAATAACATAATGAATGAATAAATGAACCATATTAATGTATGAATGAGACATTAGTTCTCATTATTGTAGAAAGGAAAAGTACTTTGAGTACAATGGTATAAAAGGATAATTGATGTGAATTGTGATCATGTAAATGATCAAATGAATGTATAAATTATAATTGAAATTTATCATAAAATAATAAAGTCATAAAACACAATATATTAACATTTAATGGTACTAATGTGCCCATGTATTGCCTAGACACGTGTGTCAGATTGGATAGATTGGCATGCCAATAGGGTATTGTTTTAGCAGTACTGCGAAAGGCTTTATGCCCGTATTCATGGCTTTATGCCTGTACTCATGGCTTTATGCCCGCACTCATGGCTATTATGCCAGATCATGTGTTATCATGGCTTTTTAGCCATTCTGATTGCATACGTGATTAACGTTCCACGTGTCGTGGTATGACGGCTCGAGGCACCGCGGTGTCCAGTGCCAATGACCCGTTATCCAATTTAGTCAGCCTGTCATAGGTTACTTGGGCAGCCTAATTTATTAAAATAAGTTACAAATATTAGCAATTAAAAATGCTAGAAAGTAAATAAATGAGAAGAAGTTCTGAAATAAATTAAATTAGCTCCAAAAATTTATTCCTTAGAATGATCTGAAGTAAATTAAACTAGTTTTAAAAATTTTAGATATCACAAAATGATTGTAAACAACTTAGAAAGTATCAAGGAAGTGATAAAAAGACTAGTAGAAGAATTATAACTTAAATAACAATACAAATGTGACTTTCATAAGAATATAAGTATAAGTATAAATTTTAGATTTATTTGTACATGATATAAATGATTATTGTAAACTTATGAAAGAAGTGATTCTAGAGAGCAACATAAAGGACGAAAGATATATTGTATGGAAAATTTCATAAGAACCCAGTTAAATTTTTTAGTATAGAAAATATGCTTCAAATTATTTTTACTTGTTATATTATTTCCTTGTTATATTATTGCACCACTAAGCAGCAATGCTTAGCGCAATGGATTTGTTTCCTCGCGCAGGTACTGAAGGTAAAAACCGAGTGGACATTAGACTGGAGAATTTAGAGTCCAGATTTGCAGAAGTGTCAGAAGTGTACAAGGTTGTCACCTCCTCAGCAATGCATGTAAATAGGGCCCATATAAGTTATTTTAGGTATTTTGTACATTATGTAAATTATGAACTTGTGTAATTAGTTTATAAATCATGTAAATTTACGTAATTTGAACATTTTTACATATGAATTGAGTATGAATGGAAATGTATTGAAATGATTATGAAATTGAAATGTATGGATGAGATTTGGAATAGGAGAAAATTACGAGAATGATTCATGAGATAATTATGATTAGCATGGATAAGATTTTATTTTGAAAATATTGTTGAATTTCAAACAGGTGAGTATTGAAATACGCCAAATGATAATAAAATAGGGGAAACTCTGCTAGTTTCTCCATAGAAAGATAATTGATATTAAAAGATAATAACTTGAAAATGATTAAAGAAATAAATTAAGATAAGTTAGGGTGCTCTGGCACCGAGTGTGACATGCCTTACTCGGCTACACTGTAGATGAGTGAGGGGTATCACATGGTGACCTGCAATTGGATGGTTATATTGATTTTGATTTCCAATCAGATATCGGTGATAGAAAGTCTACCTCTGGGTTTGTGTTCATTTGTAATGGAGGTGCAATCAGTTGGAAGAGTTCCAAACAGAGTACGACTACTAATTCCACTACAGAGGCCGAGTACATTGCTGCATCAGTTGCTGCAAAAGTGGCTGTTTTGATATTAGGAAACCCAGTCTCACCAGAAATCCAAACACATAGAAAGGCGGTACCACATTATCAAAGAGGTAGTTGGGCAAGGCGATGTAGCCATGCAGAAAATAGCATCAGCTGAAAATCCAACTGATCCATTCACTAAGCCTATGTCACAAACTCAGTTAGACTGATATCTTGAGAAGATGGGTCTAAGGTATTGTAATGAATGGCTCTAGTGCTAATGGGAGATTATTAGTAGTATGCCCTAGAGCCTATCATTTAGTATGTATCTTGTACATGTTTTATTAATAAAAAAGGCATTTTCACTTTTCCATTTACATAACATATTTATGTGTAATAGAAAAGGTCCATTGATATTTTGTTAGAAATTCTATTCTTAAGTTATTAAGAATATGAGTGACAGTATTTCTAGCACAAAGTATCATAAATTGGTTCACAATCGAGGATACTTCACAATAAGGACATAACTTATCCAGAAAGATTGTAATCATATTTGTTCCCAAGTTATTTATATGAGATATAAAAAAGATGGAATGGTGAGTCTCATGCCATATAACAAATATGATAGGCACTTATGTATGAAAAGTAGACCGAACCAGTGATATTTATGACAAGCACAAGGAGTTTACTCTTGCCAATGCATTGTCATAAATTGTATCAGTGCATATAATCTTTAGACTTGATATAGCACAGTTATCTTGTATATAAGTGGTTTGAGTTTGATACTGCTTTCATACTTGTACTGTGTATGGGTGTATGGGCATATGTTGGCTCCTACTAGTTATATATGGATGTAGGTGTTGATCAAGATGGAATCTGTTATCCTAAGTAAATAGGGATAAAATCCTATGTTCATTTAATTGTTCTTGATGTTTCAAGTTCCTAGCCAGGATAGATAGATTTAATTAGAAAAGAGTTTCTAATGAGAAAATCTTTTTAATCAAGAAATGGAATTAAAAGAGAACATAATATTAAGAGCAAATGGGGTTTGACATAAACCATGACTCCAGCTCGAATTGGGATTTTGTAATAGAGAGATTCTAGTGCATGGTAACATATGATAAAAGGTTCATTTAAGGTATTCCTTATTACTGATTGGGTGGCCATGGCATGCTATGCTAGGTGTTAACCATGGTTTATGAGGTGCCTAAAATGATTTAGAGAAATCATTTATGGTAAGAAAGAGTTCTGATGATATTAAGAGTTGATATCATATCTCATTGCCAATTAGTAATAAGCCTAGTGAGTCACACACATACACAAGTAATTACCAAGTTAAATGTGATTTAATTAATTAATTAAAAAGTTTAATTGATTAATTAAATAGGTTTGGTTTGCAATTAGATTGCAAAGTCCCTAGCATGCTTGAAACCAAATCTAGTTTATTGGATGTATAGTATAAGATAAATTTATATTTAAAGTGTTTAAATATGAATTTAATTATGAGAAATTAATTAATAGAGTTTAATTAATTAAATTATATTTGATATAATTGATTAGAAGAAGAGAAATAATTATTTTTGGGTTAAGAACTCAAAATTAAGAAATAAGGGTAATTTGGTCATTTCACAGGGTGACATGTGACACCATGAGATAGTGGCACATGGCACTACACATAAGCTTTCCATTTGTCTTTTAATCATGTAAGATGATCAAAGTCAAGATTAAATCTAAGTTTGACACTTGGCACAATGTGATTGGGTCAATTAAACTAAGAGCTAATCAGAAGACATGTGGCAAGAGTTTTAAGTGATAACCTAGCTATATAAAGGAAATGATGAAAGAACAAAATAACAATATGCTATTCTTTCATATATGCCGCCACCCAAAGAAGCTCTCCTCTCTCTTCTTCTTCATTTCTCATCAATTCAAAGAGAATTGCCATGTGACACCCCTTACCCGTCTACAGTGTAGCCGAGTAAGATACGCCACACAATGTACCAAAACACTATATTTTATCTCAATTATTTTTAGCCTTCCTTAATTTATTTCTTTATGGTTATGAAGTGCAATTTGTAAAATTTGACTCATTTAAGTCATTTATCAAAATTATAAATTCATTTGATGTTTCGAAAATTTTATAGAAAATCCGGCAATGTACCAGCTAAAAATGAATAAAACAGTTCTTTGAAACTTGTGAAAAATACTTCTAATATATTTCCCATCATTCTCAAACTCCATTATATCAATATAATCTCAATATTTCTCAACCATTTCTCAAAAATTATTCTATTTATCATTCATTCATTTCACAGGATAATCATGTACAAATCATAAATAAATACTAAAATTTCATTTATAAACACTAATTACAAATATTTGCATTAATACTAAAATATATTATATGAGTTTCAATTATAATGAGAAAATAAAAGTTTAATTATAAAATACAAACAGTACAAAATACCAAAATGGAACCTAATGTCCTACCAGTGCACTGTAGTCTGTGAGGTGACATGGACGCTATGTAAATCTGTATATAAGTCTCACTCAGTTTGTGATTTGCTGGGCTCTCTAGCCAAATCTTCAGTACCTACGCATTATAAAAGCAATGTGCTAAGCATAAAGATTAGTGGTGCCAATAATAAAAGAAAATATAATATGCAAATAAAAGTAAAAATTTCCTAGTTATTATGCTTATAAGAAATAAATAATTACTAATATAACACCCTCACTGTAGCCATTTCGTACATTCTACTATTCTGGTGATCGGTGTCGGTTCGGACAGCTAGAACATCTGGAAAAATATTTAGACAGGAGTGAGGAATCATAAATAACTCAAATAATAGTAAGAAAAATCTAAGAAAAATTTTAGAAATAAAATACAACCAAGTTAAATGAGTCGGTGCCCTAGCGATGGGTAACCTAGTGGGAAGTTGCAGTTTTCGCAGCTAGAAGCCCTAAACTCAGGGGAAAATTCATAAAATAATTTTTAGGACTCCATATAAGAGTCATTGAGGCTTCTATCGCATTAGAATGCCAAGAAAAAGCTTAAGAAAATTTTTCAATCGGTACAAACGATTTTGGATCAGTAAGCCAAACGAAGGGCATTTTGATCATTTCGTCTTTGGAGATAATTTTTTGCCGACTTGTCCAGTTCAGTAAATTATTATTATAATCTAAAATATGAATAAATATTGCTAAAAATTGAATTGAAAATGAGTACAAAGAAAAGAAAAGAAAATGAATGAAAATTTGAATTTTGACATCACGTGATGTCATTAAACCACTTCCAACCAATCACCTTGCAACACACACTTTAAAAATAATAACAAGGAGATAAATGAGACGAAATGACAAACAAATCTGAATCTTCACCATGGGCAGCCGAACCAAGAGAAAAAGAGAAAGAGAGAAGAGAGAAACCTCCATTGGAGCACACTTTAAGCTTGTGTTCTACCCCCAAAACCCTAGCTTCCCTTCACAAAAACTCATCCTCACACCTAGAGCCAGCATTGGACAGCAAAAAGAAAGGAAGAAAGTGAAGTTTTGAAGTCTTAGAAGTGACTCCATTTAAGGTTAGTGCTAAATCTCTTACTTTCCTCCTTATATTTTTATTTGAACTTTTAGTTAAGTTAGAAAATGGAGAAAATTTGAAGAAAATATTCATATTAGGAACATTCTAATTTTTGCCAGCCATGGGGGAAGGTTGAGAATTGTTGATTTGATTGAATTAAGTTTCTTGGGAATGATGTTTGATAACTATATTAGAGTTAGATGTTGATTTGTGTATGTTAGATGAAGTGATGGATTGTTAGGGTTAGGGTTTGTGATGAATTGAGGGTTATTGTATTTTAATGTTAAGTGGAGTTTTAATGGTCAATTAGTGATCATTTGGCTGAGTATAATGAGGAATTAAAGTGAATTGTAGCTTTAGATTTGAGGTTGGGTGTGCTGCCTTGAGTGCCCTGTAAGTCTGGATGTGAGTCCAGCATATTTGGGTAGCTATAACTTGGGTTGTGTAGGTTCAATTGGTACAAGGCCAATTGGACATGAAATTAGATACATAATGGCACAACTTTGATAAAGGAAACCTGTCTAGGAAAAAAACTTATGATATCCTAAAAATTGACCAAATCTAGGTAACACCAATTCTACCTGGGCAAAATGACCAAATGAACAATGTTCATTCATTTGGTCATAACTCAGTGTAGAAAGGTCCAATTGACTTGAAATTTATATAAATGGAAAGCTTAGGCAAATTAGAACAACTTTCGTGCAGAACACAAACTCTAATTTTGGACTTAACTAAATGAAATTATTGGCTAAATTTGAACTACCAAATCTGGCAGAATGGTATTCTGCCCAGAATTTCTGGGTAGATACTAATCCGGCGAGCCTTGCTCAAAGTAGCATATCTTGAGATAGAAAACTCCAAATGGGGTGATTCAAAAAGTGAAATATTAAGAATACTTGGCCAAATTCTCACTTTAGAATGGCCTAATGAAACAGTGAACTCTAGCATCCAAAACTGAAATTTTTTATTTATTTTCCATTGGTTAGAAGTATGGATTGGCAACTAATGCCAACACTTTTGGGAACCAAAATGTTATAAATCTATGTGATTAAAACTCATGTAACTATTATATATGAGAAAGTCAATATTTTGACTTAAATGACCAAATGAATAGTAACTTTACATGTTAAGTATATATATTCAAGAAATAACTTTGTAATGTGCCCTAGTAGGCCCACTGTGATTGTTTTGGATAGCTTGGCATGCCAATAGGGTTCTGATAGCAGTACTGCATATGATGTATGGCTCCATGCCATTTTGTGATATGATAGCCTATGGCTATACTGATTATGAAATTATACTTGGCTTTATGCCTTATTGCTTTTATGGCTTATTAGCCATTCTGTTTGCACACCGGGAGACACATTATGACCGATGGTGTGATGGCTCGAGGTACCTAGTACCCAGTGATAGTTTACCCGTTTATCCAGTCCGGTCAATTTGTAGAGGTTACTTGGGCATGAAAAAGTATAAATGTAATTGAATTGATTATTAAAGGAAGTAAGCAAATTAAATATCAAGATAAAGAATGATTACAATAAAATGAGACTCAAAATTATGAAAGAAAACGATTAATAAAATGCTAGAAAGAATTTAAATGAATTGGACTAATGATAAAAAAAAAAGTTATCTATTATTGAATGCACTTGAAACTCTAATTATTATAAAATAATTTAAGATAACCTAAAAGGTATTGAATTAAATGATACAAAAAGATTAATAATAGAAATATAATTAAAATAAATGTTATAAATGTACCTTTCATAATAATATTAAATTAAGAATAATGCTATTAGAATATTAGTATATTGTATATTCTTACTGTAACCTTATGAACTAAGCACCTCCAAAGAGGACCAAATTAGGAAAAAAAAAAGGGGATATTAAATTTTAGAAACCTTATTGAAGGATAATTAAATCTAAATTATATGAACCATGTTTTATTTCCATCTTTATTTTATATATTATTTTCTTGTTATATTATTGCACCACTAAGCAGCAATGCTTAGCGCAATGGATTTGTTTCCTTGCGCAGGTACTGAAGGTAAAGCCCAACGAATATTAAATAGAGATTTTGGAGTTCTGATCGGCAGAAGTGTCTGAAGTATTCAAGGTTATCACCTCCTCAGTAATGCATGTAGATAGGGCCCATATAGGTAATAATTTGTATGTTGTATAAAATGCTTAGTTATTGTATTGTAATGTAGATTATGAAAAGGTAATTAATAGGAATGTGATGTAAACTAATAAATTAGTTTTTTCATATGTAATTAATTTATATATCATGTAAATTATGAAATTATGAAATTATTATGTAAATTATGTAATTTGAGCATGAATGAGATTGTATGGGTTTGAAGACAGAATTGAAATATATAGATGATGCATAAAATGATGAGATAATTATGAGAATTATTGATGGGAATTTTATTTAAAATATTATTGAAAATTTCAAGCAGGTGAATAGTAAATTATGTCGAAAGTAAATAAAATAAGGGAAACTCCGTTAGTCTCTCCATAGAATATGAATTAGTTTAAAATACAACGAGTTCAAAATTATTAAATAAATAAAGTAAGATGAGTTAGGGTGCTCTGGCACCGAATGTAGCACGCCTTGCTCGACTACGCTGTAGTCGGGTGAGGAGTGTCACAACTAACTTATTGTTCAGTCTAAGGCTAATTATATCTTATGATATTAACTCTTTCTAGCATTTTCTTAATCGTTTTCTTGATGATTTTGAGCTTTTTTTTATTGTAATCATTCTTGTTCTTTATCTTGATATTTAATTTCCTTACTTCCTTTAATAATCAATTAAATTACATTTATACTTTTTCATGCCTAAGTAACCTATACAAATTGACCGGACTGGATAAACGGTTAAGTTAGCACTGGGTACCAGGTACCTCAGGCCATCACACCATTGGTCACAATGTGTCTCCTAGTGTTCAGACAGAATGGCTAATAGGCCATAAAAGCAATAAGACATAAAGCCAAGTATAACATCATAATCAATATTTCCATAGGCTATTATATCACATAATGGCAGGAAGCTATACGCAGTACTGCTATCAGAACCCTATTGGCATGCTAACCTATTCAAACCAATCACACTAGGCCTACTAAGGCATATTACAAAGTTATTTCTTGAATATTTGTACTTAACATGTAAGGTTATTATTCATTTGCTCATTTAAGGCAAAATATTGACTTTCTCATATATAATAGTTACATGAGTTTTAATCATATAGATTTACCACATTTTATTCCTAAAAGTGTTGGAATTAGTTGCCAATCCATATTTCTAACCAATGGAGAATAAATCAAAATTTTAGTTTTTTTAGTGCTAGAGTTCACTATTCCATTAGGCCATTCTATAGTGAGAATTTGGCTAAGTGTTCTTAATCAAAGTTGTTCTTTATTATGTCTAGTTAAATTTTGCTTTTTGAATCACCCATTTGGAGTTTTCTAGCTCAAGTTATGGCTATTTCACCATAACTAGTCGGATTGCCTTTACTCAAAAATTCTGGGCAATTTTTGGTTCCGCCAGATTTGGTAGTTCAACTTTGGCTAGCAATTTCATTTAGCTAAGTCCAGAATTTGAGTTTGTGTTCTACACGAAAGTTGTTCTAATTTGTCTAAGCTTTCAATTGATATAAATTTCAGGTCAATTGGACCTTTCCACACTATGTTATGACCAAATGAATGAACACTATTCATTTGATCATTCTGCCCAGGTAGAATTGGTGCTACCCGAATTTGGTCAATTTTTAGGGCATCCTAAGTTTGTTTTCTGGACAGATTTCCTTCATCAAAGTTATGCCATTATGTGTCTAATTTTATGTCCAATTGTCTTGCACCAATTGAACCTACACAACTCAAGTTATAGTTGCCCAAACTTGCTGGACTCACACCCAGTCCTGCAGGTCATTCAAGGCAGCACACCCAACCTCAAATCCAAAGCTACATTTCACTTCAATTCCTCAATATACTCAGCCAAATGGTCACTAATTGACCATTAGAACTTTCATTAACCAGCACATGAGCAAAACTCTAGGTTTTTTCCCAAACCCTAACTCCACAATTTCAATTTGTTCAAACAATTTACATGCAAGTGTTCTAATCATCAAACCATATTCTATGGCATCAATACACAATTATATTTCACTTGAATCATGGAAAACTTATAGAACCTCAGGGCTGTCGAAATTTTAAAGGGACTTTAACATGCCTATTTTTCTTCTAATTTCACATTTTCTAGCTTAAATTGATGTTGTAACAAGGAATATAAGAGAAAAATAAACAAATGTGGCACTAACCTCTTTTGAAAATTTCCCAAGCTTGAAAAACTCTTCCTTTCCTCTTCTTTTTATTGCCTCTAACTTGCCCAAGATGTAAGATCAATTTTTCATGAAGAGGTTATGAGGTTTTATGGTGTAGCTGGCTAGGATTTGAAGCTTGGGTGAGTGCATCAATGGAGGATTCTCTCTTTCTTTCTCTCTCTCTTTCTCTCTCTCTCTCTTTAGTTTGATTGTTTGAGAAGAAGAAGGCTATTGATTTTTTTGATTTTATCTCATTTTTGTTTCAATTTTTATCCCTTTAGTTAATTTGTTAAATTGTGATTGGGTGGAGATTTTAATGACATCATAATGATGTCAAAATTCCAAATTTCCTTCATTTTCTTTCCTTTTCTTTTTTACTCATTTTCAATTAATTTTTTAGTAATATTTATTCACATTTTATGTTATAATAACTATTTACTTAACTGGACAAGTCGGCCAAAAATCATATTTGAAGATGAAATGACCAAAATGCCCTCCGTTTGGCTTATCGAGCGAAAATCGTCTGTACCGATCTAAATATTTTTCTAAAAATTTTCTTGGTATTCTAATGCCATAGAAACCTCAATGACTCTTCTCTGGAGTCCCAAAAATTATTTTATGAATTTTCTCCTGGGTTTAAGGCTCCTAGTTGCGAAGACTAGGGCACTGGCTTATTTAACTTGGTTGTATTTTATTTTTAAAATTTTTTCCTAAATTTCTCTTATTAATATTTGAGTTATTTATGATTTCTCACTCTAGTTTAAATATTTTTCCAGACGTTCAAGCTGTCTGGACCGACATCGGTCATTGGAACAGTAGAACGTACGGAATGGCTACAGTGAGGGTGTTACATGCCAACATTCTATTGAATTAAAATTGCTAGAAATCATTTCTAGTGTCCTATATACATCTATAACATCTCTAAAGGCAAAACCTTAATTTCTAATTGATTAGAAAGGCTTGAAAAGCTGTTCAAGGGGCTGCCATTGGTGATCTTGGTGTGGACAAGCTAGAGGGACAACATCTAGTGTCCTAGGTGCTTCCCAAAGGTACCAAATACAACTACAGTGCATCAAAAGATTAGTGCACTTGTTCTTGATTTAATCAAGGGTTCTAATGAATTAATATGTTAATTCTAGAATCTTAAATGACAAATGTAGATCCAAAAAATATTAAAAGTGTTTTAATATGCTGTTTAACATTGAAATCATTTAGGTAAATAACGAATCTTGTATGATGCATGAGACCCTAGAAGAAAATTTTTTAATTCAATGTTCTAAAGTAATATTTTTCATGCTTCTACTCTTTTATGAAAACAGTATCAAACTCAAACCACCTATATACAAGATAACTGTGCTATCTCAGGTCTAAAGATTATATGCATTAATATGATTTATGACATTGCATTGACAAGAGTAAACTCCATGTGCTTGTATTAAATGTCACTGGTTCGGCCTACTTATCATGCATAAGTGCCTATCATGTTTGTTTTATGGCATGAGACTGACCATTCCATCTTATTTACATCTCATATAAATAACTTAGGAACAAACATGATTACAATCTTTCTAGATAAGTCATGTCCTTATTATGAAGTATCCTCGATTGTGAACCAATTTATGACACTTTGTGCTAGAAATACTGTCACTCATATTCCTAACAACTTAATAATATAATTTCTAACAAAATATCAATAGACCTTTTCTATTACACATAAATATATTATATAAACAGAAAAGTGAAAATGCCTTTTATTAATAAAACATGTACAAGATACATACTAAATGGTATACTTTAGTGCATACTACTAACAATCTCCCACTAGCATTAGAGCCATTCTTTACAATATCTTAGACCCATCTTCTCAAGATGTCGGTCTAACTGAGCTTATGACATAGGCTTAGTGAATGGATCAGCTGGATTTTCAGCTAATGCTATTTTCTGCATAGCTATATCGCCTCGCCCAACTATCTCTCTGATAATGTGGTAGCGCCTTTCTATGTGTTTAGATTTCTAGTGAGACTGGTATTCCTTAGCTTGTATAACTGCTCCATTGTAGTCACAGTGGAGTGGAACTGCTAACTCAATGGAAGGAACTACTGCAAGCTCTGTCACAAACTTCTTTATCCAAATAGCTTCTTTTGCAGCATCTGATGCAATAATATACTCAGCCTCAGTAGTCGAATCTGCAGTCGTACTCTGTTTGGAACTCTTCCAATTGATTGTACCTCTATTACAAATGAACACATATCCATAGGTAGACTTTCTATCATCGATATGTGATTGGAAATCAGAATTAGTATAACCATCCAATTGCAAGTCACTACCTCCATATATGAAGAATAAATCCTTAGTTCTTCTCAAGTACTTAAGGATATTCTTGACAACTA
This sequence comes from Hevea brasiliensis, assembly GCF_030052815.1. Taxonomy (NCBI): domain Eukaryota; kingdom Viridiplantae; phylum Streptophyta; class Magnoliopsida; order Malpighiales; family Euphorbiaceae; genus Hevea; species Hevea brasiliensis. Next base: position 41,812,293 of record NC_079500.1, on the reverse strand, counting down.
TCCAGTGTTCCAAACCTGGATTGGATTGATACTTGCTGGTCAAACTAACAGCATATGCTATATCCGGCTTAGTACACAACATTGCATACATCAAACTTCCAATAGCCGAAGCATATGGAATCCTGGCTATTTTATCTCTTTCTTCAGGTGTCTTTGGAGACATCTCTTTAGAAAGGTGGATACCATGTCTCACTAGTAATAATCCTCTCTTGTAATCAAGCATGTTAAACCTTTTTAACACCTTTTCCAAGTATAGACTTTGGGATAAACTAGTTATTCTTTTCGCTCTATCTCTATAGATGCGAATCCCAAGAATATAGGTTGCCTCCCGTAAGTCTTTCATGGAGAATGTATTTGACAACCATACCTTTACAGTTGTCAACATACCTGTATCATTACCCATCAACAAAATGTCATCCACATATAAGACAAGGAAAGTGACAGCACTATCACTAACCTTCTTATATACACATGGCTCATCCTCATTTTTTATGAAACCAAATGACTTAATGGCTTCATCAAAACGGATGTTCCAACTCCTCGAAGCTTGTTTCAACCCATAAATGGATCACTTTAGCTTGCATACCTTGGAACCATCTTGGGATTCAAAACATCTAGGTTATTCCATGAAAATGTTTTCTTCAATGTATCCATTGAGAAAAGCTGTTTTGACATCCATCTGCCAAATCTCATTATCATAGTATGCAGCTATTGCTAATAGAATCCTAATTGATTTAAGCATGGCAACAGGCGAGAAAGTCTCCTCATAGTCGATTCCTTGCCTTTGGTGAAACCCTTTCGCTACTAGCATTGCTTTATAGGTCTCTGCCTTTCCATCAGAACCAATTTTCTTCTTGAAAATCCATTTGTTCCCTATAGATACAATACCTTTAGGTGGGTCAATAAGATCCCAAACTTGATTCTTATACATGGAATCAATCTTGGATTTCATAGCATCAATCCATTTTTAAGAGTCCATATCTGATATAGCTTCTTCATAGGTAAGTGGATCATCTCCATGATTTACTTCTTCATGAGTAGACAACTCTTGTTCTTCTTCATGAAGAAAACCATATCTCACTGGTGGGTGAGATATCCTGGTTGATCTGTAAGGAATAGCTATAGATGTTTCATCAATAGGTGTAAGTTGACTAGATGGATGTATATCCATCTGATCTGTTGGTTGGTCAGAATTCTCCAATTCTAACTCTATTTGCCTTCCTTTGCCTCCTTCTTGAACAAACTGTTGTTCAAGAAATGTGGCATCTCTACTTACCACAACCTTTTGTGATGTGGGCAAATAAAAATAATATCCTAAACTCTCTTTTGGATATCCAACAAATTGATCCTTTTCTAATATGGTTTCCAATTTATTAGTATTCAGCTTCTTGATATAAGCTGGACAACCCCAAATCTTAACATGCTTAAGACTTGGTGTTCTTCCATACCATATCTCATAAGGTGTGGAGATACTAATTTTGATGGAATCCTATTCAGAATATGCAAAGCTTATTCAAATGCAAATCCCAAAAAGGAGATTGGCATAACAGTATAGCTCATCATACAACGTACCATATCCAATAGGGTACAATTTCTCCTTTCAGATACACCATTTAGCTGTGGTGTTCCTACAGGAGTCAGCTGGGAAACAATGCCATGTGCTTTCATGTATTCATCAAATTCAGTACTCAAGTATTCACCTCCACGATCTGATCGAAAAGCTTTAATACTTTTTCCTGTTTGATTTCTACTTCAGATTTAAATTCTTTGAACTTTTCAAAGGATTCATATTTGTATTTCATCAAATACAAGTACCCAAACCTTGATTTATCATCAATAAAGGTAATAAAATAATGAAAACTGCTTCTAGCCATTTCTTTAAATGGGCCACATACGTCACTATGTATTAGCTCTAAAATATTTTTAGCTCTTAGCCCTTATCCAACAAAGGGTGATCTGGTCATTTTGCCTTGAAGGCAGGATTCACAAGTTGGAGTAGGTTCAGAACCCAATGAGGATAGAATCCCCATTTTCTCCAGTTTTGCAATCTTATCTTCTGCAACATGACCTAATCTCAAGTGCCAAATATATATTAAACTTGAGTTGATTTTCACCATGGCATTGCATTTATTTAGATCACTTGCATTCAATTTGTGTTTGTCATTATTATCCAAATAATAAGACCATCATGCATATAACCCGAGCTAACATATTTATTTCCAAAATAAATATTGCAAACATCATTTGTGAACTAAAATTCATAGCCATTTCTAGTCAAACTAGATATAAAAATAATGTTCTTAAAATCATCAGGTACATATAAAATATTATTCAAACACAAAACATGTCCAAACGTGTAAAAAGATTTAGATCCTATGGCTAAAGCTTTAATAGTTGAGCCATTGCCAATCTAGAGTCTAACATCTTGAGAATGCAAGCTGCTACTGTTTACTGGTTCTTGCATATCATAAAAAATGTGAGAACTGGCACCAGTATCTAAAACCCAAGCTGTAGATGAACTATGAGCATCATCAACATCTAAATAACTAGATATAGACATACCTTCTGAAGGTGTATCCTTCTTGTCCTTCAGAGAAGCAAGATACTCTGGGTAGTTCCTTTTCCAGTGCCCATCCATCTTTCTGTCAGTGGAAATACTTTCCTTTGCCTCCATCAACTTTGGTCTTCCCTTTCTGTTTAGGTATCTTCTTGGAAGGACTAGGAATTTGAGGTTTCTTTTTATTATTGCCCTTCTTCTTGTTGGACTTTCCAGCAGAAGAAGATGCAATCAAAGCTACCTCTTTTCCTTTATTGCCCGGCATATTCTTTTGGACAATAACTAGCATGTTAAGTAGACCAACCAAGGTGTATTCCTGCTTAGTCATATGGAAATTTGTCACAAAATTCCCAAATGACTCAGGAAGGGATTGAAGGATGAATTCCTTGTGCAGTTGGAAATCCATGTTAAAGTCAAGATGTTCTAGCTGCTTAATAAGCCGAATCATTTTGTGGACTTGATCCCTAACATTTTGTCCCTCAGACATCTTCATACGAAATAGCTGCCTAGATATCTCATACCTGGCATTCCTGCTATGTTCACCATACAACTCTTGTAGGTGAAGGAGGATCTCACTTGCATATTGCATGTTCTCATGTTACTTCTATAACTCATTACTCATAGAAGCAAGCATGTAACACTTAGCTCTCATATCATGCTCTTTCTACTTGTCCAAAGTTTCATGTTCCTCTTGAGTGGCCTCTGGAGATAAGGGACTAGGAACTTGTTAGTCTAGAACATATCCTATATGTTCAAGGTTCAGGACAAGTTTCAAATTTCTTAGCCAATCAGAAAGATTAGGTCCTGTCAACCTATTGTGATCAAGTATGCTCGCAAGGATATTAGATGCTGGGGGTTGTGGTGTGCTCATTATTATCAGAAAATTAATTGCATAAAATAACCATATTAATTAGTAAATGTATCATGTATTTAACCAAAATGATTATGGTCTTTTAATCAAATTAGTCCTCCTACTAACTTGGCAAATTCTACACTTCCAAAGTGGGAAACGGAAATCCTAGTTGGATGGATTTCTAGTGGGTGATTGAATTCTTCTAGTCTTATTGATCATCCTCAGGCACATCCATTATTAGAATTACAATAAACTATAAGTGAGCAACTCCTTGCCCATCACATCTCATGCGAGGTTCAATCCTTTACCTAGCCCCTAATGCATAAAATCTCAAGCACATCCATTATTGACTTATCTTGCATTAGTTAAGTTGATCCCATTGAGCTAGTAAACATGCAAACAATTTTAATGTCCTCAGGAACATCCATTATTGGCCACCAAACTATTTACATATTTATAACATCTTATGCTTAACAATTATTCTTAAGAAAATCTCTTAAATTAATTGCATCACATGCAAGTATTAAAGATTTCTTAAAATAATTGCCTTAATGGAGGGCCCATGATATAATTACATTAATTATACCATTTCCAACTTAATTATTTATTTGGAAGATTTAGTGGTCGGCTTAATTACTATTATGGTCTCACTTTGCACATTATCCAATTAGCATGCATATATCCTATACTTGCATATATTCCCATACATCTCATGCATGCATGGATAAACATATAATATGGTATGATCATGGACTTTCTAAGGGATTCAATTCTGAGCCACTAAGAATTGAATCAGGGCATTCCTAGGTGCATTTTATTCATTCATATTACAAGAGTTGCTGAAGGAGTACATAATCAATACTTGATCTTGAATTCCTCCCACGGGTCCCACCAATGCTCTTGACCTCCTTAATCTTCTTGCAATCCATTACATTATAGCATACCAAGGTGAATTTACAAGAACTAGATAAATGAAATTACAACCCAAAAATACTACAACATTTATAATACATGCCACTAAAATAAATTAATTAATTTGCAACCCAAAGAAACATAAAAGAAATAAATCCAATCACATTGGTATTTTATTGTCCATAATCATCCATCATGCATATCACTATTTAACAATTAAATGAAACATATATACTTAAATTAAATTGAATATCTCATATTCAACTTAAAAATCCAGATTTGAATCTCATTCAAATCAATTTTAAAATTCAGATTTGAATCACATTCAAACAAATTTAAAAATTTAAATTTGAATCACATTCAAACAAATTTAAAAATATAGATTTGAATCACATTCAAACAAATTTAATTATGTGATTATAATTCTAATTAAAAAATTTAATTAGACATTGGCATAATCATGGGCATCAAACATACAACAATTGCATAATTGAAGTCCATACCATGCACACCATTGAGTTGCTCTTCCATCAGCCACCTATGGTGACTCCACCATGTACCGCCACACATGGACATCCAACCAGCAATGATCAATCATCTTATGATCAAATCACACAATTAAATCATATATTAAACAATCTAAATGGCAAATATAGTGGCTCTGATACCAATTGAAGGAGTGGAAGTATGAAAATTATTAGGTTAGAACATTGAATTCAAAAATTTTCTTCTAGAATCTCATGCATCATGCAAGATTCATTATTTACCTATTGATTTCAATGTTCAATTGCATATTAAAACATTTTTAATATCTATATGGATCTATATTTGCCATTTAAGATTTTAGAATTAACAAATTAATTCATTAGAACACTAGATTAATTCAAGAACATGTGCACTAACCTTTTGATGCACTGTAGATGTGTTTGGTACCTTTGGGAAGTACTTAGGACCCCAAATGTTGTCCCTCAAGCTTGTCCACACAAAGATCACCAATGGCAGCCCCTTGGACAACTTTTAAAGCCTTGCCAACTAATTAGAAAATAGGGATTTGCCTCTAGAGAGGTTGTAGATGTATATTGGACACTAGAAACAATTTTTAGCAATTTTAATTTAAGAGAATATGGGCAACTCTCTAAGAATTAATGAGAGATGAAGAAGAAGAGAGGAAGAGAGGCTTAGAGTGAAGGAGCAGAAGCATGAAAAACACAAGTTTATAGCATTGAATTCAAAAATTTTTCTCTTAGGGTTACATGCATCATGCAAGATTCATTTTTATCTATTTGATTTCAATGATGAATAGCATATTAAAACTCTTTTAATATGTTTTTGGATCTAGATTTGCCATTTAAGATTTTAGAATTAATCAGATTAATTCATTAGAACCCTAGATTAGATCAATAATAAGTGCACTAACTTCTTGATGCACTGCAGCATATTTGACACCTTTAGGATGCGTCTAGGATACCAGATGTTGTCTGTAACACCCCTATGTTCAGTAGTGCATTCTACTGTTTTAATGACCAGTGTTGTCCGGACAGCTAGGATGCCTAGAACTACACTTCGATATGAGTGAGGAGACATAAAATAATGAAATACAAGAAAAGGAAATACAAGAAAAACAAAGGAAAAATAATAGTAAAGAAATGCAACCAAGTTAAGCGAGCCGAGAACCCTAGCGATGGGTGACCGCACCGGGAAGTCACGGCGTGGACCGTTGACTAGCCTTGGACCACGGGGAACCCTAGAAAATATTTTTAGGACTTAAATAGACACCTATTGAAGTATAAATGCCATTAGAAATATCAAAGAAAAATTAATTAATTAGTACAAAGAAAAGTGAGAAATCGAAAAACGGACAAAACCTAGTGTTACCGAAAAATTGGGAATGCAACCCAAACAGGGGCATTTTGGTCAATTGACACTTCGAGTTGGATTTTGACCTAAATTTCCATGAAAAATAAGTGGTAATATATTTTGAAAAATTGAATGAAAAATGAGATTAAAGATAAAATATGATTAAGTGGAAAAATATGGGAATAATTAAAGGTTTAATTATAATATTATTTATTTAAGTTAAGTGGAGCATTAGTGGATAATTAGTGGACTATATAAACTCACTTAAGGACAAATACTCCACTAATGTCTTCTTCTTCCTCTCAAAATCAACTTTGCCGAATTCCATTCTCCCTAAAAATCTCCATTGCCGTCCCATGTGTGGAGCTCCATCCACTCAAGATCAAGCCATCTAATGATCAAGTTGCCTTTACTAAAGTTAGAGTAAACCTCTTGGGCAACATATTGGGAGAAAAAAGGAGAGATTTGAAGGAGTTTTGGCAAGTCCCACTTGAGGTACATGTCCAATCTTCTTTCATTTCTTTGTTAAACTTTGTGTTAGAGTTGAGAGGAGTTGATTTATGGAAGAAAATGGAAGATTTGTTGAGTTAGTGAAGTGTTCAATTTTCGGCAGCCCTCATGTCCATGGAGAATGAATTATTTCTTTATATTTTTAGTGATTTGGGGTATTGATTTAGGTGCTTAAATGTATTGAAGTTGATTTCCATATATAAAGTTGAATGGTAAGTTTGAAAAGTGAAAATGGAAGTTTGATGTGTGTGTATTACTTTTGGCAGCCATAAAAACACCTTGAAGACAGTTTATTTTTGCTTGTAAATGGTGAATTAAAGGATTGATTAAATGTATGTTGTGTAGGAAATTATTTGGGTGATATATACTTAGTATATGTGAATGGGTATTGAAATTTTAATGCTTGGAAATTATGGGAATGTAATGTATGAAATGGCAGCCTGGTTTGGTGAACCATAAGGATTTTAATTCGTGTTTGGATTATAGAATATTAATGTTAAATTGTGTTGGTTATTATGGCAGTTTGGGTATGTGTGTGATGGTGTGAAATTGGACATGTAAAAGTATTATGGTTAGGTGCTTGAATTGTTGTAAACTGAGTTTGACAAATTCTGCACTTTATGGTGTATGTTGAATGTGATTGTAAGTTGCCAAAATGAGCTATAATATGTTGTGAATTATGTTTAGGTCATGGTACAAACAGAATTGGCTTGAATGTTGAGTTTGGTAAGTGTTAAGAGTGATCCTTGATGTGTATGAAAGAAATGTAATAAGGCAGTTTGTGTTTTTGGCCTAGAAGTTTAAGTGTGTGACTTCAATTGGTATGAGACCAATTGGAGGTGAGACTAGACACAAAATGTGCCAACTTTCATGAAGGAAGCTTGCCAAAATTCTGCTTGCAAGGTAGCTTGAAAAATGACCAAATCCGGATTAAGTGCAAATAAGGTCTGAAAATTGACCATTTGGGCAGCAGTTAGTGTTTAGGCCATAACTCACTCAAAACAGGTCCAATTGACCTGAAATTTTGACCATTAATAGTTAAGACCTATATCTACAGGTCTTATGAATACACCAAAGCCCAGAAATGACCATAAGCAAGTAAAAAAGCTTGCACAAGTTCGGGTCCAAAAACTGGCCGAACCAAAATTGACCTAAAATGACCTTAAGTGACCAATTTTGATGCACTTTGACCAGTAATAGTAAAATGACCATAACTTGGTCTACATAACTCAGAATGACTTGAAATTTTGCCCCGCGTGCAATAAGAAATAGATCTACAAGTTTTTAGTTTTGACCGAAACCCGAAAACCAAGGAAACTAGGTTGCCCGGCTAGGTCAAACTAGTATCCCGGAATCCAGCAAATTACAAGAAAATGCAATATACAAGGAAATGAATTTGGTAACATGTACCAACCCTAAAAGACTATTGAATGTGACAAATTAGTAACAATAAAACCTAAATTACCTAGAATGCACCGAGGGTCGACATGTTAGGTTGACTAAGCAAATAATAGAATTAAGTGAATTACTTATCAAGCATTATCGTTAGAGACAATTTAAATGAGTACTGAAACACTTCAAATTGTGTTTCTCAGTTAGCAAAGACTCAGGAAAAGGGAAGGAAAAACTGAGTCAAGACCAGGAGACAGTTATGAGAGGTTTGTGCACAACAGCTAATTCTTTTGAATTTTTTCAATTGAAATGAATTATGACTATTTATACATTATTGTTTTAAATTGTGGAAATGTGGTTGAATGAATACTTATTGCTTAAAAAGCATTATAAATGATTTGAAACTGTGAAAAATTGTTTGAATGATATTGATGGATACTTATTGATTGAAAAGCATTGGAAATGGTTTGAAACCACAGCTATCATGTATATTGATTTTATTCCTCACTAGCTTGTCTAGTGGGGTGAATTGAATTCCCTCTCTGGCTGAAGTGTTGAGGTGTGTGCCTGTTGAGGATGAATCAAATGAGTACTCATATTTTTGCTAGCTAGCTACGTTATTCCTCATTAGTCATTGACTTTTGGGACGAATTGAATACCTCATTAGCCATCGGCTTTTGGGACGAATTGAACTTTGGAACATGATTAAGCTGTGTGTGATTTATTGATATGTATTGTGAGATTGTGAAATGAATTTAAACTCTTATTGACATTCACTGTCTTTTGAAGTTAACTATGTGTTGATCTCTGAGATTTATTATGATATTGTGTTAAATTCCTTATGACGTTAATTGTCTTGAATTTAACTATGATTTTACGTATCCATCATTTATATGATTTATGAATTGTGATTTAAAGTTGTATTTGGTTAATGTTGTGCACCATTGAGACATTGTCTCAAATGATAGCTTTCATTCTTTGTCGCAGTAGGCAGACAGACGGGGCCAGATTAGGCTGCTAGTACATCCAGCGAGAGATTATCGGGTATATTGAGTATATCACATTTTGCATTTTGTACTGTAATGTATGACCACTGTATGTACATATTGTTCTTGGTTTTGAGCAGTTGTAAATTAAAATTATACATTGAAGTTGTAAAGTAAATTATGAGATATTTTGGCTTGTAAAATTTGTACTGTGTTTCTTTATCTTAGCCTTTGAAAAATTATTGTGGATTGAGTTGAAAAACATATTGTGTTGAATTTTGTTGGAGTTTGAGATTGAGGAAAATGTTGAAGTGCTTTTTACAGGTTTTCTGAAGAACTGTTTTATCCAAAATACAGATGGCGCTCTACCAAAATTTTTACAGAAATTACTAATAGCCCAAATGAGTTAGCTGTTTCACTTCAGTTCACAAAGGTTTTTAACACCTGTAAATAGTACTCACCACTGTAAAAGAAGTAAGAAAAGTTTTTAAAATCCCTTGTAGTGTATTTAATGGGTTATCAGTAGACGGAGTTGGTAATTCATTAGGTATATTGTGGGATCATGTTATGCCCTACTGAGGGGCAGGGTGTGACATATTTTAGTGGTATCAGAGCTAGTTTTTAAATTTTGTTTTCACATGTTATTTGAATATTCTTTCTTCATGGTACAACTGCTCAATATCATTGTTTGATACATACAGTACATTACATTATAAATATGCACTAATGGGAGGAAATCTCCTTGTGTTGTTTGTTCAGGAGGTCTAAAATCCTCGCATTGACTATGGAAGAGAGTGATCGTTCAGTCGATCAATCTATAGAGGCTGAGGTACAAGGGGATGCCCCAGCCCTACACAATGTCAGTGGTTCAGCAGCACCGGCCCCCGCAGTACCGCACTTCCCTGCTCATTTCGCTCAGCAGATGGCTGCAATGTTCAAACAAATGGCTGGTAATGTGCCTACTCAAGTCCCAATACAGACACCAGTGGTACAACCACAGTCTCCTACTAGGCAGTATGACAAATTGATGAAATATGGGGCTACAGAGTTCAAGGGGACAGTGGATCCTCTAGAGGCCGGATAGTGGTTAGAGAGGATGGATAGGGTGTTCAAGAAACTGCATTGCACGAAGGAACTCAGATTTGAATACTCAATATCTTTGCTACAGGGGGATGCTTATGACTGGTGGAAAACCATTCCCCTGTTAGTAGTATGCCCTAGAGCATATCATTTAGTATGTATCTTGTACATATTTTTAATAATAAAAGGCATTTCCAGTTTTCCATTTACATAATATATTTATGTGTAATAGAAAAGGTCCATTGATATTTTGTTAGAAATATTATTCTTAAGTTGTTAAGAATATGAGTGACAATATTTCTAGCACAAAGTATCATAAATAGGTTCACAATCGAGGATACTTCATAATAAGGACATGACTTATCCAGAAAGATTGTATTCATGTTTGTTCCCAAGTTATTTATATGAGATATAAATAAGATAGAATGGTGAGTCTCATGCCATATAACAAACTTGATAGGCACTTATAAATGATAAGTAGGCCGAACCAGTGACACTTATGACAAGCACATGGAGTTTACTCTTGTCAATGTTTTGTCATAAATCATATCAGTGCATATAATCTTTATACCTGAGATAGCACAGTTATCTTGTATATAGGTAGTTTGAGTTTGATACTACTTTCATACTTGTACTATGTATAGGTATATGGGCATGTGTTGGCTCCTGCTAGTTATATATGGAGGTAGGTGTTGATCAAGATGGAATCTGTTCCTCTAAGTAAATAGAGTTAAAATCCTATGTTCATTTAATTGTTCTTGATGTTTCAAGTTCTGGCCAGACAGATAGATTTATTCGTAAAAGAGTTTACGATGAGAAAAATCTTTTAATCAAGAACTGGAATTAAAAGAGAACATAATATTCATAGCAAATGGAGTTTGACATAAACCATGACTCGGCTTGAGTTGGGATTTTATGTGAGAGATTCTAGTGCATGGTAACATATGATTATAGGTTCATTTAAGGTAAACCTTATTACTAATTGGGTGGCCATGGCATGCTATGCTAGGTGTTAACCATGGCCTATAAGGTTCATAAAATGATTTAGAGAAATCATTTATGGTAAGAAAGAGTTCTGATGATATTAAGAGTTGATATCATGTCTCATTGCCAATTAGTGATGAGCCTAGTAAGTCACACACATACACAAGTTATCACCTATTTAAATATGATTTAATTAATTAATTAAAGAGTTTAATTGATTAATTAAATAGATTTGGTTTGCAATTAAATTGCAAAGTCTCTAGCATGACTTGAAACCAAATCTAGATTATTGGATGTGTAGTATAAATTAAATTTATATTTAAAGTGTTTAAATATGAATTTAATTGATGAGAAATTAATTAATAGTGATTAATTAATTAATTTATATTTGATATAAATTAATTAGAAGAAGAAAATAATTATTTTGGGTTAAGAACTCAAAATTAAGACACAGGGGCATTTGGGTCATTTCACAGTGTGACACGTGGCACCATGAGATGGTGACACATGGCATAACACATAAGCTTGCCAAATGTTTTTTAATCATGTAAGATGATTAAAATCATGATTAAATATAGGTTTGACACTTGGCACAATGTGATTGGGTCACTTAAACCTAGAGCTAATCAAAAGGTGACATGTGGCTAGGGTTTAATGTGTTAACCTAGCTATTTAAGTGTGGTTATGAAAAGAAAACATAACCAGCAGCCTCTCCTCTCAATTGTCACGCCACTTTGAGCCTCTCCAGCTATTTCTCTTCATCTCTCATCAATTCAAAGAGATTAGCCATCAATCTCTTGAATTAAGAACACTAGAAATTGTTTCTAGTGTCCTGTTTACATCTCTAATCTCTTAAAAGGCAGAACTTGAATTTCTAATTAATAGAAAAGGCTTTAGAAGCTGTTCAAGGGCTGCCATAGGTGTTCTTGGTGTGAACAAGCTAGAGGACAACATCTGGTGTCTCAAGACGAATCTCAAAGCGCAGAACCACTGCGGCACATCAAGAGGTTAGTGTAATCGTTCTTGATTTAATCTAGGGTTCTAAAATTAATCTGATTAATTTTAAAATCTTAAATGGCAAATACAGATCCAAAAACATATTAAAAGAGTTTTAATATGTTGTTTATCATTGAAATCAAATAGATAAAAATAAATCTTGCATGGTGCATGTGACCCTAGGTGAAAAATTTTGAATTCAATGGTATAATCTTGTGTTTTTCACGCTTCCGTTCCTTCAATTGGTATCAGAGCCACTATATTTGCCATTTAGATTGTTGATTATATAATTTAATTGTGTGTTTGATCATGAGATCAAGAGATTCATTGCTGGTTGGATCATGAGATGTGGCGTCACACATGGTGAAGCCACCATTGGTGGCGGCAACAATGGTTCCTTGGGTGGTTCAAGGTTTGGCTTTTAATTTTGCAATTGTTGTATGATCTAAGGCCTATTCTTTGACTAATTAAAGTGTTTAATTAGTTGTTTTAATCACACAATTAAATTATGATTCAAATCAGAATTTTAAAAATTGTTTGAATGTGATTCAAATCTGAATTTTAAAAGTTGTTTGAATGTGATTCAAATCTGAATTTTTAAAGTTGTTTGAATCATATTTAAATCTAATTTTTTAAAATTGATTCAATAAAATTCAAATCTGATTTTTTAAAAAATATTTGAATGTGATTCAAATCTGATTTTTTAAAAAATGTTTGAATGTGATTCAAATCTGAATTTTTGAAGTTGTTTGAATGTGATTCAAATCTGAATTTTTAAATTTGTTTGAATGAGATTCAAATCTGAATTTTTAAATTTATTTGAATCATATTCAAATTTGGATTTTTAAGTTGAATATGAGATATTCAATTTAATTTAAGTATGTATGTTTTATTTAATTGTTAAATAGTGATATGCATGATGGATGATCATGGACTATAAAAGACCAATGTGATTGGATTTATTTCTTTTATGTTTCTTTGGGATTGTAAATTAATTAATTTATTTTAATTTATTTTGGGCATGTATTATTAAGTTTGTAATATTTTTTGGGTTATAATTTCATTTATTTAAGTTCTTGTAAATTTGCCTTGGTATGCCAAGGATTATTATGTAATATTGGATTGCAAGAAGTTCAAGGAGGTCAAGAGCATTGGTGGGACCAGTGGGAGGAATTCAATATCAAGTGTTGATTATGTACTCCTTCAGCAACTCTTGTAAAATGAATGAATGAAATGCACCTAGGAATGCCCTGATTCAATTCTTGGTGGCTCAGAATTGAATCCCTTAGAAAGTCCATGATCATACCATATTTACTGCTTATCCATGAATGCATGAGATGTATGGGAATGTATGCAATTATATGATATATGCATGCTAAATGGATAATGTGCAAAGTGAGACCTTAATAGTAATTAGGATGGCTATAAAATCTTCCAAACAAATGATTAAGTTGGAAATGGTATAATTAAAGTAATTATAACATAAGCCCTCCATTAGGGCAATTATTTTAAGAAATTTTAAATAGTTGCATGAGATGCAATTAATTTAAGAGATTTTCTTAAGAATAATTGTTAAGCATGAGATGTTGTAAATATGTAAATGGTTTGGTGGCCAATATTGGATGTACCTGAGGACATTAAAATTATTTGCATAATTACTGGCTCAATGGGATCAACTTAACTAATGCAAGATAAGTCAATAATGGATGTACCTGAGATTTTGAGCATTAGGAGCTAGGTAAAGGATTGAACCTCACATAAGATGTGATGGGCAAGGAGTTGCTCACTTATAGTTTATTGTAATTCCAATAATGGATGTAACTGAGGATGATCAATAGAATTATAAGAATTCAATCACCCACTAGAAATCCATCCAACTAGGATTTCCGTTTTCTACTTTGGAAGTGTAGGATTCGCTAAGTTAGTGGGAGGACCAATTTGATTAAAAGACCATAATCATTTTGGTTAATTACATGATACATTTACTAATTAATCTGGTTATTTTCTGCAGTTAATTTTCTGATAAAAATGAGCACAAAACAACCACCACCATCCAATATCCTTGCAAGCATACTTGATCACAACAGGTTGACAGGACCTAATCTGTCTGATTGGCTAAGAAATTTGAAACTTATCCTGAACCTTGAACATATAGGATATGTTCTAGATTCAAATGTTCCTGGTCCCTTACCTCCAGAGGCCACACAAGAGGAACATGAAACTTTGGACAAGTGGAAGGAGCATGATATGAGAGCTAAGTGTTACATGCTTGCTTCTATGAGTAATGAGTTATAGAAGCAACTTGAGAACATGCAGAGTGCGAGTGAGATCCTCCTTCACCTATAAGAGTTATATGGTGAGCACAGCAGGAATGCTAGGTATGAGATATCTAGACAGCTATTCCGTATGAGGATGTCTGAGGGATAGAATGTTGGGGATCATGTCCACAAGATGATTCGGCTGATTGAGCAGTTGGAACATCTTGACTTCAACATGGATTTCCAACTACAAACGGATTTGATCCTTCAGTCCCTTCCTGAGTCTTTTGGGAATTTTGTGACAAATTTCCATATGACTAAACAGGAATGCACCTTAGCTGAATTACTCAACATGCTGGTTATTGCCCAAAAGAATATGCCAGGCAATAAAGGAAAAGAGGTAGCTTTGGTTGCATCTTCTTCTGCTGGAAAGTCCAACAAGAAGAAGGGCAATAAGAAAAAGAAACCTCAGATTCCTGGTCCTTCCAAGAAAATAGCTAAACAGAAAAGGAAGACTAAAGCTGATGGAGGCAAAGGAAAGTGTTTCCACTGCCAAAAGGATGGGCACTGGAAAAGGAACTGCCCAGAGTATCTTGCTTCTCTGAAGGACAAGAAGGATACACCTTTGGAAGGTATGTCCATATCTTGTTATTTAGATTCTGATGATACTTATAGTTCATCTACAGCTTGGGTTTTAGATACTGGTGCCAGTTCTCACATTTCTAATGATATGCAGGAACTAGCAAACAGTAGCAGCTTGCATTCTCAAGATATTAGAGTCCGGATTGGCAATGGCTCAACTGTTGAAGCTTTAGCCATAGGATCTAAATCTTTTTACATGTTTGGACATGTTTTGTGTTTGGATAATATTTTATATGTACCTGATGCTTTTAAGAACATCATTTCTATATCTAGTTTGACTAGAAATGGCTATGAATTTCAGTTCACAGATGATGTTTGCAATATTTATTTTGGAAATAAATATGTTGGTTCGGGTTATATGAATGATGGTCTTTATTATTTGGATAATAATGACAAACACAAATTGAATGCAAGTGATCTAAAAGAATACAATGCCATGGTGAAAACCAACTCAAGTTCAAAATATATTTGGTACTTAAGGTTATGTCATGTTGCAGAAGATAGGATTGCAAAATTGGAGAAAATGGGGATTCTACCCTCATTGGGCTCTGAGCCTACTCCAACTTGTGAATCTTGCCTTCAAGGCAAAATGACTAGATCACCCTTTGTTGGACAAGGGCTAAGAGCTGAAAATATTTTGGAACTAATGCATAGTGATGTATGTGGTCCGTTTAAAGAAATGGCTAGAGGGGGCTTTCATTATTTTATTACCTTTACTGATGATAAATCAAAGTTTGGGTATTTGTATTTGATGAAATAAAAACATGAATCCTTTGAAAAGTTTAAGGAATTTAAATCTGAAGTAGAAAATCAAACAGAAAAAGTATTAAAGCTCTTCGATCAGATCGTGGAGGTGAATATTTGAGTACTGAATTTGATGAATACTTGAGAGAGCATGGCATTGTTTCTCAGCTGGCTCCTCCAGGACGCCACAGCTGAATGGTGTATCTGAAAGGAGAAATCGTACCCTATTGGATATGGTACGTAGTATGATGAGCTATACTGATATGCCAATCTCCTTTTGGGGATTTGCATTAGAATCAGCTTTATATATTCTGAATAGGATTCCATCAAAATCAGTTTCTTCCACACCTTATGAGATATGGCATGGAAGAAAACCAAGTCTTAAGCATGTTAAGATTTGGGGTTGTCCAGCTTATATCAAAAAGCTGAACACTGATAAATTGGAGACCAGATCAGAAAGAGGTCGATTTGTTGGATATCCAAAAGATAGTTTTGGATATTATTTTTATTTGCCTACTTCACAAAAGGTTGTGATAAGTAGAGATGCCACATTTCTTGAACAACAGTTTGTTCAAGAAGGAGGCAAAGGAAGGCAAATAGAGTTAGAATTGGAGAATTCTGACCAACCAATAGATCAGATGGATATAGATCCATCTAGTCAACCTATACCCATTGATGAAACATCTACACTGTTCCTCGTAGAACAACGTGGTATCTCACCCACCAGTGAGATATGGTTTTCTTCATGAAGAAGAACAAGAGTTGTCTACTCATGAAGAAGTAGATCATGGAGATGATCCACTTACCTATGAAGAAGCTATATCGGATATAGAATCTTCAAAATGGATTGATGCTATGAAATCCGAGATTGATTCCATGTATAAGAATCAAGTTTGGGATCTTGTTGACCCACGAAGGTATTGTACCTATAGGGAACAAATGGGTTTTCAAGAAGAAAATTGGTTCTGATGGAAAGGTAGAGACCTATAAGGCAAGGCTAGTAGCGAAAGGGTTTCACCAAAGGCAAGGAATAGACTATGAGGAGACTTTCTACTTTGTTGCCATGCTTAAATCAATTAGGATTTTATTAGCAATAGCTGCATACTATGATTATGAGATTTGGCGGATGGATGTCAAAATAGCTTTTCTCAATGGATACATTGAAGAAAACATTTTCATGGAACAACCTAAGGGATTTGAATCCCAAGATGGTTCCAAGGTATGCAAGTTAAAGCGATCCATTTATGGGTTGAAACAAGCTTCGAGGAGTTGGAACATCCGTTTTGATGAAGCCATTAAATCTTTTGGTTTTATCAAAAATGAGGATGAGCCATGTGTATATAAGAAGGTTAGTGACAGTGCTATCACTTTCCTTGTCTTATATGTGGATGACATAATCGTTGATGGGTAATGATACGGTATGTTGACGACTATAAAGGTATGGTTGTCAAATACATTCTCCATGAAAGACTTAGGGGAGGCAACCTATATTCTTGGGATTCGCATCTATAGAGATAGAGCGAAAAGAATAATTGGTTTATCCCAAAGTCTATACTTGGAAAAGGTGTTAAAGAGGTTTAACATGCTTGATTCCAAGAGAGGATTGTTACCAAGTGAGACATGGTATCCACCTTTCTAAAGAGATGTCTCCAAAGACACCAAGAAAGAGATAAGATGGCGGATTCCATATGCTTGGCTATTGGAAGTTTAATGTATGCAATGTTGTGTACTAGGCCGGATATCGCATATGTCGTTAGTTTGACTAGCGGTATCAATCCAATCCAGTTTGGAACATCGATAGTCGTCAAGAATATCCTTAAGTACTTGAGAAGAACTAAGGATTTATTCTTGATTTATGGAGGTGGAGACTTGCAATTGGATGGTTATACGATTCTCGATTTCCAATCGATATCGATGATAGAAAGTCTACCTCTGGATATGTGTTCATTTGTAATGGAGGTGCGATCGGTTGGAAGAGTTCCAAACAGAGCACGATCGCAAATTCCACTACTAAGGCTGAGTATATTGTTGCATCGATGTCGCAAAGGAAGTCGCTTGGATAAAGAAGTTCGTGATGTAACTTACAGAGTTCCTTCCATTGAGTCGCCAGTTCCATTACATCGTGACAACAATGGAGCAATCATACTGAGCTAAGGAACCAAGGTCTCACCGTAAATCCAAACACATAGAAAGGCGCTACCACATTATCGGAGAAATAGTTGGGCGGCGATGTAGCCATGCAGAAATAGCATCACCTGAAAATCCAGTGATCCATTCACTAAGCCTATGTCACAGACTCGATTAGACCGACATCATGAGAAGATAGGTCTAAGATATTGTAATGAATGGCTCTAGTGCTAGTGGGAGATTGTTAGTAGTATGCCCTAGAGCATATCATTTAGTATGTATCTTGTACATATTTTTAATAATAAAAGGCATTTCCACTTTTCCGTTTACATAATATATTTATGTGTAATAGAAAAGGTCCATTGATATTTTGTTAGAAATATTATTCTTAAGTTGTTAAGAATATGAGTGACAATATTTCTAGCACAAAGTATCATAAATAGGTTCACAATCGAGGATACTTCATAATAAGGACATGACTTATCCAGAAAGATTGTATTCATGTTTGTTCCCAAGTTATTTATATGAGATATAAATAAGATGGAATGGTGAGTCTCATGCCATATAACAAACTTGATAGACACTTATAAATGATAAGTAGGCCGAACCAGTGACACTTATGACAAGCACATGGAGTTTACTCTTGTCAATGTTTTGTCATAAATCATATCAGTGCATATAATCTTTATACCTGAGATAGCACAGTTATCTTGTATATAGGTAGTTTGAGTTTGATACTGCTTTCATAATTGTACTATGTATGGGTATATGGGCATGTGTTGGCTCCTGCTAGTTATATATGGAGGTAGGTGTTGATCAAGATGGAATCTGTTCCTCTAAGTAAATAGAGTTAAAATCCTATGTTCATTTAATTGTTCTTGATGTTTCAAGTTCCTGGCCAGGACAGATAGATTTATTCAGAAAAGAGTTTCTGATGAGAAAAATCTTTTAATCAAGAACTGGAATTAAAAGAGAACATAATATTCATAGCAAATGGAGTTTGACATAAACCATGACTCCAGCTTGAGTTGGGATTTTATAACAGAGAGATTCTAGTGCATGGTAACATATGATTATAGGTTCATTTAAGGTAAACCTTATTACTAATTGGGTGGCCATGGCATGCTATGCTAGGTGTTAACCATGGTCTATGAGGTTCATAAAATGATTTAGAGAAATCATTTATGGTAAGAAAGAGTTCTGATGATATTAAGAGTTGATATCATGTCTCATTGCCAATTAGTGATGAGCCTAGTAAGTCACACACATACACAAGTTATCACCTATTTAAATATGATTTAATTAATTAATTAAAGAGTTTAATTGATTAATTAAATAGATTTGGTTTGCAATTAAATTGCAAAGTCTCTAGCATGACTTGAAACCAAATCTAGATTATTGGATGTGTAGTATAAATTAAATTTATATTTAAAGTGTTTAAATATGAATTTAATTGATGAGAAATTAATTAATAGAGATTAATTAATTAATTTATATTTGATATAAATTAATTAGAAGAAGAAAATAATTATTTTGGGTTAAGAACTCAAAATTAAGACACAGGGCATTTTGGTCATTTCATTAGCAGGACACGTGGCACCATGAGATGGTGACACATGGCATAACACATAAGCTTGCCAAATGTTTTTTAATCATGTAAGATGATTAAAATCATGATTAAATATAGGTTTGACACTTGGCACAATGTGATTGGGTCACTTAAACCTAGAGCTAATCAAAAGGTGACATGTGGCTAGGGTTTAATGTGTTAACCTAGCTATTTAAGTGTGGTTATGAAAAGAAAACATAACCAGCAGCCTCTCCTCTCAATTGTCACGCCACTTTGAGCCTCTCCAGCTATTTCTCTTCATCTCTCATCAATTCAAAGAGATTAGCCATCAATCTCTTGAATTAAGAACACAAGAAATTGTTTATAGTGTCCTGTTTACATCTCTATTCTCTTAAAAGGCAGAACTTGAATTTCTAATTAATAGAAAAGGCTTTAGAAGCTGTTCAAGGGCTGCCATAGGTGTTCTTGGTGTGGACAAGCTAGAGGGACAACATCTGGTGTCCTGAAGACGAATCTCAAAGGCGAACAGCTGCGGCACATCAAGAGGTTAGTGTAATCGTTCTTGATTTAATCTAGGGTTCTAAAATTAATCTGATTAATTTTAAAATCTTAAATGGCAAATACAGATCCAAAAACATATTAAAAGAGTTTTAATATGTTGTTTATCATTGAAATCAAATAGATAAAAATAAATCTTGCATGGTGCATGTGACCCTAGGTGAAAATTTTTGAATTCAATGGTATAATCTTGTGTTTTTCACGCTTCCGTTCCTTCATCCCCACAGTCTGGTAGAACCTGCAGTGCTAACATGGAATGACTTTCTCAGGGAATTCAAACAAAAATATGTCCCTAATGCTTATGTAGACTAGAAGCTACAAGAGTTCCTAAGTCTGAAACAGGGGAGTAGATCAGTGGCTGAGTATGAAAGAGAATTTTCCCGCCTGAGCCATTATGCAGTAAGTTTTCTTGCTACCAGTAGGGAGAGATGTAAGAGGTTTGAAACTGGCTTGAAGCCCAGTATCAGATTACAAGTGGTCGGATTCAAACACACTAACTTCTCTGAACTTGTTTCTCAAGCCCTAGAGTTGGAAAGAATTGAGTCTAAAGCAGCTCCCGAGAAAAAGAAATCAGAGAAGACAGAGAAAGAGGGAAAATCAGTAGAACAAAGTTCCAGTGGTTCTACTGGAAAGAGGAAGAACTATGGGGGACACAGCAGAGGTGGCAAGAAGTCTGGTAGGGGAAGATATTCAGGACAGAAGCCTCCTCTATCTGGTCAGCAGAGTACCAAAGTTTCCTACCCTCCCTGCCAATGTGAAACATGTGGAAGAAATCATGGTGGGATATGCTATAAGGCTATTGGAGCCTGTTATAACTGTGGAGGCACAGGACACTTTGCCAAGGACTGCCCCAGTAGTCGCAGAGTTGGACCACCTCTTACTACTGTAGAAGGTCGATTCGAGCTCTGTCACGAAGTTCACAACCACCTAGCAGAGGTAGGCGAGGGGTAGAGGTAGCCCAGTGACGAGCCAAGGCACAGTGAAACATTCAGAGCAAGACAGTGCTCCAGTCAGAATCTATGCAATGAGATAGAGAGAAGAGGCCGAGACATCTGATGTGGTGGCTGGTACCTTCTCAACTTTTAATCAAGATGTGTTTGTGTTATTTGATCCGGGTTCTACCCATTCTTATGTAAGTGCTAGCATCATTGATTGCATTTATGTTCCATGTACAAAAATGGACTTTGAGGTGCTAGTAACAAGTCCGCTAGGACAGGAGGTCAGGGTTAATAGAATGTATAGAGATTGTCCTTTGGTGATCCAAGGACACACTTTTCTGTCTGATTTCATTGAAATCCCCTTCAGAGATTATGATATCATCTTGGGCATGGATTGGTTAGCTATGCATCATGCCATGATTGACTGTAGGCTGAAGACAGTCACTTTTGGTCTCCCTCAGTACAGTGATGTGGTAATACATGGGGAGAGGCAGTTATTTCCATCAAACATCATTTCGGCTGCACTAGCCAGAAAAATGATCAGAAAGGGGTGTGAAGCATACTTGGCTCATGTGGTAGACACCCAAGTGGGGAGTCCAGCGTTAAAGGACATCCCTACAGTATATGACTTTCCAGATGTGTTTCCTGATGAATTGTCAGGATTACCTCCGGAAAGAGAAGTGCAGTTTGAAATTAATGTTATGCCTGGTGTGGATCCAATCTCCATAACACCATATAGAATGGGACCAGCAGAGTTGAAGGAGTTGAAGATATAGTTGCAAGAACTACTTGAAAAGGGCTTTATCCGCCCTAGTGTGTCACCTTGGGGAGCACCAGTGTTTTTTGTTAAGAAGAAGGATGGTACTCTCCGCTTATGTATAGATTATCGGTAGTTGAATAAGGTGACAATAAAGAACAGATATCCATTGCCACGCATTGATGATCTGTTTGACCAATTGAAGGGTGCAGCTGTATTCTCCAAAATTGATTTGCTATCTGGTTATTATCAGTTGAAGGTGCAAGAGCAGAGTATTCAAAAAAATGCTTTTAGAACTCGGTATGGCCACTATGAGTTTCTAGTAATGCCATTCGTGTTAACGAATGCTCCAACTGCTTTTATGGATCTGATGAACACTATCTTTAGACCATATCTCGACCAATTTGTGGCGGTATTTATTGATGACATTTTGAAATACTCGAGGAATGCAGAGGAGCATGACAGACATCTGCGGATTGTACTGCAGACTTTAAGGGAGAAGCAGCTATATGCCAAATTGTCGAAGTGTGAATTTTGGCTGAAAGAAATCTCCTTTTTGGGACATGTTGTGTTAGCTGAAGGGATCAAGGTAGATTCCAGCAAGGTAGAAGCTATCCTTAATTGGAAGCCGGCCAGGAATATCACAGAAATTCGCAGTTTTCTGGGTTTAGCTGGATATTACCGTCAGTTTGTGAAGGGGTTTTATATGTTATCTTCTCCAGTGACCAAACTGCTTTGGAAAGATGTAAAATTTCAGTGGACTGATAAATGCCAGTAGAGTTTTGATGAGTAGAAGAGGTGTTTGACTGAAGCTCCAGTCCTCACTTTACCTACTCTGGGTAAAGAATACATAGTTTATAGTGATGCTTCTCACAATGGGTTAGGCTGTGTACTGATGCAAGATCAGAATGTCATTGCTTATGCATCACGCCAGCTGAAACCGCATGAGAGGAACTACCCAACACATGATCTGGAGCTAGCAGCTATTGTTTTTGCTCTGAAGATCTGGAGACACTATTTGTATAGGGAGAAATGCTACATTTACACAGATCACAAGAGCTTGAAGTATTTGGGCACCTAGAAGGAATTGAATTTGAGGCAGAGGAGATGGTTAGAACTCATTAAAGATTATGATTGTTTAATAGACTATCAACCAGGGAAAGCAAATGTGGTGGCTGACGCCTTAAGTCGTAAGACTATGGCAATTCTCAGAGTTTCTCCTTTGTCCATGGTATATGAATTGAAAGCACAGCATGCCAGTTTAGAGATTGATGATGAGGGCCAGATAGTAGTTGCATGGCATGTATAGCCAGTGTTGATTGATCAGATCAAAGTGGCTACTCAGAATGATGATAAATATTAGAAGCTACTGAAAAAAGTCCAGCAGGGCGAGAAACCTAAATTTTCTGTGAGAGATGATAGTTTATTGCTACATCAGGACAGAATGTGCATTCCTAGTGATGTGGAATTAAGACAAGTCATTATGAAGGAAGCACATGAGTCTCATTTTGCTATGCACCCTGGTGGAACTAAAATGTACGGAGGGCTGAAAGAGATTTACTGGTGGATGGGTATGAAGAGAAATATAGCTGAATTTGTTTCCAAATGCCTAACTTGTCAGCAAGTAAAGGCAGAACATCAAGTTCCAGCTGGTTTGTTACATCCTTTGTCAGTACCAGAGTGGAAATGGGAAGGAAAAACTATGGATTTTGTTACAAGACTTCCAAGGACACAGAATAGTCATGATGCAGTATGGGTTATAGTTGACAGATTGACCAAGTCTGCTCACTTTTTGCCAGTTCGGATGGACTATAGCCTAGAAAGATTGGCCAGATTGTACATATATGAGATTATAAAATTGGATGGAGTGCCAGTATCAATTGTGTCTGACAGAGATCCTAGGTTCACTTCTAGATTCTGGGGTAGTCTTCAGAGAGCCCTAGGAACTAGATAGAACTTCAGCACAACATTCCACCCACAGACAGATGGCCAGTCTGAGAGGGTTATTTAGATATTGGAGAATATGCTACGGGCTTGTGTCATTGAATTTGAAGGTGGTTGGAATACACACTTGCCTTTGATTGAGTTTGCTTATAACAACAGCTACTAATCAAGCATTGGGATGCCTCCATATGAAGCTTTGTTTGGTAGAAAGTGCAGAACTCCCTTATGTTGGAATGAAGTAGGTGAAAGGAAGATGATTGGGCCAGAAATTGTTCAACAGACAGAGGAAAAGATCAGATTGATCAGAGATAGAATTAAGGCTGCATTAGACCGTCAGAAGTCCTA
Organism: Hevea brasiliensis; assembly: GCF_030052815.1. Lineage (NCBI taxonomy): Eukaryota > Viridiplantae > Streptophyta > Magnoliopsida > Malpighiales > Euphorbiaceae > Hevea > Hevea brasiliensis. The sequence continues at coordinate 41,788,283 of NC_079500.1, read as the reverse complement.
TGTTGATATGAAGAGAAGAGATATTGAGTATGCAGTGGGTGATAAAGTATTCCTCAAAGTTTCTCCTTGGAAGAGGATTGTGAGATTTGGCAGAAAGGGGAAACTGAGTCCTTGTTTCATCGGACCATATGAGGTTCCAGAAAGAGTGCGTCCTTTGGCATATCGTTTGGCATTACCTCCAGAGTTATCAAGGAAACACAGTGTCTTCCATGTGTCCATGTTAAGGAGGTACAAATCTGACTCATCTCATGTACTATCAGTTGAAGAGATTGAGGTAAATCCAGACCTCTCATATAAGGAAGAACCCATAGAAATTCTGGCTTATGAGGTGAAGCGGTGAGAACAAGCAGATACACACAGGCAAAGTCTTTGTGGAACCATCATTCAAGCCAGGAAGCTACTTAGGAACGTGAAGAGGATATGAGGAGACAGCACCCACAGCTGTTTAGAGACTAATGCCAGGTAAAATATCAAGACGAAATTTATTTAAGGGGGGGAGAATTGTAACACCCCTATGTTCAGTAGTGTGTTCTACTGTTCTAATGAACAGTGTTGTCCGGACAGCTAGGATTCCTAGAACTACACTTCGATATGAGTGAGGAGACATAAAATAATGAAATACAAGAAAAGAAAATACAAGAAAAACAAAGGAAAAATAATAGTAAAGAAATGCAACCAAGTTAAGCGAGCCGAGAACCCTAGCAATGGGTGACCGCACCGGGAAGTCACCGCATGGACCGTTGACTAGCCCTGGACCGTGGGGAACCCTAGAAAATATTTTTAGGACTTAAATAGACCCCTATTGAAGTATAAATGCTATTATAAATATCAAAAAAAAAATTAATTAGAACAAAGAAAAGTGAGAAATCGAAAAACGGACAAAACCTAGTGTTACCGAAAAATTAGGAATGCAACCCGAACAGGGGCATTTTGGTCAATTGACACTCCGAGTTGGATTTTAACCTAAATTTCCATGAAAAATAAGTGGTAATATATTTTGAAAAATTGAATGAAAAATGAGATTAAAGATAAAATATGATTAAGTGGAAAAATATGGGAATAATTAAAGGTTTAATTATAATATTATTTATTTAAGTTAAGTGGAGCATTAGTGGACAATTAGTGGACTATATAAACTCACTTAAGGACAAATACTCCACTAATGTCTTCTTCTTCCTCTCAAATTCAACTTTGCCGAATTCCATTCTCCCTAAAAATCTCTATTGCCGTCCCATGTGTGGAGCTCCATCCACTCAAGATCAAGCCATCAAATGATAAAGTTGCCTTCACTAAAGTAAGAGTAAACCTCTTGGGCAGCATATTGGGAGCAAAAAGGAGAGATTTGAAGGAGTTTTGGCAAGTCCCACTTGAGGTACATGTCCAATCTTCTTTCATTTCTTTGTTAAACTTTGTGTTAGAGTTGAGAGGAGTTGATTTATGGAAGAAAATGGAAGATTTGTTGAGTTAGTGAAGTGTTCAATTTTCGGCAGCCCTCATGTCCATGGAGAATGAATTATTTCTTCATATATTTAGTGATTTGGGGTATTGATTTAGGTGCTTAAATGTATTGAAGTTGATTTCCATGTATAAAGTTGAATGGTAAGTTTGAAAAGTGAAAATGGAAGTTTGATGTGTGTGTATTACTTTTGGCAGCCATGGAAACACCTTGAAGACAGTTTATTTTTGCTTGTAAATGGTGAATTGAAGGATTGATTAAATGTATATTGTGTAGGAAATTATTTGGGTGATGTATACTTAGTATATGTGAATGGGTATTAAAATTTTAATGCTTGGAAATTATGGGAATGTAATGCATGAAATGGTAGCCTGGTTTGATGAACCATAAGGATGTTAATTAATGTTTGGATTATAGAATATTAATGTTGAATTGTGTTGGTTATTATGGCAGTTTGGGTATGTGTGTGATGGTGTGAAATTGGACATGTAAAAGTGTTATGGTTAGGTTCTTGAACTGTTGTAAATTGAGTTTGATAAATTTTGTACTTCATGGTGCAAGTTGAATGTGATTGTAAGCTGCCAAAATGACCTATAATATGTTGGGAATTATGTTTAGGTCATGGTACAAACAGAATTGGCTTGAATGTTGAGTTTGGTAAGTGTTAAGAGTGATCCCTAATGTGTATGAAAGAAATGCAATAAGGCAGTTTGTGTTTTAGGCCTAGAACTTTAAGTGTGTGGCTTCAATTGGTATGAGACCAATTGGAGGTGAGAATAGACACAAAATGTGCCAACTTTCATTAAGGAAGCTTGCCAAAATTTTACTTGCAAGGTAGCTTGAAAAATGACCAAATCCGGATTAAGTGCAAATAAGGCCTGAAAATTGACTATTTGGGCAGCAGTTAGTGTTTAGGCCATAACTCACTCAAAACAGGTCCAATTGACCTGAAATTTTGACCATGAATAGTTAAGACCTATATCTATAGGTCTTATGAATACACCAAAGCCCAGAAATGACCATAAGCAAGTAAAAAAGCTTGCACAAGTTCGGGTCCAAAAACTGGCCGAATCAAAATTGACCTAAAATGACCTTAAGTGACCAATTTTGATGCAATTTGACCAGCAATAGTAAAATGACCATAACTTGGTCTACATGACTCAGAATGACCTAAAATTTTGCCCCGTGTGCAATAAGACATATATCTACAAGTTTGTAGTTTTGACTGAAACCTGAAAACCAAGGGAACTGGGTCGTCCGGCTAGGTCAAACTAGTATCCCGGAATCCAACAAATTGCAAGAAAATGCAATATAAAAGGAAATGAATTTGGTAATATGTAACAACCCTAAAAGACTATTGAATATGACAAATTAGTAACACTAAAACCTAAATTACCTAGAATGCACTGAGGGTCGACATGTTAGGTTGACTAAGCAAATAATAGAATTCAGTGAATTACTTATTAAGCATTATCATTAGAGACAGTTTAAATGAGTACTGAAACACTTCAAATTGTGTTTCTCAGTTAGCAAAGACTCAGGAAAAGGGAAGGAAACACTGAGTCAAGACTAGGAGACAGTTATCAAAGGTTTGTGCACAACAGCTAATTCTTTTGAATTTTTTCAATTGAAATGAATTATGACTATTTGGATATTATTGTTTTAAATTGTGGAAATGTGATTGAATGAATACTTATTGCTTAAAAAGCATTATAAATGGTTTGAAACTGTGAAAAATTGTTTGAATGATATTGATGGATACTTATTGATTGAAAAGCATTGGAAATGGTTTGAAACCACAGCTATCATGTATATTGATTGTATTCCTCACTGGCTTGTCGAATTCCCTCTCTGGCTGAAGTGTTGAGGTGTGTGCCTGTTGAGGACGAATCGAATGAGTACTCATATTTTTGCTAGCTAGCTATGTTATTCCTCATTTGTCATTGACTTTTGGGACGAATTAAATACCTCATTAGCCATCGGTTTTTGGGACGAATTGAACTTTAGAACATGATTAAGCTGTGTGTGATTTATTGATATGTATTGTGAGATTGTGAAATAAATTTAAACTCTTATTAACATTCACTGTCTTTTGCAGTTAACTATGTTTTGATCTCTGAGATTTATTGTGATATTGTGTTAAATTCCTTATGACATTAATTGTCTTGAATTTAACTATGATTTTATGTATCCATCATTTATATGATTTATGAATTGTGATTTAAAGTTGTATTTGGTTAATGTTGTGCACCACTGAGACATTGTCTCAGCGATAGCTTTTCATTACTGTCACATGTAGACAGACGGACAGGGCAGCAAATTAGGCTGCTAGTACATCTAGCGAGAGATTATCGGGTATATTGAGTATACCACATTTTGCATTTTATACTGTAATGTATGACCACTGTATGTACATATTATTTTTGGTTTTGAGCAGTTGTAAATTAAAATTGTACATTGAAGTTGTAAAGTAAATTATGAGATATTTTGGCTTGTAAAATTTGTACTATATTTCTTTATCTCAGCCTTTGAAAAATTATTATGGATTGAGTTGAAAAACATATTGTGTTGAATTTTGTTGGAGTTTGAGATTGAGGAAAATATTGAAGTGCTTTTTACAGGTTTTCTGAAGAACTGTTTTATCCAAAATACAGATGGCACACTGCCAAAATTTTTACAGAAATTACTAATAGTCCAAATGAGTTAGCTGTTTCACTTCAGTTCACAAAGGTTTTTAACACCTGTAAATAGTGCTCACCACTGTAAAAGAAGTAAGAAAAGTTTTTAAAATCCCTTGTAGTGTATTTAATGGGTTATCAGTAGACGGAGTTGGTAATTCATTAGGTATATTAGGGGATCATGTTATGCCCTACAGAGTGGTAGGGTGTGACATTGTCTCTCTAGCTTGTCCACACCAAGATCACCTATGGCAGCCCTTGAACAGTTTCTAAAGCTTTTTCTATAAATTAGAAAATCAAGTTTTGCCTTTTGAGAGATTACAGATGTAAATAGGACACTAGAAATAATTTCTAGCATTTTTTAATTCAAGAGATTATTTGCTAATCTCTTTGAATTGATGAGAGATGAAGAAGAAGAGAAGAAGAGTGTTCTTTTAGGTGGAGGCACAAAGAGTGAGTGGCTGCTTGCTATTTTGTTCTTTCATCCTTACACTTATATAGCTAGGTCACCACTTAAAACTCTTGCCACATGTCACCTTCTGATTAGCTCTAGGTTTAATTGACACAATCACATTTTGCCAAGTGTCAAACCTATATTTAATCTTAATTTTAATCATCTTACATGATTACTTGTGTAATACCCTCACTATAACCATTTCATACATTCTACAGTTCCGGTGACCGGTGTCGGTCCGGATAGCTAGAACGTTTGGAAAAATATTTAGACTAGAGTGAGGAGTCATAAGTAACTCAAATATTAAGAAGAAAAATGTAGGAAAAATTTTAGAAATAAAATACAACCAAGTTAAATGAGTCGGTGCCCTAGCAATGGGTAACCTAGTGGGAAGTTGCGGTCCTTGCAATTAGGAGCCCTAGACTGTAGGAACAGAAACGTGAAAAACACAAGTTTATACCATTGAATTCAAAAATTTTCACCAAGGGTCACATGCACCATGCAAGATTTATTTTTATCTATTTGATTTCAATGATAAACAACATATTAAAACTCTTTTATTATGTTTTTGGATCTGTATTTTCCATTTAAGATTTGAAAATTAATCAGATTAATTTTAGAACCCTAGATTAAATCAAGAATGATTACACTAACCTCTTGATGCACTACAGCGTGTCTGCGCCTTTGATATTCGTCTTCAGGACACCAGATGTTGTCGCTCTAGCTTGTCCACACCAAGAACACCTATGGCAGCCCTTGAACAGCTTCTAAAGCCTTTTCTATTAATTAGAAATTCAAGTTCTGCCTTTTAAGAGATTAGAGATGTAAATAGGACACTAGAAACAATTTCTAGCATTCTCAATTCAAGAGATTGATGGCTAATCTCTTTGAATTGATGAGAGATGAAGAAGAATAGATAAAAAGCCTCAAAGTGGTGTGACAAAGGAGAGGAGTGGCTGCTGGTTATTTTTTCTTTTCATAACTACACTTAAATAGCTAGGTTAACACATTAAAACCTTGCCACATGTCACCCTTTGATTAGCTCTAGGTTTAAGTGAACCAATCACATTGTGCCAAGTGTCAAACCTATATTTAATCTTGATTTTAATCATCTTAGATGATTAAAAAACATTTGGCAAGCTTATGTGTAATCCCATGTGTCACCATCTCATGGTGCCACGTGTCACACTATGAAATGACTAAAATGCCCCTGTGTCTTAATTTTGAGTTCTTAACCCAAAATAATTATTTTTTCTTCTTCTAATTAGTTTATATCAAATATCAATTAATTAATTAATCTCTATTAATTAATTTCTCATTAATTAAATTCATATTTAAACACTTTAAATATAAATTTAATTTATACTACACATCCAATAATCTAGATTTGGTTTCAAGTCATGCTAGGGACTTTGCAATTTAATTGCAAACCAAACCTATTTAATTAATCAATTAAACTCTTTAATTAATTAATTAAATCATATTTAAATAGGTGATAACTTGTGTATATGTATGACTTACTAGGCTCATCACTAATTGGCAATGAGACATGATATCAACTCTTAATATCATCAGAACTCTTTCTTACCATAAATGATTTCTCTAAATCATTTTTTGAACCTCATAGACCATGGTTAACACCTAGCATAGCATGCCATGGCCACCCAATTAGTAATAAGGTTTACCTTAAATGAACCTATAATCATATGTTACCATGCACTAGAATCTCTCTGTTACAAAATCCCAACTAAAGCTGGAGTCATGGTTTATGTCAAACTCCATTTGCTGTGAATATTATGTTCTCTTTTAATTCCAGTTCTTGATTAAAAGATTTTCTCATTAGAAACTCTTTTCTGAATAAATCTATCTGTCCTGGCCAGGAACTTGAAACATCAAGAACAATTAAATGAACATAGGATTTTATCTCTATTTACTTAGAGGAACAGATTCTATCTTGATCAACACCTACCTCCATATATAACTAATAGGAGCCAACACATGCCCATATACCCATACATAGTACAAGTATGAAAGCAGTATCAAACTCAAACTACCTATATACAAGATAACTGTGCTATCTCAGGTCTAAAGATTATATGCACTGATATGATTTATGACAAAACATTGACAAGAGTAAACTCCATGTGCTTGTCATAAGTGTCACTGGTTCGGCCTACTTATCATTTATAAGCGCCTATCATGTTTGTTATATGGCATGAGACTCACAATTCCATCTTATTTGTATCTCATATAAATAACTTGGGAACAAACATGAATACAATCTTTCTGGATAAGTCATGTCCTTATTATCAAGTATCCTCGATTGTGAACCTATTTATGATACTTTGTGCTAAAAATATTGTCACTCATATTCTTAACAACTTAAGAATAATATTTCTAACAAAATATCAATGGACATTTTCTATTACACATAAATATATTATGTAAATGAAAAAGTGGAAATGCCTTTTATTAATAAAAATATGTACAAGATACATACTAGATGATATGCTCTAAGGCATACTACTAATAATCTCCCACTAGCACTAGAGCCATTCATTACAATATCTTAGACCTATCTTCTCAAGATGTCGATCTAACCGAGTCTATGACATAGACTTAGCGAATGGATCAGCTGGATTTTCAGCTGATGCTATTTTCTGCATGGCTACATCGCCTCGCCCAACTATTTCTCTGATAATGTGGTAGCACCTTTCTATGTGTTTGGATTTCTAGTGAGACCTTGGTTCCTTAGCCTGTATGACTGCTCCATTATTGTCACAGTGTAGTGGAATTGCTGACTCAATGGAAGGAACTATTGTAAGTTCTGTCACGAACTTCTTTATCCAAACAGCTTCCTTTGCAGCATCTTATGCAGCAATATACTCAGCCTCTGTAGTGGAATCTGCAGTCGTGCTCTGTTTGGAACTCTTCCAACTGACTGCACCCCCATTAGAAATGAACACCTATCCAGAGGTAGACTTTCTATCATCGATATCTGATTGGAAATCAGAATCAGTATAACCATCCAATTGCAAGTCTCCACCTCCATAAATCAAGAATAAATCCTTAGTTCTTCTCAAGTACTTACGGATATTCTTGACAGCTATCCAATGTTCCAAACCTGGATTGGATTGATACCTGCTTGTCAAACTAACAGCATATGCGATATCCGGCCTAGTACACAACATTGCATACATTAAACTTCCAATAGCCGAAGCATATGGAATCCTGGCCATCTTATCTCTTTCTTCAGGTGTCTTTGGAGACATCTCTTTAGAAAGGTGGATACCATGTCTCACTGGTAACAATCCTCTCTTGGAATCAAGCATGTTAAACCTCTTTAACACCTTTTCCAAGTATAGACTTTTAGATAAACCAATTATTCTTTTCACTCTATCTCTATAGATGCGAATCCCAAGAATATAGGTTGCCTCCCCTAAGTCTTTCATGGAGAATGTATTTGACAACCATACCTTTATAGTCATCAACATACCTGTGTCATTACCCATCAACAGTATGTCATCCACATATAAGACAAGGAAAGTGATAGCACTGTCACTAACCTTCTTATATACACATGGCTCATCCTCATTTTTGATAAAACCAAAGGATTTAATGGCTTCATCAAAACGGATGTTCCAACTCCTCAAAGTTTGTTTCAACCCATAAATGGATCGCTTTAGCTTGCATACCTTGGAACCATCCTGGGATTCAAAACCCCTAGGTTGTTCCATGAAAATGTTTTCTTCAATGTATCCATTGAGAAAAGCTGTTTTGACATCCATCTGCCAAATCTCATAGTCATAGTATGCAGCTATTGCTAATAAAATCCTAATTGATTTAAGCATGGCAACAGGCGAGAAAGTCTCCTCATAGTCGATTCCTTGCCTTTGGTGAAACCCTTTCGCTACTAGCCTTGCCTTATAGGTCTCTACCTTTCTATCAGAACCAATTTTCTTCTTGAAAACCCATTTGTTCCCTATAGGTACAATACCTTTAGGTGGGTCAACAAGATCCCAAACTTGATTCTTATACATGGAATCAATTTCGGATTTCCTAGCATCAATCCATTTTGAAGAGTCTATATCTGATATAGCTTCTTCATAAGTAAGTGGATCATCTCCATGATCTACTTCTTCATGAGTAGACAACTCTTGTTCTTTTTCATGAAGAAAACCATATCTCACTGGTGGGTGAGATACCCTAGTTGTTCTACGAGGAACAGCTGTAGATGTTTCATCAACGGGTATAGGTTGACTAGATGGATCTATATCCATCTGATCTGTTGGTTGGTCAGAATTCTCCTATTCTAACTCTATTTGCCTTCCTTTGCCTCCTTCTTGAACAAACTGTTGTTCAAGAAATGTGGCATCTCTACTTATCACAACCTTTTGTGAAGTAGGCAAATAAAAATAATATCCAAAACTATCTTTTGGATATCCAACAAATCGACCTTTTTCTGATCTGGTCTCCAATTTATCAGTGTTCAGCTTTTTGATATAAGCTGGACAACACCAAATCTTAACATGCTTAAGACTTGGTTTTCTTCCATGCCATGTCTTATAAGGTGTGGAAGAAACTGATTTTGATGGAATCCTATTCAGAATATACAAATCTGATTCTAATGCAAATCCCCAAAAGAAGATTGGCATATCAGTATAGCTCATCATACTACGTACCATATCCAATAGGGTACGATTTCTCCTTTCATATACGCCATTCAGCTGTGGCATTCCTGGAGGAGTCAGCTGAGAAACAATGCCATGCTCTCTCAAGTATTCATCAAATTTAGTACTCAAATATTCACCTCCGCGATCTGATCGAAGAGCTTTAATACTCTTTCCTGTTTTATTTTCTACTTCAGATTTAAATTCTTTGAACTTTTCAAAAGATTCATGTTTGTATTTCATCAAATACAAATACCCAAACCTTGATTTATCATCAGTAAAGGTAATAAAATAATGAAAAACCCCTCTAGCCATTTCTTTAAATGGACCACATACGTCACTATGTATTAGCTCCAAAATATTTTCAGCTCTTAGCCCTTGTCCAACAAAGGGTGATCTAGTCATTTTGCCCTGAAGGCAAGATTCACAAGTTGGAGTAGGCTCATAGCCCAATGAGGAAAGAATCCCCATTTTCTCCAGTTTTGCAATCCTATCTTCTGCAACATGATATAACCTTAAGTGCCAAATATATTTTCAACTTGAGTTGGTTTTCTCCATGGCATTGCATTCTTTTAGATCACTCGCATTCAATTTGTGTTTGTCATTATTATCCAAATAATAAAGACCATCATTCATATAACCCGAACCAACATATTTATTTCCAAAATAAATATTGCAAACATCATCTGTGAACTGAAATTCATAGCCATTTCTAGTCAAACTAGATATAGAAATGATGTTCTTAAAAGCATCAGGTACATATAAAATATTATCCAAACACAAAACATGTCTAAACATGTAAAAAGATTTAGATCCTATGGCTAAAGCTTCAACAGTTGAACCATTGCCAATCCGGACTCTAATATCTTGAGAACGCAAGCTGTTATTATTTGCTAGTTCCTGCATATCATTAGAAATGTGAGAACTGGCACCAGTATCTAAAACCCAAGTTGTAGATGAACTATGAGTATCATCAGAATCTAAATAACAAGATATGGATATACCTTCCGAAGGTGTATCCTTCTTGTCCTTCAGAGAAGCAAGATACTCTGGGCAGTTCCTTTTCCAGTGCCCATCCTTTTGGCAGTGGAAACACTTTCCTTTGCCTCCATCAGCTTTAGTCTTCCTTTTCTGTTTAGCTATTTTCTTGGAAGGACCAAGAATCTGAGGTTTCTTTTTCTTATTGCCCTTCTTCTTGTTGGACTTTCCAGCAGAAGAAGATGCAACCAAAGCTACCTCTTTTCCTTTATTGCCTAGCATATTCTTTTGGGCAATAACCAGCATGTTGAGTAAACCAGCTAAGGTGCATTCCTGTTTAGTCATATGGAAATTTATCACAAAATTCCCAAAAGACTCAGGAAGGGACTGAAGGATCAAATCCGTCTGTAGTTGGAAATCCATGTTGAAGTCAAGATGTTCCAACTGCTCAATCAGCCAAATCATCTTGTGGACATGATCCCCAACATTCTGTCCCTCAGACATCCTCATACGGAATAGCTGTCTAGATATCTCATACCTAGCATTCCTGCTGTGCTCACCATACAACTCTTGTAGGTGAAGGAGGATCTCACTCGCACTCTGCATGTTCTCATGTTGCTTCTGTAACTCATTACTCATGGAAGTAAGCATGTAACACTTAGCTCTCATATCATGCTCCTTCCACTTGTCCAATGTTTCATGTTCCTCTTGTGTGGCCTCTGGAGGTAAGGGACCAGGAACATTTGAATCTAGAACATATCCTATATGTTTAAGGTTCAGGACAAGTTTCAAATTTCTTAGCCAATCAGACAGATTAGGTCCTGTCAACCTATTGTGATCAAGTATGCTTGCAAGGATATTGGATGGTGGTGGTTGTTTTGTGCTCATTTTTATTAGAAAATTAACTACAAAAAATAACCAGATTAATTAGTAAATGTATCATGTAATTAACCAAAATGATTATGGTCTTTTAATCAAATTGGTCCTCCCACTAACTTAGCGAATCCTACACTTCCAAAGTAGAAAACGGAAATCCTAGTTGGATGGATTTCTAGTGGGTGATTGAATTCTTATAATTCTATTGATCATCCTCAGGTACATCCATTATTGGAATTACAATAAACTATAATTGAGCAACTCCTTGCCTATCACATCTCATGTGAGGCTCAATCCTTTACCTAGCCCCTAATGCTCAAAATCTCAGGTACATCGATTATTGACTTATCTTGCATTAGTTAAGTTGATCCCATTGAGCCAGTAATTATGCAAATAATTTAATGTCCTCAGGTACATCCAATATTGGCCACTAAACCATTTACATATTTACAACATCTCATGCTTAACAATTATTCTTAAGAAAATCTCTTAAATTAATTGCATCTTATGCAACTATTTAAAATTTCTTAAAATAATTGCCCCAATGGAGGGCTTATGTTATAATTACTTTAATTATAGAATTTCCAACTTAATCATTTGTTAGGAAGATTTTATAGTCATTCTAATTACTATTAAGGTCTCACTTTGCACATTATCCAATTAGCATGCATATATCATATAATAGCATACATTCCCATACATCTCATGCATTCATGGATAAGCAATAAATATGGTATGATCATGGACTTTCTAAAGGATTCAATTCTCAGCCACCAAGAATTGAATCAGGGCATTCCTAGGTGCATTTCATTCATTCATTCATTTTACAAGAGTTGCTGAAGGAGTACATAATCAACACTTGATCTTGAATTCCTCCCACTGGTCCCACTAATGTTCTTGACCTCCTTGAACTTCTTGCAATCCAATATTACATAGTAATCCTTGGCATACCAAGGTGAATTTACAAGAACTGAAATAAATGAAATTACAACCCAAAAATTATTACAAACTTAATAATACATGCCCAAAATAAATTAAAATAAATTAATTAATTTACAATCCCAAAGAAACATAAAAGAAATAAATCCAATCACATTGGTCTTTTATAGTCCATGATCATCCATTATGCATATCACTATTTAACAATTAAATAAAACATACATACTTAAATTAAATTGAATATCTCATATTCAACTTAAAAATCCAGATTTGAATATGATTCAAATAAATTTAAAAATTCAGATTTGAATCTCATTCAAACAAATTTAAAAATTCAGATTTGAATCACATTCAAACAACTTTAAAAAATTCAGATTTGAATCACATTCAAACATTTTTTAAAAAATCAGATTTGAATCACATTCAAACATTTTTTAAAAAATCAGATCTGAATTTTATTCAATCAATTTTAAAAAATCAGATTTAAATATGATTCAAACAACTTTAAAAATTCAGATTTGAATCACATTCAAACAACTTTTAAAATTCAGATTTGAATCACATTCAAACAATTTTTAAAATTATGATTTGAATCATAATTTAATTGTGTGATTAAAATTACTAATTAAAAACTTTAATTAGTCAAAGAATAGGCCTTCGATCATACAACAATTGCAGAATTAAAAGCCAACCATGCGCCACCTTGAAGGAGCTTTGTTGCCGCCACCACTGGTGGCTTCACCATGTGTGCGGCCACACATCCATTGCAACCAGCAATGGATCAATCATCTCATGATCAAATCAAATAATTAAATCATATAATCAACAATCTAAATGGCAAATATAGTGGCTCTGATACCAATTGTAGGAACGAAAGCGTGAAAAACACAAGTTTATACCATTGAATTCAAAAATTTTCACCTAGGGTCACATGCACCATGCAAGATTTATTTTTATCTATTTGATTTCAATGATAAACAACATATTAAAACTCTTTTAATATGTTTTTGGATCTGTATTTGCCATTTAAGATTTCAAAATTAATCAGATTAATTTTAGAACCCTAGATTAAATCAAGAACGATTACACTAACCTCTTGATGCACTGCAGCGTGTCTGCGCCTTTGAGATTCGTCTTCAGGACACCAGATGTTGTCCCTCTAGCTTGTCCACACCAAGAACACCTATGGCAGCCCTTGAACAGCTTCTAAAGCCTTTTCTATTAATTAGAAATTCAAGTTCTGATTTCTAGCGTTCTCAATTCAAGAGATTGATGGCTAATCTCTTTGAATTGATGAGAGATGAAGAAGAATAGATAAAAAGCCTCAAAGTGGCATGACAAAGGAGAGGAGTGGCTGTTGGTTATTTTTTCTTTTCATAACCACACTTAAATAGCTAGGTTAACACATTAAACCCTTGCCACATGTCACCCTTTGATTACCTCTAGGTTTAAGTGACCCAATCACATTGTGCCAAGTGTCAAACCTATATTTAATCTTGATTTTAATCATCTTAGATGATTAAAAAATATTTGGCAAGCTTATGTGTAATCCCAAGTGTCACCATCTCATGGTGCCACGTGTCACACTATGAAATGACCAAAATGCCCCTGTGTCTTAATTTTGAGTTCTTAACCCAAAATAATTATTTTTTCTTCTTCTAATTAATTTATATCAAATATAAATTAATTAATTAATCTCTATTAATTAATTTCTCATTAATTAAATTCATATTTAAACACTTTAAGTATAAATTTAATTTATACTACACATCCAATAATCTAGATTTGGTTTCAAGTCATGCTAGGGACTTTGCAATTTAATTGCAAACCAAACCTATTTAATTAATCAATTAAACTCTTTAATTAATTAATTAAATCATATTTAAATAGGTGATAACTTGTGTATGTGTGTGACTTACTAGGCTCATCACTAATTGGCAATGAGACATGGTATCAACTCTTAATATCATCAGAACTCTTTCTAACCATAAATGATTTCTCTAAATCATTTTATGAACCTCATAGACCATGGTTAACACCTAGCATAGCATGCCATGGCTACCCAATTAGTAATAAGGTTTACCTTAAATGAACCTATAATCATATGTTACCATGCACTAGAATCTCTCTGTTACAAAATCCCAACTAAAGCTGGAGTCATGGTTTATGTCAAACTCCATTTGCTGTGAATATTATGTTCTCTTTTAATTCCAGTTCTTGATTAAAAGATTTTCTCATTAGAAACTCTTTTCTGAATAAATCTATCTGTCCTGGCCAGGAACTTGAAACATCAAGAACAATTAAATGAACATAGGATTTTATCTCTATTTACATAGAGGAACAGATTCCATCTTGATCAACACCTACCTCCATATATAACTAATAGGAGCCAACACATGCCCATATACCCATACATAGTACAAGTATGAAAGCAGTATCAAACTCAAACTACCTATATACAAGATAACTGTGCTATCTCAGGTCTAAAGATTATATGCACTGATATGATTTATGACAAAACATTGACAAGAGTAAACTCCATGTGCTTGTCATAAGTGTCACTGGTTCGGCCTACTTATCATTTATAAGTGCCTATCATGTTTGTTATATGGCATGAGACTCACAATTCCATCTTATTTATATCTCATATAAATAACTTGGGAACAAACATGAATACAATCTTTATGGATAAGTCATGTCCTTATTATGAAGTATCCTCGATTGTGAACCTATTTATGATACTTTGTGCTAAAAATATTGTCACTCATATTCTTAACAACTTAAGAATAATATTTCTAACAAAATATCAATGGACCTTTTCTATTACACATAAATATATTATGTAAACAAAAAAGTGAAAATGCCTTTTATTATTAAAACTATGTACAAGATACATACTAAATGATATGCTCTAGGGCATACTACTAACATAGACCTAGGAGAAAATTCATAAAATAACTTTTGGGACTCTAGTGAAGAGTCATTGAGGTTTCTATGGCATTAGAATGCCAAGAAAATGCTTAGAAAATTTTTTCAATCGGTACAGACAATTTTAGTCTGTTAAGTTAAAGGGAGGGCATTTTGGTCATTTCGTCTTCAGAGATGATTTTTGGCCGACTTGTCCAGTTAAGTAAATAATTATTATGACATAAAATATGAACAAATATTTCTAAAAATAAAATGAAAAATGAGTAGAAAAGAAAAGAAAAAGAAAATAAAAGAAAAATGGAATCATGACATCACATGATGTCATTAGGGAGCTCTCCACCAATCACAACTTGACAAAATTACTTAAGGGATAAAAAAATGAATAAAGATGAGATAAAAATAAAACAAATCTGCATCTTCTTCACTATGGGCAACCGAACCAAAGGAAAAAAGAGAGAAAAAGAAGAAAGAAACCACCATTAAAGCTCCACCAAGCTTGAGTTCACCCACCATTTCACCTTAAAACCCCATCATCCCTTCACAAAAATTGATCCTCACCACTAGCACAATACTTGGACAGCAAAAAGAAGAAGAAAAAAAAGGAGTTCTCAAGCTTTGGGAATTGGCTAAATCAAGGTTAGTGCCAAATTCCTTGCTTTTACATCTTTCTAAACATGAATTTAATTTAAGTTAAGTTGAAAGTTTCATAAAAACTGAATTAATGAGGCATGATTATGTTCCATGAAATTTTGGCAGCCTTGACATGAGTTAGGGTTAGGAGAATTCTTTGATTTGAAGTGACAAATTAGCTGCCCCAAGTATAAATTATATGATTAGTATAGCAAATTAAGAGTAAGATGCATGAATTGGAGGCTTGGTCAATTAGGGTTAGGTTTTTGAAACTCAATTTTGGAGATTGATGTAACTGAACTTAGATTAATGTTTTAATGGTCAATTAGTGACCATTTGGCTGTGTTTGATTAGTAAATGAAGTGATTTGTGCCATGGGAATTGAGGTTAGGTATGCTGCCCTTGGTGACCTGTAGGACTGGTTATGAGTCCAGCAGCTTTGGGCAGCTATAAATGGAGATGTATAGGTTCAATTGGTGCATGGATAATTGGACATGAAACTAGACACATAATGGCACAATTTTGGTGAAGAAACTCTACCCAGAAAACCAAACCAAGTTGACCTAAAAATTACCCTAATTCGAGTGACCAACATGCTATCCCTGGAAAATAACCAAATGAACACTATTTGTTCAAATAGTCATAACTTAGCGTATAAAAGTTCAATTGATCTGAAATTTTACCAGTAGAAAGATGAGACATAGCCCTACAACTTTCATGAAGAACACAAATCAAAATTCTGATTATAACCTAGTCAAATTGCCAACCAAACTTAGGTCACCAAATCTGGCAAAACCAAATTGCCCAGAAATTCTGGGTATAGGTCACTCCGGCCAGTTATAGTAAAATAACCATTACTTGAGCTACAAAACTCCAAATGGAGTGATTCAATAAGAGAATTAAAGAAGACACAATAAGGAAAAACTTTGATGAAGAAAAGTTAGCCCAGTTCCACTGTAAAATTGTCCAATGGAACAGTAAACTTAGGTAATCAAAACTAAAAATTTAGAAATGTATCTAGGGGACTTTAAATTGCAATTGGCAATTAATACTAGTAAATGTAAAACTCAAAATGTGGGATCTTGGTGTAATTAGAATTAACATGTAACATCCTCATTTTCATAGTCCGTACGTTCTACTGTTTCGACAGCTAATGTCTGCCTCGGAAAGTCAGAATGTCTGGAACTACACTTCGGTGATAATGAACAGACATATAATGATGAAATAAATAAAAAGAAAATACAAGAAAAAATCAAAGAAGGGTGACCGCACTAAGAAGGCCGTTGCCGACCCCAGGACTGCGGGGAACCCTCGAAATTAAATTTTGGGACATAATTAAAAGTTTATTGAAATATAATTAACACTAAAAATATTAAAGAAAAATTGATAAATTAGTACAAAGAAAAAAAGAAAAATCGAGAAACAGACAAAAATCGGTGTTACCGAAAAATCGAGAATATAACCCAAAGTGGGGTATTTTGGTCAATTGACACCTAGAGTTTCCTTTTGACCTCAATGTCCATTAAAAATAAATGATATTACACTTTATAAATGTCATGAAAAATTAAATGGTGGTACATTATGTAAATAGTAAAAGAAATGAGGCAAATGTGTAAATAATGAAACTTTAATTAATTAAACATTAAATTATTCCTAAGTGCTCCACTAACTCTCATCTTAGGCCATCTATATATGTAATTGGCATAGATTGTTCCACTAAACTATTTCATTTTCTTCAATTCCACTACCATGGCCGAATATGGGTCTCCATTTTTCCTATACGAGAATTCATCATGCAAGCTTCAATCCTCCCCCATTTTCAACTTAAAACTCAAAGTTCCCTTCATCAAACTTTGTCTCCACACCATGGGAAAGCTTTGGGCAGCAAGAAAAAGAAAGAAATTTCAAGGTTTAGCAAGCTCTAAACAAAGGTTAGTGCTTAATCTTTCCATTTTTCTCCACTAATCCTTGTGTTGAGCTTTAGATAAGTTGAATTGCTAAGACAAATTGAGGAAATGGATGAGTATTGGTGAACCTTAGTTTTGGAAGCCATGAAAATGCATGGTTAGTGACTTATTCTTATATTTATATGGATGAGAATTAAGGTTGATGAACTCAATAGAAGTTGTAGTAGGTTAATGTCCAAGTGTGTGTATGTTAGTGCTTGAATTAAGGGTTTAATAGTGGGACTTTGATGCTTTAGTAAACTACCATGTTGGGCAGCCTTAAATATCATGAATTTGTGTGTGAGTTTATGAAATTTATCAATGAAATATAATGGTGTTGAATGGTGGGCAGTTTGTGTAATTTCCATGGAAGTGTATGTGTGATATATGTGTTGTTGTACATTGAATTTGGGTTGAAGTAAATGTTAAACATTAATGGTGTATTGTGTGCATTGAGCACTTGAGTGTTCTACCCAAAATGCTTGCTGGAATGGTGTACAATATATATAGAAGTGCCATGATTAAATGTTGAAGTATTGGGAGGAGAAGGATTGTCAAAATTGGAAGTGCGATGTTCAAATGTAGGTTGTGTATGTTAACAGCACCTAAATTAGGTCATAAGTGCAAAATTGTGAACCCAATTGGTATGAGGCCAATGGGGGGTGAGACTAGACACCAAATAGGTCAACTTTCATGAAGAAATGTTGCCAAAATTCTGCCTAGAAACTGACCTTAAAAATGACCAAATCCGGAATGGCAACCTTGCAAACCCAGATTTTTGACCATATGAACAGTAGTCATTAGGATGACCATAACTCACTCAAAACACCCAGAAATTACCAGAACCAACTCAAATAGCTTGCGAAAATTTGGGTACCAAAACTGCTAGAACTAAAAGTGACCTAAAATTGACCAAATTTTGCAATAAAGGTGCAATCTGTCCAGCTTTAGTAAATTGACCATATCTTGGTCTATATTATTCAGAATGACCTGAAATTTTGCCCCGAGTGCAATAAGACATAGAGCTACAATTTTTCTCCTTTGACCAGAAGCTAAAAACCATGGGAAATAGGACTTTAAGCTAGACCAATCTAGCACACTAAAATTGCAAATTGGTAATTACATAAAATGATGCTTAAAGTGATTTGGCAATCAATGCCAACTTGTGCAAAGGGTAAATTGCATTATATTGACAACATATTAAATTCTAAATTGTGACATGTTGATGCTAGAATCAAATGCATAAAAAGGTCAATAATTTTATTAACCAATGAAAGGCATAAAGATGTATAAACCCTATGAATAAAGAATTAAATATGTAACATTGTAATATGCCCTAATTTGCCTAGTTGACTAGTTTGGATAGGTTGGCATGCCAATAGGATTCTGACAGCTGTTTTGTAAATGACTTTACGTCATATTGTGTTTTATGGCTTATTATGCCATACTATGATTTTAATAGCCTATGGCTATACAGATTGTGTTATTATACTCAGCTTAATGCCTGATAGATTATATGGCTTTTTAGCCACACTGTTTGCACACCGGGAGATACTTTGTGACCGATGGTGTGACGGCCTGAGGTACTAGGTACCCAGTGCTAGTATATCCGTTTATCCAGTTTGGTCAGTGTATAGGCTACATGGACAGTCAATTAAAACATTATTCAATTCAGGCAGTTAAGTTAAGTATACAAAAATTTCAGTACAATTAAATTAAGCATTGAATGAAATGAGTAAAAGAGATTAGCAACAGAAACATAACAAAGATACAATTTGCAGAACCTTAGAGAATTAAAATACAATACAGTTAGAATAATTGATTCTTGAATATCCGAATTATGAGTTATTTCTTTCTTTATTTGTGTATATTATTTCTTGTTATACTATTGCACCACTAAGCAGAAATGCTTAGCGCGATGGAATTGCTTCCTCGCGCAGGTACTGAAGGTAAAACCAGTAGACTGTCGACTAAGATTTTTGGAGTCCAGATCTGCAGAAGTGTCAGAAGAGTTCAAGATTGTCACCTCCTCAGCAATGCATGTGGATAGGGCTCATAACTATACATGTTATGTATTTTGTTCATTCTAAGTATATTGTAATTTCATTTGTATATCCTGCACTTGACAAATTTATGTACTTAATTGGAAAATTATATAAGTTAATGAAATGTAAGAATTCTGATGTCTGAATTGATTGTCTAATCATAATGATTCTAAATGAGATTGAGTTTAAGAAATTTTGAGAAACTGATGAGATATTATTGAGATAAATTGAGCTATGAATTTAAATATGTTATGAATTGTCTTTGGCAGGTTCAAAAGAACTGTTAGTCCAAATTACAGCCGACACTTTGTCGGATTATCGTTAAATTTTTAAAATTTCCAAATTAGTTAAATTTTGATAAAAGTAAAAATAGCCTAAACCTTAAATAAAGTTTTTGAATAAATAAATCAATAACTATAATGAAATCAGATAAGATCAGGTGCTCCGGCACGCCGTGTAGCACGCCTTGCTTGGCTACACTGTAGATGGGTGAGAGGTGTTACATAACTATCCATTAAGTATGAAAAAGTCAATATTTTGGTTGACTAGTAAGGTGAATAGTAATGTGAATAGTGATACAAAGACACAAAGTGTAAGAACTAAATTGGTAGAGGAAATTAAGGCATGAAATTTGGAATCCATGAAATGTTCATAGATTACTTGGAATAGGTAATTGAGATTTATACTCCCACACCAATGGAGTTCATAATATATTAGCAATGCAACTTGAAGTATGAAATGTATTTGACATTAATAAATTGTTGAATGTATAAATGAGATAAAAGTGTCATTTGGGATTTAGGTTCCCATCAAGAGAGAAAGGAAAGATGTTTTGAATGTGAATTGTGATCAATATGAATGATGTAAGGAATGTATGAATATTATGATTAATGTATAAATTATAGAATTTTTCATGAAATAATGAAGTCATAAAACACAATATATCATATTTAATGATATTATGTGCCCATGTATTGCCTAAACATGTGTGTTAGATTGGATAGATTGGCATGCCAATAGGGTATTGTTTTAGCAGTACTGCGAAAGGCTTTATGCCTATTTTTATGGCTTTATGCCCATACTCATGGCTTTATGCCCGTATTCATGGCTTTTATGCCCACACTCATGGCTTAATGCCCGATATGATTATGTGTTATCATGGCTTTTTAGCCATACTGACTGCATATGTGGTTGACGTTCTGCGTCTCATGGTATGACGGCCCGAGGCACCGCGGTGTCCAGTGCCAACGACCCGTTATCTAGTTTAGTCAGCCTGTCATAGGTTACTTGGGCAGTGAAATTTATTGAAATAAATTAAGAATATTAGTAATTAAAAATATTAGAAAGTATTGAATGAAATGAGAAAAAAAAAAAAGATTAGTAATGGAAGCATAATTGAATCAAGTAGTACAAATGAAATTTTCAGAATTGTAGGAACCGAAAATACAATACTCCTAGAATTAATCTATATATTGAATATTATTATTGTATAAACTCAGTACTTCCAAAGAGGAACAAATTAGCATATAAGATAGATAATATTAGAAACATCATAGTAAATCAAATTGATTCCTAAATACTTAAATTATGCTTTATTTTTTTTCCTTATTTGTATAAATTATTTTCTTCTTATATTATTGCACCACTAAGCAGTAATGCTTAGCGCGATGGATTTGTTTCCTCACACAGGTACTTTGACTGAAATTTTTGGAGTTCAGATCTGCAGAAGTGTTCAAGTTGTCACCTCCTCAGCAATGCATGTAGATAGGGCTCACAAAAGTTTTTTTATGTATTTATAATTAGTTATCATGTTGAAATATGAATTATGAAATTGTAATTAATTTTTGTATTATGTAAATTATAAATTATGTAATTAATGGAAATTTGAAATTTTTGATATATGAAATGAGCATGAATGAATATGCATGGTAATGAATAAGAATCAAAATGTATGGACACTATCAGAAATGATAATGCATGAAATGATAAGATGATTATGAGAATTATTGCTGAGATTATTATTGGGAATTATTGTTGAAATTTTCAAACAGGTGAATAGTAAAATACGCCAAATGGTAATAGAAACAGGGGAAACTCTGCTAGTTTCCCCTTAGAAAAATAATTGATATTAAATTGTAACGAGAAAAAATTTATTAAACTAATAAAGTAAAATAAGATAGGGTGCTCCAGTACTGAATGTAGCACGCCTTGCTCGACTACACTGTAGTCGGGTGAGGGTTGTTCCAACTTGTGTATGTGTGTGACTTACTAGGCTCATCACTAATTGGCAATGAGACATGATATCAACTCTTAATATCATCAGAACTCTTTCTTACCATAAATGTTTTCTCTAAATCATTTTATGCACCTCATAGACCATGGTTAACACCTAACATAGCATGCCATGGCCACCCAATTAGTAATAAGGTTTACCTTAAATGAACCTATAATCATAAGTTACCATGCACTAGAATATCTCTGTTACAAAATCCTAATTCGAGCTGGAGTCATGATTTATGCCAAACCCCATTTGCTATGAATATTATGTTCTCTTTTCATTCCAGTTCTTGATTAAAAAGATTTTCTCATCAAAAACTCTTTTCTGATTTAATCTATCTGCCTTGGCCAGGAACTTGAAACATCAAGAACAATTAAATGAACATAGGATTTTATCCCTATTTACTTAGAGGAACAGATTCCATCTTGATCAACACCTACCTCCATATATAACTAGTAGGAGCCAACACATGCCCATATACCCATACACAGTACAAGTATGAAAGCAGTGTAATACCCTTATTTACATAGCCTGGTATATTTCGCTATTCTGGTGACCGGTGTCGGTCCGGATAATTATGGGGATTAGAACCACACTTAAGACAACTAGATAAGCTATAAACACAAATAATTAGTAATTGCCAATTAGTTAAGTATAAATAAGAAAAATAGAACATAAGAAGTTAAACGAGCTGAGAGTCACAATGATGGGTGACCTTCTTGGGAAGGACTGCAAAGTCGATTTAAACTCAAATTTCGAACCGTAAAACGTGACGACGTGGTCCTTAGGACCATTAAAAACACAGTGGTAAAGAGAAAATCATGAAAAAGAACTGTTAAGTCAGTCAAATAATTAGGTCAGGGAGCCGGAAGAAATATTAAATTATTTGCAAACCGGGTTGAACCGGTGAGGGGCAATTTGGTCAATTGACCCCGAGAGCTGACTCCTGACCTAACTATCAAATAACATCGAAGAAAAGAAAATTTTGGAATCAAAAATAAAATTAAAGAACTAGGAAAAAATAAATAAAAAAAAGAAGAAGAAAAAAAGAAAAGTTGAAATGAGTGACATCATGCATGACATCATGCATGATGTCATAAACACTAATATAATTAAAACATAAATTTTGGATAATTATGGTCTTCCATAAGACTAAAAACATAAAAGAAAAGAAAAAAAAAAGGAAAAACCCTCATCTCTTCTTCCTTGCCGCCCTCACTCTCTTTCACCCTCTCCCTCTCAAAATTTCCATTAAAGCTCATTTTGAGCTTGAAGAAACCAAACCTTAGCCATAAAAATTGCAAATCCCTTAATTAAACTTGGTCTTTTAGTCTTGAAAAGAAGTTTGAACAAGAAAGAAAGAAGAAAGGAAGGAGTTGAAGAGGAAAAAAATTCTGCAATTCAAGGTTAGTGAGTTCACTTTAAGTTTTTAGTTTAATTTAAGTATTTATAATATGAAGAACTTGGAAATATGCTTAAATTGAAATGAAATTAATTGTTGGAGGATTAGAGGAAAATTCAGTCAGCTAGGGTTTTGATGTGTGTGCATGAATTTGATTGAATTCAAAGTGAAGGTAAGCTTGCATGCGTATAGAAATAATGCTAGTATGCTTGAAATTAGTTAAATGCATCAAATAGGTGAACTAGGGTTTTGGCATCTAGGGTTTTGGAGACAAAAACGTGGGAATGTGTTAAATGGTGTGTTGGACTTGGTTTGAGGTGAGAAATGATCATTTGTGACCAATTGGAGTATGTTAGAAGTGTTGGAACCAATTCCAAATTCGGATTGTTTAAGGTCATGCTATAGGCAGCAGAACCAAGGTCCCTTTGAGGGATCAAAACTGAAAATTTATAAGTCCAATTGGTATAAGACTAATTGGAAATGAAAATAGACACAAAATGGAACATTTTTCATTTAGGAATCATGCCCAACAAGTGACCATAGCCTAGTGAACAAATTGACCAAATCCGGATATATGCAGTTTGACCTATACAAAAATGACCAAATGAACAGTGTTTGTTTATTTGGCCATAACTTGGGCTAAACAAGTCAAAATGACCTAAAATTTTAACAGTAGACAGTTGAGATATAGACCAACAACTTTCATGAAGAACACCAATCCAAATTATGCCCTTAACAGAGTCATTTGGCCACCCATAGTTGGTGATCTAAAATTGCCAGAACCAGTTTGGTGTCCAGAAATCTGGGTTAAGTCCAATCCGGCAGCCATGATTCAAATAGTTATAACTTGAGCTACAAAAATCCAAATGGAGTGATTTATTAAGACAATAGGGAACATTTTCTATGAAGAAAGTTTTGCCAAATTCTAATAGAAAAATGATCAATGGAACAGTGCAACCTAAGACACCAAAACTGAAAATTTGCAATTTTGCCTAAAAGACTTAAGTTTTGAGAAAATGACCAAAACCAACAAGTTTGGTAACCAAAATGTGGTATGTGGGTGAAGTTGGAGTTCCCATACCTATTAAGCCTTAGGAAGTCAACAAATTGACTTGAATAGTACCATGAATAGTAACCTCAACATGAAATTTGCAAGAATGTAAGTTTAAACATATTGGAATTAATTATTGGAATTGTTATAAAGTAAGGATACTGAGACACTACAAATTTTGTGTTTTAGCTGGAAAAGACTTGAAAGGTCTGAGAGACTGAGTCAAAGCCTAGAAGAGACTCACGTCAGGTTTGTGCACAATAAACCCTATTTAGGCATTTTATCCTTGAAAAATTGATTTAGTATGCATTATGAGTTTAAAAACTTTTGTGTTGCCACTTTGTGATGAAATTGTAACTTTGGAAATTGATTTGATTTTTGTATGCAATACTTGAATAAAATGTTTGAAATGGATTTTTGATTCACACTTAGCATGATAGTGCCTTATTATTTCTCCCCTAATTATGGGGTTGAGATCGATTATTTTCCTCCCTCTCTGGGTTACCAGTTGAGGTTGTAGATCGGATGAGTACTCATTAGCTAGCTAGCCACATCCCTCATTGATTTCGATTAGTGGGGTTGTAGATTGCTTTGTCGTGGTGTACAACACGGTATTGATCAGATATTTTGTGTCATGGCTTAAGTTGTGTATGAATTGGCAACACTGTGTTTATTAAATTATTTGACCCAAAAATTTTTCTATAATGAGTTTTGATAATTTGTGAAATGTAATTGTGCAACATTTAAATTGTGTTTTGTCAATGAATGATTTATGTATTGTATTTTAAATTTTTATTGTGCACCACTGAGTATTTTTATACTTAGCGATAGCTTGTTTTGCTGTCGCAGATAAGGGCAAAGAAAAAGCAGCAGAGTGAGCTGCTGGATTGGCAAGAACTTCTTGATCACTTTTGTACAGGTATTTATTTATACCCTTGTAATTATTTCATGTAAATATTTTAATGTTGTATGTATCTGAGCAGTTGTATAATAAATTATAATAATATTATTTTTTGTATTTAATATCTATAAATTAAACTTGTGAATGTAAATTAGCTTTATTGAATGAAATGATGAAATGTTTTGAAATGACAAATTTGGATTAAATTGTGGAATTATTTTGAAGTGGAATTGACTTGAGTTATGTTGAATTGAGATTATTTGGAGGTTGGGAGTTGTGGAAAAATTTATTAGAAGTGTTTTTACAGGTTTTTGAAGAATTGTTTTCCTCTAAATACAAACGGCACTCTGTCGAAATTTTTATAAAATTTGCAGAAGAATAAAATGGACAAAATTTTTTACTAATTTTGAGACTTCAATTAAATGTTTTTAATTCCTACCAAAACGCTCACCACTTCCAAAATGTAAGAAAATGGTTTTAAAATCCCTTGTAGTGTACTTAATGAATTATCAGTAGGTGAAGTTCGGTAGTTCATTAGGTATTCTATGGGATCATGTTATGCCTTACAGAGGGGTAAGGTGTGACATGTTTTAGTGGTATCAAAGCATGGTTTTACAATGAATTTTGACTATGTATGTGAATATTTCTTTGATAAGTACAACTGCTCAAGAGTCTTTAATTGATACATATGACATATTTACATCATGAATATGCACTAATGGAGGTCAACCTCCTTGTGTTTGATCTTAGGAAGTAGAAATTTTGGGAAAATAGAATTAAAGAAAGAGATCATTCCCTGGAACAATCTGTTGAGGCTAAGGTTCAAGAGGAAGCCTCAGCACTCCAGAACGTGAGTGGGTCAACCACTCCAGCTCCTATTCTAGCACCGCATTTTCCAGCTCAGTTTGCTTAGCAGATGGCTCTGTTTTTCTAACAAATGGCGGGAAATGTATCACCTCAAGCTCAGATGTAAGCACCTGTAGCACAACCACAGTCTCGGCTTGACAATATGAAAAATTGATGAAATTTGGGGCCACTGAGTTTAAGGGCACTGTGGATCCACTGGAGGCAGAACAATGGTTAGAGCGAATGGAATGGGTTTTCAAGAAGCTGCAGTGTGCAGAAGAGCTGAAGTTCGAGTATTCTGTTTCTTTGTTGCAAGGGGATGCATATGAATGGTGGAAGACTATTCCCCACAGCCTGGTAGAACCTCCAATCCTTACTCGGTCAGACTTTTTGAGAAAGTTTCGACAGAAGTGGGTCCCTGATGCATATGTGGATATAAAGTTACAAGAATTCCTGAGTTTGAAATAAGGGGACAGAACCATAGCAGAATATGAGAGAGACTTCTCTCGACTGAGCCATTACGCTGGAAGCTTAGTCTCTACCCCCAGAGATAGATATAAGAGGTTTGAGGCCGGGTTAAGGCCGAATCTGAGAATGCAAGTTGTGGGTTTCTGACATTAGAATTTCTCTGAGTTGATCTCACAAGCCCCGGAACTAGAAAGGATAGAATCAGAAGGGGCAGTGAAGAAGGGTACACAAGAGAAAGAAAAGACTGAAAAGACCACTGGTCAAGCACCTGAAAGTTGTTCAGGGAAGAGGAAACAGTCTGGGGGATCTAGCTCTCGCAGATCTGGCAGAGGCAGATTCTCTAGCCAAAGACCACCCCAGTCTGGCCAGCAGGCCCAACAAGCTTCTCGAGGATCTTTATCAGCTCGGTAGTGTGAAACCTATGGTAAAACACACGGAGGGGTGTGTTTCATGGCCATAGGTGCATGTTATAACTGTGGAGGGAGCGGACATTTTGCTAAAGATTGTACTAGTCCGCACCGATCTGGACCTTCTACTACATTTGAAGGATCAGCCCAAGTCTCTTCACCTAGAGGGTCATAACCAGCTGCTAGAGGTAGAAGCAGAGGTAGGGGTCCTGGTAACACTCCTGGAAGTTAAAGCACTGTTAACCAGCCAGTATGCAGTGGCGCACCAATCATAGTGTATACCATGCCTCAGAGGGAGGAGGCTGAAACATCAGACGTAGTAGCTGGTATTTTCTCCATCCTTGACCAAGATATATATGTGTTATTTGATCCTGGCTCCACACATTCGTATGTTAGTGCTAGTGTTATGTGTTCTACTACTATTCAGTGTGTACCAATGGACTATGATGTGGTACTAGTCCATTAGGTCAGGAGGTTAGGGTAAATAAATTATATAGGGATTGTCCTTCGGTGATCCAAGGACACACTTTTCTATCTGATTTGATTGAAATGCCCTTCAGAGATTATGACATTATCTTGGGCATGGATTGGTTAGCCAGGCATCATGCGATGATTGACAGTAGACTAAAGATAGTCACTTTTGGTTTCCCTCAGTATGGTGATGTAGTAATACATGGGGAGAGGCAGTTATTGCCTTCAAACATCATTTCAACTACACTGGCCAGAAAAATGATTAGGAAGGGGTGTGAGGCGTACTTGGCACATGTGATAGACACCCAAGTGGGTAGTCCAGCATTGAGGGACATCTCCATAGTATGTGACTTTTCGGATGAGTTTCCTGATGAATTGCCAGGATTACCTCCAGAAAGAGAAGTGTAGTTTGAGATTGATGTTATGCCTGGTGTGGACCCAATCTCCCTAATGTCATACAGAATGGCACCCGCAGAACTAAAAGAATTGAAAGTGCAGTTGCAAGAGCTACTTGACAAGGGCTTTACTCGCCTTAGTGTGTCACCTTGGGGAGCGCCAGTGTTGTTTGTAAAGAAGAAAGATGGCACTCTCCAGTTATACATTGACTATCAGCAGTTGAATAAGGTGACAATAAAGAACAGATACCCATTGCCCCGCATTGATGACTTGTTTGATCAGTTGAGGGGTGAAACTGTGTTCTCCAAAATTGACCTAAGATCAGGTTATTATCAGTTGAAAGTACAAGAGCAGAGCATTTCTAAAACTACTTTTAAAACTCGTTACGGCCATTATGAGTTTTTGGTTATGCCATTCAGGTTAAGTAATGCTCCGACTGCTTTTATGGATCTGATGAACACTATCTTCAGACCATACCTCGACCAGTTCGTGGTTGTGTTTATAGATGATGTATTGGTTTACTCAAGGAGTGCAGAAGAGCATGATAGACATCTGTGGATTGTGCTACAAACTTTAAGGGAGAAACAGCTATATGCCAAATTATCGAAATGTAAATTTTGGCTGAAGGAGATATCCTTTTTGGGGCACATAGTATTAGCAGAGGGTATTAAGGTAGATCCTAGTAAGATAGAAGCTGTCCTTAATTGGAACCCACCCAGAAATATCACAGAGATTCACAGTTTTCTGGGGTTAGCTAGATACTACCGTCGATTTGTGAAGGGATTCTCCATGTTGGCATCTCCGTTGACTAAGCTGCTTAGGAAAGATGTTAAATTTCAGTAGATGGACAAATGCCAGCAGAGTTTCGATGAATTGAAGAAATGTTTGACTGAGGCTCCAGTCCTGACTTTACCTACAACGGGTAAAGAATATATAGTTTACAGCGATGCCTCTCACAATGGGTTAGGTTGTGTGTTGATGCAAGATCGGAATGTCATTGCCTATGCATCACGCCAGCTAAAACAGCATGAAAGGAATTATCCGACACATGACTTGGAGCTTACAGCCATTGTGTTCGCTTTTAAGATTTGGAGACATTATTTTTATGGTGAGAAGTGCTACATCTACACAGATCATAAGAGTTTGAAGTATTTGGGCACCCAGAAAGAGTTGAATTTGAGACAGAGGAGATGGTTGGAGTTGATAAAAGACTATAATTGTCTGATAGACTATCAGCTAGGGAAAGCTAATGTGGTGGCTGACGCCTTAAGTCACAAGACTATGGCAAGTCTATGGGTTACTCCTTTGTCTATGGTATATGAGTTGAGATCATTACATGCCAGCTTAGAGATTAATGATGAGGGGCAGACAGTAGTTGCATGGCATGTACAGCCAGTGTTGATTGATCAGATCAGAATGGCTGCTCAGAATGATCAGAAGTATCAGAGGCTATCAGAAGAAGTCTAGCAGGGCAAGAAACCAGAATTCTCAATAAGAGATGATGGTCTATTGCTACACCAGGGCAAAATGTGTGTTCCTAATGATGTTGATTTGAGGCAGATCATTTTGTAGGAAGCACATGAGTCTCCTTTTGCCATTCACCCTGGTGGTACAAAAATGTATAGAGGGCTAAAGGAGCATTACTGGTGGATGGGTATGAAAAGAGATGTGGCAGAATTTGTTTCCAAATACCTAAGTTGTCAGCAAGTGAAGGAAGAGCTGAAGGAACGGAAGCGTAAAAAACACAAGTTTATACCATTGAATTCAAAAATTTTCACCTAGGGTCACATGCACCATGCAAGATTTATTTTTATCTATTTGATTTCAATGATAAACAACATATTAAAACTTTTTTAATACGTTTTTGGATCTGTATTTGCCATTTAAGATTTTAAATTAATCAGATTAATTTTAGAACCCTAGATTAAATCAAGAACGATTACACTAACCTCTTGATGCACTGCAGCGTGTCTGCACCTTTGAGATTCGTCTTCAGGACACCAGATGTTGTCCCTCTAGCTTGTCCACACCAAGAACACCTATGGCAGCCCTTGAACAGCTTCTAAAGCCTTTTCTATTAATTAGAAATTCAAGTTCTGCCTTTTAAGAGATTAGAGATGTAAACAGGACACTAGAAACAATTTCTAGCATTCTTAATTCAAGAGATTGATGGCTAATCTCTTTGAATTGATGAGAGATGAAGAAGAATAGATGAAAAACCTCAAAATGGCGTGACAAAGGAGAGGAGTGGCTGCTGGTTATTTTTTCTTTTCATAATCACACTTAAATAGCTAGGTTAAAACATTAAACCCTTACCACATGTCACCCTTTGATTAGCTCTAGGTTTAAGTGACCCAATCACATTGTGCCAAGTGTCAAACCTATATTTAATCTTGATTTTAATCATCTTACATGATTAAAAAACATTTGGCAAGCTTATGTGTAATCCCATGTGTCACCATCTCATGGTGCCACGTGTCACACTGTGAAATGACCAAAATGCCCCTGTGTCTTAATTTTGAGTTCCTAACCCAAAATAATTATTTTTTCTTCTTCTAATTAATTTATATCAAATATAAATTAATTAATTAATCTCTATCAATTAATTTCTCATTAATTAAATTCACATTTAAACACTTTAAATATAAATTTAATTTATACTACACATCCAATAATCTAGATTTGGTTTCAAGTCATGCTAGGGACTTTACAATTTAATTGCAAACCAAACCTATTTAATTAATCAATTAAACTCTTTAATTAATTAATTAAATCATATTTAAATAGGTGATAACTTGTGCATGTGTGTGACTTACTAGGCTCATTACTAATTGGCAATGAGACATGATATCAACTCTTATTATCATCAGAACTCTTTCTTACCATAAATGATTTCTCTAAATCATTTTATGCACCTCATAGACCATGGTTAACACCTAGCATAGCATGCCATGGCCACCTAATTAGTAATAAGGTTTACCTTAAATGAACCTATAATCATATGTTACCATGCACTAGAATCTCTCTGTTACAAAATCCCAACTCAAGCTGGAGTCATGGTTTATGTCAAACTCCATTTGCTATGAATATTATGTTCTCTTTTAATTCCAGTTCTTGATTAAAAGATTTTCTCATCAGAAACTCTTTTCTGAATAAATCTATCTATCCTGGCCAGGAACTTGAAACATCAAGAACAATTAAATGAACATAGGATTTTATCTCTATTTACTTAGAGGAACAGATTCTATCTTGATCTACAACTACCTCCATATATAACTAGTAGGATCCAACACATGCCCATATACCCATACATAGTACAAGTATGAAAGCAGTATCAAACTCAAACTACCTATATACAAGATAACTGTGCTATCTCAGGTCTAAAGATTATATGCACTGATATGATTTATGACAAAACATTGACAAGAGTAAACTCCATGTGCTTGTCATAAGTGTCACTGGTTCGGCCTACTTATCATTTATAAGCGCCTATCATGTTTGTTATATGGCATGAGACTCACCATTCCATCTTATTTACATCTCATATAAACAACTTGGGAACAAACATGAATACAATCTTTCTGGATAAGTCATGTCCTTATTATGAAGTATCCTCGATTGTGAACCTATTTATGATACTTTGTGCTAGAAATATTGTCACTCATATTCTTAACAACTTAAGAATAATATTTCTAACAAAATATCAATGGACCTTTTCTATTACACATAAATATATTATGTAAACAGAAAAGTGGAAATGCCTTTTATTAATAAAAATATGTACAAGATACATACTAAATGATATGCTCTAGGGCATACTACTAACAATCTCCCACTAGCACTAGAGCCATTCATTACAATATCTTAGACCTATCTTCTCAAGATGTCGGTCTAACTGAGTCTGTGACATAGGCTTAGTGAATGGATCAGCTGGATTTTCAGCTGATGCTATTTTCTGCATGGCTACATCGTCTCACCTAACTATTTCTCTGATAATGTGGTAGCGCCTTTCTATGTGTTTGGATTTCTGGTGAGACCTTGGTTCCTTAGCCTGTATGACTGCTCCATTATTGTCACAGTGTAGTGGAACTGTTAACTCAATGGAAGGAACTATTGTAAGTTCTGTCACGAACTTCTTTATCCAAACAGCTTCCTTTGCAAAGATCCGATGCGAGAATATACTCGACCTACGTAGTGGAATCTACAGTCGTGCTCTGTTTGGAACTCTTCCAACTGACTGCACCTCCATTACAAATGAACACATATCCATAGGTAGACTTTCTATCATCGATATCTGATTGGAAATCAGAATCAGTATAACCATCCAATTGCAAGTCTCCACCTCCATAAATAAAGAATAAATCCTTAGTTCTTCTCAAGTACTTAAGGATATTCTTGACAGCTATCCAGTGTTTCAAACCTGGATTGGATTGATACCTGCTAGTCAAACTAACAGCATATGCGATGTCCGGCCTAGTACACAACATTGCATACATTAAACTTCCAATAGCCGAAGCGTATAGAATCTTGGCCATCTTATCTCTTTCTTCAGGTGTCTTTGGAGACATCTCTTTAGAAAGGTGCATACTATGTCTCACTAGTAACAATCCTCTTTTGGAATCAAGCATGTTAAACCTCTTTAACACCTTTTCCAAGTATAGACTTTGGGATAAACCAATTATTCTTTTCGCTCTATCTCTATAGATGCGAATCCCAAGAATATAGGTTGCCTCCCCTAAGTTTTTCATGGAGAATGTATTTGACAACCATACCTTTATAGTCGTCAACATACCTGTGTCATTACCCATCAACAGTATGTCATCCACATATAAGACAAGGAAAGTGATAGCACTGTCACTGACCTTCTTATATATACATGGCTCATCCTCATTTTTGATAAAACCAAAGGATTTAATGGCTTGATCAAAACAGATGTTCCAACTCCTCGAAGCTTGTTTTAACCCATAAATGGATCGCTTTAGCTTGCATACCTTGGAACCATCTTGGTATTCAAAACCCCTAGGTTGTTCCATGAAAATGTTTTCTTCAATGTATACATTGAGAAAAGCTGTTTTGACATCCATCTGCCAAATCTCATAATCATAGTATGCAGCTATTGCTAATAAAATCTTAATTGATTTAAGCATGGCAACAGGCGAGAAAGTCTCCTCATAGTCGATTCCTTGCCTTTGGCGAAACCTTTTCGCTACTAGCCTTGCCTTATAGGTCTCTACCTTTCCATCAGAACCAATTTTCTTCTTGAAAACCCATTTGTTCCCTATAGGTACAATACCTTCAGGTGGGTCAACAAGATCCCAAACTTGATTCTTATACATGGAATCAATCTCGGATTTCATAGCATCAATCCATTTTGAAGAGTCTATATCTGATATAGCTTCTTCATAAGTAAGTGGATCATCTCCATGATCTGCTTCTTCATAAGTAAGTGGATCATCTCCATGATCTACTTCTTCATGAGTAGACAACTCTTATTCTTCTTCATGAAGAAAACCATATCTCACTAGTGGTGAGATACCCTGGTTGTTCTACGAAGAACAGCTGTAGATGTTTCATCAACGGGTATAGGTTGACTAGATGGATCTATGTCCATCTGATCTGTTGATTGGTCAGAATTCTCCAATTCTAACTCTATTTGCCTTCCTTTGCCTCCTTCTTGAACAAACTGTTGTTCAAGAAATGTGGCATCTCTACTTATCACAACCTTTTGTGAAGTAGGCAAATAAAAATAATATCCAAAACTATCTTTTGGATATCCAACAAATCGACCTTTTTCTGATCTGGTCTCCAATTTATCAGTGTTCAACTTTTTGATATAAGCTGGACAACCCCAAATCTTAACATGCTTAAGACTTGGTTTTCTTCCATGCCATATCTCATAAGGTGTGGAAGAAACTGATTTTGATGGAATCCTATTCAGAATATAGAAAGCTGATTCTAATGCAAATCCCCAAAAGAAGATTTACATATCAGTATAGCTCATCATACTACGTACCACATCCAATAGGGTACGATTTCTCCTTTCAGATACACTATTTAGCTGTGGCATTCCTGGAGGAGTCAGCTGAGAAACAATGCCATGCTCTTTCAAGTAGTCATCAAATTCAGTACTCAAATATTCAACTCCATGATCTGATCAAAGAGCTTTAATACTCTTTACTGTTTGATTTTCTATTTCATATTTAAATTCTTTGAACTTTTCAAAAGATTTATGTTTGTATTTCATCAAATACAAATACCCAAACCTTGATTTATCATCAGTAAAGGTAATAAAATAATGAAAACCCCCTCTAGCCATTTCTTTAAATGGACCACATATATCACTATGTATTAGCTCTAAAATATTTTCAGCTCTTAGCCCTTGTCCAACAAAGGGTGATCTAGTCATTTTGCCCTGAAGGCAAGATGCACAAGTTGGAGTAGGCTCAGAGCCCAATGAGGATAGAATCCCCATTTTCTCCAGATTTGCAATCCTATCTTCTGCACCATGACATAACCTTAAGTGCCAAATATATTTTGAACTTGAGTTGGTTTTCACCATGGCATTGCATTCTTTTAGATCACTTGCATTCAATTTATGTTTGTCATTATTATCCAAATAATAAAGACCATCATTCATATAACCTGAACCAACATATTTATTTCCAAAATAAATATTGCAAACATCATCTGTGAACTGAAATTCATAGCCATTTCTAGTCAAACTAGATATAGAAATGATGTTCTTAAAAGCATCAGGTACATATAAAATATTGTCCAAACACAAAACATGTCCTAACATGCAAAAAGATTTAGATCCTATGGCTAAAGCTTCAACAGTTGAGCCATTGCCAATCCGGACTCTAATATCTTGAGAACGCAAGCTGCTACTATTTGCTAGTTCCTGCATATCATTAGAAATGTGAGAACTGGCACCAGTATCTAAAACCCAAGCTGTAGATGAACTATGGACATACCTTCCGAAGGTGTATCCTTCTTGTCCTTCAGAGAAGCAAGATACTCTGTGCAGTTCCTTTTCCAGTGCCCATCCTTTTAGCAGTGGAAACACTTTGCTTTGCCTCCATCAGCTTTAGTCTTCCTTTTTTGTTTAGTAATTTTCTTGGAAGGACCAGGAATCTGAGGTTTCTTTTTCTTATTACCCTTCTTCTTGTTGGAATTTCCAGCAAAAGAAGATGCAACCAAAGCTACCTCTTTTCCTTTATTGCCTGGCATATTCTTTTGGTCAATAACCAGCATGTTGAGTGAACCAGCTAAGGTGCATTCCTGTTTAGTCATATGGAAATTTGTCACAAAATTCCCAAAAGACACAGGAAGGGACTGAAGGATCAAATCCGTTTGTAGTTGGAAATCCATGTTAAAGTCAAGATGTTCCAACAGCTCAATCTGCCGAATCATCTTGTGGACATGATCCCCAACATTCTGTCCCTCAGACATCCTCATACGGAATAGCTGTCTAGATATCTCATACCTAGCATTCCTGTTGTGCTCACCATACAACTCTTGTAGGTGAAGGAGGATCTCACTCGCACTCTGCATGTTTTCATGTTGCTTCTGTAACTCATGACTCATGGAAGCAAGCATGTAACACTTAGCTCTCATATTATGCTCCTTCCACTTGTCCAAAGTTTCATATTCCTCTTGTGTGGCCTCTGGAGGTAAGGGACCAGGAACATTTGAATCTAGAACATATCCTATATGTTCAAGGTTCAGGACAAGTTTCAAATTTCTTAGCCAATCGCATGATTAGGTCCTGTCAACCTATTGTGATCAAGTATGCTTGCAAGGATATTGGATGGTGGTGGTTGTTTTGTGCTCATTTTTATTAGAAAATTAACTGCAGAAAATAACCAGATTAATTAGTAAATGTATCATGTAATTAACAAAAATGATTATGGTCTTTTAATCAAATTGGTCCTCCCACTAACTTAGTGAATCCTACACTTCCAAAGTAGAAAACGGAAATCCTAGTTGGATGGATTTCTAGTGGGTGATTGAATTCTTATAATTCTATTGATCATCCTCAGGTACATCCATTATTGGAATTATAATAAACTATAAGTGAGCAACTCCTTGCCCATCACATCTCATGTGAGGTTCAATCCTTTACCTGGCCCCTAATGCTCAAAATCTCAGGTACATCCATTATTGACTTATCTTGCATTAGTTAAGTTGATCCCATTGAGCCAGTAATTATGCAAATAATTTTAATGTCCTCAGGTACATCCAATATTGGCCACTAAACCATTTACATATTTACAACGTCTCATGCTTAACAATTATTCTTAAGAAAATCTCTTAAATTAATTACATCTTATGCAACTATTTAAAATTTCTTAAAATAATTGCCCCAATGGAGGGCCTATGTTATAATTACTTTAATTATAGCATTTCCAACTTAATCATTTTTTTGGAAGATTTTATGGTCATTCTAATTACTATTAAGGTCTCACTTTGAACATTATCCAATTAGCATGCATATATCATATAATAGCATACATTCCCATACATCTCATGCATTCATGGATAAGCAATAAATATGGTATGATCATGGACTTTCTAAGGGATTCAATTCTGAGCCACCAAGAATTGAATCAGGGCATTCCCAGGTGCATTTCATTCATTCATTTTACAAGAGTTGCTGAAGGAGTACATAATCAACACTTGATCTTGAATTCCTCCCACTGGTCCCACCAATGCTCTTGACCTACTTGAACTTCTTGCAATCCAATATTACATGGTAATCCTTGGCATACCAAGGCGAATTTACAAGAACTTAAATAAATGAAATTACAACCCAAAAATTATTACAAACTTAATAATACATGCCCAAAATAAATTAAAATAAATTAATTAATTTACAATCCCAAATAAACATAAAAGAAATAAATCCAATCACATTGGTCTTTTATAGTCCATGATCATCCATCATGCATATCACTATTTAACAATTAAATAAAACATACATACTTAAATTAAATTGAATATCTCATATTTAACTTAAAATTTCATATTTGAATATGATTCAAATAAATTTAAAAATTCAGATTTGAATCTCATTCAAACAAATTTAAAAATTCAGATTTGAATCACATTCAAACAACTTTAAAAATTCAGATTTGAATCACATTCAAACATTTTTTAAAAAATCAGATTTGAATCACATTCAAACATTTTTTAAAAAATCAGATCTGAATTTTATTCAATCAATTTTAAAAAATCAGATTTAAGTATGATTCAAACAACTTTAAAAATTCAGATTTGAATCACATTCAAACAACTTTTAAAATTCAGGTTTGAATCACATTCAAACAATTTTTAAAATTCTGATTTGAATCATAATTTAATTGTGTGATTAAAATTCTAATTAAACAATTTAATTAGACATAGGATGAGCTTTTAGATCATACCACAATTGTAAATTAAAAAGCAAACCTTGAACCACCAATGGAAGCCAAACCATGCGCACCATTGATGGTGATTTTCAATCATGCCGCCACACCTCCATTACAACCAGCAATGGATCAATCATCTCATGATCAAATCACACAATTAAATCATATAATCAACAATCTAAATGGCAAATATAGTGGCTCTGATACCAATTGAAGGAACGGAAGCGTGAAAAACACAAGTTTATACCATTGAATTCAAAAATTTTCACCTAGGGTCACATGCACCATGCAAGATTTATTTTTATCTGTTTGATTTCAATGACAAACAACATATTAAAACTTTTTTAATATGTTTTTGGATCTGTATTTGCCATTTAAGATTTTAAATTAATCAGATTAATTTTAGAATCCTAGATTAAATCAAGAACGATCTCACATTATCAGAGAAATAGTTGGGCGAGGCGATGTAGCCATGCAGAAAATAGCATCAGCTGAAAATCCAGCTGACCCATTCACTAAGCCTATGTCACAGACTCAGTTAGACCGACATCTTGAGAAGATAGGTCTAAGATATTGTAATGAATGGCTCTAGTTCTAGTGGGAGATTGTTAGTAGTATGCCCTAAAGAATATCCTTTAGTATGTATCTTGTACACATTTTTATTAATAAAAGGCATTTCCACTTTTCTGTTTACATAATATATTTATGTGTAATAGAAAAGGTCCATTAATATTTTGTTAGAAATATTACTCTTAAGTTGTTAAGAATATGAGTGACAATATTTCTAGCACAAAGTATCATAAATAGGTTCACAATCGAGGATACTTCATAATAAGGACATGACTTATCCAGAAAGATTGTATTCATGTTTGTTCCCAAGTTGTTTATATGAGATATAAATAAGATGGAATGGTGAGTCTCATGCCATATAACAAACATGATAGGCGCTTATAAATGATAAGTAGGCCGAACCAGTGACACTTATGACAAGCACATGGAGTTTACTCTTGTCAATGTTTTGTCATAAATCATATCAGTGCATATAATCTTTAGACCTGAGATAGCACAGTTATCTTGTATATAGGTAGTTTGAGTTTGATATTGCTTTCATACTTGTACTATGTATGGGTATATGGGCATGTGTTGGCTCCTACTAGTTATATATGGAGGTAGGTGTTGATCAAGATGGAATCTGTTCCTCTAAGTAAATAGAGATAAAATCCTATGTTCATTTAATTGTTCTTGATGTTTCAAGTTCTGGCCAGAGATGTATAGATTTATTCAGAAAAGAGTTTTTGATGAGAAAATCTTTTAATCAAGAACTGGAATTAAAAGAGAACATAATATTCATAGCAAATGGAGTTGGACATAAACCATGACTCCAGCTTGAGTTGGGATTTTGTAACAGAGAGATTCTAGTGCATGGTAACATATGATTATAGGTTCATTTAAGGTAAACCTTATTACTAATTGGGTGGCCATGGCATACTATGCTAGCTGTTAACCATGGTCTATGAGGTGCATAAAATGATTTAGAGAAATCATTTATGGTAAGAAAGAGTTCTGATGATAATAAGAGTTGATATCATGTCTCATTGCCAATTAGTGATGAGCCTAGTAAGTCACACACATGCACAAGTTATCACCTATTTAAATATGATTTAATTAATTAATTAAAGAGTTTAATTGATTAATTAAATAGGTTTGGTTTGCAATTAAATTGCAAAGTCCCTAGCATGACTTGAAACCAAATCTAGATTATTGGATGTGTAGTATAAATTAAATTTATATTTAAAGTGTTTAAATATGGCATCAAGAGGTTAGTGTAATCGTTCTTGATTTAATCTAGGGTTCTAAAATTAATCTGATTAATTTAAAATCTTAAATGGAAAATACAGATCCAAAAACATATTAAAAAAGTTTTAATATGTTGTTTATCATTGAAATCAAATAGATAAAAATAAATCTTGCATGGTGCATGTGACCCTAGGTGAAAATTTTTGAATTCAATTGTATAAACTTGTGTTTTTCACGCTTCCGTTCCTTCAAGAGCATCAAGTACCAACTGGGTTATTACATCCACTACCAGTGCTAGAATGGAAATGGGAGAGAATAACTATGGATTTTGTGATGGGACTTCCGAGGACACAGAAGAGTCATGATGCAGTTTGGGTCATTGTTGACAGACTGACTAAGTCTACTCATTTTCTACCAATTCGGATGGACTATAGTTTAGAAAGATTGACTAAGTTGTATATAGATGAGATTGTGAGACTACATGGAGTGCCAGTATCCATCGTATCTGACAGAGATCCTAGGTTCACTTCTAGATTCTGGGGTAGTCTTTAGAGAGCCCTAGGAACTAGATTGAACTTCAGTACGACATTCCACCCACAGACCGATGGCCAGTCTGAGAGGGTAATTCAAATCTTGGAGGACATGCTACGGGCTTATGTGATTGAGTTTTGAGGGCAGTTGGGACACACACATGCCTTTGATTGAGTTTGCTTACAACAACAGCTACTAATCAAGCATTGGGATGCCTCCATATGAAGCTTTGTATGGCAGAAAATGCAGAACTCCCCTGTGTTGGGATGATGTAGGTGAAAGGAAGATGATTGGGCCTGAAATTGTTCAGCAGGTAGAGGAGAGGATCAGATTGATCAGAGATTGCCTTAAGACTGCATCAGACCGTCAGAAGTCCTATGTTGATCTGAAGAGAAGGGATATTGAATATGCAGTGGGTGATAAAGTATTCCTCAAGGTTTCCCCTTGGAAGAGGATTATGAGATTCGGCAGAAAGGGGAAACTGAGTCCTCGCTTCATTGGGCCATATGAGGTTCTGGAAATAGTGGGTCCTTTGGCATATCGGTTGGCACTACCTCCAGAGTTAGAGAAGATACATAATGTCTTTCATGTGTCTAT
The DNA here is from genome assembly GCF_030052815.1 of Hevea brasiliensis. NCBI lineage: Eukaryota > Viridiplantae > Streptophyta > Magnoliopsida > Malpighiales > Euphorbiaceae > Hevea > Hevea brasiliensis. Next base: position 41,748,128 of record NC_079500.1, on the reverse strand, counting down.
GTTGAGGAGGTACCAATTAGACCAATCTCATGTACTATCAGTGGAAGAAATTGAAGTGAATCCAGACCCCACTTGTGAAGAAGAACCTATAGAGATTCTGGCTTATGAGGTGAAGCAGCTACGGAACAAGCAGATACCGTTGGTAAAAGTGCTATGAAACCATCATTTAGGCCAAGAAGCTACTTGGGAACGAGAGGAGGACATGAGGAGACAGCACCCACAGCTATTCAAAGATTGATACTAGGTAAAATTTTGAGATTAAATTTATTTTAGGGGGGGGGGGGGGACAATTGTAATGCCCCTATTTGCATAGCCTGGTATATTTCGCTATTCCGGTGACTGGTGTCGGTTCGGATAATTAAGGGAATTAGAACCACACTTAAGACAACTAGATAAGCTATAAACACAAATAATTAGTAATTGGCAATTAGTTAAGTATAAATAAGAAAAACAGAATATAAGAAGCTAAACGAGCCAAGAGTCACAACGATGGGTGACCTTCTCGGGAAGGACTACGAAGTCGATTTAAACTCAAATTTTGAACTGTAAAATGTGACGCCGCGGTCCTTAGGACCATTATGAACACAGTGGAAAAGAGAAAATCATGAAAAAGAACTGTTAAGTCAGTCAAATAATTATGTTAGGGAGTAGGAAGAAATATTGAATTATTTGCAAATCGGGTTAAACCGGCGAGGGGCAATTTGGTCAATTGACCCCGAGAGCTAACTCCTAACCTAACTGTCAAATAAAATCGGAGAAAAGAAAGTTTTGGAATCAAAAATTAAATTAAAAAACTAGGGAAAAATAAATAAAAAAAAAGAAGAAAAAAGAAAAGTTGAAATGAGTGACATCATGCATGACATCATGCATGATGTCATAAACACTAATATAATTAAAACTTAAATTTTGGATAATTATGGTCTCCCATAAGACTAAAAACATAAAAGAAAAGAAAAAAAAAAAAAGGAAAAACCCTCATCTCTTCTTCCTTGTCGCCCTCACTCTCTTTCACCCTCTCTATCTCAAAATTTCCATTAAAGCTCATTTTGAGCTTGAAAAAACCAAACCTTAGCCATGAAAATTGCAAATCCCTTAATTAAAATTGGTCTTTTAGTCTTGAAAAAAAGTTTGAACAAGAAAGAAAGAAGAAAGGAAGGAGTTGAAGAGGAAAAAAATTTCTACAATTCAAGCTTAGCGAGTTCACTTTAAGTTTTTAGTTTAATTTAAGTATTTATAGTATGAAGAACTTGGAAATATGCTTAAATTAAAAAGAAATTAATTGTTGGAGGATTAGAGGAAAATTCAGTCAGCTAGGGTTTTGATGTGTGTGCATGAATTTGATTGAATTCAAAGTGAAGGTAAGCTTGCATAAGTATATAAGTAATGCTAGTATGCTTGAAATTAGTTAAATACATCAAATAGGTAAACTAGGGTTTTGGCATCTAGGGTTTTGGAGAAAAAAATGTGGGAATGTGTTAAATGGTGTGTTGGACTTGGTTTGAGGTGAAAAATGATCATTTGTGACCAATTGCAGTATGTTAGTAGTGTTGGAACCAATTGCAAATTCAGATTGTTTAAGGTCATACTACAGGCAGCAGGACCAAGGTCCCTTTAAGGGACCAAAACTGAAAATTTACAAGTCCAATTGCTATGAGACCAATTGGGAATGAAAATAAACACAAAATGGAATATTTTTCATTTACGAATCATGCCCAAAAAGTGACTATAGCCTAGTGAACAAATTGACCAAATTCGGATATATGCAGTTTGACCTATGCAAAAATGACCAAATGAACAGTGTGGCCATAACTTGGGCTAAGTAGGTCTAAATGACCTGAAATTTTACCAATAGACATCTGAGATATAGACCAACAACTTTCGTGAAGAAACCAATCCAAATTATGCCCTTAACCAAGTTATTTGGCCACCCAAACTTGGTGACCTAAAATTGCCAGAACCAGTTTGGTGTCCAGAAATTTGGGTTAAGTCTAATCCGGCAGCCATGATTCAAATGGCTATAACTTGAGCTACAAAACTCCAAATGGAGTGATTCAAAAAGGAGCATAAAGTTAAGACAATAGGGAACATTTTCTGTGAAGAAAGTTTTGCCAAATTCTAACAGAAAAATGACCAATGGAACAGTGCAACCTAAGACACCAAAACAGAGAATTTGCAATTTTTCCTAAAAGACTAAAGTTTTGAGAAAATGACCAAAACCAACAAGTTTGGTAACAAAAATGTGGTATGTGGGTGAAGTTGGAGTTCCCATACCTATTAAGCCTTAGAAAGTCAACAAATTGATTTGAATAGTATCATGAATAGTAACCTCAACATGAAATTTGCAAGAATGTAAGTTTAAATATATTGGAATTAATTATTGGAATTGTTATCAAGTAAAGATACTAGACACTATAAATTTTGTGTTTCAGCTGAAAAAGACTTGGATGGTCTGAGAGACTGAGTCAAGGCTTAGAGGCGACTCACGTCAGGTTTGTGCACAATAAACCCTATTTAAGCATTTTATCCTTGAAAAATTAGTTTAGTACGCATTATGAGTTTAAAAAATTTTGTGTTGCCACTTTGTGATGAAATTGTAACTTTGGAAATTGATTTGATTTTTGTATGCAATATTTGAATAAAATGTTTAAAATGTATTTTTGATTCACAGTTAGCATGACAGTGCCTTATTATTCCTCCCCCAATTATGGGGTTGAGATCGATTATTTTCCTTCCTCTCTAGGTTACCAGTTGAGGTTGTAGATCGGATGAGTACTCATTAGCAAGCTAGCCACGTCCCTCATTGATTTCAATTAGTGGGGTTGTAGATTGCTTTGTCGTGGTGTACAACACGGCATTGATAAGAAATTTTGTATCATGGCTTAAGTTGTGTATGAATTGGCAACACTGTGTTTATTAAATTATTTAACCTAAAAATTTTGCTATAATGAGTTTTGATAATTGGTGAAATGTAATTGTGCAATATTTAAATTGTGTTTTATCAATGAATGATTTATGTATTGTATTTTAAATTTTTATTGTGCACCACTGAGTATTTTTATACTCAGCGATAACTTGTTTTGCTGTTGCTGATAAGGGCAAGGAAAAAGCAGCAGAGTGAGCTGTTGGATTGGCAAGAACTTCTTGATCACTTTTGTACAGGTATTTATTTATACCCTTGTAATTATTTGATGTAAACATTTTAATATTGTATGTATCAATGTAAAGTTGTGCAGTTGTATAATAAATTGTAATAATATTATTTTTTGTATTTAATATCTGTAAATTAAACTTGTGAATGTAAATTAGCTTTATTGAATGAAATGATGAAATATTTTGAGATGACAAACTTGGATTAAATTGTGGAATTATTTTGAAGTGGAATTGACTTGAGTTATGTTGAATTGAGATTATTTGGAGGTTGGGAGTTGTGAAAAAATTTATTGGAAGTGTTTTTACAGGTTTTTGAAGAACTGTTTTCTCCAAATACAGACGGTACTCTGCCGAAATTTTTATAAAATTTGCGGAAGAATAAAATGGACAAAAATTTTTACTAATTTTGAGACTTCAATTAAATATTTTTAATTCCTACCAAAATGCTCACCACTTCCAAAATGTAAGAAAATGGTTTTAAAATCCCTTGTAGTGTACTTAATGAATTATCGGTAGGTGAAGTTCGGTAGTTCATTAGGTATTCTACGGGATCATGTTATGCCTTACAGAGGGGTAAGGTGTGACAAGCAGTATCAAACTCAAACCACCTATATACAAGATAACTGTGCTATCTCAGGTCTAAAGATTATATGCACTGATATGATTTACGATAATACATTGACAAGAGTAAACTCCATGTGCTTGTCATAAATGTCACTGGTTCGTCCTACTTATCATGTATAAGCGCCTATCATGTTTGTTATATGGCATGAGACTCACCATTCCATCTTATTTATATCTCATATAAATAACTTGGGAACAAACATGAATACAATCTTGCTGGAAAAGTCATGTCCTTATTATGAAGTATCCTCGATTGTGAACTTATTTATGATACTTTGTTCTAGAAACAACTTAAGAATAGAGTATATAAGAAAATATCAATGGACCTTTTCTATTACACATAAATATGTTGTGCAACACCCAGAACCTCCGAGTTATGAATAGTACCATTTTTGGTCCGTGACTAGTACTATTCAAAGACACCTTGAGGATCAAAAATAAATAGAAAATTAATTGAGATAGACGCAATAAAAATTCAAGTGAACCAAAAACCTAAGGATTTAACAGGTATCAAAAAAAAAAGAAAAAAAATTAAAGAAGGATTATGACCCGATAAGGGGCATTTTAATCAATTCACTTCAAGAGTTGACTTTTGACCAAAATGTAAATTAAATTAAATAAAAATAAAATATTGAATTATGAAGAAATATTAGGAAAAAATTAGAGTAAAAGTGAAAAGAAAATAAAAGAGGCAAAAAACTAAAATTTAAATTCCATTTTTTGACCTAATTAAAATTTAAGGGACCAATGGGCTTTGGACAACTCATTAAATGAATTAAAAAGGAATAAATAAGTATAAAAGAAGACAAAAGCCTCCCTTTCTTTCCCATTTAGTTACCACCCATTCTCTTTCCTTCTCTCTTTCTTTCTTCTTCTTTCTTCTTTCTCCATTGACACCCATTCTCAAAACTCAATTCCTAGCTTTTCCTCTATGGGTTTTGCATCTAATTGGTAGAGAGCATTAAATTAATATTTGATTTAGAGATTAAAAGTAAGGGGAAACAAGAGATTAGAAGAAAATTGAAGATTTGGGGAGTTGGAAGGAAGTCATTAAGAGGTAAGTTCTTTAATGCTCATTTTGTTATACAAACCTTAAATTAAGTTAGATTATGATGAAATTTCATAAGAAAATGAAAGGAAACATGCATGGAACCTAAACTAGGGTTTTGGCCAAATTGGAGAAAAATTAGAGTTTGATATATTTCAATGAAAATGATGATGAAATCAAGCTTAGTTGAAGTAGTATGCATGATTAGAGCAAAGAAATTGCATAAAATGTATATAAATTTAATTATGGGACATTAGGGTTCATGGGAAAATTGGGTTTTGGTGCTAGAGAGTGAAATTGGTGTGTGTAATGTTAAATTATGATCATTTGAGGTTTATTTAGTTTAAATTGACATTGGGTTGATGAATAGAAGTAATGAAATAGTAGGATTAGGGAAAATTGCAAACTTTGGTGTTTGAAAATTGTGGGGTTTGTGCTAGGAAGTGCCATTGATGTGTCAATGCTAAATTATAGTCATTTTGGGTGAATTAAATGTGAATTGAGGTTAGTTAGAGGGAATAACTGAAGAAATGAAAAATTTAAACCTAGGGCAGAATTTTCACACTGAGTTCAGTGTGTTTGACAGCCCATAAATTGAGCTACACAACTCCAATTGGTGTAAAACCAATTGGAAATGAAACTTAAGACATAGGGCTAGAATTTTCATGAAGAGACCCACCCCAGAAACTGCCCAGAAATTGCCTAAACCTTGGCTTGAACTTAGAGACACAATTCTGGAACCTGCAGAATTTGACCATATGAACAGTAAACTTTGCATGGCCATAACTCTCTCTAGAAAACTCTGATTTAGGCAATTCTTGAATCGATGGAAACCTAAGACATAGTAGAACATTTCATATGAAGGACTTGAGGCCAAATTATGGACTTAACCCAATCAAATTGCTGAGCAAAATTGAATCACCTAATCTGCAGAATTGCAAATTTACCATATGAACAGTAAACTTTGCATAGCCATAACTCTCTCTAGAAAACTCCGATTTAGGTGATTCTTTAACCAATGGAAACCTAAGATATAGTAGAACATTTCATATGAAGAGCATTATACCAAATTATGGACTTAACTTGACCAAATTGCTGAACGAAATTGGATTGATAAATCTGCCAGAACTAAATCTGCAGCATGAATAGTGACGTGAGCAGTAATTGTGTTTTGGGCATAACTTGAGCTACACAGCTCCAAATTAGGCGATTCAAAAAGGAAAATAAGGTTAAGACCTAAATGAACAATTTTCATGAAGAACACCTCATCAAATTATTATCGAAACTAGGTACAAATTAGGTTCAAATATTAGGGCTCCAAGCTGTCCCAAAACCAAAATATTCTAAAATTTTCAAAGCTAACTTGGGATGCATTATAAATGCATGCAATGAGTTCTTGGCAGCAATTGAGATTGGTATTGAGGTATTCTATTTGTGTATTTTCAGTAGAAAAAGAAGTTGGAACGGACAAGGAGAAGTAGGTAACAAGGAAGAAGAATTATTGAAGGTTTGTGTACAACTAACCTTTTTCTTTGTTTTAGCTTCGTAAATTGATTTGAATGAGTTTATTTGAATGAGTTTGATTTGAAATGAGTTTATTTTGAATGAGGTATGTTTTTCTCTTGTATTTGAGGAATTTGTGTGTTACCACCCCTTTTATGGGTTTTATGATGATTTGAATATGTTATTGTTTTACAAACGTGATTATTGATTTAGAAACTCTTGAAAGTTGTTTTGAAACCATAGTTAGCATGACAGTCCCTTCGGAACTCCTTAGTAGTAATGGCTACTTAGGGTTTTATAATTGATATTGATTATGTCTCCCATTAATAATGGTTAGTGGGGTTAGACTATATGAGTACTCATTAGCTAGCTAGCCCTTCCCTCATTAATAATGGTTAGTGAGGTTGAGATTGCTTTTTCGTGGTGTGCAACACGGCATTGATCGTGAAATTTTGTGTCATGGCCTAAACTGTGTGTTGATGTTGGCAACACTAATGCTTTGTGAATTATGATTTATGAAGTGTGATTTCTCATTTGAAATGTTATTCCAATAAATGGCTCTTATGGACTTAGAACTATTGTGAAGTTTTCATGTTTAAGAAAAATGTGATTTATTATGCTTTGACAAATTGTATTTTATCTTAAGTTTTAAAGTTATTAGTTGTGCACCACTGAGTGATATACTCAGCGATAGCTTTTTTATGCTGTCACAAGTAAGGGAAAGGAGAAGGCTACCGAGTGAGAGACTTGGAAGCAGCATTTGGCATTGATTGTGGGTATATATAGTAGGTATACCCCTGTAATTTCCTTTCGATGTATTTTATACCTATATGTATGGATGTACAGACATTGAGCAGTTTGTATTTAAAAGCATTGCATTGCTATCACACTTTGAGTTTGTAACTATTTTGTATTTTACTTTGAGACTTATGAAAATGTAACTTTTGCAGTATTTAGTCTATCATTATTTCCAATGAATGCTTACATGGAATTTTAACTATTCTCATGCAGTTTTTCGCAAAAGAATTGATAAGATAAAAAGTTATGGTTTGTTTTAAAATCCTTTGTAGCATAACTAATGGGTTATCTGCAGGTGGGGTTCGATAATTCATTAGGTATGCTACGGGAACATGTCGTGCCTTACAAAGGACAGGGTGTGACATGTTATGTAAACAAAAGAGTGAAAATGCCTTTTATTAATAAAATATATATAAGATACATACTAAATGATATGCTCTAGGGCATACTACTAACAATCTCCCACTAGCACTAGAGCCATTCATTACAATACCTTAGACCCATCTTCTCAAGATGTCGGTCTAACTGAGCTTGTGACAAAGGCTTAGTGAATTGATCAGCTAGATTTTTAGCTGATGCTATTTTCTGCATGGTTGTATCGCCTTGCCCAACTATTTCTCTGATAATGTGGTAGTGCCTTTCTATGTGTTTGGATTTCTAGTGTGACCAGGATTTCTTATATCCAAATAGCTTCCTTTATAGCATCTGATGCAGCAATATACTCAGCCTTGGTAGTGGAATCTGCAGCCGTACTCTGTTTGGAACTATTCCAACTAACTGCACCTCCATTACAAATGAACACATACCCAGAGGTAGACTTTCTATCATCGATATCTTATTGGAAATCAGAATCAGTATAACCATCCAATTGCAAGTCACCATCTCCATGAATCAAGAATAAATCTTTAGTAGTTCTCAAGTAATTAAAGATGTTCTTGATAGCTATCCAGTGTTCCAAACCTGGATTGGATTGATACCTGCTAGTCAAACTAACAGCATATGCGATATCCAGCCGAGTACACAACATTGCATATATTAAACTTTTAATAGCCGAAGCATATGGAATCCTGGCCATTTTGTCCTTTCTTTTTTTCAGGTGTCTTTGGAGATATCTCTTTAGAAAGGTGGATACCATGTCTCACTGGTAACAATCCTCTCTTGGAATCAAGCATGTTAAACCTCTTTAACACATTTTCCAAGTATAGACTTTGGGATAAACCAATTCTTCTTTTTGCTCTATCTCTATAAATGCAAATCCCAAGAATATAGGTTACCTCCCTTAAGTATTTCATGGAGAATGTATTTGACAACCATACCTTTACAGTTGTCAACATACCTGTGTCATTACCCATCAACAGTATGTCATCCACATATAAGACAAGGAAAGCGATAGCACTGTCACTAGCCTTCTTATATACACATGGCTCCTCTTCATTTTTGATAAAACCAAATGACTTAATGGCTTCATCAAAACGGATATTCTCTAACTCCTTGCAGCTTGTTTCAACCCATAAATGGATCACTTTAGCTTGTACGCTTTGGAACCATCTTGAGATTCATAGTATGCAGTTATTACTAATAGAATCGTAATTGATTTAAGCATGGCAATAGGCAAGAAAGTCTCCTCATAGTCGATTCCTTGCCTTTGGCGAAACCCTTTCGCTACTAGCCTTGCCTTATAGGTCTTTACCTTTCCATCAGAACCAATTTTCTTCTTGAAAACCCATTTGTTCCCTATAGGTACAATACCTTCAAGTGGGTCAACAAGATCCCAAACTTGATCCTTATACATGGAATCAATCTTGGATTTCATAGCATCAATCCATTTTGAAGAGTCTATATCTGATATAGCTTCTTCATAGGTAAGTGGATCATGTTAGTAGTATGCCTTAGAGCATGTCATTTAGTATGTATCTTGTACATGTTTTTATTAATAAAAGGCATTTCCACTTTTCCGTTTACGTGACATATATATGTGTAATAGAAAAGGTCCATTGATATTTTGTTAGAAATTATATTCCTAAGTTGTTAAGAATATGAGTGACAGTATTTCTAGTACAAAATATCATAAATAGGTTCACAATTGAGGATACTTCATAATAAAAACATGACTTATTCAGAAAGATTGTATTCATGTTTGTTCCCAAGTTATTTATATGAGATATAGATAAGATGGAATGGTGAGTCTCATGCCATATAACAAACATGATAGGCACTTATACATAATAAGTAGGCCGAACCAGTGACACTTATGACAAGCACATGGAGTTTACTCTTGTCAATGCATTGTCATAAATCATATTAGTGCATATAATCTTTAGACATGTGATAGCATAGTTATCTTGTATATAGGTAGTTTGAGTTTGATACTGCTTTCATACTTGTACTGTGTATGGGTATATGGGCATGTGTTGGCTCCTACTAGTTATATATGGAGGTAGGTGTTGATGAAGATGGAATCTGTTCCTCTAAGTAAATAGAGATAAAATCCTATGTTCATTTAATTTTTCTTGATGTTTCAAGTTCCTGGCCAGGGCAGATAGATTTATTCAGAAAGAGTTTCTGATGAGAAAATATTTTTAATCAAGAACTAGAATTAAAAGAGAACATAATATTCATAGCAAATGGAGTTTGACATAAACCATGACTCCAGCTTGAGTTGGGATTTTGTAACAGAGAGATTCTAGTGCATGGTAACATATGATTATAGGTTCATTTAAGGTAAACCTTATTACTGATTGGGTGGCCATGGCATGCTATGCTAGGTGTTAACCATGGTCTATGAGGTGCATCAAATGATTTAGAGAAATCATTTACAGTAAGAAAGAGTTCTGATGATATTAAGAGTTGATATCATATCTCATTGCCAATTAGTGATGAGCCTAGTAAGTCACACACATACACAAGTTGTCACCTAATTAAATATGATTTAATTAATTAATTGAAGAGTTTAATTGATTAATTAAATAGGTTTGGTTTGCAATTAGATTGCAAAGTCCCTAGCATAACTTGAAACCAAATCTAGATTATTGGATGTAGAGTATAAGTTAAATTTATATTTAAAGTGTTTAAATATGAATTTAATTAATGAGAAATTAATTAGTAAAGATTAATTAATTGATTTATATTTGATATAAATTGATTAGAAGAAGAGAAATAATTATTTTGGGTTGAGAACTCAAAATTAAGACACAGGGGCATTTTGGTCATTTCACAGGGTGACATGTAGCACCATGAGATGGTGACACATGGCATTATACATAAGCTTGCCCAATGTCTTAAGATGATTAAATTAAGATTAAATATAGGTTTGACACTTGGCACAATGTGATTGGGTCAATTAAACCTTGAACCAATCAGTGGGTGACATGTGGCAAGGGTTTAATGTGTTGACCTAGCTATATAAGTGTTGTTATGAAAGGAAAATAATACAACCAGCAGCTATCCTCCTTTGTGCCACCACCTTGAAGTTCCCCTTCTCTTCTTCTTCATCTCTCACTAATTCCAAGAGATTAGCAAATAATCTCTTGAATTGAAAAATACTAGAAATTGTTTATAGTGTCATGTTTACATCTTTAATCTCTCAAAAGGCAAAACTTGATTTTCTAATTAATAGAAAAAGCTTTAGAAGTTGTTCAAGGGTCGCCATAGGTGTTCTTGGTGTGGACAAGCTAGAGGGATAACATCTGGTGTCCTGAAGATGCATCTGAAAGGCACAAATACACTGTAGCGCATCAAGAGGTTAATGCATTTGTTCTTGATCTCATCTAGGGTTCTAAAATTAATCTGATTAATTTTTAAAATCTTAAATGGAAAATACAGATCCAAAAACATATTAAAAGTGTTTTAATATGTTTTTTATCATTGAAATCAAATAGATAAAAATAAATATTGCATGATGCATGTGACCTTAGGTGAAAATTTTTTGAATTCAATGGTATAAACTTGTGTTTTTCATGCTTCCGCTCCTTCAATTGGTATCAAAGCCACTATATTTGCCCTTTAGATTGTTGATTATATAATTTAATTGTGTGTTTGATCATGAGATGATTTATCCATTGCTGGTTGCAATGGATGTGTAGCGGCATGCTTGAAGAACGCCATCTTTGGTGCGCCAATTTTGGCTTCCATGGGTGGCTCAAGGTTTGGCTTTTTAATTTGCAATTGTTGTATGATCTAAAAGCTCATCCTAGGTCTAATTAAATTGTTTAATTAGAATTTTAATTACACAATTAAATTTTGATTCAAATCAGAATTTTAAAAATTGTTTGAATGTGATTCAAATCTGAATTTTAAAAGTTGTTTGAATGTGATTCAAATCTGAATTTTTAAAGTTGTTTGAATCATATTTAAATCTGATTGTTTAAAGTTGTTTGAATAATATTCAGATCTAAATTTTTAAAAATTATTTGAATGTGATTCAAATATGTTTTTTTAAAAATTGTTTGAATGTGATTCAAATCTAAATTTTTAAGGTTGTTTGAATGTGATTCAAATCTGAGTTTTTAAATTTGTTTGAATGAGATTCAAATCTGAATTTTTAAATTTATTTGAATCATATTCAAATCTGAATTTTTAAGTTGAATATGAGATATTTAATTTAATTTAAGTATGTATGTTTTATTTAATTATTAAATAGTGATATACATGATGGATGATCATGGAATATAAAAGACCAATGTGATTGAATTATTTCTTTTATGTTTCTTTGGGATTGTAAATTAATTAATTTATTTTAATTTATTTTGAGCATGTATTATTAAGGTTGTAATAATTTTTGGGTTGTAATTTCATTTATTTAATTCTTGTAAATTCGCCTTGGTATGCCAAGGATTACTGTGTAATATTGGATTGTAAGAAGATCAAGGAGGTCAAGAGCATTGGTGGGACCAGTGGGAGGAATTCAATATCAAGTGTTGATTATGTACTCCTTCAGCAACTCTTGTAAAATGAATGAATGAAATGCAACTAGGAATGCCCTGATTCAATTCTTAGTGGCTCAGAATTGAATCCCTTAGAAAGTCTATGATCATACTATATTTACTGCTTATCCATGAATGCATGAGATGTATGGGAATGTATGCAATTATATGATATATGCATGCCAAATGGATAATGTGCAAAGCAAGACCTTTATAGTAATTAGGATGACCATAAAATCTTCCAAACAAATGATTAAGTTGGAAATGCTATAATTAAAGTAATTATAACATGGGCCCTCCATTGGGGAAATTATTTTAAGAAATTTTAAATAGTTGCATAAGATGCAATTAATTTAAGAGATTTTCTTAAGAATAATTGTTAAGCATGATATGCTGTAAATATGTAAATGGTTTGGTGGCCAATATTGGATGTACCTGAGGACATTAAAATTATTTGCATAATTACAGGCTCAATGGGATTAACTTAACTAATGCAAGATATGTTAATAATGGATGTACCTGAGATTTTGAGCATTAGGGGCTAGGTAAAGGATTGAACCTCACATAAGATGTGATGGGCAAGGAGTTGCTCACTTATAGTTTATTATAATTCCAATAATGGATGTACCTGAGGATGATCAATAGAATTATAAGAATTCAATCACCCACTAGAAATCCATCCAATTAGGATTTCCGTTTTTTACTTTGGAAGTGTAGGATTCGCTAAGTTAGTGGGAGGACCAATTTGATTAAAAGACCATAATCATTTTGGTTAATTACATGATACATTTACTAATTAATCTGGTTATTTTCTGCAGTTAATTTCTGATAATAATGAGCACAAAACAACCACCACCATCCAATATCCTTGCAAGCATACTTGATCGCAATAGATTGACAGGACCTAATCTCTCTGATTGGCTAAGAAATTTGAAACTTGTCCTGAACCTTGAACATATAGGATATGTTATAGATTCAAATGTTCCTGGTCCCTTACCTCCAGAGGCCACTCAAGAGGAACATAAAACTTTGGACAAGTGGAAGGAGCATGATATGAGAGCCAAGTGTTACATGCTTGCTTCTATGAGTAATGAGTTACAGAAGCAGCATGAGAACATGCAGAGTGCGAGTGAGATCCTCCTTCAGCTACAAGAGTTGTATGGTGAGCACAGCAGGAATGCTAGGTATGAGATATCTAGGCAGCTATTCCGCATGAGGATGTCTGAGGGACAGAATATTGGGGATTATGTCCACAAGATGATTCGGCTGATTGAGCAGTTAGAACATTTTGACTTCAACATGGATTTCCAACTACAGACGGATTTGATCCTTCAGTCCCTTCCTGAGTCTTTTGGGAATTTTGTGATAAATTTCCATATGACTAAATAGGAATGCACCTTAGCTGGTTTACTCAACATGCTGGTTATTGCTAAAAAGAATATGCCGGGCAATAAAGGAAAAGAGGTAGCTTTGATTGCATCTTCTTCTACTGGAATGTCCAACAAGAAAAAGGACAATAAGAAAAAGAAATCTCAGATTCCTGGTCCTTCTAATAAAATAGCTAAACAGAAAGGGAAGACTAAAGCTGATGGAGGCAAAGGAAAGTGTTTCCACTGCCAGAAGGATGGGCACTAGAAAAGGAACTGCCCAGTGTATCTTGCTTTTCTGAAGGACAAGAAGGATACACCTTTGGAAGGTATGTCCATATATTGTTATTTAGATTCTAATGATACTCATAGTTTATCTACAGCTTTGGTTTTAGGTACTGGTGCCAGTTCTCATATTTCTAATGATATGCAGGAACTAGCAAATAGTAGCAGCTTACGTTCTCAAGATGTTAGAGTCCGGATTGGCAATGGCTCAACTGTTGAAGCTTTAGCCATAGGATCTAAATATTTTTACATGTCTGAACATGTTTTGCGTTTGGATAATATTTTATATGTACCTGATGCTTTTAAGAACATCATTTTTATATCTAGTTTGACTAGAAATGGCTATGAATTTCAGTTCACAGATGATGTTTGCAATATTTATTTTGGAAATAAATATGTTGGTTCAGGTTATATGAATGATGGTCTTTATTATTTGGATAATAATGACAAACCCAAAATGAATGCAAGTGATCTAAATGAATGCAATGCCATGGTGAAAACCAACTCAAGTTCAAAATATATTTGGCACTTAAGGTTAATCTTATTGCAGAAGATAGGATTGCAAAATTGGAGAAAATGGGGATTCTATCCTCATTGGGCTCTGAGCCTACTCCAACTTGTGAATCTTGCCTTCAGGGCAAAATGACTAGATCACCCTTTGTTGGACAAGGGCTAAGGGCAGAAAATATTTTGGAGCTAATACATAATGATGTATGTGGTCCATTTAAGGAAATGGCTAAAGGCAGTTTTCATTACTTTATTACCTTTAATGTTGATAAATCAAGGTTTGGGTATTTGTATTTGATGAAATACAAACGTGAATCCTTTGAAAAGTTCAAAGAATTTAAATCTGAAGTAGAAAATCAAACAGGAAAGAGTATTAAATCTCTTCGATCAGATTGGGGAGGTGAATATTTGAGTACTGAATTTGATGAATACTTGAGAGAGCACGGCATTATTTCCAACTGACTCCTCCAGGAACGCCATAGCTGAATGGTGTATCTGAAAGGGGAAATCGTACCCTATTGGATATGGTACATAGTATAATGAGCTATACTAATATGCCAATCTCCTTTTGGGGATTTGCATTAGAATCAGCTTTGTATATTCTGAATAGGATTCCATCAAAATCAGTTTCTTCCACACCTTATGAGATATGGCATGGAAGAAAACCAAGTCTTAAGCATGGTAAGATTTGGGGTTGTCCAGCATATATCAAAAAGCTGAACACTGATAAATTGAAAAGCAAGATTAGAAAAAGGTCGATTTGTTAGATATCCAAAAGATAGTTTTGGATATTATTTTTATTTGCCTACATCATAAAAGGTTGTGGTGATTAGAGATACTACATTTCTTGAACAACAGTTTGTTCAAGAAGGAGGCAAAGGAAGGTAAATAGAGTTGGAATTGGAGAATTTTAACCAACCAACAGATCAGATGGATATAGATCAATCTAGTCAACCTACACCCATTGATGTAACATCTACAGCTGTTCCTCGTAGAACAGCCAGGGTATCTCACCCACCAGTGAGATATGGTTTCCTTTATGAAGAAGAATAAGAATTGTCTATTCATGAAGAAGTAGATCATGAAGATGAGCCACTTACCTATGAAGATGCTATATCAGATATAAACTCTTCAAAATGGATTGTTGCTATGAAATCTGAAATTGATTCCATGTATAAGAATCAAGTTTGGGATCTTATTGACCCACCTGAAGGTATTGTACCTATAGGGAACAAATGGGTTTTCAAGAAGAAAATTGGCTTTGATGGAAAGATAGAGACCTATAAGGCAAGGCTAGTAGCAAAAGGGTTTCGCCAAAGGCAAGGAATCGACTATGAGGAGACTTTCTCACCTGTTGCCATGCTTAAATCAATTAGGATTTTATTAGCAATAGCTGCATACTATGATTATGAGATTTGGCAGATGGATGTCAAAATAGCTTTTCTCAATGGATACATTGAAGAAAACATTTTCATGGAACAACCTAGGGGTTTTGAATCCCAAGATGGTTCCAAGGTATGCAAGCTAAAGCAATCCATTTATGGGTTGAAGCAAGCTTCGAGGAGTTGGAACATCCGTTTTGATGAAGCCATTAAATCATTTGGTTTTATCAAAAATGAGGATGAGCCATGTGTATATAAGAAGGTTAGTGACTGTCACACCTTACTCCTCTATAAGGCATAACATGATCTCGTAGAATACCTAATAAACTACCGAACTTCATCTACAGATAACTCATTGAGTACCCTACAAGGGATTTTAAAACAATTTTCTTACTTTTATAAGTGGTGAGCATTTCTAAATATATATTAAAATCATTTAATTAAAGTTGAAAACTAGTTAAAAATTTTGGCCCATTTTATTTTTTCACAAATTTTATAAAAATTTTCAGCAGAGTGCCGTTTATATTTTGAGAAAACAGTTCTTCAAATTCCTGTAAAAAGAACTTCTAATAATCTGTCTCAACAACTTCTTCAAATTCACAATCAATTTCAACATCATTATTGTCACACCCTACTCCTCGTAAGATGTAACATGTTCCCGTAGTACACCTAATGAATTACCGTACTTCACCTACTAGTAACCCATTAAATATACTATAAGGGATTTTAAAACAATTTTCATTCATTTTGGAATTGGTGAGTAATTTTTTTTTTTAATTTTAAAAATCTTCATTTAGAGTCCAAACATAAATTAATTTTTTGGATATTTAAAATCTCCGCAATTTTTACAAAAATTTCAGCAGAGTACCGTCTATATTTTGAGAAAACAGTTCTTCGAAACCTGAAAATAGAAACACTCCCAATATATTTTTCAATCACAAGTCCAATTGCAATCACCAAACTTCAAATCAACAACAATAGCAGCACTTCAATTCAAAATCCAAATTGCAAATTAAGAATTAATATCTCAAAACATTTCATAAGTCATGCATATTGCATTTTAAATCATTAATTTACAATCATAAGTTAATTTACAGATGCAAAATCTCAAAAATAATATTATTACAATTTTAACTGTACAACTGCTCAAATTACAGAGATACATATGCATACTACCATATTTACATCAAAATAAACTACCAGGGTATCGACAAATACCCATACAAAAATTCTTCAATTGTGCTCTTCTCTAACTGTAGCAGCTCACTCTGCTGCTATGTCCTTTTCTCTATCTGCGACAGCAAGTTAAAGCTATTGCTGAGTATATAAATACTCAGTGATGCACAATAAAGCATAAAATGCATAATATAAAACATTTATGAACAAATCATCATTTAAAAATCTCATAATTGCATTTCAAAATTTTTTTTTCCTCAAATCACATTTATAACAAATCATAATTTTCAAAGCTTAAGATAGCACAACTTGATCAAACAATTTAATAAATATAGTGTTGCCAAACAATAACACAACTTAGGCTATGACACAAAATTTTCAAACATGCTATGTGTACATCACGACAAGGCAAACACCCTCACTAATCGAAATCAAAGAGGGAGGTGGCTAGCTTGTAACATCCCTAAATTCGGTAGTGCGTTCTACTGCTCCTGTGACCAGTGTTGTCCAGACAGCTAGGATGCCTAGAACTACACTTCGATATGAGTGAGGAGACATAAAATAATGAAATACAAGAAAAGAAAATACAAGAAAAACAAAGAAAAAAAAATAGCAAAGAAACGTAACCAAGTTAAGCGAGCCGAGAACCCTAACGATGGGTGACCGCACCGGGAAGTCACGGCATGGACCGTTGACTAGCCTTGGACAGCGGATAACCCTAGAAAATATTTTTAGGACTCAAAAAAATATTTATTGAAGTATAAATATCATTAGAAATATCAAAGAAAAATTAAATAATTAGTACAAAGAAAAGTGAGAAATCGAAAAACGGACAAAACCCGGTGTTACCGAAAAATTGAGAATACAACCCGAACAGGGGCATTGTGGTCATTTGACATCCCGAGTTGTCTTTTGACCTAAATTTCCATTAAAAATAAATAATATTACACTTGGAAAATATAATGAAAATTAATTTAGGGGTACCTAATGTAAATAGTAAAAATGGAGGGTAAATTGACTAATTAACACATTTAAACATATAATATAGTTTATAATTGGTGAGTGGAGCACTAAGGATTATAATAACTATTAAATGGGTAGATTTCTCCACTAACTAACTCATTTTCTTCAAGCTTCCAACAATGGCCGATTGTCACTCCCAATTCTCCATGGAAAATTTTCCATGCAAAGCTTAATTCTCTCCCATTTTCAACATAAAACCATAAATTCTCTTCATTAAACTTGGTCCACACCTCTTAGGCAGATTATAGGGAACAAAAAGAAAGAATTTTGGTGAAGATTTAATAAGCCCCTGCAATAGGTAAGTGTTTAAATTATGTTTTTTCTTAAGTAAAGTTTATGGGAAGCTTGAGATAAAATGATTGATGAAGAAATTTTGAGTTTTTGGTGAGTTATGATGGTGTGTACTTTTGGCAGCCATGGAAACACCTTGAAGGTAGTTTAATTATGCTTGTAAATGGTGAATTAAATGATTGATTAAATGTATATTGTGTAGGAAATTGTTTGGGTAATGTATACTTAGTATATGTAAATGTAAAATGAGATTTAAAGCTTGGAAAGTAATGGAATGTAAGTGTACCATTGCGGCAGTTTGTTAACTCTTGAGGAATGCTGGAATTCATGATTGGTTTATGGAATAATGATGTTAAAATGTGTTGGTTGTTATGGCAGTTTGAGTGTATGTATGGTGGTGTGAAGTGGGACATGTAAATGAGCATGAATTGGTGATTGAATTGTTGTAAATTGAATTGGACAAATTCTGCACTTGTTGGTGCACATTGAATGTAATTGTAAGCTGCCAAAATGACCTATAATATGTTTTAAATTATGTTTAGGTTGTGGTACAACCAGAAATGGTTTGAATGTTAAGTTTGGAGAGTATTAAAAGTGATGCTTGATGTGTATGCAAGAATTGCAATAAGGCAGTTTGAGTTTTAGGCCTATAAGTTTAATTGTGTGGCTCCAATTGGTATGAGACCATTGGAGGTGAAACTATGCACAAAATGTGCCAACTTTCATGAAGGATGCATGCCAAAATTCTGCTTGCAAGGTAGCTTGAAAAATGACCAAATCTGGATTAAGTGCAAATAAGGCCTGAAAATTGACTATTTGGGCAGCAGTTAATGTTTAGGCCATAACTCACTCAAAACAGGTCCAGTTAACCTGAAATTTTAACCATGAATAGTTAAGACCCATATCTACAAGTCTTATGAAGACACCAAAGCCCAGAAATGACCATAAGCAAGTCAAACAGCTTGCACAAGTTCGGGTCCAAAAACTGGCCGAACCTAAAATGACCTAAAGTGATCAATTTTGGTGCAATTTGACCAGCAATAGTAAAATGACCATAACTTGGTCTACATAACTCAGAACTACCTGAAATTTTGCCCCGCATTCCATAAGACATAGATCTACAAGTTTGTAGTTTTGACCGAAACCTGAAAACTGAGGGAACTAGGTCGTCCTGCTAGGTCAAACTAGTATCCCGGAATCCAGCAAATTGCAAGAAAATGCAGTATACACGGAAATGAACTTGGTAACATGTACCAACCCTAAAATACTATCAAATGTGTCATATTAATAACATTAAAACCTAATTTACCTAGAATGCATCGAGGATCGATATATTAGGTTGATTAAGCAAATAATAACATTCAGTGAATTATTTATCAAATATTATCGTTAGAGACAGTTTAATTAAGTACTGAAACACTTCAAATTGTGTTTCTTAGTTAGCAAAGATTCAGGAAAAGGGAAGGAAACACTGAGTCTAGACCAGGAGACAGTTATCAGAGGTTTATGCACAACAACTATTTCTTTTGAATTTTTCAATTGAAATGAATTATGACTATTTGTACATTATTGTTTTAAATTATGGAAATGTGTTTGAATGGATATTTATCGCTTGAAAAGCACTGTAAATGGTTTGAAATTGTGAGAAATTGTTAGAATGATATTGATGAATACTTATTGATTGAAAAGCATTGGAAATGGTTTGAAACCACAGCTATCATGTATATTGATTGTATTCCTCACTAGCTTGTCTAGTGGGACGAATTGAATTCCCTCTTTGGCTGAAGTGTTGAGGTGTGTGCCTGTTAAGGACGAATTGAATGAGTACTCATATTTTTGCTAGCTAGCTATGTTATTCCTCATTAGTCATTGACTTTTGGGACGAATTGAATACCTCATTAGCCATCGATTTTTGGGACGAATTGAACTTTGGAACATGATTAAGCTGTGTGTGGCTTATTGATATGTATTGTGAAATTGTGAAATGGAGTTTGAATTCTTATTGACATTCATTGTCTTTTGAATTTAACTATGTTTTGATTACTGAGATTTATTGTGATATTGTGTTAAATTTCTTCTGACATTCATTGTCTTGAATTTAACTATGATTTTACGTATCTATCATTTAAATGATTTATGAATTGTGATTTAAAGTTGTATTTGGTTAAGGTTGTGCACCACTGAGACATTGTCTCAGCGATAGCTTTTCATTGCTGTCGCAGGTAGACAGACGGATAGGGCAGCAGACTAGGCTGCTAATACATCCAGCGAGAGATTATCGGGTATAATGAGTATACCACATTTTGCATTTTGTACTATAACGTATGACCACTGTATGTACATAGTGTTCTTGGTTTTGAGCAGTTGTAAATTCAAATTGTACATTGAAGTTGTAAAATAATTATGAGTTATTTTGGCTTGTAAAAATTGTAGTATATTTCTTGTATCTCAGTCTTTGAAAAATCACTGTGGATTTGAGTTGAGAAATATGTTGTGTTGAGAAATATGTTGGAATTGAGATTTGGAAATATATTGAAGTGCTTTTTACAGGTTTTCTGAAAAACTGTTTTATCCAAAATACAGATGGCACTCTGCCAAAAATTTTTACAAAAATTCTAAATAATTCAAATGTGTTAGTTCTATCACTTCAGTCAAAAAGGTTTTTAACACCTGTAAATAGTGCTCACCACTGTAAAAGAAGTAAGAAAAGTTTTTAAAATCCCTTGTAGTGTATTTAATGGGTTATCGATGAGCGGAGTTGGTAATTCATTAGGTATACTACGGGATCATGTTATGCCTTACAGAGGGGTAGGGTGTGACATGTTTTAGTGGTATCAGAGCAAAGTTTTTAAATTCTATTTTCACATGTTACTTGAATATTCTTTCTTCATAGTACAACTGCTCAATATCATTGTTTGATACATACAGTACATTACATTATAAATATGCACTAACAGGAGGAAATCTTCTTGTGTTAATTGTTCAGGAGGTCTAAGATCCTTGAATTGACCATGGAAGAGGGTGATCGTTCAGTCGATCAATCTATTGAGGCTGAGGTGCAAGGGGATGCCCCAGCCCTACACAATGTTAGTGGTTCAGCAGCACCAGCCCCTATAGTACCGTAGTTCCCTGCTCAGTTCGCTCAGCAGATGGCTGCGATGTTCCAACAAATGGCTGGTAATGTGCCTACTCAAGTCCCAATACAGCCACCAGTGGTACAACCACAGTCTCCTACTAGGCAGTATGAGAAATTGATGAAGTATGGGGCTACAGAGTTCAAGGGGACAGTAGATCCTCTAGAGGCTGAATAGTGGTTAGAGAGGATGGATAGGGTATTCAAGAAACTGCATTGCACAGAGAAATTCAGATTTGAATAGTCAGTATCTTTGCTACAGGGGGATGCTTATGACTGGTGGAAAACCATTCCCCACAGTCTGGTAGAACCTGCAGTGCTAACATGGAATGACTTTCTCAGGGAATTCAGACAAAAGTATGTCCCAGATGCTTATGTAGACCAGAAGTTACAAGAATTCCTAAGTCTGAAATAAGGGAACAGATCAGTGGCTGAGTATGAAAGAGAATTTTCCTGCCTGAGCCATTATGCAGTGAGTCTACTTTCTACTAGCAGGGAGAGATGCAAGAGGTTTGAAACCGGCTTGATGCCCAGTATCAGACTACAAGTAGTCGGATTCAAACACACTAACTTCTTTGAACTTGTTTCTCAAGCCCTAGAGTTGGAAAGAATTGAGTCTGAAGCAGCTCCTGAGAAAAAGAAATCAGAGAAGATAGAGAAAGAGGGAAAATCAGTAGAACAGAGTTCTAGTGGTCCTACTGGAAAGAGGAAGAATCATGGGGGACATGGCAGAGGTGGCAAGAAGTCTGGTAGAGGAAGATATTCAGGACAGAGACCTCCACTATCTGGTCAGCAGAGTTCCAGAAGTTCCTATCCTCCCCGCCAATGTGAAACTTGTAGAAAAAATCATGGTGGGATATGCTATAAGGCTATTGGAGCCTGTTATAACTGTGGAGGCACAGGACACTTTGCCAAGGACTGCACCAGTAGTTGTACAGTTAGACCACCTCCTACTACTGCAGAAGGGTCAGTTCAGAGCCCTATCACCAGAAGTTCACAACCACCCAGCAGAGGTAGAGGCAGGGGTAGAGATAGCCCAGCAGGTAGCCAAGGCACAGTGAAACATTCAGAGCAAGACAGTGCTCCGGTCAGAATCTATGCAATGAGACAGAGAGAAGAGGCCGAGACATCTGATGTTGTGGCTGGTACCTTCTCAACTTTTAACCAATATGTGTTTGTGTTATTTGATCCGGATTCTACCCATTCTTATGTGAGTGCTAGCATCATTGATTGCATTGCTGTTCCATGTACAAAAATGGACTTTGAGGTGCTAGTAACAAGTCCGCTAGGACAGGAGGTCAGGGTTAATAGAATATATAGAGATTGTCCTTTGGTGATCCAAGGACACACTTTTCTGTCTGATTTCATTGAAATGCCGTTTAGAGATTACGATATCATCTTGGGCATGGATTGGTTAGCTAGGCATCATGCCATGATTGACTATAGGCTAAAGACAGTCACTTTTGGTCTCCCTCAGTACAGTGATGTGGTAATACATGGGGAGAGGCAATTATTACCATCAAACATCATTTTGGCTGCACTAGCCAGAAAAATGATCAGAAAGGGGTGTGAAGCCTACTTGGCACATGTGGTAAACACCCAAGTGGGGAGTCCAGCATTGAAGGACATCCCTACAGTACATGACTTTCCAGATGTGTTTCCTGATGAATTGCCAGGATTACCTCCGGAAAGAGAAGTGCAGTTTGAAATTAATGTTATGCCTAGTGTGGATCCAATCTCCATAATGCCATACAGAATGGCACCAGCAGAGTTGAAGGAGTTGAAGATACAATTGTAAGAATTACTTGAAAAGGGCTTCATCCGCCCTAGTGTGTCACCTTGGGGAGCACCAGTGTTGTTTGTTAAGAAGAAGGATGGTACTCTCCGCTTATGCATTGACTACCGGCAGTTGAATAAGGTGACAATAAAGAATAGATATCCATTGCCTCGCATTGATGATCTGTTTGATCAGTTGAAGGGTGCAGCTGTATTCTCCAAAATTGATTTACGATCTGGTTATTATCAGTTGAAGGTGCAAGAGCAGAGTATTCCAAAAATTGCTTTCAGAACTTGGTATGGCCATTATGAGTTTCTAGTAATGCCATTCGGGTTAACAAATGCTCCAGCTGCTTTTATGGATCTGATGAACACTATCTTTATACCATATCTTGATCAATTTGTGGTGGTGTTTATTGATGACATTTTGATATATTCGAGGAATGTAGAGGAGCATGATAGACATCTGCAGATTGTACTGCAGACTTTAAGGGAGAAACAGCTATACGCCATATTGTCGAAGTGTGAATTTTGGCTGAAAGAAATCTCCTTTTTGGGACATGTTGTGTCAGCTAAAGGGATCAAGGTAGATTCCAGCAAGGTAGAAGCTATCCTTAATTGGAAGCCACCCAGGAACATCACAGAAATTCACAGTTTTATGGGTTTAGCTGGATATTACCGTCGGTTTGTGAAAGGGTTTTTTATGTTATCTTCTCCACTGACCAAGCTGCTTCGGAAAGATGTAAAATTTCAGTGGACTGATAAATGCCAGCAAAGTTTTGATGAGTTGAAAAGGTGTTTGACTGAAGCTCCAGTCCTCACTTTACCTACCCCGGGTAAAGAATACACAGTTTATAGTGATGCTTCTCACAATGGTTTAGGCTGTGTATTGATGCAAGATCGTAATGTCATTGCTTATGCATCATGGCAGCTAAAACCGCATGAGAGGAACTACCCAACACATGATCTGGAGCTAGCAGCTATTGTTTTTGCTCTGAAGATCTGGAGACACTATTTGTATAGAGAGAAATGCTACATTTACATAGATCACAAGAGCTTGAAGTATTTGGGCACCCAGAAGGAATTGAATTTGAGGCAGAGGAGATGGTTAGAACTCATTAAAGATTATGATTGCTTAATAGACTATCAGCCAGGGAAAGCAAATGTAGTGGCTAACGCCTTAAGTCGCAAGACTATGGCAAGTCTCAGAATTTCTCCTTTGTCCATGGTATATGAATTGAAAACACAGCATGCCAGTTTAGAGATTGATGATGAGGGACAGACAGTAGCTGCATGGCATGTGCAGCCAGTGTTGATTGATCAGATCAGAATGGCTGCTCAGAGTGATGAAAAATATCAGAAGCTACTGAAAGAAGTCTAGCAGGGCAAGAAACCTGAATTCTCTATGAGAGATGATGGTTTATTACTACATCAGGGCAGAATGTGCATTCCTAATGATGCTGAATTGAGACAGATCATTATGAAGGAAGCACATGAGTCTCCTTTTGCTATGCACCCTGGTGGAACTAAAATGTACAGAGGGCTGAAAGAGCATTACTAGTGGATGGGTATGAAGAGGGATATAGCTGAGTTTGTTTCCAAATGCCTAAATTGTCAGCAAGTAAAGGCAGAACATCAAGTTCCAGCTGGTTTGTTACATCCTTTATCAGTACCAGAGTGGAAATGGGAACGAATAACTATGGATTTTGTTACAGGACTTCCAAGAACACAGAGTAATCATGATGCAGTATGGGTTATAGTTGACAGATTGACTAAGTTTGCTCACTTTTTGCCAGTTCGGATGGACCATAGCCTAGAAAGATTGGCCAGATTGTACATATATGAGATTGTAAAATTGCATGGAGTGCCAGTATCAATTGTCTCTGACTGAGATCCTAGGTTCACTTCTAAATTCTGGGGTAGTCTTTAGAGAGCCCTAGGAACTAGATGAACTTCAGCACAGCATTCCACCCACAGACAGATGGCTAGTCTGAGAGGGTTATTCAGATATTGGAGGATATGCTACGGGCTTGTGTGATTGAATTTGAAGGTAGTTGGGATACACACTTGCCTTTAATTGAGTTTGCTTATAACAACAGCTACCAATCAAGCATTGGAATGCCTCCATATGAAGCTTTGTATGGCACGAAGTGCAGAACTCCCTTATGTTGGGAAGAAGTACGTAAAAGGAAGATGATTGGGCCAGAGATTGTTCAGTAGACAAAGGAAAAGATCAGATTGATCAGAGATAGACTTAAGGCTGTATCAGACCGTCAGAAGTCCTATGTTGATCTGAAGAGAAGAGATATTGAGTATGCAGTGGGTGATAAAGTATTCGTCAAAGTTTCTCCTTGGAAGAGGATTATGAGATTTGGCAGAAAGGGGAAACTGACTCCTCGTTTCATCGGACCATATGATGTTCTGGAAAGAGTGGGTCCTTTGGCATATCGGTTGGCATTACCTCCAGAGTTAACAAGGATACACAATGTCTTCCATGTGTCCATGTTAAGGAGGTACAGATCTGACCCATCTCATGTACTATCAGTTGAAGAGATTGAGGTAAATCCAGACCTCTCATATGAGGAAGAACCCATAAAAATTCTGGCTTATGAGGTGAAGCAACTGAGGAACAAACAGATACACCTAGTTAAAGTGCTGTGGAACCATCATTCAGGCCAAGAAGCTACTTGGGAACGTGAAGAGGATATAAGGAGACAACAA
This sequence comes from Hevea brasiliensis, assembly GCF_030052815.1. Taxonomy (NCBI): domain Eukaryota; kingdom Viridiplantae; phylum Streptophyta; class Magnoliopsida; order Malpighiales; family Euphorbiaceae; genus Hevea; species Hevea brasiliensis. Next base: position 41,722,422 of record NC_079500.1, on the reverse strand, counting down.
CCACAGCTGTTCAGAGACTAATGCCAGGTAAAATTTCGAGACGAAATTTATTTTAGGGGGGGAGAATTGTAACACCCCTAAATTTGGTAGTGCGTTCTACTGTTCCTGTGAACATTGTTGTCCGGATAGCTAGGATGCCTAGAACTACACTTCGATATGAGTGAGGAGACATAAAATAATGAAATACAAGAAAAGAAAATACAAGAAAAACAAAGGAAAAATAATAGCAAAGAAATGTAACCAAGTTAAGCGAGCCGAGAACCCTAGCGATGGGTGACCGCACCGAGAAGTCACGGCATGGACCGTTGACTAGCCCTGGACTGCGGGGAACCCTAGAAAATATTTTTAGGACTCAAAAAAATATTTATTGAAGTATAAATATCATTAAAAATATCAAAGAAAAATTAAATAATTAGTACAAAGAAAAGCGAGAAATCGAAAAACGGACAAAACTCGGTGTTACCGAAAAATCGGGAATACAACCCGAACAGGGGCATTGTGGTCATTTGACATCCCGAGTTGTCTTTTGACCTAAATGTCCATTAAAAATAAATAATATTACACTTGGAAAATATAATGAAAAATTAATTTAGGGGTACCAAATGTAAATAGTAAAAATGGAGGGTAAATTGACTAATTAACACATTTAAACATATAATATAGTTTATAATTGGTGAGTGGAGCACTAAGGATTATAATAACCATTAAATGGGCAGATTTCTCCACTAACTAAGTCATTTTCTTCAAACTTCCAACAATGGCCGATTGTCACTCCCAATTCTCCATGGAAAATTTTCCATGCAAAGCTTAATTATCTCCCATTTTCAACATAAAACCATAAATTCTCTTCATTAAACTTGGTCCACACCTCTTGGGCATATTATAGGGAACAAAAAGGAAGAAATTTGGTGAAGATTTAACAGGCCTCAACAATAGGTAAGTGTTTAAATTATGTTTTTTCTTAAGTAAAATTTATGGGAAACTTGAGATAAAATGATTGATGAAGAAATTTTGAGTTTTTGGTGAGTTATGATGGTGTGTACTTTTGGCAGCCATGGAAACACCTTGAAGGCAGTTTAATTATGCATGTAAATGGTGAATTAAATGATTGATTAAATGTATATTGTGTAGGAAATTGTTTGGGTGATGTATACTTAGTATATGTAAATGTAAAATGAGATTTAAAGCTTAGAAACTAACGGAATGTAAGTGTACCATTGTGGCAGTTTGCTAACTCTTGAGGAATTCTGGAATTCATGCTTGGTTTATGGAATAATGATGTTAAAATGTGTTAGTTGTTATGGCAGTTTGAGTGTATGTATGGTGGTGTGAAGTGGGACATGTAAATGAGCATGAATTGGTGATTGAATTGTTGTAAATTGAATTGGACAAATTCTGCACTTGTTGGTGCACATTGAATGTAATTGTAAGCTGTCAAAATGACCTATAATATGTTGTAAATTATGTTTATGTTGTGGTACAACCAGAATTAGTTTGAATGTTAAGTTTGGTGAGTATTAAAAGTGATGCTTGATGTGTATGCAAGAATTGCAATAAGGCAGTTTGAGTTTTAGGCCTATAACTTTAATTGTGTGGCTCCAATTGGTATGAGATCAATTGGAGGTGAAACTAGGCACAAAATGTGCCAACTTTCATGAAGGAAGCATGCCAAAATTCTGCTTGCAATGTAGCTTGAAAAATGACCAAATCCGGATTAAGTACAAATAAGGCCTGAAAATTGACTATTGTGGCAGCAGTTAATATTTAGGGCATAACTCACTCAAAACAGGTCCAATTGATCTGAAATTTTAACCATGAATAGCTAAGACCCATATCTACAAGTCTTATGAAGACACAAAAGCCTAGAAATGACCATAAGCAAGTCAAACAGCTTGCACAAGTTCGGGTCCAAAAACTGGCCGAACCTAAAATGACCTAAAATGGCCTAAAGTGATCAATTTTGGTGCAATTTGACCAGCAATAGTAAAATGACCATAACTTGGTCTACATAACTCAGAATGACCTGAAATTTTGCCCCGCGTTCCATAAGACATAGATCTACAAGTTTGTAGTTTTGACCAGAACCTGAAAACCGAGGAAACTAGGTCGTCCTGCTAGGTCAAACTAGTATCCCGGAATCCAGCAAATTGCAAGAAAATGCAGTATACACGGAAATGAACTTGGTAACATGTACCAACCCTAAAATACTATCGACTGTGACATATTAATAACATTAAAACCTAATTTACCTAGAATGCATCGAGGATCGATATATTAGGTTGATTAAGTAAATAATAACATTCAGTGAATTATTTATCAAACATTATCGTTAGAGACAGTTTAATTAAGTACTGAAACACTTCAAATTGTGTTTCTCAGTTAGCAAAGACTCAAGAAAAGGGAAGGAAACACTGAGTCAAGACCAGGAGACAGTTATCAGAGGTTTGTGCACAACAACTATTTCTTTTGAATTTTTCAATTGAAATGAATTATGACTATTTGTACATTATTGTTTTAAATTGTGGAAATGTGTTTGAATGGATATTTATCGCTTGAAAAGCACTGTAAATGGTTTGAAATTGTGAGAAATTGTTAGAATGATATTGATGGATACTTATTGATTGAAAAGCATTGGAAATGGTTTGAAACCACAGCTATCAGGTATATTGATTGTATTCCTCACTAGCTTGTCTAGTGGGACGAATTGAATTCCCTCTCTGGCTGAAGTGTTGAGGTGTGTGCCTGTTGAGGATGAATTGAATGAGTACTCATATTTTTGCTAGCTAGCTATGTTATTCCTCATTAGTCATTGACTTTTGGGACGAATTGAATACCTCATTAGCCATCGGTTTTTGGGATGAATTGAACTTTGGAACATGATTAAGCTGTGTGTGGTTTATTGATATGTATTATGAAAATTGTGAAATGGAGTTTGAATTCTTATTGACATTCACTGTCTTTTGAATTTAACTATGTTTTGATTACTGAGATTTATTGTGATATTGTGTTAAATTTCTTCTGACATTCATTGTCTTGAATTTAACTATGATTTTATGTATCCATCATTTAAATGATTTATGAATTGTAATTTAAAGTTGTATTTGGTTAAGGTTGTGCACCACTGAGACATTGTCTCAGCGATAGCTTTTCATTGCTATCGCAGGTAGACAGACGGACAAGGCAGCAGACTAGGCTGCTAATACATCCAGCGAGAGATTATCGGATATAATGAGTATACCACATTTTGCATTTTGTACTATAATGTATGACCACTGTATGTACATAGTGTTCTTGGTTTTGAGCAGTTGTAAATTCAAATTGTACATTGAAGTTGTAAAATAATTATGAGCTATTTTGGCTTGTAAAAATTGTAGTATATTTCTTGTATCTCAGTCTTTGAAAAATCACTGTAGATTTGAGTTGAGAAATATGTTATGTTGAGAAATATGTTGGAGTTGAGATTTGGAAATATATTGAAGTGCTTTTTATAGGTTTTCTGAAAAACTGTTTTATCCAAAATACAGATGGCACTCTGCCAAAAATTTTTGCAGAAATTCCAAATAATTCAAATGTGTTAGTTCTATCACTTCAGTCAAAAAGGTTTTTAAAATCCCTTGTAGTGTATTTAATGGGTTATCAGTAGACGGAGTTGGTAATTCATTAGGTATACTACGGGATCATGTTATGCCTTACAGAGGGGTAGGGTGTGACATAGCTAGCTAATGAGTACTCATCCACACTAACCCCTCAGACTAGGAAGCCAGAGAGGGAGGAAACTGATCAAATATCATACTCACCCCACAAGTGGAGGAGGAACATATTAGTATTGTCATGCCAAGTGTGAATTAGAAACAATTTAAATTAAGTTATTCAAACATTTCATACAATTCATAAATCATATTTCATTCCAAACTTTTCATTTACAAAGTAGGCAACACACTATTTTTCAAATAAGATTTTCAAAGCCATAACTAAATTTAAAACCATATTGTTCAAATATTTCATGCAAATCAATAAATAATTTTCATTTCAAATTTCCATTGTAGAATAGGTAACACAACATTCTCGAAATTCATAATGAACAAAAACATTCACAATGTATAACAAATCAATTTCCATTATGAAAAAATTTTTGTGCACAAACACAATCAATTTTCAAAATCAATTTTTCATTAACAAGTGGCAACACCATAGTTCTCAAAACCCATAATTAACACAATGCATACAAATCAAGTTTTCAGTGGAAAAACAATAATTTAAAGTTATTGTGCACAAACCTAGACTTAATCGCCTTTAGGCCTTCCGGGTCTTTTTCAACTGAAACACAAAATTTCTAGTGTTTAGTATCTTATTTCACAGTAAATCTAATAATTAATTCAAAAATACTTAATTCTAGCCCAAATATGCTTAAACTAACATTCTTGGAAATTTTCATTTTGGAGTTACTATTCATGTTTCTATTCAAGTCAATTTGTTGACTTTCTAAGGCTTAATAGGTATGGGAATTCCAACTTCACCCACATACCACATTTTGCTCACTAAATTTGTTGGTTTTGGTTGTTTACTCAAATTCTAAGTCTTTTAGGCAAATTTGATAAATTTTCAGTTTTGGTGTCTAAGGTTGCACTGTTCCATTGGTCATCTTACTGTTGGAATTTGGCAAAACTTTCTTCATAGAAAATGTTCCCTATTGTCTTAGGTTTATTCTCCTTTTTGAAACACTCCAATTGGAGTTTTGTAGCTCAAGTTATGGCCATTTGAACCATAGTTGCCGGATTGGACTCAACCCAGAATTCTGAGCAATTTTTGTGCTGGCAGTTTTAGGTCACCAATTTGGGGTGGCCAAATGACTTGGTTAATTTGTGTTTGTGTTCTTTATGAAAGTTTTAGGTCTATATCTCATCTGTCTACTGGTAAAATTTTAGGTCATTTTGACCTGTCTAGCTCAAGTTATGACCAAATGAACAAACACTGTTCATTCAGTTTGTACAAGGACATACTGAGATTTTCCGAATTGAGTCAATTTATTCACTAGGTTTTAGTCACTTTTTGGGCATGCTTCTGAAATGAAAATTGTGTCATTTAGTGTCTATTTTCATTCCCAATTAGTGTTATATCAATCAGACTTGTAAATTTTCATTTTTGGTCCCCAAAGATAACTTGGTCATGCTGCTAGCAGCATGACCATACTCAATCCGAATTTGGCCGTAACTCCAACCACTCCAACACACCTCATTAGGTCACAATTGACTATTTCTCTCATTAAACTAGGTCAAAGACATCATTTACAATTTTCTCACATTTTTGTCTCTAAACCCTAATGTCTAAAACCCTAATTCACTCTAATTGTTGCATTCAACCATTTCCATGCCTTTAATCATAGTCATTCAACTAATTAAGGTTCATATACCCATTCAAATCCATCAAACCATGCAAATATGTCCCCATACACATGCTAGCCGAAATTTTAGTTTGGTCCTTTAACAATTAGTTTAATTTCATTTCTTTAGTTTCTAACTTACTTTAAGCTACAACAAAACTAATAAATCTCAAGTTTTCAAATTAGGGTGCTTACCTCAACTTTGATATTCAATCTTCAATTTTTCTCCTCTTTTCTTCTTCCTTTCTTACTAAATTTCTTTCTCAAGGGAAGGAAATAAGGTTTTATAGAGTGATTGGGGAAGAACTTAGGGTTTAATGGGGGGATTTAAAAGCTTGAAACAAGCTTTAATGGAGTTTCATTCATGGTGATATGAGGGAGAGGAGAGTAAGGCGGCAACACATGAGGAAGATGGACTTTTGTTTTTTTTTTTTTTCTTTTCTTTTCTTTCTTTTATGTCTTAGGAAGACCATAATTTAATTTAATTTAATTCATTAATTATAACATTTATCGCATCATGCATGATGTCATCTCACTATACCTTTTTCATTTTCTCTTTTTTTTTTTAATTTTTTTATTAGTTCCTTAATTTAATTATCGACTCCGAAATTTTCTTTTCTCTAATTTTATTTGACAATTAGGTCAGGAGTCAGCTCTAGGGATCAATTGACTAAATTGCCCCTCGCCGGTTCAACTCGGTTTGCAATTAATTCAATATTTCTTCCAGCTCTCTGACCTAATTATTTGACTGACTTAACAGTTCTTTTTCATGATTTTCTCTTTTCCATTGTGTTCGTAATAGTCCTAAAGACTGCAGCGTCACATTTTACGGTTCAAAATTTGAGTTTAAATCGACTTCGCAGTCGTTCCCGAAAAGGTCACCCATCGCTGTGACTCTCGGCTCATTTAACTTCTTAGGTTCTGTTTTTCTTATTTATACTTAATTAATTGGCAATTACTAATTATTTGTATTTATGGCTTATCTAGTTGTCTTAAGTGTGGTTCTAATTCTCTTAATTGTCCGGACCGACTCTAGTCACTGGAACAGTGAAATATACCAGGCTATACAAATAGGGGTGTTACAATTATCAATTTCCAAAAATTCAAATCCACAATTTCCAATATTCAACAATCATCAAAATACCTTTAATGAATTTCATTCAATTTAAAACAAAATACTTCCATTCATATTTCATTAAAGATAAAACAATTTATATACATCCTTACAAAAATTTACACTAAGAGAAATTCAAGCTAGAATTTATTACAAACTTTATACAAACTGCTCAAGGCCAGTTTTACATGTCCATACCATTACATACATTACATACATCAAAGTAAATTTTTACAGTTAGGGTATAAATTATACCCGATAACTTCAAAGCAGGTAGGTCCTCAATCCTCAGCAGCTCAATCTGCTGCTCCTCTAGTCTCTATATCTGAGACAGCAATAACAGCTATCGCTGAGTACTAGGACTCAGTGGTGCACAACATACTAAAATAATCTTTATGCAAAATTTAAATCACATTATTCAAAAATTAGACTGAACATGAGAATTAAATACAAAACATGAATTATGAGATTTTAATCCAAACAAGTTCATTTCGAAGTGTCAAAACCAATTTCATAAAACCCACAGTTATATCATGCCATTCGAAACAAATATAATCTCAATAGCCAGAGGCTAAGAAAAAGTCACATCACAAGGCTAGCTAGCTCAAATATATGGATATCCATTCAATTTCTTCTTCTACTGGCACATACCTCAATACTTCAGCCAGAAAAAGAATCAAAATTCGAAACTGATTACCCCCACTAGTCATGCTAGTGAGGTGTTCAAATATATGGTCATGACACCGTGGTTTCAAAACTTATTTTAACAATTTACTAAACATTTATGCCATCTCAAATATACATAAATAACTTTCAACAATTTAAATCAAAAGCATCATAAATACTTCATCATAATAATGTCACAATTCAATATTTCAAATTATTCAAAACAATATGCAGAAGATAATTTACAGAAATTATACGTTGTGCACAAACCTTAAGCGAGTCACCTCTTGGCCTTGACTCGATTCCTCGAGTTCTTTCCCGGTGTTCTTTTCAACTGAAACACACAGTTTCATAGTGTTTCAGTACCATAACTTAGAATAAATTCAAAAATAAATTTAATTTCACTTTTACCTAACTTTAATGTGCTAAACTTGACGTTTTTTAAAATTTGTGTTTCGGGTTACTATTTACGACACTATTCAAGTCAATTTATTGACTTTCTAAAGCTTAATAGGTATGGAAATTCCAACTAAACCCACATACCACATTTTGGTTACTAAATTTGTTAGTTTTGGTTGTTTACTCAAATTCTAAGTCTTTTAGGCAAATTTGCAAATTTTCAGTTTTGGTGTCTTAAGTTTCACTGTTCCATTGGTCATTTTTCTATTAGAATTTGGCAAAACTTTCTTCATAGAAAATGTTCCCTAGTGTATTAACTTTATTTTCCTTTTTGAATCACTCCAATTGGAGTTTTGTAGCTCAAGTTATAGCATTTGAATCATGGCTGCCGGATTGAACTTAACCCAGTTTTCTGGGCACCAAACTGGTTCTGGTAGTTTTAGGTCACCAACTTTGGGTGGCCAAATGACTTGGTTAAGGGCATAATTTGAGTTTGTGTTCTTCATGAAAGTTTTAGGTCTATATATCAAATGTCCACTGGTAAAATTTCAGATCATTTAGACCTACCTAGCCCAAGTTATGGCCAAATCAACAAACACTATTCATTTGGTCATTCTTGTACAGGTCAGACTGCATAAATCCAGATTTGGTCAATTTGTTCACTAGGTTTTGGTCACTTTTTGGGCATGATTCCTGAATGAAAAATGTTCCATTTTGTGTCTATTTTCATTCCCAATTGGTCTCATTCCAATTGGACTTGTAAATTTTCAGTTTTGGCCCCTCAAAGGGACCTTGGTCCTGCTGCCTGCAACATAACCATTTTCAATCCGAATTTAAACTTACCTCAAACACTTTCAACACATCTCAATTAGTCACAAATGACCATTTCTCACCTCAAACTAGGTCAAACACATCATTTCACAAATTCTCACATTTTTGAGTCCTAAACGCTAAGTGTCCAAAACCCTAGTTCACCAATTTATTGCATTTAGCTAATTCAAAGCATATAACCATAATCATTCAACTCGTTGATGTTCATATTCACCTCTAATTCAATCAAACCCAGGCAAATCTTACCCCCACACATGCTGGCCGAATTTCCCTTTAGTCCCCTTAAGGAGTTTTCTTTTCATTTTAAATGAATTTCTAGGTTTATTCAACTATAAACACAATTAAATCAACTAACAAATCAAGTTTAGTTTACTAACCTTATGCAGAATTTTTCCACCTCTCCAAACTTCTTCTTTCTTTTTCTTTTTTTTGTAAATCTCCTTATCAAGGTCTAGTTACAAGATTTAGTGATGGAGAGCAGGGTTTCTATGGTGGGAATTAGTGTTTCTTCAAGCTCAAAATGAGCTTTAATGGAGTTTGGTGAGGGAGAGGGTGAGAGAGATGGTTCACGTTTTTTTTTAAGAAGATGAAGTCTTTTTTTTTTCTTTTCTTTTTCTTTTATGAATTTAGTCTTATGGAAGACCATAAATCAAATTTAATAAATTTTTAATTATAGTATTTGTGGCATCATGCATGATGTCATCTCTTTTCACTTTTTTAATTTTCTTTTTATTTTTCTATTTATTTTTTCTTTAGTTCTTTAATTTGATTTCCGATTCTGAAATTTTCTTTTCTCTGATTTTATTTGACAGTCAGGTCAAGAGTCAACTCTCGGGGGTAATTGACCAAATTGCCCCTCGCCGGTTCAACTCGGTTTACAAATAATTCAATATTTCTTCCGGCTCCCTCACCTAATTATTTGACTGGCTTAACAATTCTTTTTCGTGATTTTATTTTTTTCACTGTGTTCGTAATAGTCCTAAGGATCGTGGCGTCACATCTTACAGTTCGAAATTCGAGTTTAAATCAACTTCGCAGTCCTTCCCGATAAGGTCACCCATCGCTGTGACTCTCGGCTCGTTTAACTTCTTATGTTCTGTTTTTCTTATTCATACTTAACTAATTGGCAATTACTAATTATTTGTGTTTATGGCTTCTCTAATCGTCTTAAGTGTGGTTCTAATCCCCTTAATTGTCCGAACCGGCTCCGGTCACCGGAATAGTGAAATATACCAGGTTATGCAAATAAGGGTGTTATAGTGACAGTGTTATCACTTTCCTTGTCTTATATGTGGATGATATACTATTGATGGGTAATGACACAGGTATGTTGACAATATAAACGTATGGTTGTCAAATATATTCTCCATGAAAGACTTAAGGGAGGCAACCTATATTCTTGGGATTCGCATCTATAGATATAGAGTGAAAAGAATAATTGGTTTATCCTAAAGTCTATACTTGGAAAAGGTGTTAAAGAGGTTTAACATGCTTGATTCCAAGACAGGATTATTACCAGTGAGACATGGTATCCATCTTTCTAAAGAGATGTCTCCAAAGACACCTAAAGAAAGAGATAAAATAGCCAAGATTCCATATGCTTCTGCTATTGGAAGTTTAATGTATGCAATGTTGTGTACTAGGTCGGATATCGCATATGCTGTTAGTTTGACTAACATGTATCAATCCAATCCAGGTTTGGAACACTGGATAGCTGTCAAGAATATCCTTAAGTACTTGAGAAGAACTAAGGATTTGTTCTTGATCTATGGAGGTGGAGACTTGCAATTGGATGTTATACTGATTCTGATTTCCAATCAGATATCGATGATAGAAAGTCTGCCTCTGGATATGTGTTCATTTGTAATAGAGGTGCAGTCAGTTGGAAGAGTTCCAAACAGAGTACGACTACAGATTCCACTGCCGAGCCTGAGTATATTGCTGCATCAGCTGCTGCAAAAGGAAGCTATTTGGATAAAGAAGTTCGTGACAGAACTTGCAGTAGTTCCTTCCATTAAGTCAGCAGTTCCATTAGACTGTGACAACAATGGAGCAGTCATACAGGCTAAGGAACCAAGGTCTCATCAGAAATCCAAACACATAGAAAAGTGCTACCACATTATCAGAGAAATAGTTGGGCGAGGCGATATAGCCATGCAGAAAATAGTATCAGCTGAAAATCCAACTGATCCATTCACAAAGCCTATGTCACAGACTCAACTAGACCAACATCTTGAGAAAATGGGTTTAAGATATTATAATGAATGGCTATAGTGCTAGTGGGAGATTGTTAGTAGTATGCCCTTAAGCATATCATTTAATATGTATCTTGTACATGTTTTTATTAATAAAAGGCATTTTCACTTTTCTGTTTGCATAATATAGTTATGTGTAATAGAAAAGGTCCATCGATATTTTGTTAGAAATTCTTTTCTTAAGTTGTTAAGAATATGAGTGACAGTATTTCTAGTACAAAGTATCATAAATAGGTTCACAATCGAGGATACTTCATAATAAGGATATGACTCATCCAGAAAGATTATATTCATGTTTGTTCCCAAGTTATTTATATGAGATATAGATAAGATGGAATGGTGAGTCTCATGCCATATAACAAACATGATAGGCACTTATACATGATAAGTAGGCTGAACCAATGACATTTATGACAAGCACATGGAGTTTACTCTTGTCAATGTATTGTCATAAATCATATCAGTGCATATAATCTTTAGACCTAAAATAGCATAGTTATGTTGTATATAGGTGGTTTGAGTTTGATACTGCTTTCATACTTGTACTGTGTATGGGTATATGGGCATGTGTTAGCTCCTGCTAGTTATATATGGAGGTAGGTGTTGATCAAGATGGAATCTGTTCCTCTAAGTAAACAGAGATAAAATCCTATGTTCATTTAATTGTTCTTGATGTTTCAAGTTCCTGGCCAGGACAGATAGATTTATTCAGAAAGAGTTTCTGATGAGAAAATCTTTTTAATCAAGAACTAGAATTAAAAGAGAACATAATATTCATAGCAAATGGAGTTTGACATAAACCATGACTCCAGCTTGAGTTGGAATTTTGTAACAGAGAGATTCTAGTGCATGGTAACATATGATTATAAGTTCATTTAAGGTAAACCTTATTACTAATTGAGTGGCCATGGCATGCTATGCTAGGTGTTAACCATGGTCTATGAGGTGCATAAAATGATTTAGAGAAATCATTTGTGGTAAGAAAGAGTTCTGATGATATTGAGAGTTAATATCATATCTCATTGTCAATTAGTGATGAGCCTAGTAAGTCACACACATACACAAGTTATCACCTAATTAAATATGATTTAATTAATTAATTAAAGAGTTTAATTGATTAATTAAATAGGTTTGGTTTGCAATTAAATTGCAAAGTCCCTAGCATGACTTGAAACCAAATCTAGATTATTGGATATATAGTATAAGTTAAATATATACTTAAAGTGTTTAAATGTGAATTTTGATTAATGAGAAATTAATTAATAAAGATTAATTAATTGACTTATATTTGATATAAATTGATTAGAAGAAGAGAAATAATTATTTTGGGTTGAGAACTCAAAATTAGGACACAGGAGCATTTTGGTCATTTCATAGGGTGACATGTGGCACCATGAGATGGTGACACATGGCATTATACATAAGCTTGCCAAATGTCTTTTAATCATGTAAGATGATTAAAATTAAGATTAAATATAGGTTTGACACTTGGCACATTGTGATTGGGTCAATTAAACCTATAACCAATCAGAGGGTGACATGTGGCAAGTGTTTAATGTGTTGACCTAGCTATATAAGTGTTGTTATGAAAAGAAAACAATACATCCAGCATCCTCCTTTGTGCCGCCACCTTGAAGTTCCCCTTCTCTTCTTCTTCATCTCTCACTAATTTCAAGAGATTAGCAAACAATCTCTTGAATTAAAAATACTAGAAATTGTTTCTAATGTCCTGTTTACATCTTTAATCTCTTAAAAGGCAAAACTTGATTTTCTAATTAATAGAAAAAGCTTTAAAAGATGTTCAAGGGCTGCCATAGGTGTTCTTGGTGTGGACAAGCTAGAGGGACAACATTTGGTGTCCTGAAGACGCATCCGAAAGGCACAAATACACTGCAGTGTATCAAGAGATTAGTGTATTTGTTCTTGATCTCATCTAGGGTTCTAAAATTAATCTAATTAATTTTTAAAATCTTAAATGGCAAATAAAGATCCAAAACATATTAAAAGTTTTTTAATATGTTGTTTATCATTGAAATCAAATAGATAAAAATAAATCTTACATGATGCATGTGACCCTAGGTGAAAATTTTTGAATTCAATGGTATAAACTTGTGTTTTTTATGCTTCCTCTCCCTCGGATCATCTCCATGATCTACTTCTTCATGAGTAGACAGCTCTTGTTCTTCTTCATGAAGGAAACCATATATCACGGGTGGGTGAGACACCCTAGTTGTTCTACGAGGACCAGCTATAGATGTTTCATCAATAGGTGTAGGTTGATTAGATAGATCTATATCCATCTGATCTGTTGGTTGGTCAGAATTCTCCAATTCCAACTCTATTTGCCTTCCTTTGCCTCCTTCTTGAACAAACTGTTGTTCAAGAAATGTGGCATCTCTACTCACCACAACCTTTTATGATGTAGGCAAATAAAATAATATCTAAAACTATTTTTTGGATATCCAACAAATCGACCTTTTTCTAATCTGGTCTCCAATTTATCAGTGTTCAGCTTTTTGATATAAGCTGGACAACCCCAAATCTTAACATGCTTAAGACTTGGTTTTCTTCCATAAGGTGTGGAAGATACTGATTTTGATGGAATCCTATTCAGAATATACAAAGTTGATTCTAATGCAAATCCCCAAAAGGAGATTGGCATATCAGTATAGCTCATCATACTATGTACCATATCCAATAGGGTATAATTTCTCCTTTCAAATACACCATTTAGCTATGGTGTTCCTAGAGGAGTCAACTGAGAAACAATGCCATGCTCTCTCAAGTATTCATCAAATTCAGTACTCAAGTATTCACCTCTATGATCTGATCGAAGAGCTTTAATACTTTTTCCTATTTGATTTTCTACTTCAGATTTAAATTCTTTGAACTTTTCAAAGGATTCATATTTGTATTTCATCAAATACAAATACCAAAACCTTGATTTATCATCAGTAAAGTTAATAAAGTAATGAAAACAACCTCTAGCCATTTCTTTAAATGGACCACATACATCACTATGTATTTACTCCAAAATATTTTCAGCTCTCAGTCCTTGTCCAACAAAGGGTGATCTAGCCATTTTGCCCTGAAGGCAGGATTCACAAGTTGGAATAGGCTCAGAGCACAATGAGGATAAAATCCCCATTTTCTCTAGTTTTGCAATCCTATCTTCTACAACATGACCTAACCTTAAGTGCCAAATATATTTTGAACTTGAGTTGATTTTCATCATGGCATTGCATTCTTTTAGATTGCTTGCATAAGATTTGTATTTAACATTATTAATTAATAATAAAGTCCATCATGCATATAACCCGAACCAATGTATTTATTTTCAAAATAAATATTGCAAACATCATTTATGAACTGAAATTCATAACCATCTCTAGTCAAACTAAATGTAGAAATAATATTCTTAAAAGGCATCAAGTACATGCAAAACCTTATTTAAATACAAAAAACATGTCCACACATGTATAAAGATTTAGATCTTATGGCTAAGGCTTCAACAATTGAGCCATTGCTAACCTGGAGTCTAATATCTCATTATTGTAAGCTGGTACTACTTTGCTATACTCTGGGCAGTTCCTATTACTGTGCCCATCCTACTGGTAATGGAAACATTTTCTTTTGCCTTCATCAGCTTTAGTCTTCCCTTTTTGTTTAGCTATTTTCTTGGAAGGACTAGGAATCTGTGGTTTCTTTTTCTTATTGCCCTTCTTTTTGTTGGACTTTCCAGCAGAAAAAGATGCAATCAAAGCTACCTCTTTTCCTTTATTGCCCGGCATATTGTTTTGGGCAATAACCAGTATGTTGAGTAAACCAGCCAAGGTGCATTTCTGCTTAGTTGTAATACCCCTCACCCGTCTGCAGTGTCGCCAAGCAAAGTGTGTTACACGAAGTGCCGGAGCACCTGATCTTATCTGATTTCATTACAGTTCTTGATTTATTTATTCAAAAACTTTATTTAAGGTTTAGGCTATTTTTACTTTTATCAAAATCTAACTAATTTGGAAATTTCAAAAATTTTAACGATAATCTAGCAGTGTGCCAACTGTAATTTGGACTAACAGTTCTTCTGAACCTGCCAAAAAAAATTTCAATTTATGCACAAATTCATAACTCAGATTATCTCAAAATTTCTCAAACTCAATCTCATTCAGAATCATTATGATTAGATAATCAATTCAAATATCAGAATTCTTATATTTTATTAACTTATATAATTTGCCAATTAAGTACATAAATTTATCAAGTACAGGTTATACAAATGAAATTACAATTACTAATTCACATTACAATATAAGCAGTAATTATAATGTACAGATTAGAAAACATGCTTAAAATGAGCCCTATCTACATACATTGCTGAGGAGGTGACAACCTTGAACTCTTCTGACACTTCTGTAGATCCAGACTCTAAAAATCTCAGTCGACAGTCTACTGATTTTACCTTCAGTACATGTGCGAGGAAGCAATTGCATCGCACTAAGCATTTCTGCTTAGTGGTGCAATAGTATAACAAGAAATAATATATACAAATAAAGAAAGAAATAAATCATAATTCGGATATCCAGGAATCAATTATTCTAACTGTATTGTATTTTATGTCTCTACGGTTCTGCAAATTGTATCTTTGTTATGTTTCTATTGCTAATCTCTTTTACTCATTTCATTCAAAGCTTAATTTAATTGTACTGAAATTTTCGTATACTTAACTTAACTTAACTGCCTGAATTGAATAATGTTTTAATTGATTGCCCGTGTAGCCTATACACTGACCAGACTGGATAAACGGATATACTAGCACTGGGTACCTAGTACCTCAAGCTGTCACACTATCGGTCACAAAGTGTCTCCCAGTGTGCAAACAGTGTGGCTAAAAAGCCATATAATTAATCAGGCATTAAGCCGAGTATAATAACGCAATCTATATAGCCATAGGCTATTAAAATCATAGTATGGCATAATAAGCCATAAAACACAATATGATGTAAAGTCATTTACAGAACAGCTGTCAGAATCCTATTGGCATGCCAACCTATCCAAACTAGTCAACTAGGCAAACTAGGGCATATTACAATATTAAATATTTATTTCTTTATTTTCAGGGTTTATTGGTCATTATATAATTCACTGGTCAATAAAAATGTTGACCTTTTTATACATCATGGATAAGTTGATTCTAGTATCAACATGTCACAATTTGCATTTTAATATGCTATCAATATAGTGCAATTTACCATTTTTACAAGTTGGCATTCATTGCCAAATTACTTTAAGCATCATTGTATGTAAATGTCAAATTCTCAATTTTTGTGTGCTAGATTGGTCTAGCTTAAAGTCCTATTTCTCTTGGATTTTAGCTTCTGGTCAAAGAAGAAAAATTGTAGCTCTATGTCTTATTGCACTCTGGACAAAATTTTAGGTCATTCTGAGTTGTATAGACCAAGATATGGTCAATTTACTAAAGCTGGTGCAAAATTTGGTCAATTTTAGGTCACTTTTAGTTCTAGTAGTTTTAGTACCCGAAATTGTGAAAGCTATTTGACTTGGTTCTGGCCATTTCTGAGCTTTGATTTCCTCATAAGAATTGTAGCTCTATGTCTAAGCTATCCATGGTAAAAATTTTAGGTCAATTGGACCTGTTTTGAGTGAGTTATGGTTAAATGAGTGACTACTATTCATATGGTCATTTCTGGGTTGCAATGGTTCTGGATAGTTTTGATACCTCAACTTGTGCAAGAAATTTGACTTAGTAAATGACATTTCTAGGTTCTTTGATGTTCACCAAAGTTGTAGCTCTATGTCTAAGCTTTCCATGGCATAAATTTCAGGTCATTTGGACCTGTTTTGTGTGAGTTACGGCCAATTGAATGGTTACTGTTCATATGATCAAAAATTCTGGGTTCACTAATGGCAATCCGGATTTGGTCATTTCTTTAGGTCATTTCTAGGCAGAATTTTGGCAATATTTCTGTATGAAAGTTCGCCTATTTTGTGTCTAGTTTTGCCTCCAATTGGCCTCATACCAATTGGGGTCACAAATTTTCACTTATGATTCAATTAACCTACTGCCTTCAACACACACAACCTGCACATAAAAGAACACTTCCAATGTTTAATCCTTCTTCTCCCAAACTACAATACAATATTCATAGCACTTCTAATCTCATTCATCAAGTCTCAAGTTGGTCAATTTGGGCAGAATACACAAGTGTTCAATACACATATTACTACCCTAATTCTCAAAATTAAATTCAACACAATATATATACATGCATTCACTTAATTTTTACTACATACAATTCCACCACTACTTCACATATACTGCCCTTAAACTATAATTACCATAATTCATCAATTTAATTCATGATATCAACCATCAATTCATGCACTTCAAGGCTGCCAAAAATAGCAGTTTGCTAAGGTCTCCAAATTTCTTTCCAAAACCCCTAAATTCAATACTTACTTACACATACATGGGAATTAATTGGCTAGCACTTCAATTTAACTCCATCAACACTAATTCCCATCAATTTAATGTAAGAAAAATTCAAAGAACATGAGCTCCATGGCTGCCAAAAATTGTACACATCAATAACTCATCAAAGCCTTCAAATTTCTTCACCATTCAACTCATCTCAACCTTCAAACAACTTTAATGAAACAAGGAATGAAAAACTAGCACTAACCTCAACTTGAGCTTCACAAATCCATGGAATTTCGTCTCTTTTTTGCTATCTATATGTTGCCCATGGTGTGTATACAAACTTTAGTGAAGAAATATTGAAAGATGGAGGCTTGAATCAAGAGAGAGAGAGCTTGGTTGGGATGTCCATAGAGGTTTTTTGTGGAGTTGGTTTCGGCTGGATTTTGGAGAGGTTGAAGATGACTTCATTTGCTGTCCAAAGGCCTTTTATATGTCCATTTCATGTGTAGTTAGTGCTCCACTAAGTGCAATTTATAATTAATAAATTTCCAAGTTCTATAATTTGCCAATTTGCCACCAACTTCCACTATTTACATTATATACTACAATTCTTATTTTTCATGACATTTTCAAAGTTTAATATCACTTATTTTTAATGGACATTTAGGTCAAAAGTCCACTTTAGGTGTCAATTGACCAAAATGCCCCTCTTCGGGTCAAATTCGAACTTTTTCAATAACACCGATTAAGTCCTTGTACCACCGATTTCTTTAATTTTCATTTTATTAATTTTTCTTTGACATTTTCAATGTCAATTACACCTCAGTAGACCTTTAATTAGGTTCCGAAAATATTTCCCCGAGTTCCCCGCTGTCTAAGGCTAGTCAACAGTCCTCACCGTAACTTCCTGGTGCGATCACCCATCGCTACGGGTTTGGCTCATTTAAATTAGTCACATTTTATCTCTTTTATTTTTCTTTAATTTTTCTCATTACATATTTCATTATTTGATGCTTCCTCACTATCAATTAAGTATAATTCCAGACATTCCAACTTTTGGGGGCAAGCATTATGTAACATCCTCATTTTCGTAGTCCATACATTTTACTGTTCCGACAGCTAATGTCTGTCCCGGAAAGTCGGAATGTCTGGAACTACACTTCGGTGATAATGAATAGACATATAATGATGAAATAAATAAGAAGAAAATGCACGAAAAATCAAAGACAAATGAAAGAGAGAAAATGAAGCTAAGTTAAGCAATGACACATGATGATGGGTGACCGCTGAAGGAAGCGTTATAACCCTGGATGGAAACCCTCAGAATTTAATTTTGGGATGTAAGTAAAGGTCTATTGAAATATAATTGACACTAGAATTATTAAAGAAAAATTAATAAATTAGTACAAAGAAAAATGAAAAATCGAAAAACAGACAAAAATCGGTGTTACCGAAATATTGGGAATATAACCTGAAGTGGGGTATTTTGGTCATTTGACACCTAGAGTTGTCTTTTGACCTCAATTTCCATTAAAAATAAATGATATTACACTTAGAGAATGTCATGAAAAATTTAATTGTGATACATTATAAGAATAGTGAAAGGAATAGGGGATAAAATCCAATTTATGAAACTTTGAATAATTAGCATTAAAATCCAAGTTAGTGCTCCACTAACTCTTAATTTGGGACACTTAAATATTCCTTTGGGACGGCAAAACCATCATCTTCCACCTTGAGAAATAACCAGCCAAGAGAAATGAAGTTCACCATGGAAATTGTAACACCCCTCACCCGTCTACAGTATAGCCGAGCAAGGCATACTACACGGCGTGCCGGAACACCTAGTCTGTGATTATCTCATTTCTTGAACTCAATTTGATTTTAAGAAGTCATTTACATAATATTCATATCATGTTGATACTATTGTCATACTTTGTTAAAATCAGTGTTTCAGGATTGGTAATAAAAATTTGGCAAAGTGCCGTCTATAATTAGGACAAACTGTCCTTCCAACCTGTTGAAAACAGTTTAATATTATGATATCAAAATCTCAAATATTTCACAGTCTCTATTTCTCAGTAAAGTCAATAGACTTTTCTGATTTATTAAATGATTCCATAATACAGTCCATAATAATTTAAATATATACAGAAAATCTCCACGTCATTTAATATGTACAAAATATTACAAACTTTAAAGCTTTCATAATATTACAAAATACAAGGCCAATTTTCAAATATACAACAAAAGTACAAAATACAAGATATCCTAAGTCCTACCATGTATGCAATGCAGTGCAGATGACTCTGGACTCCTGTGCAGATCTGATGTCTCACCCGGTAGTAGGTCTGCTGGGCTCCCCAGCTGTGTCTCCAATACCTACGCGTTACAAAAGCAATGCGCTAAACAATTTTGCTTAGTGGTGCCAAATGTAAAGAAATATACACTAAAATAAAGTAAATAAAGTGTTTACAAATTTTTAGTGGTGCTGTATGTCAGTAGATTTAGGTATTTGAATTTAATAGTACTTGAATTACTGCCCGTGTAGCCTATATCACGACGGTGGATAAACGGATATCACGCACGGGTACCTAGTACCTCGGGCCGTTACACCATCGGTCACAAAGTGTCTCCCGGTGTGCAAATAGCGTGGCTAAAAAGCCATATAGTCAATCTGGTGATAAGCCAAAAATGAATACACAATATGTATAGCCGTAGGCTATTAAAGTCACAGTGCGGCATAATAGGCCGTAAAAACACAGTATGGCATAAAGCCATTTACAGAACAGCTATCAGAATCCTATTGGCATGCCAACCTATCCATACTAGTCAACTAGGCAAACTAGGGCACATTATTAATTAATTGTTTAATTCTTCAATTTTTGGAGTTTACTAACTATTATATAATTCACAAGTCAATGCATATGTTGACCTTTTTAGGTAATATGGACAAGTTGTTTTTAGCATCAATATGTCACAATTTATCTCTCAATATGCTACCAATATAGTGCAATTTACCATTTTTACAAGTTGGCATTCATTGCCAAAATGCTTCAAGCATCATTGTATACAAAATGTCAAATTCTCACTTTCTGTGTGCTAGATTGGTCTAGCTTAAAGTCCTATTTCCCTTGGTTTATAGCTCCTGGTCAAAGAAACAAAATTGTAGCTCTATGTCTTATTGCATGCGGGGCAAAATTTCAGGTCATTCTGAGTTGTGTAGACCAAGATATGGTCAATTTGCTAAAGCTGGACAGATTGCACTTTTAGTGCACAATTTGGTCAATTTTTAGGTCACTTTTGGTTCGGCAGTTTTTGTGCCCGAAATTGTGCAAGACATTTGACTTGGTTCTGGTCATTTCTGGGCTTTGGTGTCTTCATAGAACTTGTAGATATCGGTCTTAACTATTTATGGTCAAAATTTCAGGTCAATTGGACCTGTTTTGAGTGAGTTATGGCCTAAACACTAACTGCTGCCCAAATGGTCAGTTTTCAGGCCTCAAATACACTAATCCGGATTTGGTCACTTTTTAAGGTCAGTTTCTAGGCAGAATTTTGGCAACCTTTCTCCATGAAAGTTGGCCTATTTGGTGTTTAGTTTCACCCCATATTGGCCTCATACCAATTGGGTTCATAGTTTGGCACTTATGGCCTCAATTATGTGCTGCCCTCAATACACAACCTGCACAAAGCTCATACGCTTCCAATTTAATGTTCCTCCTCCTCCTCATTACTACAATATTCAATCAATAACACTTGTATACATATATTGTGCACAATTTCAGCAACAATTCTAGGCAGAATGTTCAAGTGCTCAATGAACATAATCCATCATTAAGTTCAACATTCACTTCCACCAAAATTCAACATACTTCAATGTTAATATTACACATATACTTCAACATATTCATCACTTACACTTGCTGCCCACAAATTGACATTAACATATATCATTAATAAACATATATTCACACACAAATTCATGCTATTAGGGGCTGCCAAACATGAAAGTTTGCTCAAGGCTTCGAGGTTCCATTTCACACCTTTAATATAAACACTACATGTACATACTTGTGCACAAACTTACTCTAACTTTCATTTGAATCAATCAACCTTCATTTTCATTCATTAGAAGTAAAAATAACTCAAGCTCAACAAGGGTTCATGGCTGCCAAAAATGGATAAATTCATTTCTCACTATTTCTTTCATTTCTCTTCACCAAAACACTCACCTCAACCTAAACACAAGCTTTACAAAAGCAAGGGAGGGATTTTGGACACTTACAACTTTTGATGCTTATCAAAACTTCACCAAATCTGGTTTTTCTTGTTGCCAATATCTTCCCCAAGGTGAGTAGGCAAGCTTTAATAAAGGAAAGAAATGGAAAGGATGGCTTGATCATGCACCCATGGAGATTGCATGTGGGGTGGCCATGGTGATTTCCATGGTGGAATTCATTACGGCAAAGTAAAATGGGCTGATGAAGAAGATGATGGTGAGTGCTATCTGCTGTCCCAAGGCTGTGATAAGGGTCCCAATATCCAAGTTAGTGGAGCACTAACTTGGATTTTAATGTTAATTATTCAAAGTTTCATAAATTGGATTTTATCCCCCATTTCTTTCACTATTCTTATAATGTATCACAATTTAATTTTTCATGACATTTTCAAAGTGTAATATCATTTATTTTTAATGGACATTGAGGTCAAAAGGCAACTCTAGGTGTCAAATGTCCAAAATACCCCACTTCGGGTTACATTCCCGATTTTTCAAGAATAATCGATTTTTATGCATTTCTCGATTTTTCGTTTTTCTTTGTACTAATTTATTAATTTTTCTTTGATATTTCTAGTGTCAATTACATTTCAATAAACCTTTATCTATGTCTCAAAATTAAATTCAGAGGGTTCCCCGCGGTCCTGGGGTCGGCAACAGCCTTCCCGGTGCGGTCACCCATCGTTGTGGTGCCGGCTCATTTAACTTAGCTTCATTTTCTCTCTTTCATTTTTGTTTTATTTTTCTTGTATTTTATTTTTATTTATTTCATCATTATATGTCTGTTCACTATCACCGAAGTGTAGTTCCAGACATACTGACTTGCCTGGATTGTTATTTGACTACTGGAGCAACAGAACGTACAGAACACATGTAATGGGGATGTTACAGAAATCACCATGGATGCCCCACATGCAACCTCCATGGGTGCATGATGAAGCCACCATTTCTACTTAGTTCCTTCATTAAAGCTTGCACACACACCTTGGGCAGTATGTTGGAAGCAAAAAGAAGAGGATTTGATGAAGTTTCGGTGAAGCTCAAAAAAGGTTAGTGCTAGTTTTTCATCCCGTGCTTCATTAAAGTTTGTATTAAGGTTGAGATGAGTTGGATGGTGAAGAAATTTGAAGGATTCGATGAGTTATTGATTTATTTAATTTTGGACAGCCATGAAAGTTTATTGTAGTTGAGTTTTTCTTACCTCTAATGGATGGAAATTAAGGTTGATTACCTTAAATGGAAGTGGTAACAATGATGTGCATGTTAGTGCTTGAATTAAGGGTTTGAATATGGGTCTTGATGCTTTGGCAAACTGCCATGTTTGGCAGCCTATTAAATCATGAATTTGTGTGTGAATATGTAGTTTATTAATGAAATATACTAGTATTAAATTGTGGGCAGTATGTGTAAGTGATATTGAAGTATGATTATGTTGAAGTGTATGTGTAATATTGACATTGAGATATGTTGAATTTTGGTGGAAGTGAATGTTGAACTTAATGGTGAATTGCGTGCATTGAGCACTCAAATATTCTGCCCAAAATTGTTTCTTGAATTGTGTACAATATATATATGGAAGTGTTATTGATTGCATATTGAAGTAATGAGGAGGAGAAGGAATATCAAATTGGAAGTGTATGTGCTTTGTGCAAGTTATGTATTGAAGGCAGTACCTAAATTAGGCCATAAGTGCCAAACTGTGAACCCAATTGGTATGAGGCCAAATGGGGGTGAAACTAGACACCAAATAGGCCAACTTTCACGTAGAAATGTTACCAAAATTCTGCCTAGAAATAGAACTTAAAAATGACCAAATCCGGAATAGCAACCTTGCAACCCAGATTTTTGACTATATGAATAGTAGTCCTTGGGATGACCATAACTCACTCAGAACAGGTCCAATTGACCTGAAATTTTTACCATGGTTATTTTAGACATAGATCTACAATTCTTATGAAGACACCAAAGCCCAGAAATGGCCAGAACCAAGTCAAATGGCTTGCACAAATTCGGGTACAAAAACAGCCAAACCAAAAGTGACCTAAAATTGATCAAATTTTGCACTAAAGGTGCAATCTGTCTAGCATTGGTAAATTGACCATATCTGGGTCTACACAACTCAGAATGACCTGAAATTTTTTCCCGCGTGCAATAAGACATAGACCTACAAGTATGTAGTTTGGACCAAAACCTAAAAACTGAGGGAACTAGGTCGTCAGGCTAGGTCAAAATAGTACACCGAAATTGCAATAAAATGCAATACACTTGGAAATGAAATTGGTAACATATACCAACACTAAAGGGCTATAAAATGTGACATATTGGTAACATTAGAATTGACTCACATAGAGTGCATCAAGGGTCAACATTATAGGTTGACTAATGAAATGAATTGAAGGGAATAGTACCAAGAGAAATAGGACTTTAAGCTAGACAAATCCGTCTGCAGTTGGAAATCCATGTTAAAGTGAACATGTTCCAACTACTCAATCAGCTGAATCATCTTGTGGACATGATTCCCAACATTCTGTCCCTTAGACATCCTCATACGGAATAGTTGTCTAGATATCTCATACCTAGCATTTCTGCTGTGCTCACCATATAACTGTTGTAGGTGAAGGAGGATCTCACTCGCACTCTGCATGTTCTCATGCTGCTTCTGTAACTCATTACTCATGGAAGTAAGCATGTAACACTTTACTCTCATATCAAGCTCCTTCCACTTGTCCAAAGTTTCATGTTCCTCTTCAGTGGCCTCTGGAGTTAAGGGACAGGAACATTTGAGTCTAGAACATATCCTATATGTTCAAGGTTCAGGACAAGTTTCAAATTTCTTAGCCAATCAGATAAATTAGGTCCTGTCAACCTATTGCGATCAAGTATGCTTGCAAGAATATTGGATGGTGGTGGTTGTTTTGTGCTCATTATTATCAGAAAATTAATGGCAGAAAATAACCAAATTAATTAGTAAATGTATCATATAATTAACCAAAATGATTATGGTCTTTTAATCAAATTGGTCCTCCCACTAACTTAGCGAATCCTACACTTCTAAAGTAGAAAACGGAAATCCTAGTTGGATGGATTTCTAGTGGTGATTGAATTCTTATAGTCCTATTGATCATCCTCAGGCACATCCACTATTGGAATAACAATAAATTATAAGCGAGCAACTCCTTGCCCATCACATCTCATGCGAGGTTCAATCTTTTACCTAGCCCCTAATGCTCAAAATCTCAGGCACATCCATTATTAACTTATCTTACATTAGTTAAGTTGATCCCATTGAGCCAGTAAACATGCAAATAATTTTAATGTCCTCAGGCACCTCCATTATTGGCCACCAAACCATTTACATATTTACAACATCTCATGCTTAACAATTATTCTTAAGAAAATCTCTTAAATTAATTACATCATATGCAACTATTTAAAATTTCTTAAAATAATTGCCCCAATGGAGGGCCCATGTTATAATTATTTTAATTATAGCATATTCAACTTAATCATTTATTTGGAAGATTTTGTTATCGTCCTAATTACTATTATGGTCTCACTTTACACATTTTCCAATTAGCATGCATATATCATATAATTGCATACATTCCCATACATCTCATGCATTCATAGATAATAATAAATATGGTATGATCATAGACTTTCTAAGGGATTCAATTATGAGCCAACAAGAATTGAATCAGGGCATTCCTAGGTGCATTTCATTCATTCATTTTATAAGAGTTACTGAAGGAGTACATAATCAACACTTGATCTTGATTTCCTCCCACATGTCCCACCAATACTCTTGACCTCCTTGATCTTCTTGCAATTCAATTACATAGTAATCCTTAGCATACCAAGGTGAATTTACAAGAACTAAATAAATGAAATTACAACCCAAAATTATTACAACCTTAATAATACATGCCCAAAATTAAATTAAAATAAATTAACTAATTTACAACCCAAAGAAACATAAAAGAAATAAATCAAATATCATTGGTCTTTTATAGTCCATGATCATCCATCATACATATCACTATTTAACAATTAAATAAAACATACATACTTAAATTAAATTGAATATCTCATATTCAACTTAAAAATCCAGATTTGAATATGATTAAAATAAATTTGAAAATTCAGATTTGAATCACATTCAAACAAATTTAAAAATTCAGGTTTGAATCACATTCAAACAACTTTAAAAATTTAGATTTGAATCATATTCATACAACTTTTAAAATTCAGATTTGAATCACATTCAAACAACTTTAAAAATTCAGATTTGAATATGATTTAAACAACTTTAAAAATTCAGATTTGAATCACATTCAAACAACTTTTAAAATTCAGATTTGAATCACATTCAAACAATTTTTAAAATTCAGATCTGAATCAAAATTTAATTGTATGATTAAAACACCTAATTAAACACTTTAATTAGTCATGGCCTAATTATGGGCCTTAAACAAAGCCCAAAAACATACCCAAACAGCCATGCGCATGGTTGAATGAATTAAACCATGCGCATGGTGGTGTAGTTCATCAAGCTGCCACCTTTGTTGGTCTAACCAACAATGAAACAATCATCTCATGATTAACTCACACAATTAAATCATATAATCAACAATCTAAATGGAAAATATAGTGGCTCTGATAGCAATTGAAGGAGCGGAAGCATGAAAAACACAAGTTTATATCATTGAATTCAAAAATTTTTCTCCTAGGGTCACATGCATCATGCAAGATTCATTTTTATCTATTTGATTTCAATGATGAACAACATATTAAAACTCTTTTAATATGTTTTTGGATCTAGATTTGCCATTTAAGATCTTAGAATTAATCAGATTAATTCATTAGAACCCTAGATTAGATCAAGAACAAGTGCACTAACCTCTTGATATACTGCAGCATATTTGACACCTTTGGGATGCGTCTAGGATACCAGATGTTGTCCCTCTAGCTTGTCCACACCAAGATCACCTATGGCAGCCCTTGAACAGCTTCTAAAGCTTTTTCTATGAATTAGAAAATCAAGTTTTGCCTTTTGAGAGATTACAGATGTAAATAGGACACTAGAAACAATTTTTATTATTTTTTTATTCAAGAGATTGTTTGCTAATCTCTTTGAATTGATGACATATGAAGAAGAAGAGAAGAAGAGTGTTATTCTAGGTGGCAGCACAAAAAGTGAGTGGCTGCTCGCTATTTTGTTCTTTCATCCTTACACTTATATAGCTAGGTCACCACTTAAAACCCTTGCCACATGTCACCTTCTAATTAGCTCTAGGTTTAATTGACTCAATCACATTATGCCAAGTGCCAAACCTATATTTAATCTTAATTTTAAACACCTTATATGATTAAAAGACATTTGGCAAGCTTATTTGTAGTGCCATGTGTCACTATCTCATGGTGCCACATGTCACCCTGTGAAATGACCAAAATGCCTCTGTGGCTTAATTTTGAGTTCTCAATCCAAAATAATTATTTCTCTTCTTCTAATCAATTTATATCAAATATAAATTAATTAATTAATCTCTATTAATTAATTTCTCATTAATTAAATTCATATTTAAATACTTCAAATATAAATTTAACTTATACTATACATAAAATAACCTAGATTTGGTTTGAAGCCATGCTAGGGACTTTGCAATCTAATTGCAAACCAAACCTATTTAATTAATCAATTAAACTCTTTATTTAATTAATTAAATCATATTTAATTTGGTGATTACTTGTGTATGTGTGTGACTTACTAGGCTCATCACTAATTGGCAATGAGACATGATATCAACTCTTAATATCATCAGAACTCTTTCTTACCATAAATGATTTCTCTAAATCATTTTATGCACCTCATAGACCATAGTTAACACCTAGCATAGCATGCCAAAGCCACCCAATTAGTAATAAGGTTTACCTTAAATGAACCTATAATCATAAGTTACCATGCACTAGAATCTCTCTGTTACAAAATCCCAATTCGAGCTAGAGTCATGGTTTATGTCAAACCCCATTTGCCATGAATATTATGTTCTCTTTTAATTCCAATTCTTGATTAAATAGATTTTATCATCAGAAACTCTTTTATGATTAAATCTTTAAAAAGATTTTCTCATCAGAAACTCTTTTCTGATTAAATCTATCTGTCTTGGCCAAAAACTTAAAACATCAAGAACAATTAAATGAACATAGGATTTTATCCCTATTTACTTAGAGGAACAGATTCCATCTTGATCAACACCTACCTCCATATATAACTAGTAGGAGCCAACACATGCCCATATACCAATACACAGTACAAGTATGAAAGCAGTATCAAACTCAAACCACCTATATACAAGATAACTATGCTATCTCAGGTCTAAAGATTATATGCAATGATATGATTTATGACAATACATTGACAAGAGTAAACTCCATGTGCTTGTCATAAATGTCACTGGTTCGGCCTACTTATCTTGTATAAGTGTCTATCATGTTTGTTATATGGCATGAGACTCATCATTCCATCTTATTTATATCTCATATAAATAACTTGGGAACAAACATGAGAGTGTTTTTGTTTCTTCTTTCTTTCCCTTTTATAATTAGGTCAAATAATCACTTAAACCCTTTGCCACATGTCACCACATTGCATCTTATTTTTAATTGACTTAATCTCATTAATCCAAGTGTCAAAGTTAGACTTAATCTTGACTTTGATCATCTTACATGATAGGAAGACAAATGGCAAGCTTATATGGTGCCACATGTCACCATGTGAAATGACCAAATTACCCTTATGTTTTAATTTTGAGTTCTCAACCCAAAATCATTATTTCTCCTTTTCTAATCAATTTATTTCAAATATAAATTAATTAATTAATCTCCATTAATTAATTTCTCACAATTAAATTCATATTTAAACACTTTATATATAAATTTAACTTTTACTATACATCCAATAACCTAGATTTGGTTTCAAGCCATACTAGAGACTTTGCAATCTTATTGCAAACCAAACCTATTTAATTAATCAATTAAATCATATTTTACTTGGTGATTAACTTGTGTATGTGTGTGACTCACTAGGCTTATCACTAATTGGCAATGAGATATGATATTAACTCTTAATATCATCAGAACTCTTTCTTACCATAAATGATTTCTCTAAATCATTTTAGGCATCTAATAGACCATGGTTGACACCTATCAGTAACAAGGAATACCTTAAATGAACCTTTAATCATATGTTACCATGCACTAGAATCTCTTTGTTACAAAATCCTAACTTGAGCTGAAGTTATGGTTAATGTCAAATCCCATTTGCTATGAACATTATGTTCTCTTTTAATTCTAGTTCTTGATTAATTAGATTTTCTTGTCAGAAACTCTTTTCTAACTAAATATGTCTTTCCTGGCCAGGAACTTGAAACACCAAGAATAATTAAATGAACATAGGATTTTATCCCTATTTACTTGGGGTAACAGATTCCATTTTGATCAACACCTATCTCCATATATAACTAGTAGGAGTTAACACATGCCCATATACCCATACACAGTATAAGTATGAAAGCAGTATCAAACTCAAACCACCTATATATAATATAACTGTGCTATCTCAGGTCTAAAGATTATATGCACTGATATGATATATGACAATGATTGACAAGAGTAAACTCCATGTGCTTGTTATAAGCGTTACTGGTTCGGCCTACTTATAATGTATAAGTGCCTATCATATTTGTTATGTGGCATGAGACTCACCACTCCATCTTATTTATATCTCATATAAATACATTGGGAACAAACATGATTATAATCTTTCTAGATAAGTCATGTCCTTTGTGAAGTATCCTCGATTGTGAACCAATTTATGATACTTTGTGCTAGAAATACTGTCACTCATATTCTTAACAACTTAAGAATAGAATTTCTAACAAAATATCAATGGACCTTTTCTATTACACATAAATATTTTATGTAAATGAAAAAGTGAAATTGTCTTTTATTAATAAATTATGTACTAGATACATACAAAATGATATGCTCTAGAGCATACTACTAATAATCTCCCACTAGCATTAGAGCCATTCATTACAATATCTTAGACCCACCTTGTCACACCCTGGCTTAGGGGGCCCCAGCTCAAGCCCCTCTATGGGTGGCCTTCTTGCCAGCGTACCCTTCTAGAGGCCGGACCTGCGACTCACAAGGTACTGTCCGCTTTGTGGAATTAAATCCCTTCGCCCTGCAGAGCTAGGATTCGAACCCTTATCACCTCACGGATTTGCTTCGCCTCTCACCAATTGAGCTTTATTGTCACACCAGGCAGTCTCAAGCCTCTATGGTGGCCTTCTTGCCCTTCTAGAGGCCGGACCTGCGACTCACAAGGTACTGTCCGCTTTGTGGAATTAAATCCCTTCGCTTCTGCAGAGCTAGGATTCGAACCCTTATCACTCACGGGTTTGCTTCGCCTCTCACCAATTGAGCTGCACGGGTTTGCTTCGCCTCTCACCAATTGAGCTGCAGCTCAATTGGTGAGAGGCGAAGCAAACCCGTGAGTGATAAGGGTTCGAATCCTAGCTCTGCAGAAGCGAAGGGATTTAATTCCACAAAGCGGACAGTACCTTGTGAGTCGCAGGTCCGGCCTCTAAAAGGGTACGCTGGCAAGAAGGCCACCCATAGAGGGGCTTGAGCTGGGGCCCCCTAAGCCGGGGTGTGACACACCTTCTCAAGATATCGGTCTAACTGAGCTTGTGACATAGGCTTCATGAATGGATCAGCTAGATTTTCAGCTGATGTTATTTTCTGCATGGCTACATTGCCTCGCCCAACTATCTATCTAATAATGTGGTAGCACCTTTCTATGTGTTTGGATTTCTGGTGAGATTGGGGTTCCTTAGCCTGTATGACCGTTCCATTATTGTCATAGTAGAGAGGAACTGCTGACTCAATGGAAGGAAGTACTACAAATTCTGTCACAAACTTCTTTATCCAAACAGCATTTTTTGCAGCATCTGATGCAATAATATACTCAGCCTCTGTAGTGGAATCAGCAGTCGTACTCTATTTTGAACTCTTCCAACTAACTGCACCTCCATTACAAATGAACACAAACCCAGAGGTAGACTTTCTATCATCGATATCTGATTAGAAATTAAAATCAGTATAACCATCTAATTGCAAGTCACCACCTCCATAAATCAAGAATAAATCCTTAGTACTTCTTAAGTACTTAAGGATATTCTTGACGGCTATCCAGTGTTCCAAACCTAGATTGGATTGAAACCTACTTGTCAAACTAATAGCATATGCGATATCCGGCCTAGTACACATCATTGCATGCATCAAACTTCCAATAGCCAAAGCATATGGAATCCTGGCCATTTTATCTCTTTCTTCAGATGTCTTTGGAGACATCTCTTTAGAAAGGTAGATATCATGTCTTACTGGTAACAATCCTCTCTTGGAATCAAGCATATTAAACCTCTTTAACACCTTTTCCAATTATAGACTTTGGGATAAACCAATTATTATTTTTGCTCTATCTCTATAGATGCGAATTCCAAGAATATAGGTTGCCTCCCCTAAGTCTTTCATGGAGAATTTATTTGACAACCATACCTTGACAGTTGTTAACATACCTATGTCATTACCTATCAATAGAATGTCATCCACATATAAGATAAGGAAAGTGACAGCACTATCACTAACCTTCTTATATACACATGGTTCATCCATAATTTTTATAAAATCAAATCACTTAATGGCTTCATCAAAACGAATGTTCCAGCTCCTTGAAGCTTGTTTTAATCGATAAATGGATCGCTTTAGCTTGCACACCTTGGAACTATCTTGGGATTCAAAACCCCTAGGTTGTTCCATGAATATGTTTTCATCAATGTATCCATTGAGAAAAGCTATTTTGACATCGATCTGCCAAATCTCATAATCATAGCATGCAGCTATTGCTAATAGAATCCTAATTGATTTAAGCATGGCAACAGGCGAGAAAGTCTCTTCATAGTTGATTCCTTGCCTTTGGCGAAACCCTTTTGCTACTAGCCTTGCTTTATAGGTCTCTACCTTTCTATCAAAACCGATTTTCTTCCTGAAAACCCATCTATTCCCTCTAGGTACAATACCTTCAGGTGGGTAAACAAGATCCCAAACTTAGTTCTTATGCATGGAATTAATTTCGGATTTTATAGCTTTAATCCATTTTGAAGAATCTATATCTGATATAGCTTCTTCATAGGTAAGAGGATCATCTCCATGATCTACTTCTTCATGAGTAAACAATTCTTGTTCATCTTCATGAAGAAAACCATATCTCACAGGTGGGTGAGATATCCTGGTTGATCTGCGAGAAATTACTGTAGATGTTTCATCAATAGGTACAGATTGACTAGATGGATCTATATCCATTTGATCTGTTGGTTGGTCAGAATTCTCCAATTCTAACTCTATTTGCCTTCCTTTGCCTCCTTCTTGAATAAACTGTTATTCAAGAAATATGACATCTCTGCTTACCACAACCTTTTATGATGTAGACTGTTTCGCTGGTTTTACAACCCCGCAAGTGCACGGATCGCTAACAAGTAGTAAAGTGATGAGTAGAGCATCATTCCCATGAGAAATTTGATTAGGAAGTACCAATCTACACACTAATTTTGACTGTCTAGGCTATCGAATACTTTGGGAATGAAGTTTGTTAACCTTGAACACTAGAATGGTAAACTTAAAATGAAATGATTTATTTGAAACAATTCTGGAATTAAGATTTCACACTTGAATCTTACTAGGGATGTTATCTCATTTATTTACTGAATTGAGGATCGTTTTCCTTGATGGAAATC
Organism: Hevea brasiliensis; assembly: GCF_030052815.1. Classification (NCBI taxonomy): domain Eukaryota; kingdom Viridiplantae; phylum Streptophyta; class Magnoliopsida; order Malpighiales; family Euphorbiaceae; genus Hevea; species Hevea brasiliensis. Next base: position 41,690,203 of record NC_079500.1, on the reverse strand, counting down.
AGTCCTAAGTTATCCTAAATCCTCTCTCAAAGCGCCTAGGGTGTATTCTAATTAACTCAAATCCAACTTTCATGGTGATCAAATTAATTAAAATCCTTTAAGATCTTTGACCAATTTTGAAGTTTCATAAAGGTATCAGCCTATATCTAGGTCAGAATTCCTAAGTTCAAGATCTTGATTTTCTAATATTAATCTTCACCTTTCAGTCCTTCAATTAACTTCTACAATCATGGCTAAGTGGGTACCAGCACATAGCATGCATTAAGATCACAAGAAATTAAATCAAGGAACGAATCTCAAATCCAATAAATAAAACTTAGTGTTCATCTATAATAATAATTACAAGCATTACTCTCCCAAATCCAGAATAAGAAAACTACTCACTCATGGTGAGTTCAGCAAACATCATGATAAAAGGTAAAAACAGTACAAAGAAAATCATGTAGAAGAAATAAAACAATAAAAATCTGTCTAGGGAGATGAAATGAAGGAATCGAAAAGAGTTTGCAGCTTTGATCTTGTGGAGCTTCAATTGCAAAACTCCTTTTAGTACTGATGTTTCTCTCCTCGAGATGGCTAGAGAGAGTGCAGAGTGTGGATTTCTCTCCTTTAAAACTCCTCAAAAGTGCTCTCAAAAGCTAAAATAGAGCCCCCCCTTTTTCTGATGTTTTCTTTTCTATTATAATGGTTGCTCTAGGATTAGGTCATTTTGAGTCCAAAAGGCTTTAGGAGTCTCATTTGAATAAGAAAACAAGAGCGGGAATTCGAGTTATAAAATTGGCTGCCGCATAGTACACGGCCCATGTGTAACTACACAGCCCAGGGCCTTGTAACTTGTTGGAGTGGAACTGCAGAGTCTTGCATTAGCATAGAGAATTACATGGGTCTGCGCCAACTACATGGACCTGGTTACACGGGCTGTGTACTATTGTTCCCATGAGGTTCATTAAGCTTATGCCCGACAGAGACTTACACAGGTCCCTGCAGATTACACGGGTCTGGTTATATGACCCGTGTACTTTTGTTTCTCCATTGGCTATCTGGCTTTCTTCTGGCAGAAGGTTACACGGGTCTAGGGCTTGGCTTACATGACCCGTGTACTTTGTATTAGCAGCAATACTCAGTTTCTTGACCTCTCCAAGCTTCCTTTTGCACTCCTATACTGTGGGGCTTTACCCAAACACCAAAAATGATGCAGAAAACATGGAATTAAGGGCTTGACAATAGAAATTACAAAAACTAATGAAATCAACTACTATGTATTAAAATACTTGCCTAAATGCTATGAGATAGCATACAAATGTGCTTAAAAACATCTATACAATTCAAGTGTATCAAATACCCCCAAACTCAAACTTTTGCTTGTCCTCAAGCAAAGCAAAACTCTATTTTAAAACATATTTCAGGAGATACTTAGGAATATAACCAATAATTTAATAAGCATAGAATTGAACTCCTCCAACATTCATACCAATTTCCCTCTTTCAAGGCATAAGGGTTCTATTAGCTGCCTATTTGGAGTTTCACCTCATTTCATGGTGTTTCAACTAATTATTTCTCTATACAAGACCATTAATAAGCCACAAATAACCTGTTTTATCAAGATAGATTTGAGAAACACTAACTCCCCCAAATTTGCCCTTATTGTGATGAAAAGACTCAATTCCAACTCCACAGGCATATCTCAATTTTTTATCTCTACTAATATATCATGCACTTTTCAAAAGATCAAAAGGTCCTTAAAAAGAGTTGTAAAGGGGCTAAGGGGATAATGACTTGGCTGCCAATGAAAGCTAGCATGTATGCATAAAATATCAAGTATATTAAGTTTGTTTCTACATATTTTGTATGGAGAAGAGGGGCTTTTGGTTTTTTATAGTGCCAAGCATGCTTCCGTGATATTTATCTTGGGACTTCTTCTCTTTTTGTTTTTTTTTTTAATGTCCCTTTTGTCCTCTCCCCTAAACTCATTGCTTTTACTGGGTTGGAAAGGCAAATTTTTCTTTGATTTTAATTGCACACTTGCACTCTTTCTTAAGTTCTACATCCTCTCTTCATTTTTTTTTTTTTTACACTTAATATGCTATTTACTTATGCATTTTGCTTCCTCAAAAGGGTATGGTAGGTATTTAGGTTAGGGGCTAGGTAAATAACATGGGTAAGCAATAAATTATAAGGGATAAATATAGGTTTCAAGTTAGCTACAAGGGATATATATTTTAATTAGCGGTGGCTAAGGCTTAGTGAGGCTATAGCAAAGAATGCCTTAATCATTTTTTCATCAAGCATATGCTAGGATTTCGCCTTGATAGGTCCAAGAGATATGTTCTAGAGCTAGTGAGGCATTTTTTTAGGTTTTCTTGTATTTCAAAAATTGTTCTCCTAATTTTACAAGTTCAATGTGATAAATTAATAGTTATGAAGAGGTTTAACTAGTCTAGTTTCATTAAAAAGAATAGTTTCTTCACAAACAACATGGTAGAATCCCTTTTTGCCTATCTAGATATGTTCATTCCTCTATCTTGTAGAGTCTAATTATTAGCTTACTAGAATTTGGCTATAGTGCTAAGTTTCACAATTTAAAGTCCAAAATTTTTCAAAAATTTTCAAAAATTTTGATACAAGAATAATGTAGTTGAATTTAAACAATGTAATGATGTGCATGTAATGATATGTGTCGACACCATATTTTGGCCGATCCCTAAAATCAATAAACTTTGAAGCCGATCCCCAACACATAGTCTCCCTTTGCCAATCTCTCCTCAAAAGGAATCTAATCAATACTAAGTTCCCATATCATCTAAAGCCTCACCGATCTCTCATACTAATTGTTAAATCCCCTGACCAGTCAATTACATTCCTGATCTCTCTTGTCAAATGAGATTAAACCAACATTAGGCCTTCATGCCACAAGTCTTATTGCTGATCTCTCATTTAAAAGTTTGGGAATAATAAGGTTAAGGTTTTGATCCGGTTTAATAATGATCCTAATCTTAAATGTTCAAGTCAAATTTCCAATTTTAATCAAGTCCCGTTTAGCGTTGGTTCCCGGCCAATCTCATGCTTATTGCGTTTTCCGACCTCTTACATTTAGATCAATAATCACTTTTAGTTGTTGTTTTAATATGCTCAGATAATCAAGTAATTAAGCAATTTAGAGATTTTCCGATCACATCCATTCATTAAACAAAAGGGGAATTTTCATTTCATTTAAAATTTGTACAAGTCATTCGGCTGGAGGATCACCCCCAGCCTGATCTACATTTTGTTCACTCCCTCTCTCACCCTCGGCCTCCTCCTCTCTTTCCTTTTCGTCTTGGGGAGCCAGGTTTACCATCCAGGAGAAGTCCTCATCGGGATAATGCTTCTTGAGCTCGGCCACGAGATCCCTGTGAGCATTCACATAAGCGCCGGCCTCCCTTATCACCGCCTCTTCTTCTTTTGCTCTGAGCTCCCCAGTGAGGTGAGCAACTTCACCGGCTCGGAGCGCCCGAACTACTTCAAGAACATGATCTCGCTCGGCCAGAACATGAGCTTGCTCGGCCAGCTTATCCTCGTAGAACTTCATCCGCCCTTCAATTTTAGATATGTAGTTCTGAGCGGATGAGAGTTGGGATCGGAGGGAAGCCACTTCATGACCCATCTTCTCGACCTCCTTACCCAAGCGTTGAGCCTTCTCCCGGACAATGTGCTGGTTCACCAAGCACTCCACGTTCAGGCTCATAGATCGGGTCAGGATGTCATCAAGATTGTCCGGAGACAGCCTATCCTGATCCTTCCGAAGGCAGATGGAGGACCCCAAGACTATAGCAAAACCCGGGTTCTCTCGAACCGTGTGGTTCTTCTCCAACGAAATGGATCAAGATTTGGGCACCGCGGGAAAGAGTCCTTACAGGAGGTTGGGAAGGACCCCCTTCTGCACTCGAAGTGACTGGAGGAGGTGGAGGTGGCTCTTCTTGGCGAGGAGGAGATCGGACCACTTCTATGATCGGCGCTCCCGAGGGTTGAGACGAGCCTCCTTGCATCTCCCCGGGATCATGACTGGGCGTTTAAAGCAGCTCGAAACGCTTCATCTTCCGTACTTTCTGGGAGACCTCCCTCTTCCGCTTTCAGCTCTCCTTGGAAGCTTTGCCGCTTGCCATACCTGCACAAAGAAGAGGTCAGTGAGATCGCTAAGGTCCAAAGATATGAGATATAGAAAATATCGATGCCGACGTCAGAGACCTGAAGCCCGTGATCTTCTCCAGTGATCAACTCCATTGTCCAGTGATGCAGTTCGGCAGTCACTGCATCCAAACAAGAGAACTTCTCTCTAGCCGCCTGATCTTTCAGCTCCATCACCATCAGGCCTTCTTCCCTATTTAGGGTGAGGCGTTTCGGAAGTAAGGGGCCCTGGTGCAGCCAGCTGCGAGGGAAGCCCTCAAAGCCATTCGGAATTTTGCTCCTCAGAATGAAGAAGCAATTTTTCCAATTCTTCAGGGAGGAGGGCAGATCGGTAAAAAGCCCGCAATGTGGCTTCGCCTGGAAGAACCAATACTCGTCGTCCTTTTGACGAGTTAATCTATGTAGTTCGGCAAATACCTTAGCTATAGGATGGAGTCCCTTAGCTCGGCAGAGGCCTCTGAAGGCTACTAGGATCCGCCACGAGTTCGGGTGAACTTGGGCGATGCACACTTGATGAAATTTTAAAACTTCCTTGAAGAAGTCATCAAGGGGGAACCGCAGCTCGGCCTTTAATTGTTCTTCGTATACCACGATCATATCGTTCTGCTCGAAGAAATGATTGGCACGAAGATCGCCGTGACACTTAATCAGCTCGTATGAATCAGGCCGGATGTTGTACTCCTAGCTAAACGACTGCAGGTCGGTTTCTTGCAGGATTGATGGCAGTTCGTCCATGGGAAGATTTTCTCTCCCTGAATAAGGTATATGCCTTAATGGTACTGCTTGCCCCCGAGCTGAAACGGAGACCCTAGGAGGTTCAGGTCGCACGCTTGGTCCGACCACCTCCACTTCATCAGATGACCACGAGATCTGAACGGAAGGGGGGCTTGCCGCTCGACCTCTACGCCACTCATTTTCAAAGGAAATAGAGAATTTAAACTAAAAGGAGGATCAAAACCCTTACCGGAGCTTGATCGGTGTCGGAAGAACTTGAAAAATCGAGAGAATTTTGGAATCACTCGCGGGATGCTGAAAATGTCATAAGAGAGCAACTGGCTGACCCATCCCCTATTTATACCCGTCTGAGCATTTAATGCTCACAGTGTTCCAGGCGGTGCATCGGTTAGCGGGATTCGCCAGCTTTTCTGACACATCTCACGAATATTCCATAAATTCCATAATAAAAGGGATCGGCTAGTTACAGATCGATGAATTAAGGCGGATCAGTTAAGGGTTGTTCAGTTAGGAACCAGATCGGATAAACACATCAGAGATCGGAAAATAATCAATGTGATAATAATAAAAATGATAGTTGTCAAAATAAAATTTTATTTCTGAAAAGGTCGGATTACATCATTTGGGCGATCTCTAGAGATCGGATTACATAAAAGTTTAATTACATCATTTGGGCGATCTCTAGAGATCAGATTACATTGAAGGTCTGATTACATCGTAGGGGGGATCTCTAATAAAGACCTATGTCAAAGCCTAGTCTCATGGCTGAATCAAAAGATGTGTTTGATCGAGAGACCGGCCATTGACATCGGATAGATGTACAGCTTAGATGGGGTGATTATGACTCTCATGAGGATGGAGAGTCATCTCCACTGTCATCGACTAGAACCGAGCTGTAGTCGGGATGCCCAATGTGGTGAGGAACCAAATGAACTTTAAGGGGCAGTCACCGATATTAAGGGGAATATTAGCAGTCTTCTCGCCCGAAATCAGTTCGCCGATTATATCAATCGAACGATTCTAGATCGACACGATCGAAGTCCTCGATCCAGATCGGTAAGTTTGTCCGGTTCTCTCACTGTCATCAAATGAGGTTATCATAATTCCTCGATCACCGGGATCATAAATTTTCAGTCGGGGAATAAAAAGAACAATCGAAAAAAGATCAAAAGCCACTATCATGGCCGGGACTACTGCTGGAGCAGTTAGAATAGAAAATGTGAAAAGGAAGAGGAGAAAATCAAATGCAGGGGGCTTCCCGGTTGAAGGTATATATATAGGAAAAATCCGAGCATTTATTGCAAGTAGAAAATGAAGCGGATGCCTCAGAAATCGAAGGAGTAAATGCTTTGACTGAACCGAACCAGAAAGAGGAAAAGACCGGAGCAGGAGAGATCGGAAGAGAGGAGCCCAGCATGAGAGATCGGAAAAGGATCATGTTGGAAAGACCGGAAAGGAGGGGAGGTTGGAAAACAAAGGGAATAAGACAACTTCCGCTAACTGTCGTCATAATCAGAGCCGAGGTAGTTAAAGCTTTCTGCATTTAAATCTCCACCGCACGCCTGAATCGCCACATTATCGACATGCGCCGAGTATGTCATGACAAAGGCTTGTACATCCTAATCTCCACCATTGATCTTACTTGTAAGGACGAGCTCGGAGCCCTTGGATCAAAGAAGAAGACGATAAGACCAGCGCCTTTCACTCCTAGCCCTCGGATCGCTCTTGACAAGAAAATTTTGGGCTGTCAGATTAGAAGAGAGAAAGGACAAATATTTTGGAAAGGATCTCAGCCGTCTGTTCTGATTCTCTTTAATTCCCGAACCTCAGATCATGTCCTTTAAAATCTTAACCCTCCATCTCCCTCAAAATAAATCCTGACCCTTCATGGGGAGCACCCGGTTCCTATAAATACCTGCATGAAAACTGTTCAGGAAAGGACGGAAAAATAGTGAATATAGCGGAAGGACTCTGAAACTTAATTCAGTTCATTACTCTGCTATTTTTGAGCTTTCATAAGAAAAATTTTTGAAACCAGTTTTCTGAAGTATTTTCTTACAAAGGGATTTTTGAATACTGAAACTCTCCATTTTCAGTTCGATTCATTATCCGGTGACACTCTCACTTTCTGTCTTTGTTATCTTTATTTCCACTCCCGTTGTTCAAGCTTAACTTCATTCAAACTTGGTTATTCTTTTGACTTGACTGCATTTTAGCAAAGTATCCTTCATTTCAAGGCGAACCTTAGTCCTCCGGCTATCAACCCGCAGTCCTATTACGTTTTGTGATTCCGTACTTAGTTCAATAGATTCGGCTCCCTACAGGTGAGTGCTTATATCGCTACTTTATCAAGTGTTCGCTTTATTTCACGTATTTCCTTTATTTTTATGTTTGTAATTTTCACCAAGTTTATATTGCGTTAAAAAATGCGAAGAAGGTTATTCCCGAGTTTATTTCTTTGTTAATCAGTCCATTCTTTTTGTTAATCTTCGTTAGTTCTGAATGCAAGAGTTCTAGTCCCGAGTAGCGTATAAGTAGTTGGATAAAATGTAGGTAACTGTATCTTAAGCGTTTCTTTAAAAATGGAAGGTCTGAATAATAAGTCAGGAAAATAGTAAAGTTGAATCACTAGGCTAACACAGAAGACGATTGGGTAAGACGCCATAAGGCGGAATAAAACCAAATCTCAGATAAATAAATGGAACAGATCGGGTATCAAAAGGTACTAGCTAGGCGACCACATAGGAGGTCGGTAAAATTCAGTCTGGTATCCCATTTCTAGTCACGAGGTACCAAGGAGTTAAAAGAAGCATTATTCCGATCCCCGGCATCTTTGAATGCCAGAACCCTTAGTCCTAGGTTCTTATGATGTGTAGCTATAATCAAATTTCGAGAGGTCGAAAAAGTCCTTATCTGACCCCCATCAAAATAAAAGAGATCGGAGGAGAGTTCTTATCCGATTCTCACCTAAAAATTTTAATGAATACTTAAAAGAGATCGGAGGAGAGTTCTTATCCGATTCTCACCTAAAAAATTTTAATGAATACTTAAAAGAGATTAGAGGAGAGTTCTTATCCGATTCTCACCTAAAAATTTTAATGAATATTCAAAAGAGATTGGAGGAGAGTTCTTATCCGATTCTCAAGCCTAAAATTTTAATGAATACTTAAAAGAGATCGGAGGAGAGTTCTTATCCGATTCTCAATCCAAAAATTCTAATCTTAATCTAAAAGAAATCGGAGGAGAGTTCTTATCCGATTTCCAATTGAAACTTTGATCAAAAAGAGATCGGAGGAGAGTTCTTATCCGATTCTCAAATTGAATTCTAACAAATATGCAAAATGACCCCTTAAACAAAACTGATACGCAATAGTAACTCACTAAGGGTCGACTCATTTATTTATGTATCTGGGTAACCCGAATTGGTGAAAAATCAAATATTCCCTTTTACCAAGAGGATTAACATCTCCGTTCGAACCTCCTAACAATCAATTCTAGCTTACAAAGAGCTTGAAGTTAAATCTGCTTACCCTAATTGAGGGACGAGGTGGGGTGCCTAACACCTTCCCTACCCGTTTACGGACCTCGAACCTAGAATCTCTATTCTTGAAGTGGTTTCATTTTAATTTATTTTCACAAATGGTTTTCTTTAATTTCCCTCAAAATTAAAGTGGCGACTCCTCACTCTTTCCCACTTCGGTGAGGGTTCGTTCAGGCGACCGCAAAACACCTTGCGACAACTTGGTGACTCCGCTGGGGACTGGGACTTATCTTCAACCCCGGCCCAGAGGTCCAAAAGCAGATTTAATTTTATGTTCCTATAAACTAGAATTATATTTAGATAGGTACAATTTACGAAATTCAAAAACCTTAATCTATTAATGTTTGTTATTTCCTCTAACCGCTTTGTTTATTTTTGTTTTATATCCTATAGCATTCTCCGTCTAAAAAAGGAAAAATAAAAATCCCCCTGTATTGGGAAGAGGTAAAGGTGTCCCTTCACACACTTAACACTCACATAATGTCCTCACACACTTCAGCCCTATACCCGGGCTTTCTTACCCTTTTAGGAAAGTAGGAGGGGGTCATGTAGGGTTTTACCCTGTTAGTATCCGTGAAGGCTTCTGCTCAGATTGAAACTCGTTCTATCTACTGTGATACCCGTGGAACTTTCTCAATAGTATCATGGGGGATAGAATGGGGCTCTACTGTTTATAGTAGGGGCAATTTGGGAACCTGTGGCTTTTAGAAGATTAGACCTTGAGCTAAACTATCACGATAGTTGGAAGCTGTAGCAAGCTACCTTATTAGATAGAACTATCCAATTAGGTAGCACCTAGCCGGTACTAGGACTCTCCTTGTTTTAAGACAAAAGGGGAATGCTTACTCTTACCCTATTCTGCTTGTGTTTTATTTAGTCTTTATTTTTTAGGGTAATCTTGAATCATACTGTTAAGAAAACGTACACACTTTCCTACTTTGATAAATGTGTAGGTGTCACTCTGCCAACAGTATAATTCAAGATTACCTGAATTTATCCTGCTAACAAGTTTTCCCTACAGGCATCACCAAAATAAGGTCTGTAAAAGGATAAGCATCATTTTAATATGGCATCCTCGAGTCAATCGGCAGAAAAAGTTCTTAAATCAGAACAGAATGCTAAACCATGGCCCGAACCGCCTCATAGTCCAGTGCCTCCACAAAGTGATACTAGCTCATTACCTCCATTGGACCTGAGCAAAATTGAAGTCAGAATGAACAGTCTCGAGGGTCTGGCCAATGGATGGAAGTCATTTCTCGATCAGGTCAAAGTACAATCTGAGAAGAGATATGGGAGGATTGCAACCTTGATACGAGTTAAAGTTCAAGTTTCAGTATTAAAGGCCATGTTGCCAGTTTGGAATCCGAAGTATGGGGTGTTCTCTTTCAACGATATCGATACTGCTCCCACTATGAAAGAATATCAAGCATTGCTAGAAATTCCTTATGCAGTGCAGAATCGGATTTACCTACACCTCGAGCATAAGCAGACTTGGAAACGGTTCGCACATATGCTGGGGATTCCACCAGAAGAAGCAAAGACGAGGGAAACTATCAAAGGGAACACGCATGGATGGTATTGGACTTATCTCAAAAAGTGGTTGGATCAATGCATTCAAGATGAACAATGGGATCAAGCTTCATTGATGCTCGCTTTAGCAATCTACGGCCTGATCTTGTTCCCTGGACCTTCCGGAATCATAACCTACGGCGTTGTGGAAATGTTATGGGCAGTAGAGAAACAGAAGGTCAATCCAGTACCAGCAATTCTTGCTAAGACTTTCTTAACCCTTACTTACTGCAGACAACAAGGCAAGGGATCCATTAAATGTTGTTCTCAATTGTTGCATCTCTGGATCATCAGTCATATGTGTCCTGTGGAGACGAAGGGATTAACTTGGTACCTTGACCAGCCTCTCATCGAGAAAATGACCAGATTAGTAATTAGCCCGAAGGATGCGCCACAGTGGCAAAAATGGATTTTGAGCTTCAACAGCCATGACTACTGCTGGAGGAAATTGTGGAAGTCGGGTCAATCCATTTTGGTCGGCACAGGGGGTAATCAATCAGTATCCCTAATCGGAGTAACTGGATCACAAGTTACACTCCAGCATTAGTAATGATACAATTCGGCTTAACACAGTTCAGAATCAACATTGAAGAATACCACCAAGGTCATTTCTTTCATGAGCTCAAGGAAGAGGAAGGGTTGAAAATAGCTCGCAGATCTTAGGAAAACATCACTCTGATGGAGAGGTCACCTAAAGGCCCGAGTGCCATGGGCTATTATCTTAAATGGAGGGCTAACAGAGATCAAGAACAATTGACTGCAGATCCAACAAAATTCTAAGACAGCAACCCTCGCCTAAACGCCCTTTCAGAAGAAGATGGTGATCGTTTAGCCGACTACCTACAAAAGGCAAACACCGAAAACTTGCAACTGTAAGAATAAGTAAAACAGTTGGAGGACCAACAGCAGATCCTCAAGAGAAAAGTAAAAAGGCTTAGGGAAGAGACAAGGACCGAAAAGATGGGTTTCGAAGAGCAAGAGATACGGTGGGAAAAGGAAAAAAGCTCTCTCCAAGCTGTAATAAAAGAAGCAGAAGTACAGAATAGCAAGTTTCAGGAGAAAATGAAATATCAGGAGATACTCATGGAAGAATATAAACAAGAAAGCAAAAAGAAGAAGCTTGAACTGAAGGAACAAGCACTGCTTATCAACGATATTCTGAAAGAATGTGCTAAAGAAAGGAAGGAAAAAGAAAGACAAGCTGCTCTCTATCAGGAGCTGAAAGAGAATGTTGACCACCTGGAGAGAATGATAGCATAGGGAAAACAAGAACTCCTACCTGAATCCGAATATGCTCTGAAAGTGTTCAACCCTGCCAGACAAGAAGAAAGGTTATATGAGTATCTCAGAAAATGTCATCTCATTATAAAGAACCTCCCTGAGCCTAGGCCGATGTAAAGAATGCTTTGTATGAATTATTCAGTTAATAGAATGATTTTTGAGCCATTGTTTAGCAAAATTGTGAATGAATAGTATAACTCCCGTAGGAACCCCCTCGCTAGGGTTATGAAAAAAATTGGATGTGCTATATGGACAGGCATCATAGATGCGCATTCAATCCAGTCATTCACAGTCAGACTATCGAACGATGCCATGATAAAATTGATGCAATTATCCTTATGCAGATTTCATTTTGGCTCCCAAATGCCACTGTATCCTTTGTCCGAACCAGGACCTTTAGTTTTTTTTACGAAATTCAAAATTCATTAAAAACTTTTTTTACATCCCTACAGAAAATCAACATTGCTTCAAATAAAGCAAGTCTGACCAGGCACACAGTTCAACCCAAACGAGTGTACTTAACGAGATCACGAACAAAGAAGATAATGGAAGACCAGGAACAAGTCCAGAACCTACAAGGACAGGTTTCCGAATTGAAAGACCAAGTCTCGGAGCTCATGAGACTAATGAGGGAGATGTCCCAAAATAAACCTGCTTCAGAACCTAACTTACCACTACCTCCCCCACCACCTACAACAATTGATCCTCATCAGGCTTCAACCTCTTTCACCTTTCAGTCACCTATCCCGAATCCGACAATCACTGTCAATCCGGCTACCATAAATAATGACCTACCTTTCTCCCATTACCCAGCCGTCTCAAATGCCGAGCCATACCCTTCAATGCTAATTCCTCCAGTTCACTCCACCCCTCATCTCCCAACTGGGGGAGCATTTCATGCAGTAGGAGGAGAAAATAAGACCAGGGAAAATGAGAAGCTGTCTGCTCTAGAGGAGAGATTGAGAGCAATAGAGGGACTGAACATGTATGGTTCAGTCGACATGGTGTCATTGAGATTGGTGCCAGACGTGGTGGTGCCGCCCAAGTTCAAAATCCCGGACTTCGATAAGTACACCGGGAACTCAGACCCGCGCATTCACCTGGCAACCTACATTGCCAAAATGTCTACCTTGGCAGAAGATGACAGACTTCTTATCCACTTCTTTCACGAGAGTCTCTCCGGGGCAGCCCTGAGATGGTGCATACAGTTGGACAGGAGCAAATTGTGCTCCTGGAAGGATTTGGCTGATGCTTTCCTGAAGCAGTATAAATTTAACTGCAATGTAGCCCCCATGAGGAGAGACCTCCAAAACCTGGTGCAGAAAGACAGGGAAAGCTTCAAGGAATATGCCCAGAGATGGAGAGAAAAGGTTGTAGAAGTATATCCTCTGGTGACCGACAATGAACTGTGCTCCCTGTTCATCGAGACATTGAAGGCTCCTTACTTCAATTTGATGATTGGAAACACTTCCAACAGCTTCTCGGATATCATCCAAGCTGGTGAGAGAATAGAGGCCAACTTAAGGATGGGGCGACTGCAGGAGTTGGCCGTGAACCCTGCGAAGAAGACTGCCAGTTTTGGCAAGAAAAAGGAGGGTGATGTGCATTCCATTACCCGGCAGAACAATTACCCCCCACTTCCTCAAAATAACTACCGGCCATATCTTCTCCCTCATGGCCAAACCATTGCAAACGTTCCACCCCCTTTCCAAAATTATCCTCACCCATGCCCACAGTATCCACCACCTACAAATTACCAGCCCAGACCACCTCCTCCACCTACTTAACCCAGACCACCTCAAAACAACCCGAGACCACCAAGAAACCCTGATCCACCCCTTCCCCTCCCACTCAGCGAAATATACTAATACCTCATCGTTATAAACTAGATAGTACCGGTTCCCCTTGACCCAATTCAGCCACCATACCCCAGGTGGTATGATGCCATTGCCCGTTGTGAGTATCATGGAGGGGCACAAGGGCATTCAACCGATAACTGCGGGGCACTCAGAGGGAGAGTGCACACTTTAATCAGGAATGGGTGGTTGAAGATTGAGGAAAATGGTTCCCTCATCAATGTTACCTCAAATCCGTTGCCTAATCATAATGCGGGCAATGGTGTAAATATGATAGAGTCAGACGGAGAGGGGTCGGCACCAGAGGTAGACGAACTAATTCCTCACTTTAAGGAAATTTTTAGAATGGCAGTAAGAGAAGGTTACCTCCACCCTCAAGCCTCAGAACCTGAGGTTGAAACGGGATGCCCCTATCATGGACGAGTAGCTGGTCATGAGCTACAAAATTGTGAAGAATTTAAGCAAGAGGTCCAGAACTTATTGTCCCTCAAAGTTCTGAGATGCCAGGCAAGATCCAAAATGGAGGAAGGAGTAAATACAGCCCGACTCGGCCAAAACGCCTCCACCCCTAATCACAGAATCACTTTCTCACCCCCAGTATCCTCACCTCCAATGACAATCATCCGAACCCCGCCTCAGCTCCCTGTCACAAATACCCATGCCATACCTTGGAATTATAACTTTCAAGTTTTCACCCAAGGAGCATCAAGCAGTACATCGGCTCCTAATCTTGCTTCACCTTCAGCACCTCCAAAACCGTGCTTCAATCCTCATGAGCATTTTAAGATGACTTATGCCGGACCTACCAGCAGTACTACTCCCCAAGCTAATCCTCAGCCCGTCACTGCCAAAAAATCCTCCCCACCTGAGTAAGAAGTCGAGTTTATAACTCGAAGTGGGAGATGTTACGGGTATGAAGAAAAGAAAAGAAGAGAGGGAAAGTAAAAATGGGAGAGTCACAGAAGAGTACAAAAGAAGAGGTTAAGAAAACAGAGGAAGTAGAACCTACCGGATCAAGAGAAGAAGAGGAGCTGTTGCTTCAAAAAATGAAGCAAAGTGAGTATGATGTGGTGGAATAGTTGAGAAAAACACCTGCTCGAATTTCACTGTTATCGCTGATTCTGAGCTCTAAGGTGCACCGTCAAGCCTTGCAGAAAATCCTGGATCAGGCTTTTGTGAACCCCGACATCACACCGGGGCAGTTCGAGAAGATAGTGGGACAAATCCAGGCATCCAGTTTTGTCACTTTCTCAGAAGAAGAGATAGACCCTACAGGCTTAACGCACACTAAAGCTCTACATGTGACCGTGAAATGTATAGGTTGTATAGTGGCCAAGGTCCTTATTGATAATGGATCAGCGCTCAATGTACTGCCTAGTGCCACCTTGGCCATGCTGCCGGTTGACTGATTGAATATACGTCAGAGTGCTATGGTGGTAAGAGCCTTTGACGGTACAAGGAGAGAAGTGCTGGGAGACATTGACTTGCCCCTCCAAATTGGCGCATGCACCTTCAACGTCACATTCCAAGTGATAAACATTGAACCTGCCTATACTATGTTGTTGGGGAGGCCTTGGATCCATTTAGCGAATGTCGTTCCTTCAACTTTGCACCAGAAGATAAAGTACATTATGGAAAGCAAAATCATCACTGTGAGAGGGGAAGAAGCCATATTGGTCACCAAGCCACAATCACTTCCTTATGTGGAAGCTACTGAGGAGTCGTTGGAAAGCTCCTTCCAAGCCCTCGAATTACAAGAAACTATCTCAAAAAATGAAGGGGCTATGGCTATGGTAGCCAAGGTGATGTCGAGGAATGGGTATGAAGAGGGCAAAGGCCTAGGCGCCGCATTGCAAGTGATTGTCGAACCTATACCGGCTATCCAGAAGGTAGGCCGTTGCGGTTTGGGTTATGAGGAGGACGCCCTCATGGATGGGGGATTCTGAGGAATAGACTTCGGGATCAAAGATTTGACCAGAAACTCAGGAGAATGAAAGTAGTCCCGAGAATCACAGAGGTATTCACTAAACCGGTCATTGAAAATCCGGCAGAGGTTGAATAATCACCCGATGAACCATCCGTCGATGTCATCCACTTGGATTCCTTGTATGAGGCTCTGGTCTCGCCAATAGCTGAGGGGCAAGAACTAAACAACTGGACAGCAGAGGACATCCCTGTACTTAATTTCGAGTAAAGTACTTTTGGTTATCTACACTTGATCATTTTGTCTATGGTGGCAAGTGTAATGTTATAAATGGACCCTTTTCTTATGTCATAAATGTTAATGAATTAATAGCGCATTTTATATCCAATTCTTTTTTCCTTTCCTTTTGAATTCCAATCTTATAATATATTCCATTTTCGTTCATTCAGGACCATTTATCAATTAGCACCTAATAATTCAATGGACTCAGAAATTCCTCTGGTTAATTTTGAAATCCCCATAACTGCCATTACTTCAAATGATTCTGACGTGGAACTCACAGAAGAAAGAGATGAAAGAGATGAACCTTCCCTAGTACCTTGTGGGGATGAAACGCGCACCGTAAACTTAGGCACAGAAGAAGCGAAAAGGGAACTTAAGGTTGTGGAGAGTGAAGAATTAGAAGATATGATCAGTTTGCTCAAAGAATTCCTAGACGTGTTTTCCTGGAGCTATGATAATATGGTTGGTTTGGACCCTCATATAGCAACGCACAAAATTCCCCTAATTCCAGGGACAATCCCGGTAAAGTAGAAATTAAGAAGAATGAATCCTGACACACTGCTCAAAGTTAGGGATGAGGTCAAGAAACAGTATGATGCGGGATTCCTGGAAGTAGTCAAATATCCCCAATGGATAGCTAACGTTGTCCCGGTAATGAAGAAGGACGAGAGAGTCAGGGTGTGCGTTGATTACAAGGATCTTAATAAAGTGAGCTTGAAAGATGATTTCCCTCTCCCTCACATTGATGTGTTAGTAGACAATGCTGTGGGATTGGGCAGGTGTTCGTGTATCGATGGGGCATCAGGGTACAATCAAATCCCAATGGATGAGGAAGACAAGGAGAAAACTGCTTTTATCACTCAATAGGGGGTATTTTGCTATCGGGTCATGCCTTTCGGGTTAAAAAATGCTGGCGCCACCTACCAACGCGCTATGGTCACATTATTCCACGATATGATGCATAAAGAAGTGGAGGTGTACGTGGATGATATGATCATCAAATCCAGGGGAGAAGAGAGCCATGTGCAGGTAATGAGGAAAGTATTCGAGAGACTCAGGAAATATCAGCTGAAACTGAACCCTGCCAAATGCATATTCAGAGCTGGGAAATTGTTGGGATTCATAGTGAGCGAGAAGGGAATAGAATTTGATCCAGATAAAGTTCGAGCCATTCAAGAGATGCCATCCCCAAAAACAGAAAGGGAGGTGCGCAGTTTCTTGGGGAAGTTAAACTACATATCAAGGTTTATTTCCAATCTCACAGTTTAGACTACACTGACAGAACAACACCACTCAATGGGATTCAGTTTGTCAAGAGGCTTTTGAGAAAATCAAGCAGTACCTGTCAAACCCACCAATATTGGTTCCACCAGTGGTGGGAAGGCCTCTGATTCTGTATCTAGTAGTCCAACAAAGCTCAATGGGATGTCTTTTGGGGCAACATGATGATACTGGCCGAAAGGAGAGGGCTATTTATTACCTGAGAAAAAAGTTCAAGGATTGTGAGTCAAGGTACTCTTTCCTAGAGAAAACTTGTTGCACGTTAGCCTGGACAGCAAATCTTCTCAAGCACTACATGTTGAATCAAAAGACATGGCTCATTTCCAGGATGGATCCTATCAAGTATGTATTCGAAAGCCCATTCATGCCAGGAAAGATAGCCAAATGGCAGGTCATACTATCCTAATATGACATTGTCTATATGACCCGAAAAGCAGTGAAAGGTAGCGTGATCGCTGATCTCCTAGCAGAAAACCCTTTCCAGGATTATGAAGCTCTGGATTTTGAGTTTCCCGATGAGCATATTAATGAAGTAGACTGCGGAGAAGAAGAGCCAGCTGATGTATGGGAAATGTATTTCGACGGAGCTGTCAATTTGTCCGGTAATGGAATCGAAGCTGTATTGGTATCCCCGGATGGAAAACACTTTCCGATAGCTATCAAGTTGAGATTTGACTGCACCAACAATGTCGCAGAATACGAAGCTTGTGTAATGGGTCTACAAGCTGCTATCGAAATGAAAG
Organism: Hevea brasiliensis; assembly: GCF_030052815.1. Classification (NCBI taxonomy): domain Eukaryota; kingdom Viridiplantae; phylum Streptophyta; class Magnoliopsida; order Malpighiales; family Euphorbiaceae; genus Hevea; species Hevea brasiliensis. The sequence continues at coordinate 41,672,827 of NC_079500.1, read as the reverse complement.
TCAGGAAGTTGGAGGTATATGGAGACTCAGCCCTAATCATTTATCAAGTCAAAGGAGAATGGCAAACCGAGGATCTGAAGCTAATCCCATATCAGAAGTACTTACTAGAGCTGATTAAGAAGTTCGAAGAAATCTCTTTCACTCACCTTAGTCAAGACAAGAATCAATTTGCAGACACCTTAGCCACCCTGGCTGTTATGGCTCAAATGGAAGAAAGGCAGATGACTCAGGTATTAAAGATTAAAGCAAGGAGTGAGCCGGCTTACTGATTCATGATCGAAGAAGAACCTGATGGTAAACCTTGGTACCACGACATGTTGCTCTACATCAGAACCAGAGAAATCCCCTCAGGGGCGAGCAAAAACAAAAAGAGGATGATTCGGAGATTAGCATTGGGATACTTCCCTAGTGGAGAAACCCTATACAAAAGGAGCTCCAACAGCGAATTGTTGAGATGTGTGGATGCAAAAGAGGCGAAGAGAATCCTTTTCGAGACTCATGAAAGAAACTGTGCAACCCATGCCAATGGGCATATGATGGCTAAGCAAATCATGAGACGAGGGTATTTTTAGATTACCATGGAAAAGGATTGCGTCGAGTATTTCCGAAAGTGCCATAAGTGTCAAATCTACACGAATCTGATAAATGTTCCGCCTCACCAATTGTTCAACCTCGTTTCACCATGGCCTTTCGCAATGTGGGGCATCGATGTGATTGGCCCAATCAACCCTAAGGCATCCAACGGGCATAGATTTATCCTGGTAGCTATCAATTATTTTTCTAAATGGGTCGAAGCGACATCATATGCCCACATTACACAGAACACATTTCTCAATTTCCTCAGAAATAATATCATCTGCTGCCCCCCCCCCCCCCAATGAAATCGTCACTAACAACGCCAAGAATTTGAATGGTCCGAAGATTCAAAAGTTATGTGATCAATACAAAATCCGACATCTCAATTCCTCACCATACCGTCCCCAGATGAATGGAGCAGTGGAAGCCGCAAATTAAAATCTCAAGAGAATAATTCCGAAAATGACAGTCACTTATAAGGATTAGCATGATATGCTTCCCTACACTCTTCATGCATACCGGACCTCTGTAAGAACATCAACTGGGGCAACCCCATACTCACTGGTTTACGGGATGGAAGCTGTACTACCTATTGAAGTAGAAATTCCTTCTCTAAGAATTCTGAAGGAATCAGGGATTGATGAGTCGGAATGGATCCAGTCAAGGTTGGACCAATTAAATTTGCTAGATGAGAAAAGGCTAGTAGCGGCTTGTCACGGGCAATTATACCAAAGAAGAATGGCCAGGGCATTTAGCAAATGTGTTCGCTCACGTGAATTTCAACCAGGGGACCTAGTCCTGAAGAAAGTGCTTCCGAATCAAAACGATCCCCGGGGTAAATGGTCACCAACCTATGAGGGACCTTATGTGGTTAAAAAAGCATTTTCTGGTGGGGCATTGATCTTGACCCACCTGGACGGCAAAGAATTTCCAAGACATGTGAATGCCGACACCGTCAAAAGATACTACGCCTAAAAAAAAAAAAAGGAGTAGGGGTGAAAACCCGAAAGGGCGCTCCTAGCAAAATGTGTGAAAGAAGGCGAAAAACCTCGAAGGGCGCTTTCTGTAAAATGAGTGAAAGATGAAAACCTGAAAGGGCGTCCTGAAAGAGCGAGCTAAAAAAAAATAGTAATAAAAAAATAATAAAAAAAAATAATCTAGGGGTGAAAACCCGAAAGGGCATCCCAAGAACCAAAAGGGAGAAATAAGGAACGGGGCATGAAACCGAGGATGGAAATAAACTGCCATGGCATGAGGCTTGAGAGTACTTGAAATAATGGCAGTTAAGAGACTTCAAAGCTAACTACAAGGAATATGTGAGATCTATCCTTGTACCATTTTTTCTTTGAAACTGTACCTTTGTTTCTTTTAACCATTATAAAGTCATACTTTCTTTGCGTTTATCTCTTTGCTTTTATCTTTCCCTATACTCACTCTTTAATATTGTCCTTCTTCAACCTCTTTATCTAATGCGCTATTAATCATTTGAAATTTTGCCATAAGATTAGGATTTGAAAATAGACAACCTCACATACTTTACTATGAGATTTGCAGGGAATGGCCTAAAAAAATAAAAAAATAATAAAAAAAAAAAACTAGAGGTGAAAACCTGGAAGGGCGCTTCTAGTCAAATGGACGAAAGGAAAGTGAAAACCCAGAAGGGCGCTTTTCGAAAAATAAGAAGAAAGTCAAGAATAGAAAAGGGGCATCTGAAGAAAGGAGGTTGTAGGTCAAGTCTTGTAACTCGTCCCCCATTAATCATTGGCCTTTGGGATCCTGTTAAGTACACTTCATCGGGGAAGAACTTCTCATGTCGGGATTAGACTTGCTTTGTAAGTTGATTTTAATTTTCCAGCATTTTAATTTCCTGTTAATCAACCTCTGGTTCCTTGATCTAAGTTGATTTTAGTTTTCCTGCATTTTAAATTTCCTGTTAATCAACCTCTGGTTCCTTGATCTAAGTTGATTTTAATTTTCCAGCATTTAAATTTCTTATCAATCAACCTCTGGTTCCTTGATCTAAGTTGAATTTAATTTCTTGTTAATCAACCTCTCGTTCCTTGATCTAAGTTGATTTTAATTTTCCAGCATTTAAATTTCTTATCAATCAACCTCTGGTTCCTTGATCTATGTTGATTTTAATTTTCCAGCATTTAAATTTCCTGTTAATCAACCTCTGGTTCCTTGATCTAAGTTGATTTTAATTTTCCTGCATTTTAAATTTCCTGTTAATCAACCTCTGGTTCCTTGATCTAAGTTGATTTTAATTTTCCTGCATTTAAATTTATTGTCAATCAACCTCTGGTTCCTTGATCTAAGTTGATTTTAATTTTCCTGCATTTAAATTTCTTGTCAATCAACCTCTGGTTCCTTGATCTAAGTTGATTTTAATTTTCTTGCATTTAAATTTCTTGTCAATCAACCTCTGGTTCCTTGATCTAAGTTGATTTTAATTTTCTTGCATTTAAATTTCTTGTCAATCAACCTCTGGTTCCTTGATCTAAGTTGATTTTAATTTTCCTGCATTTAAATTTCCTGTTAATCAACCTCTACTTCCTTGATCTAAGTTGATTTTAATTTTTCAGCATTTAAATTTCTTGTTAATCAACCTCTGGTTCCTTGATCTAAGTTGATTTTAATTTTCCAGCATTTAAATTTCTTGTCAATCAACCTCTGGTTCCTTGATCTAAGTTGATTTTAATTTTCCAGCATTTAAATTTCTTGTTAATCAACCTCTGGTTCCTTGATCTAAGTTGATTATAATTTTCCTGCATTTTAAATTTCCTGTTAATCAACCTCTGGTTCCTTGATCTAAGTTGATTTTAATTTTCCTGCATTTTAAATTTCCTGTTAATCAACCTCTGGTTCCTTGATCTAAGTTGATTTTCATTTTCCTGCATTTAAATTTCCTGTTAATCAACCTCTGGTTCCTTGTTCTAAGTTGATTTTAATTTTCTAGTATTTTAATTTCCTGTTACCAATCTCAGGGTGCCAACCCAAATGGGTTTTAGTTTCCTGACTTTAATCTCAAATCTCAAATTTTAATCATCCAAAATATGGGTCTAAATTTTTACATAATCCCTACGTGAAATTTTTTTCAGTAGGAATTATGTAAAGAGGGGCAGCTGTCATCACCATAATTTTGCCGATCCCTGAAATCAATAAACTTTGAAGCCGATCCCCAACACATAGTCTCCCTTTGCCAATCTCTCCTCAAAAGGAATCTAATCAATATTAAGTTCCCATATCATCTAAAGCCTCACTGATCTCTCAAACTAATTGTTAAATCCCCTGACCAGTCAATTACATTCCCAATCTCTCTTGTCAAATGAGATTAAACCAACATTAGGCCTTCGTGCCACTAGTCTTATTGCCAATCTCTCATTTAAAAGTTTGGGAATAATGAGGTTAAGGTTTCGATCCGGTTTAATGATGATCCCGATCTTAAATGTTCAAGTCAAATTTCCAATTTTAATCAAGTCTCGTTTAGCGTTGGTTCCCTGCCGATCTCATGCTTATTGTGTTTTCTGACCTCTTACACTTAGATCAATAATCACTTTTAGTTATTGTTTTAATATGCTTAGACAATCAAGTAATTGGGCAATTTAGAGATTTTCCGATCACATCCATTCATTAAACAAAAGTGGAATTTTCATTTCATTTAAAATTTGTACAAGTCATTCGGCTGGAGGATCACCCCCAGCCTGATCTACATTTTGTTCGCTCCCTCTCTCACCCTCGGCCTCCTCCTTGCTTTCCACTTCGTCTTGGGGAGCCAGGTCGACCATCCAGGAGAAGTCCTCCTCAGGATAACGCTTCTTGAGCTCGGCCAAGAGATCCCTGTGAGCATTCACATAAGCGCCGGCCTCCCTTGTCACCGCCTCTTCTTCTTTTGCTCTGAGCTCCTCAGTGAGGTGAGCAACTTCACCGGCTCGGAGTGCCCGAACTTCTTCAAGAACATGAGCTTGCTCGGCCAGCTTATCCTCATAAAACTTCATCTGCGCTTCAATTTCAGAGGGAAGCCACTTCATGACCCATCTTCTCGACCTCCTTACCCAGGCGGTGAGCCTTCTCCCGGACAATGTGCTGGTTCACCAAGCACTCCACGTTCAGGTTCATAGATCAGGTCAGGATGTCATCAAGATTGTCCGGAGACAGCCTATCCCGATCCTCCCGAAGGTAGATGGAGGACCCCAAGACTTTAGCAAAACCCGGGTTCTCTCGAACCGTGCGGTTCTTCTCCAACAAATGGATCAAGATTTGGGCACCGAGGGAAAGGGTCCTTACAGGAGGTTGGGAAGGACCCCCTTCCGCACTCGAAGCGATTGGAGGAGGTGGAGGTGGCTCTTCTTGGCGAGGAGGAGATCGGACCACTTCTATGACCGGCGGTCTCGAGGGTTGAGACGAGCCTCCATGCATCTCCTTGGGATCATGACTGGGCATTTGCAGCAGCTCGGAACGCTTCATCTCCTGCACTTTTTGGGAGACCTCCCTCTTTCGCTTTCGGCTCTCCTTGGAAGCTTCGCCGCTTGCCATACCTGCACAAAGAAGAGGTCAGTGAGATCGCTAAGGTCCAAAGATCTGAGATACAGAAAATACCAATGCCGAGGTTAGAGAGCTGAAGCTCGCGATCTTCGCCAGTGATCAACTCCATTGTCCAGTGATGCAGTTCAGCAGTCACTGCATCCAAACAAGAGAACTTCTCTCTGGCCGCCTGATCTTTCAGCTCCATCACCATCAGGCCTTCTTCCATATTTAGGGTGAGGCATTTCGGAAGTAAGGGCCCTGGTGCAGTCAGCTGCGAGGGAAGCCCTCAAAGCCGTTCGGAATTTTGCTCCTCAGAATGAAGAAGCGATTCTTCCAATTCTTTAGGGAGGAGGGCAAATCGGTAAAAAGCCCGCAATGTGGCTCGTTGTCCTTTCGATGAGTTAATCTATGTAGTTCGCTGAATACCTTAGCTGTAGGACGGAGTCCCTTAGCTCGGCAGAGGCCTCTGAAGGCTACTAGGATCCGCCACGAGTTCGGGTGAACTTGGGCGATGCACACTTGATGAAATTTTAAAACTTCCTTAAAGAAGTCATCAAGGGGGAACCGCAGCCCGGCCTTTAATTGTTCTACGTATACCATGATCATATCATTCTCCTCGAAGAAATGAACGAAGATCGCCGTGACACTTAATCAACTCGTATGAATCAGGCCGGATGTTGTACTCCTGGCTGAATGACTGTAGGTCGGTTTCTTGCAGGATTGATGGCAGCTCGTCCATGGGAAGATTTTCTCTCCCTGAAGAAGGTATATGCCATGATGGTGCTGCTTGCCCCCGAGCTGGAACGGAGACCCTAGGAGGTTCAGGTCGCACGCTTAGTCCGACCACCTCCACTTCATTAGACGACCACGAGATCTGAACGAAAGGGGGGCTTGCTGCTATCTGACCCTCGGCACCGCTCATTTTCAAAGGAAATAGAGAATTTAAACTAAAAGGAGGATCAAAACCCTTACCGAAGCTTGATCGGTGTCGGAAGAACTTGAAAAATCGAGAGAATTTTGGAATCACTCGCGGGATGCTGAAAATGACATAAGAGAGCAACTGGCTGACCCATCCCCTATTTATACCCGTCTGAGCATTTAATGCTCACATTGTTCCAGGCGATGCATCGGTTAGCGGGATTTGCCAGCTTTTCTGACACGTCTCACGAATATTCCAAAAATTCCATAATAAAAGGGATCGGCTAGTTACAGATCGGTGAATTAAGGCGGATCAGTTAAGGGTTGTTTAGTTAGGAACCAGATCGGATAAACACATCAGAGATCGGAAAATAATCAATGCAACAATAATAAAAATGATAGTTGTCAAAATAAAATTTTATTTCCGAAAAGGTCGGATTACATCATTTGGGCGATCTCTAGAGATCGGATTACATAAAAGTTAAATTACATCATTTGTGCGATCTCTAGAGATCGGATTACATAAAAGTTGAATTACATCATTTGGGCTATCTCTAGATATCAGATTACATTAAAGGTCTGATTACATCGTAGGGGGGATCTCTAATAAAGACCTATGTCAAAGCCTAGTCTCGTTGCTGAACCAAACGATGTGTTTGATCGGGAGATCGGCCATTGACATCAGATAGATGTACAGCTTAGATGGGGTGATTATGACTCTCATGAGGATGGAGAGTCATCTCCACTGTCATCGACCAGAACCGAGCTGTAGTCGGGACGCCCAATGTGGTGAGGAGCCAAATGAACTTCAAGGGGCAGTCACCGATGTTAAGGGGAATATTAGCAGTCTTCTCGCCCAAAATCAATTAGCTGATTATATCGGTCGAACGATTGGAAATCGACACGATCGAAGTCCTAGATCCAGATCAGTAAGTTAGTTCGGTTCTCTCACTGTCATCAAATGAGGTTATCATAATTCCCCGATCACCGGGATCGTAAATTTTCATTCGGGGAATAAAAAGAACAATTGAAAAAAGATCAAAAGCCACTATCATGGCCGGGACTACTGCCAGAGCAGTTAGAACAAGAACTGTGAAAAGGAAGAGGAGAAAATCAAATGCGGGGGGCTTCCCAGTTGAAGGTATATATATAGGAAAAATCCGAGCATTTATTGCAAGCCGAAAATGAAGCGGATGCCTCGGAAATCGAAGGAGTAAATGCTTTAACTGAACCGAACTAGAAAGAGGAAAAGACCGGAGCAGGAGAGATCGGAAGAGAGGAGCCCGGCATGAGAGATCGAAAAAGGATCATGTTGGAAAGACCGGAAAGGAGGGGAGGTCGGAAAACAAAAGGAATAAGACAACTTCCGCTAACTATCGTCATAATCAGAGCTGAGGTAGTTAAAGCGTTACAGACGAAATCTCCACCGCACGCCCCATAATCGCCTACATTACTGACATGTGCCAGAGTATGTCATGACAGTGCTGTACATCCTAATCTCCACCGTTGATCTTACTTGTAAGGACGAGCTCGGAGCCCTTGGATCAAAGAAGAAGATGACAAGACCAGCGCCTTTCACTCTTAGCCCTCGGATCGCTCTTGACAAGAAAATTTTGGGCCGTCAGATTAGAAGAGAGAAAGGACAAATATTTCTGAAGGGATCTCAGCCGTCCGTTCTAATTCTCTTTAATTCTCGAACCTCAGATCATGTCCTTTAAAATCTTAACCCTCCATCTCCCTCAAAACAAATCCTGACCCTTCATGTGGAGCACCCGGTTCCTATAAATACCTGTATAAAAACTGTTCATGAGAGGACGAAAAAATAGTGAATATAGCGGAAGGACTCTGAAACTTAATTCAGTTCGTTACTTTGCTATTTTTGAGCTTTCATAAGAAAAACTTTTGGAACCAGTTTTCTGAAGTATTTTCTTACAAAGGGATTTTTGAATACTGAAACTCTCCATTTTCAGTTCTATTCATTATCCGGTGACACTCTCACTTTCTGTCTTTGTTATCTTTATTTCCACTCCCGTTGTTCAAGCTCAACTTCATTCAAACTTGGTTATTCTTTTGACTTGACTGCATTTTAGCAAAGTATCCTTCATTTCAAGGCGAACTTTAGTCCTCCGGCTATCAACCCGCAGTCCTATTACGTTTTGTGATTTCGTACTTAGTTCAATAGATTCGGCTCCCTACAGGTGAGTGCTTATATCGCTGCTTTATCAAGTGTTCGCTTTATTTCACGTATTTCCTTTCTTTTTATGTTTGTAATTTTTACCAAGTTTATATTGCGTTAAAAAACGCGAAAAAGGTTATTCCCGAGTTTATTTCTTTGTTAATCAGTCCATTCTTTTTGTTAATCTTCGTTAGTTCTGAATGCAAGAGTTCTAGTCCCGAGTAGCGTATAAGTAGTTAAATAAAATGTAGGTAACTGTATCTTAAGCGTTTCTTTAAAAATGGAAGGTCTGAATAATAAGTCAGGAAAATAGTAAAGTTGAATCACTAGGCTAACACAGAAGACGATTGGGTAAGACGCCATAAGGTGGAATAAAACCAAATCTCAGATAAATAAACGGAACAGATCGGGTATCAAAAGGTACCGGCTAGGCGACCACATAGGAGGTCAGTAAAATTCAGTTTGGTATCCCATTTCTAGTCACGAGGTACCAAGGAGTTAAAAGAAGCCTTATTCCGATCCCCGGCATCTTTGAATGCCAGAAACCTTAGTCCTAGGTTCTTATGATGTGTAGCTGTAATCAAATTTCGAGAGGTCAGAAAAGTCCTTATCCAACCCCCATCAAAATAAATGAGATCGGAGGAGAGTTCTTATCCGATTCTCACCTAAAAATTTTAATGAATACTTAAAAGAGATCGGAGGAGAGTTCTTATCCGATTCTCACCTAAAACATTTTAATGAATACTTAAAAGAGATCGGAGGAGAGTTCTTATCCGATTCTCACCTAAAAATTTTAATGAATATTCAAAAGAGATCGGAGGAGAGTTCTTATCTGATTCTCAAGCCTAAAATTTTAATGAATACTTAAAAGAGATCGGAGGAGAGTTCTTATCCGATTCTCAATCCAAAAATTCTAATCCTAATCTAAAAGAAATCGGAGGAGAGTTCTTATCCGATTTCCAATTGAAACTTTAATCAAAAAGAGATCGGAGGAGAGTTCTTATCCGATTCTCAAATTGAATTCTAACAAATATGCAAAATGACCCCTTAAACGAAACTGATATGCAACAGTAACTCACTAAGGGTCGACTCATTTATTTATGTATCTGGGCAACCCGAATTGGTGAATAATCAAATAATCCCTTTTACCAAGAGGATTAACATCTCTATTCGAACATCCTAACTATCAATTCTAGTTTATAAAGAGCTTGAAGTTAAATCTGCTTACCTTCATTGAGGGACGAGGTGGGGTGCCTAACACCTTCCCTACTCGTTTACGGACCCCGAACCTAGAATCTCTGTTCTTGAAGTGGTTTCATTTTAATTTATTTTCACAAATGGTTTTCTTTAATTTCCCCAAAAATTAAAATGGCGACTCCTCACTCTTTCCCACTTCGGTGAGGGTTCGTTCAGGCGACCGCAAAACGCCTTGCGACAACTTGGCGACTCCGCTGGGGACTGGGACTTATCTTCAACCCCGTCCCAGAGGTCCAAAAGCAGATTTAATTTCATGTTCCTATAAACTAGAATTATATTTAGATAGGTACAATTTACGAAATTCAAAAACCTTAATCTATTAATGTTTGTTATTTCCTCTAACCGCTTTGTTTATTTTTGTTTTATATCCTACAACATTCTCCGTCTAAAAAAGGAAAAAATAAAAATCCCCCTATATTGGGAAGAGGTAAAGATGTCCCTTCACACACTTAACACTCACATAATGTCCTCACACACTTCAGCCCTATACCCGGGCTTTCTTACCCTTTTAGGAAAGTAGAAGGGGGTCATGTAGCGGTACCCGTGGGTTTTACCCCGTCAGTATCCGTGAAGGCTTCTGCTCAGATTGAAACTCGTTTTATCTACTGTGATACCCGTGGAACTTTCCCGACAGTATCATGGGGGATAGAATGGGGCTCTACTGTTTACAGTAGGGACAATTTGGGAACCTGTGGCTTTTAGAAGATTAGACCTTGAGCTAAACTGTCACGATTGTTGGAAGCCGTAGCAAGCTACCTTATAAGATAGAACTATCCAATTAGGTAGCACCTAGCCGGTACTAGGACTTTCCTTGTTTTAGGACAAAAGGGGCGTACTTACTCTTACCCTATTCTGCTTGTGTTTTATTTAGTCTTTATTTTTTAGGGTAATCTTGAATCATACTGTTAAGAAAACCTACACACTTTCCTACTTTGATAAATGTGTAGGTGTCACTCTGCCAACAGTATAATTCAAGATTACCTGAATTTATCCTGCTAACAAGTTTTCCCTATAGGAATCACCAAAATAAGGTCTGTAAAAGGATAAGCATCATTTTAATATGGCATCCTCGAGTCAGTCGGCAGAAAAAGTTCTTAAATCAGAACAGAATGCTAAACCATGGCCCGAACCACCTCATAGTCCAGTGCCTCCACAAAGTGATAGTAGCTCATTACCTCCATTGGACCTGAACAAAATTGAAGTCATAATGAACAGTCTCGAGGGTCTGGCCAATGGATGGAAGTCATTTCCCGATCAGGTCAAAGCACAATTTGAGAAGAGATATGGGAGGATTGCAACCTTGATACGAGTTAAAGTTCAAGTTTCAGTATTAAAGGCCATGTTGCCAGTTTGGAATCCTAAGTATGGGGTGTTCTCTTTCAAGGATATCGATACTGCTCCCACTATGAAAGAATATCAAGCATTGCTAGAAATTCCTTATGCAGCGCAGAATCGGATTTACCTACACCTCGAGCATAAGCAAACCTAGAAACGGTTCACACATATGCTGGGGATTCCACCAGAAGAAGCAAATACGAGGGAAACTGTCAAAGGGAACACGTATGGATGGTATTGGACTTATCTCAAGAAGTGGTTGGATTAATGCATTCAAGATGAACAATGGGATCAAGCTTCATTGATGCTCGCTTTAGCAATCTACGGCTGGATCTTGTTCCCTGGACCTTCCGGAATCATAACCTGCGGCGTTGTGGAAATGTTCTGGGCAGTAAAGAAACAAAAGGTCAATCCAGTACTGGCAATTCTTGCCGAGACTTTCTTAACCCTTACTTACTGCAGACAACAAGGCAAGGGATCCATTAAATGTTGTTCTCAATTGTTGCATCTCTGGATCATCAGTCATATGTGTCCTATGGAGATGAAGGGATTAACTTGGTACCTTGACCAGCCTCTCATCGAGAAAATGACCAGATTAGTAATTAGCCCGAAGGATGCACCGCAGTGGCAAAAATGGATTTTGAGCTTCAACAGCCATGACTACTGCTGGAGCAAATTGTGGACGTCGGGTCAATCCATTTTGGTCGGCACGGGGGGTAATCAATCAGTATCCCTAATCAGAGTAACTGGATACACAAGTTATACTCCAGCATTAGTAATGAGACAATTCGGCTCAACACAGTTCAGAATCAACATTGAAGAATACCACCATGGTCATTTCTATCATGAGCTCAAGGAAGAGGAAGGATTGAAAATAGCTCGCAGATCTTGGGAAAACATCACTCTGATGGAGAGGTCGCCTAAAGGCTCAAGTGCCATGGGCGATTATCTTAAATGGAGGGCTAATAGAGATCAAGAACACTTGACTGCAGATCCAACAAAATTCTAAGAAGCTTGAACTGACGGAACAAGCACTGCTTATCAACGATATTCTGAAAGAATGTGCTAAAGAAAGGAAGGAAAAAGAAAGACAAGCTGCTCTCTATTAGGAGCTGAAAGAGAATGTTGACCAGCTGGAGAGAATGATAGCACAGGGAAAAGAAGAACTCCTACCTGAATCCGAATATGCTCTGAAAGTGTTTAACCCTGCCAGACAAGAAGAAAGGTTATATGAGTATCTCAGAAAATGTCATCTCATTATAAAAAACCTCCCTGAGCCTAGGCCGATGTAAAGAATGCTGTGTATGAATTATTTAGTTAATAGAATGATTTTTGAGCCATTGTTTAGCGAAATTGTGAATGAATAGTATAACCCCCATAGGAACCCCCTCGCTAGGGTTATGCGAAAAATTGGATGTGCCATATGGACAGGTATCGTAGATGCGCATTCAATCCAGTCATTCACAGTCAAACTATCGAACGATGCCATGATAAAATTGATGCAATTATCCTTCTGCAGATTTCATTTTGGCGCCCAAATGCCACTGTATCCTTTGTCCGAACCAGGACCTTTAGTTTTTTTTACGAAATTCAAAATTCATTAAAAACTTTTTTTACATCCCTACAGAAAATCAACATTGCTTCAAACAAAGCAAGTCTGACCAGGCACACAGTTCAACCCAAACGAGTGTACTTAACGAGATCACGAACAAAGAAGATAATGGAAGACCAAGAATAAGTCCAGAACCTACAAGGACAGGTTTCCGAATTGAAAGACCAAGTCACGGAGCTCATGAGACTAATGAGGGAAATGTCCCAAAATAAACCTGCTTCAGAACCTAACTTACCACTACCTCCCCCACCACCTACAACAATTGATCCTCATCAGGCTTCAACCTCTTTCACCTTTCAGTCACCTACCCCGGATTCGACAATCACTGTCAATCTGGCTACCATAAATAATGACCTACCTTTCTCCCATTACCCAGCCGTCTCAAATGCTGACCCATACCCTTCAATACTAATTCCTCTAGTTCACTCCACCCCTCATCTCCCAACTGGGGGAGCATTTCATGCAGTAGGAGGAGAAAATAAGACCAAGGAAAATGAGAAGCTGTCTGCTCTAGAGGAGAGATTGAGAGCAATAGAGGAGCTAAACATGTATGGTTGACTCGACGTGGTGTCACTGAGATTGGTGCCAGACGTGGTCGTGCCACCCAAGTTCAAAATCCTGGACTTTGACAAGTACACCAGGAACTCAGACCCTCGCATTCACCTTGCAACCTATATTGCCAAAATGTCTGCCTTGGCAGAAGATGACAGACTTCTCGTCCACTTCTTTCACGAGAGTCTCTCCGGGGCAGCCCTGAGATGGTGCATACAGTTGGACAGGAGCAAACTTTGCTCCTGGAAGATTTGGCTGTTGCTTTCCTGAAGCAGTATAAATTTAACTGCGATGTAGCCCCCACCAGAAGAGACCTCCAAAACCTGGTGCAGAGAGATAGGGAAAGCTTCAAGGAATATGCCTAGAGATGGAGAGAAAAGGCTGTAGAAGTATATCCTCCGGTGACCGACAATGAACTATGCTCCCTGTTCATCGAGACAATGAAGGCTCCTTACTTCAATTTGATGATTGGAAACACTTCCAACAGCTTCTCGGATATCATCCAAGCTGGTGAGAGAATAGAGGCCAACTTAAGGATGGGGCGACTGCAGGAGTTGGCCGAGAACCCTGCGAAGAAGGCTGCCAGTTTTGGCAAGAAAAAGGAGGGTGATGTGCATTCCATTACCCGGCAGAACAATTACCCTCCGCTTCCTCAAAATAACTACCTGCCATATCTTCCCCCTCATGGCCAAACCATTGCAAACGTTCCACCCCCTTTCCAAAATTATCCTCACCCACGCCCACAGTATCCACCACCTATAAATTACCAGCCCAGACCACCTCCTCCACCTACTCAACCCAAACCACCTCAAAACAACTCGAGACCACCAAGAAACCCTGATCCACCCCTTCCCCTCCCACTCAGCGAAATAAACCCAGATAGTACCGGTTCCCCTTAACCCAATTTAGCCACCATACCCCAGGTGGTATGATGCCACTGCCCGTTGTGAGTATCATGGAGGGGCACGAGGGCACTCAACCGATAACTGCGGGCACTCAGAGGGAGAGTGCACGCTTTAATCAGGAATGGGTGGTTGAAGATTGAGGGAAATGGTTCCCTCCCTAATGTTACCTCAAATCCGTTGCCTAATCATAATGCGGGCAATGGTGTAAATATGATAGAGTCAGACGGAGAGGGGTCAGCACCAGAGGTAGACGAACTAATTCCTCACTTTGAGGAAATTTTTAGAATGGCAGTAAAAGATGGTTACCTCCACCCTCAAGCCCCAGAACCTGAGGTTGAAATGGGATGCCCCTATCATGGAGGAGCAGCTGGTCATGAGCTGTAAAATTGTGAAGAATTTAAGCAAGAGGTCTAGAACTTATTGTCCCTCAAAGTTCTGAGATGCTAGGCAAGATCCAAAACGGAGGAAGGAGTAAATACAGCCCGACTCGGCCAAAACACCTCCACCCCTAATCACAGAATCACTTTCTCACCCCCAGTATCCTCACCTCCAGTGACAATCATCGGAACCCCGCCTTAGCTCCCTGTCACAAATACCCATGCCATACCTTGAAATTATAACTTTCAAGTTTTCAACCTATGAGCGTCAAGCAGTACATCGGCTCCTAATCTTGCTTCACCTTCCATACCTCCAAAAACGTGCTTCACTCCTCATGAGCATTTTAAGATGACTTATGCCAAACCTACCAGTAGTACTACTCCCCAAGCTAATCCTCAGGCCATCACTGCCACAAAATCCTCCCCACCTGAGTAAGAAGTCAAGTTTATAACTCGAAGTGGGAGATGTTATGGGTATTAAGAAAAAGAAAAGAAGAGAGAGAGGGAAAGTAAAAATGGGAGAGTCACAGAAGAGTACAGAAGAAGAGGTTGAGAAAACGGAGGAAGTAGAACCTACCGGATTAAGAGAAGAAGAGGAGCTTCTGCTTCAAATAATGAAGCAAAGTGAGTATGATGTGGCGGAATAGTTGAGAAAGACACCTGCTCGAATTTCACTGTTATCGCTGATTCTGAGCTCTGAGGTGCACTGTTAAGCCTTGCAGAAAATCCTGGATCAGGCCTTTGTGAACCCCGACATCACACCAGGGCAGTTCGAGAAGATAGTGGGACAAATCCAGGCATCCAATTTTGTTACTTTCTCAAAAGAAGAGATAGACCCTGCGGGCTTAATGCACACTAAAGCTCTGCATGTGACCGTGAAATGTAAAGGTTGTATAGTGGCCAAGGTCCTTATTGATAATGGATCAGCGCTCAATGTACTGCCTAGTGCCTCCTTGGCCAAGCTGCCGGTTGACCGATCGAATATACGTCAGAGTGCTATGGTGGTAAGAGCCTTTGACGGTACAAGGAGAGAAGTGCTGGGAGACATTGACTTGCCCCACCAAATTGGCGCATGCACCTTCAACGTCACATTCCAAGTGATGAACATTGAACCTGCCTATACTATGTTGCTGGGGAGGCCTTGGATCCATTTAGCAAATGCCGTTCCTTTAACTTTGCACCAGAAGATAAAGTACATTATGGACGGCAAAATCATCACTGTGAGAGGGGAAGAAGCCATATTGGTCACCAAGCCACAATCACTTCCTTATGTGGAAGCTGCTGAGGAGTCGTTGGAAAGCTCTTTCCAAGCCCTCGAATTACAAGAAACTATCTCAAAAAATGAAGGGGCTATGGCTATGGTAGCCAAGGTGATGTCGAGGAATGGGTATGAAGAGGGCAAAGGCTTAGGCGCCGCATTGCAAGGGATTGTCGAACCTACACCGGCTATCCAGAAAGTAGGCCGTTGTGGTTTGGGTTATGAGGAGGACGCCCTTATGGATGGGCGATTCTGGATGAGGAATAGACTTCGGGATCAAAGATTTGACCAGAAACTCGGGAGAATGAAAGTAGTCCTGAGAATCACAGAGGTATTCACTAAACCGGTCATTGAAAATTCGGTAGAGGTTGAAGAATCACCCGATGAACCATCCGTCGATGTCATCCACTTGGATTCCTTGTATGAGGCTCTGGTCTTGCCAATAGCTGAGGGACAAGAACTGGACAACTGGACAGCAGAGGACATCCCTGTACTTAATTTCGAGTAAAGTACTTTTGGTTATCTACACTTGATCATTTTGTCCATGGTGGCAAGTGTAATATTGTAAATGGACCCTTTTCTTATGCCATAAATGTTAATGAATTAATAGCGCATTTTATATCCAATTCTTTTTTCCTTTCCTTTTGAATTCCAATCTTATAATATATTCCATTTTCGTTCATTCAGGACCATTCATCAATTAGCACCTAATAATTCAATGGACTCAGAAATTCCTCTGGTTAATTTTGAAATCCCCATAACTGCCATTACTTCAAATGATTCTGAGGTGGAACTCACAGAAGAAAGAGATGAAAGAGATGAACCTTCCCTAGTGCCTTGTGGGGACGAAACGCGCACCGTAAACTTAGGCACGGAAGAAGCGAAAAGGGAACTTAAGGTTGTGGAGAGTGAAGAATTAGAAGATATGATCAGTTTGCTCAAAGAATTCCTCGACGTGTTTTCCTGGAGCTATGATGATATGGTTGGTTTGGACCCTCATATAGTGACGCACAAAATTCCCCTAATTCTGGGGATAACCCCAGTAAAGCAGACATTAAGAAGAATGAATCCTGACACACTGCTCAAAGTTAGGGATGAGGTCAAGAAATAATATGATGCTGGATTCCTGGAAGTAGTCAAATATCCCCAATGGATAGCTAACGTTGTCCCGGTAATGAAGAAGGATGGGAGAGTCAGGGTGTGTGTTGATTACAGGGATCTTAATAAAGTGAGCTTGAAAGATGATTTCCCTCTCCCTCACATTGATGTGTTAGTAGACAATGCTGCGGGATTGGGCAGGTGTTCGTGTATCGATGGGGCATTAGGGTACAATCAAATCCCAATGGATGAGGAAGACAAGGAGAAAACTGCTTTTATCACTCAATGGGGGGTATTTTGCTATCGGGTCATGCCTTTCGGGTTAAAGAATGCTGGCGCCACCTAACAACGCGCTATGGTCACATTATTCCACGATATGATGCATAAAGAAGTGGAGGTGTACGTGGATGATATGATCATCAAATCCAGGGGAGAAGAGAGCCATGTGCAGGTAATGAGGAAAGTATTCGAGAGACTCAGGAAATATCAGCTAAAACTGAACCCTGCCAAATGCATATTCGGAGCTAGATCTGGGAAATTGTTGGGATTCATAGTGAGCGACAAGGGAATAGAAGTTGATCCAGACAAAGTTCGAGCCATTCAAGAGATGCCATCCCCAAAAACAGAAAAGGAGGTGCGCAGTTTCTTAGGGAAGTTAAACTACATATCAAGGTTTATTTCCAATCTCATCGCTAAAGCTGAGCCTATTTTTAGACTACTCTGAAAGAACAACACCACTCGATGGGATTCAGTTTGTCAAGAGGCTTTTGAGAAAATCAAGCAGTACCTGTCAAACCCACCAATATTGGTTCCACCAGTGGCGGGAAGGCCTCTGATTCTGTATCTAGCAGTCCAACAAAGCTCAATGGGATGTCTTTTGGGGCAACATGATGATACCGGCCGAAAGGAGAGGGCTATTTATTACCTGAGCAAAAAGTTCAATGATTGTGAGTCAAGGTACTCTTTCCTAGAGAAAACTTGTCGCTGCGTTAGCACTGACAAAGAAATCGTCTGAAGCACTACATGTTGAATCACAAGACATGGCTCATTTCCAGGATGGATCCTATCAAATATGTATTCGAAAGCCCATTCATGCCAGGAAGGATAGCCAAATGGCAGGTCATACTATCCCAATATGACATTGTTTATATGACCCAAAAAGCAGTGAAAGGTAGCGTGATCTCTGATCTCCTAGCAGAAAACCCTATCCAGGATTATGAAGCTTTGGATTTTGAGTTTCCCGATGAGTATATTAATGAAGTAGACTGCGGAGAAGAAGAGCCAGCTGATGTATGGGAAATGTATTTCGACGGAGCTGTAAATTTATCCGGTAATGGAATCGGAGCTGTATTAGTATCCCCGGATGGAAAACACTTTCCGATAGCTATCAAGTTGAGATTTGACTGCACCAACAACGTCGCAGAATACGAAGCTTGTGTAATGGGTCTACAAGCTGCTATCGAAATGAAAGTCAGGAAGTTGGAGGTATATGGAGACTCAGCCCTGATCATTTATCAAGTCAAAGGAGAATGGCAAACAAAGGATCCAAAGCTAATCCCATATCAGAAGTACTTACTGGAGCTGATTAAGAAGTTCGAAGAAATCTCTTTCACTCACCTTAGTCGAGAAAATAATCAATTTGCAGACACCTTAGCCACCCTGGCTGTTATGGCTCAAATGAAAGAAAGGAAGATGACTCAGGTATTAAAGATTAAAGCAAGGAGTGAGCCGGCTTACTGCTTCATGATCGAAGAAGAACCTGATGGTAAACCTTGGTACCATGACTTCTTGCTCTACATCGTAACTGCAGAATTCCTCGAGGGCGAACAAAAACAAAAAGAGGATGATTCGGAGATTAGCATTGGGATACTTCCCCAGTGGAGAAACCCTATACAAAAGGAGCTCCAACGGCGAATTGTTGAGATGTGTGGATGCAAAAGAGGCGAAGAGAATCCTTTGATGGCTAAGCAAATGGGCATATGATGGCTAAGCAAATCATGAGACGAGGGTATTTTTGGATTACCATGGAAAAGGATTGCGTCGAGTATTTCCAAAAGTGCCATAAGTGTCAAATCTACACGGATCCGATAAATGTTCCGCCTCACCAATTATTCAACCTCGTTTCACCATGGCCTTTCGCAATGTGAGGCATCGATGTGAATGGCTCCATCAACCCTAAGGCATCCAACGGGCATAGATTTATCCTGGTAGCTATCGATTATTTTTCTAAACGAGTCGAAGCGACATCATATGCCCACATTAGACAGAACACATTTCTCAAATTCCTCAGAAATAATATCATCTGCCGGCACGGCCCCCCCAATGAAATAGTCATTGACAACGCAAAGAATTTGAATGGTCCAAAGATTCAGAAGTTATGTGATCAATAAAAAATCTGACATCTCAATTCCTCACCATACCGTCCCCAGATGAATGGAGCAGTGGAAGCCGCAAACAAAAATCTCAAGAGAATAATCCAGAAAATGACAGTCACTTATAAGGATTGGCATGATATGCTTCCCTACGCTCTTCATGCATACCGGACCTCTATAAGAACATCAACTGGGGTAACCCCATACTCACTGGTTTACGGGATGGAAGCTGTACTACCTACTGAAGTAGAAATTCCTTCTCAAAGAATTCTGAAGGAATCAGGGATTGATGAGTCGGAATGGATCCAGTCAAGGTTGGACCAATTAAATTTGCTAGATGAGGAAAGGCTAGCAGCGGCTTGTCACGGGCAATTATACAAAAGAAGAATGGCCAGGGCATTTAACAAAGGTGTTCGCCCACGTGAATTTCAACCAGGGGACCTAGTCCTGAAGAAAGTGCTTCCGAATCAAAACGATCCCTGGGGTAAATGGTCACCAACCTACGAGGGACCTTATGTGGTTAAAAAAGTATTTTCTGGTGGGGCATTGATCTTGACCCACATGGATGGCGAAGAATTTCCAAGACCTGTGAATGCTGACACCGTGAAAACATACTACGCCTAAAAAAAAAAAAAAAAGGAGTAGGGGTGAAAACCCGAAAGGGCGCTCCTAGCAAAATGTGTGAAAGAAGGCGAAAACCCTCGAAGGGCGCTTTCTGTAAAATGAGTGAAGGATGAAAACCCGAAAGGGCATCCTGAAAGAGCGAACTAAAAAAAAATAATAAAAAAATAATAATGTAGGGGTGAAAACCCGAAAGGGTATCCCAATAACCAAAATGGAGAAATAAGGAACGGGGCATGAAACCGAGGATGGAAATAAACTGTCATGGCATGAGGCTTCAGAGTACTTGAAATAATGGCAGTTAAGAGACTTCAAAGCTAACTACAAGGAATATGTGAGATCTATCCTTGTACCATTTTTTCTTTGAAACTGTACCTTTCTTTCTTTTAACCATAATAAAGTCATACTTTCTTTGCGTTTGTCTCTTTGCTTTTATCTTTCCCTATACTCACTCTTTAATATTGTCTTTCTTCAACCTCTTTATCTAATGCACTATTAATCATTTAAAATTTTGCCATAAGATTATGATTTGAAAATAGATAACCTCACGTACTTTACTATGAGATTTGCAGGGAATGGCCTAAAAAAATAATAAATAAATAAATAAATAAAAAACTAGAGGTGAAAACCTGGAAGGGCGCTTCTAGTCAAATGGATGAAAGGAAAGTGAAAACCCGCAAGGGCACTTTTCGCAAAATAAGAAGAAAGTCAAGAACAGAAAAGGGGCATCCGTAGAAAGGAGGTTGTAGGTCAAGTCTTGTAACTCGTCCTCCACTAATCATTGACCTTCGGGATCCTATTAAGTACACTTCATCGGGAAAGAACTTCTCATGTCGAGATTAGACTTGCTTTGTAAGTTGATTTTAATTTTCCAGCATTTTAATTTCCTGTTAATCAACCTCTTGTTCCTTGATCTAAGTTGATTTTAGTTATCCTACATTTTAAATTTCCTGTTAATCAACCTCTGGTTCCTTGATCTAAGTTGATTTTAATTTTCCAGCATTTAAATTTCTTGTTAATCAACCTGGTTCTTTGATCTAAGTTGATTTTAATTTCTTGTTAATCAACCTCTGGTTCCTTGATCTAAGTTGATTTTAATTTTCCAGCATTTAAATTTCTTGTCAATCAACCTCTGGTTCCTTGATCTAAGTTGATTTTAATTTTTCAGCATTTAAATTTCATGTCAATCAACCTCTGGTTTCTTAGTCTAAGTTGATTTTAATTTTCCTGCATTTTAAATTTCCTGTTAATTAACCTCTGGTTCCTTGATCGAAGTTGATTTTAATTTTTCAGCATTTTAAATTTCCTGTTAATCAACATTTGGTTCCTTGATCTAAGTTGATTTTAATTTTCCAACATTTAGATTTCTTGTCAATCAACCTCTGGTTCCTTGATCTAAGTTGATTTTAATTTTCCTGCATTTAAATTTCCTGTTAATCAACCTCTGGTTCCTTGATCTAAGTTGATTTTAATTTTCCAGCATTTAAATTTCTTGTCAATCAACCTCTGGTTCCTTGATCGAAGTTGATTTTAATTTTCTAGCATTTAAATTTCTTGTCAATCAACCTCTGGTTCCTTGATCTAAGTTGATTTTAATTTTCCAGCATTTAAATTTCTTGTCAATCAACCTCTGGTTCCTTGATCTAAGTTGATTTTAATTTTTCTGCAGTTAAATTTCTTGTCAATCAACCTCTGGTTCCTTGATCTAAGTTGATTTTAATTTTCCTACATTTAAATTTCCTGTTAATCAACCTCTGCTTCCTTGATCTAAGTTGATTTTAATTTTTCAGCATTTAAATTTCTTATTAATCAACCTCTGCTTCCCTGATCTAAGTTGATTTTAATTTTCCAGCATTTAAATTTCTTGTCAATCAACCTCTTGTTCCTTGATCTAAGTTGATTTTAATTTTCCAGCATTTAAATTTCTTGTCAATCAACCTCTGGTTCCTTGATCTAAGTTGATTTTAATTTTCCTGTATTTTAAATTTCCTGTTAATCAACCTCTGGTTCCTTGATCTAAGTTGATTTTAATTTTCCTGCATTTTAAATTTCCTGTTAATCAACCTCTGGTTCCTTGATCTAAGTTGATTTTCATTTTCCTGCATTTAAATTTCCTGTTAATCAACCTCTGGTTCCTTGATCTAAGTTGATTTTAATTTTTTAGTATTTTAATTTCCTGTTACCAATCTCAGGGTGCCAACCCAAGTGGGTTTTAGTTTCCTGACTTTAATGTCAAATCTCAAATTTTAATCGTCCAAAATATGGGTCTAAATCTTTACATAATCCCTACGCGAAATTTTTTTCAGTAGGAATTATGTAAAGAGGGGCAGCTGTCGACACCATATTTTGGCCGATCCCTGAAATTAATAAACTTTGAAGTCGATCCCCAACACATAGTCTCCCTTTGCCAATCTCTCCTCAAAAGGAATCTAATCAATACTAAGTTCCCATATCATCTAAAGCCTCACCGATCTCTCAAACTAATTGTCAAATCCCCTGACCAGTCAATTACATTCCCGATCTCTCTTGTCAATTGAGATTAAACCAACATTAGGCCTTCGTGCCACCAGTCTTATTGCCGATCTCTCATTTAAAAGTTTGGGAATAATAAGGTTAAGGTTTCGATCCGATTTAATGATGATCCCGATCTTAAATGTTCAAGTAAAATTTCCAATTTTAATCAAGTCCCATTTAGCGTTGGTTCCCTGCCGATCTCATGCTTATTGTGTTTTCCGACCTCTTACACTTAGATCAATAATCACTTTTAGTTGTTGTTTTAATATGCTCACACAATCAAGTAATTAGGCAATTTAGAGATTTTTCGATCACATCCATTCATTAAACAAAAGGGGAATTTTCATTTCATTTAAAATTTGTACAAGTCATTCGGCTGGAGGATCACCCCCAGCATGATCTACATTTTGTTTGCCCCCTCTCTCACCCTCGGCCTCCTCCTAGCTTTCCTCTTCGTCTTCGGGAGCCAGGTCGACCATCCAGGAGAAGGCCTCATCGATATAACGCTTCTTGAGCTCGGCCAAGAGATCCCTGTGAGCATTCACATAAGCACCGGCCTCCCTTGTCACCGCCTCTTCTTCTTTTGCTCTGAGCTACTCAGTGAGGTGAGCAACTTCACCGGCTCGGAGCGCCTGAACTTCTTCAAGAACATGATATTGCTCGGCCAGAACATGAGCTTGCTCGGCCAGCTTATCCTCGTAGAACTTCATCCGCCCTTCAATTTCAGATATGTAGTTCTGAGCAGATAAGAGTTGGGATCGGAGGGAAGCCACTTCATGACCCATCTTCTCGACCTCCTTACCCAGGAGGTGAGCCTTCTCCTGGACAATGTGCTAGTTCACCAAGCACTCCACGTTCAGGTTCATAGATCGGGTCAGGATGTCATCAAGATTGTCCGGAGACAGCCTATCCCGATCCTCCCGAAGGCAGATGGAGGACCCCAAGACTTTAGCAAAACCCGGGTTCTCTCGAACCGTACGGTTCTTCTCCAACGAATGGATCAAGATTTGGGCACCACGGGAAAGGGTCCTTACAGGAGGTTGGGAAGGACCCCCTTCCGTACTCGAAGCGACTGGAGGAGGTGGAGGCGGCTCTTCTTGGCGAGGAGGAGATCGGACCACTTCTATGACCGGCGGTCCCAAGGGTTGAAACGAGCCTCCTTGCATCTCCCTAGGATCATGACTGGGCATTTAAAGCAGCTCGGAATGCTTCATCTCCAGCACTTTCTGGGAGACCACCCTCTTTCGCTTTCGGCTCTCCTTGGAAGCTTTGCCGCTTGCCATACCTACACAAAGAAGAGGTCAGTGAGATCGCTAAGGTCCAAAGATCTAAGATATAGAAAATACCGATGCCGAGGTTAGAGAGCTGAAGCCTGCGATCTTCGCCAGTGATCAACTCCATTGTCCAGTGATGGAGTTTGGCAGTCACTGCAACCAAACAAGAGAACTTCTCTCTGGCCACTTTATCTTTCAGCTCCATCACCATCAAGCCTTCTTCCCTATTTAGGGTGAGGCCTTTCGGAAGTAAGGGGCCCTAGTGCAGCCAGCTGCGAGGGAAGCCCTCAAAGCCGTTCGAAATTTTGCTCCTCAGAATGAAGAAGCGATTCTTCCAATTCTTCAGGGAGGAGGGCAGATCAGTAAAAGCCCACAATGTGGCTTCGCCTGGAAGAACCAATACTCGTCGTCCTTTCAGCGAGTTAATCTATGTAGTTCGGCGAATACCTTAGCTGTAGGACGGAGTCCCTTAACTCGGCAGAGGACTCTGAAGGCTACTAGGATCCGCCTCAAGTTCGGGTGAACTTGGGCGATGCACACTTGATGAAATTTTAAAACTTCCTTGAAGAAGTCATCAAGGGGAAACCGCAGCCCGGCCTTTAATTGTTCTTCATATACCATGATCATATCGTTCTCCTCGAAGAAATGATCGGCACGAAGATCGTCGTGACACTTAATCAGCTCGTATGAATCAGGCCGGATGTTGCACTCCTGGCTGAACGACTGCAGGTTGGTTTCTTGCAGGATTATGAAGGAACGGAAGCGTGAAAAACACAAGTTTATACCATTAAATTCAAAAATTTTCACCTAGGGTCACATGCATCATGCAAGATTTATTTTTATCTATTTGATTTCAATGATAAACAATATATTAAAACTCTTTTAATATGTTTTTGGATCTGTATTTGCCATTTAAGATTTTAAAATTAATCAGATTAATTTTAGAACCCTAGATTAAATCAAGAACGATTACACTAACCTCTTGATGCACCGCAATATGTCTGCGCCTTTGAGATTCGTCTTCAGGACACCAGATGTTGTCCCTCTAGCTTGTCCACACCAAGAACACCTATGGCAGCCCTTGAACAGCTTCTAAAGCCTTTTCTATTAATTAGAAATTCAAGTTCTGCCTTTTAAGAGATTAGAGATGTAAACAGGACACTAGAAACAATTCCTAGTGTTCTTAATTCAAGAGATTGATGGCTAATCTCTTTGAATTGATAAGAGATGAAGAAGAAGAGATAAAAACCCTCAAAGTGGCGTGACAAAGGAGTGTGGCTGCTGGTTGTATTTTTTTTTCTCATAACAACACTTAAATAGCTAGGTTAACACATTAAACCCTTGCCACATGTCACCCTTTGATTAGCTCTAGGTTTAAGTGACCCAATCACATTGTGCCAAGTGTCAAACCTATATTTAATCTTGATTTTAATCATCTTACATGATTAAAAAACATTTGGCAAGCTTATGTGTTATGCCATGTCTCACCATCCCATGGTGCCACGTGTCACACTGCAAAATGACCAAAATGCCCCTGTGTCTTAATTTTGAGTTCTCAACCCAAAATAATTATTTTTCTTCTTCTAATTAATTTATATCAAATATAAATTAATTAATTAATCTCTATTAATTAATTTCTCATTAATTAAATTCATATTTAAACACTTAAAATATAAATTTAACTTATATTATGCATCCAATAATCTAGATTTGGTTTCAAGTCATGCTAGGGACTTTGCAATCTAATTGCAAACCAAACCTATTTAATTAATCAATTAAACTCTTTAATTAATTAATTAAATCATATTTAATTAGGTGATAACTTGTGTATGTGTGTGACTTACTAGGCTCATCACTAATTGGCAATGAGACATGATATTAACTCTTAATATCATCAGAACTCTTTCTTACCATAAATGATTTCTCTAAATCATTTTATGAATCTCATAGACCATGGTTAACACCTAGCATAGCATGCCATGGCCACCCAATTAGTAATAAGGTTTACCTTAAATGAACCTATAATCATATGTTACCATGCACTAGAATCTCTCTGTTACAAAATCCCAACTCAAGCTAGAGTCATGGTTTATGTCAAACTCCATTTGCTATGAATATTATGTTCTCTTTTAATTCCAGCTCTTGATTAAAAAGATTATCTCATCAGAAACTCTTTTCTGAATAAATCTATCTGTCCTGGCCAGGAACTTGAAACATCAAGAACAATTAAATGAACATAGGATTTTATCTCTATTTACTTAGAGGAACAGATTCCATCTTGATCAACACCTACCTCCATATATAACTAGTAGGAGCCAACACATGCCCATATACCCATACACAGTACAAGTATGAAAGCAGTATCAAACTCAAACTACCTATATACAAGATAACTGTGCTATCTCAGTCTAAAGATTATATGCACTGATATGATTTATGACAAAACATTGACAAGAGTAAACTCCATGTGCTTGTCATCAGTGTCACTGGTTCGGCCTACTTATCATTTATAAGTGCCTATCATGTTTGTTATATGGCATGAGACTCACCATTCCATCTTATTTATATCTCATATAAATAACTTGGGAACAAACATGAATACAATCTTTCTGGATAAGTCATGTCCTTATTATGAAGTATCCTCGATTGTGAACCTATTTATGATACTTTGTGCTAGAAATATTATCACTCATATTCTTAACAACTTAAGAATAATATTTCTAACAAAATATCAATGGACCTTTTCTATTACACATAAATATATTATATAAATAGAAAAGTGGAAATGCCATTTATTAATAAAAATATGTACAAGATACATACTAAATGATATGCTCTAGGGCATACTACTAACAATCTCCCACTAGCACTAGAGCCATTCATTACAATATCTTAGACCTATCTTCTCAAAATGTCGGTCTAACTGAGTCTGTGACATAGGCTTAGTGAATGGATCAGCTGGTTTTTCAGCTGATGCTATTTTCTGCATGGCTAAATCGCCTTGCCCAACTGTATCTCTGATAATGTGGTAGCGCCTTTCTATGTGTTTGGATTTCTGGTGAGACCTTGGTTCCTTAGCTCAGATAATCGCTCCATTGTTGTCACAAAGGTAATGGAACCGCCGACTCAATGGAAGGAATCACTGAAGTTCATCACGAACTTCTTTATCCAAACAACTTCCTTTGCAGATCTCGATGCAAAGAATATACTCACCTCAGAGTGGAATTTGCAGTCGTGCTCTGTTTGGAACTCTTCCAACTGACTGCACCTCCATTACAAATGAACACATATCCAGAGGTAGACTTTCTATCATCGATATCTGATTGGAAATCAGAATCAGTATAACTATCCAATTGCAAGTCTCTACCTCCATAAATCAAGAATAAATCCTTAGTTCTTCTCAAGTACTTAAGAATATTCTTGATAGCTATCCAGTGTTCCAAACCTGGATTAGATTGATACCTGCTAGTCAAACTAACAGCATATGCGATATCCAGCCTAGTACACAACATTGCATACATTAAACTTCCAATAGCCGAAGCATATGGAATGCTGGCCATCTTATCTCTTTCTTCAGGTGTCTTTGGAGACATCTCTTTAGAAAGATGGATACCATGTCTCATTGGTAACAATCCTCTCTTGGAATCAAGCATGTTAAACCTCTTTAACACCTTTTCCAAGTATAGACTTTGGGATAAACCAATTATTCTTTTTGCTCTATATCTATAGATGCGAATCCCAAGAATATAGGTTACCTCCCCTAAGTCTTTCATGGAGAATGTATTTGACAACCATACCTTTATAGTCGTCAACATACCTGTGTCATTACCCATTAACAGTATGTCATCCACATATAAGACAAGGAAAGTGATAGCACTGTCACTAACCTTCTTATATACACATGGCTCATCCTCATTTTTGATAAAACCAAAGGATTTAATGGCTTCATCAAAATGGATGTTCCAACTCCTCGAAGCTTGTTTCAACCCATAAATGGATCGCTTTAGCTTGCATACCTTGGAACCATCTTGGGATTCAAATCCCCTAGGTTGTTCCATGAAAATGTTTTCTTCAATGTATCCATTGAGAAAAGCTATTTTGACATCCATCTGCCAAATCTCATAATCATAGTATGCAGCTATTGCTAATAAAATCCTAATGGATTTAAGCCTGGCAACAAAGTAGAAAGTCTCCTCATAGTCGATTCCTTGCCTTTGGCGAAACCCTTTCGCTACTAGCCTTGCCTTATAGGTCTCTACCTATCCATCAGAACCAATTTTCTTCTTGAAAACCCATTTATTCCCTATAGGTATAATACCTTCAGGTGGGTCAACAAGATCCCAAACTTGATTCTTATACATGGAATCAATCTCGGATTTCATAGCATCAATCCATTTTGAAGAGTCTATATCTGATATAGCTTCTCCATAGGTAAGTGGATCATCTCCATGATCTACTTCTTCATGAGTAGACAACTCTTGTTCTTCTTCATGAAGAAAACCATATCTCACTGGTGGGTGAGATACCCTGGTTGTTCTACGAGGAATAGCTGTAGATGTTTCATCAACGGGTATTGGTTGACTAGATGGATCTATATCCATCTGATTTGTTGGTTGGTCAGAATTCTCCAATTCTAACTCTATTTGCCTTCCTTTGCCTCCTTCTTGAACAAACTGTTGTTCAAGAAATATGGCATCTCTACTTATCACAACCTTTTGTGAAGTAGGCAAATAAAAATAATATCCAAAACTATCTTTTGGATATCCAACAAATCGACCTTTTCTCGATCCGTCTCCAATTTATCGTTGTTCACTTTTTGATATAAGTCGACAACCCCAAATCTTAATATGCTTAAGACTTGGTTTTCTTCCATGCCATATCTCATAAGGTGTGGAAGAAACTGATTTTGATGGAATCCTATTCAGAATATACAAAGCTGATTCTAATGCAAATCCCCAAAAGGAGATTGGCATATCAGTATAGCTCATCATACTACTTACCATATCCAATAGGGTACGATTTCTCCTTTCAGATACACCGTTCAGCTGTGGCGTTCCTGGAGGAGTCAGCTGAGAAACAATGCTATGCTCTCTCAAGTATTCATCAAATTCAGTACTCAAATATTCACCTCCACGATCTGATCGAAGAGCTTTAATATTCTTTCCTGTTTGATTTTCTACTTCAGATTTAAATTCTTTGAACTTTTTAAAAGATTCATGTTTGTATTTCATCAAATACAAATACCCAAACCTTGATTTATCATCAGTAAAGGTAATAAAATAATGAAAACCCCCTCTAGCCATTTCTTTAAATGGACCACATACATCACTATGTATTAGCTCCAAAATATTTTCAGCTCTTAGCCCTTGTCCAACAAAGGGTGATCTAGTCATTTTGCCCTGAAGGCAAGATTCACAAGTTGGAGTAGGCTCAGAGCCCAATGAGGATAGAATCCCCATTTTCTCCAGTTTTGCAATCCTATCTTCTGCAACATGACATAACCTTAAGTGCCAAATATATTTTGAACTTGAGTTGGTTTTCACCATGGCATTGCATTCATTTAGATTGCTATACTCTGGCTAATGGAAACACTTTCCTATTGGCAATGGAAACACTTTCCTGTTGGCAGTGGAAACACTTTCCTTTGCCTTCATCAGCTTTAGTCTTCCTTTTCTGTTTAGCTATTTTCTTAGAAGGACCAGGAATCTGAGGTTTCTTTTTCTTATTGCCCTTCTTCTTGTTGGACTTTCCAGCAGAAGAAGATGCAACCAAAGCTACCTCTTTTCCTTTATTGCCCAGCATATTCTTTTGGGCAATAACCAGCATGTTGAGTAAACCAGCTAAGGTGCATTCCTGTTGAGTCATATGGAAATTTGTCACAAAATTCCCAAAAGACTCAGGAAGGGACTGAAGGATCAAATCCATCTGTAGTTAGAAATCCATGTTGAAGTCAAGATATTCCAACTGCTCAATCAGCCGAATCATCTTGTGGACATGATCCCCAACATTCTCGTCCCTCGGACATCCTCATGCGGAATTTGCCTAGATATCTAATACCTAGCAATCATACAGTGCTCACCATACAACTCTTATACCTGAAGGAGGATCTCACTTGCACTCTGCAAGTTTTCATGCCGTCAGAACTCATTACTCGTGGAAGCAAACATGTAACACTTAGCTCTCATATCATGCTCCTTCCACTTGTCCAAAGTTTCATGTTCCTCTTGTGTTGCCTCTGGAGGTAAGGGATCAGGAACATTTGAATCTAGAACATATCCTATATGTTCAAGGTTCAGGACAAGTTTCAAATTTCTTAGCCAATCGCATGATTAGGTCCTGTCAACCTATTGCGATCAAATATGCTTGTAAGGATATTGGATGGTGGTGGTTGTTCCGTGCTCATTATTATCCAAAAATTAATTGCAGAAAATAACTAGCTTAATTAGTGAATGTATCATGTAATTAACCAAAATGATTATGGTCTTTTAATCAAATTGGTCCTCCCACTAACTTAGCGAATCCTACACTTCCAAAGTAGAAAACTAAAATCCTAGTTGGATGGATTTCTAGTGGGTGATTGAATTCTTATAATTCTATTGATCATCCTCAGGTACATCCATTATTGGAATCACAATAAACTATAAGTGAGCAACTCCTTACCCATCACATCTCATGTGAGGTTCAATCCTTTACCTAGCCCCTAATGCTCAAAATCTCAGGTACATCCATTATTGACTTATCTTGCATTAGTTAAGTTGATCCCATTGAGCCAGTAATTATGCAAATAATTTTAATGTCCTCAGGTACATCCAATATTGGCCACTAAACCATTTACATATTTACAACATCTCATGCTTAACAATTATTCTTAAGAAAATCTCTTAAATAAATTGCATCTTATGCAACTATTTAAAATTTCTTAAAATAATTGCCCCAATGGAGGGCCTATGTTATAATTACTTTAATTATAGCATTTCCAACTTAATCATTTGTTTGGAAGATTTTATGGTCATTCTATTTACTATTAAGGTCTCACTTTGCACATTATCCATTTAGCTTGCATATATCATATAATTGCATACATTCCCATACATCTCATGCATTCATGGATAAGCAGTAAATATGGTATGATCATGGAGTTTCTAAGGGATTCAATTCTGAGCCACCAAGAATTGAATCAGGGCATTCCTAGGTGCATTTCATTCATTCATTCATTTTACAAGAGTTACTGAAGGAGTACATAATCAACACTTGATCTTGAATTCCTCCCACTGGTCCCACCAATGCTCTTGACCTCCTTGAACTTCTTGCAATCCAATTTTACATAGTAATCCTTGGCATACCAAGGCGAATTTACAAGAACTTAAATAAATGAAATTACAACCCAAAAATTATTAAAAACTTAATAATACATGCCCAAAAAAAAATTAAAATAAACTAATTAATTTACAATCCCAAAGAAACATAAAAGAAATAAATCCAATCACATTAGTCTTTTATAGTCCATGATCATCCATCATGCATATCACTATTTAACAATTAAATAAAACATACATACTTAAATTAAATTGAATATCTCATATTCAACTTAAAAATCCAGATTTGAATATGATTCAAATAAATTTAAAAATTCATATTTGAATCTCATTCAAACAAATTTAAAAATTCAGATTTGAATCACATTCAAACAACTTAAAAAATTCAGATTTGAATCACATTCAAACATTTTTTAAAAAATCAGATTTGAATCACATTCAAACATTTTTTAAAAAATCAGATCTGAATTTTATTCAATCAATTTTAAAAAATTAGATTTAAATATGATTCAAACAACTTTAAAAATTCAGATTTGAATCACATTCAAACAACTTTTAAAATTCATGTTTGAATCACATTCAAACAATTTTTAAAATTCTGATTTGAATCATAATTTAATTGTGTGATTAAAAATCCTAATTAAACATTTTAATTAGCCATATGATGAACCTTCCATCATGCAACAATTGCAGAATTTAATAACAACCATGCGCACCATGATCTTCCCAAGCCATGCGCACCATGTTGGAGTTCATCAAGCAAGCCGCCACACCTCTTGATCCAACCAGCAATGGATCAATCATCTTGTCACACCTCGGCTTAGTGGGCCCCAGCTCAAGCCCCTCTATGGGTGGCCATCTTGCCAGCGTACCCCTCTAGAGGCCAGCGATGCAACTCAAATAGGTACTGTCCGCTTTGGTGGAGTTCAATCCCTTCGCCCTGCAGAGCTAGGATTCGAACCCATATCACCTCACGGATTTGCTTCGCCTCTTACCAATTGAGCTGCAGCTCAATTGGTAAGAGGCGAAGCTCAATTGGTAAGAGGCGAAGCAAATCCGTGAGGTGATATGGGTTCGAATCCTAGCTCTGCAGGGCGAAGGGATTGAACTCCACCAAAGCGGACAGTACCGATTTGAGTTGCATCGCCGGCCTCTAGAGGGGTACGCTGGCAAGATGGCCACCCATAGAGGGGCTTGAGCTGGGGCCCACTAAGCCGGGGTGTGACACATCTCATGATCAAATCACATAATTAAATCATGTAACCAACAATCTAAATGGAAAATATAGTGGCTCTGATACCAATTGAAGCAACGGAAGCGTGAAAAACACAAGTTTATACCATTGAATTCAAAAATTTTCACCTAGGGTCACATGCATCATGCAAGATTTATTTTTATCTATTTGATTTCAATGATAAACAACATATTAAAACTCTTTTAATATGTTTTTGGATCTGTATTTGCCATTTAAGATTTTAAAATTAATCAGATTAATTTTAGAACCCTAGATTAAATCAAGAACGATTACACTAACCTCTTGATGCACTGCAGCGTGTCTGCGCCTTTGAGATTCATCTTCAGGACACCAGATGTTGTCCCTCTAGCTTGTCCACACCAAGAACACCTATGGCAGCCCTTGAACAGCTTCTAAAGCCTTTTCTATTAATTAGAAATTCAAGTTCTGCCTTTTAAGAGATTAGAGATGTAAACAGGACACTAGAAACAATTCCTAGTGTTCTTAATTCAAGAGATTGATGGCTAATCTCTTTGAATTGATAAGAGATGAAGAAGAAGAGATAAGAACCCTCAAAGTGGCATGACAAAGGAGTGTGGCTGCTGGTTGTATTTTATTTTCTCATAACAACACTTAAATAGCTAGGTTAACACATTAAACCCTTGCCACATGTCACCCTTTGATTAGCTCTAGGTTTAAGTGACCCAATCACATTGTGCCAAGTGTCAAACCTATATTTAATCTTGATTTTAATCATCTTACATGATTAAAAAACATTTTGCAAGCTTATGTGTTATGCCATGTGTCACCATCTCATGGTGCCATGTGTCACACTGCAAAATGACCAAAATGCCCTTGTGTCTTAATTTTGAGTTCTTAACCCAAAATAATTATTTTTCTTCTTCTAATTAATTTATATCAAATATAAATTAATTAATTAATCTCTATTAATTAATTTCTCATTAATTAAATTCATATTTAAACACTTAAAATATAAATTTAACTTATATTATACATCTAATAATCTAGATTTGGTTTCAAGTCATGCTAGGGACTTTGCAATCTAATTGCAAACCAAACCTATTTAATTAATCAATTAAATTCTTTAATTAATTAATTAAATCATATTTAATTAGGTGATAACTTGTGTATGTGTGTGACTTACTAGGCTCATCACTAATTGGCAATGAGACATGATATTAACTCTTAATATCATCAGAACTCTTTCTTACCATAAATGATTTCTCTAAATCATTTTATGAATCTCATAGACCATGGTTAACACCTAGCATAGCATGCCATGGCCGCCCAATTAGTAATAAGGTTTACCTTAAATGAACCTATAATCATATGTTACCATGCACTAGAATCTCTCTGTTACAAAATCCCAACTCAAGCTGGAGTCATGGTTTATGTCAAACTCCATTTGCTATGAATATTATATTCTCTTTTAATTCCAGTACTTGATTAAAAAGATTTTCTCATCAGAAACTCTTTTCTGAATAAATCTATATGTCCTGGCCAGGAGTTTGAAACATCAAGAACAATTAAATGAACATAGGATTTTATCTCTATTTACTTAGAGGAACAGATTCCATCTTGATCAACACCTACCTCCATATATAACTAGTAGGAGCCAACACATGCCCATATACCCATACACAGTACAAGTATGAAAGCAATATCAAACTCAAACTACCTATATACAAGATAACTGTGCTATCTCAGGTCTAAAGATTATATGCACTGATATGATTTATGACAAAACATTGACAAGAGTAAACTCCATGTGCTTGTCATAAGTGTCACTGGTTTGGCCTACTTATCATTTATAAGTGCCTATCATGTTTGTTATATGGCATGAGACTCACCATTCCATCTTATTTATATCTCATATAAATAACTTGGGAACAAACATGAATACAATCTTTCTGGATAAGTCATGTCCTTATTATGAAGTATCCTCGATTGTGAACCTATTTATGATACTTTGTGCTAGAAATATTGTCACTCATATTCTTAACAACTTAAGAATAATATTTCTAACAAAATATCAATGGACCTTTTCTATTACACATAAATATATTATATAAACAGAAAAGTGGAAATGCCATTTATTAATAAAAATATGTACAAGATACATAGTAAATGATATGCTCTAGGGCATACTACTAACAGATTAATGGCAGCTAGTCCATGGGAAGATTTTCTCTCCCTGAAGAATGTACATGCCTTGATGGTGCTGCTTGCCTCGGAGCTGGAACGGAGACCCTAGGAGGTTCAGGTCGCACGCTTGGTCCGACCACCTCCACTTCATCAGACGACCATGCGATCTGAACGGAAGGGAGGCTTGCCGCTCTCTGACCCTCGGCGCCACTCATTTTCAAAGGAAATAGAGAATTTAAACTAAAAGGAGGATAAAAACCCTTACCGGAGCTTGATCGATGTCGGAAGAACTTGAAAAATCGAGAGAATTTTGGAATCACTCGCGGGATGCTGAAAATGACATAAGAGAGCAACTGGCTGACCCATCTCCTATTTATACCCGTCTGAGCATTTAATGCTCACAGTGTTCCAGGCAGTGCATCGGTTAGCAGGATTCGCCAGCTTTTCTGACACGTCTCACGAATATTCCAGAAATTCCATAATAAAAGGGATCGACTAGTTACAGATCGGTGAATTAAGGCGGATTAGTTAAGGGTTATTTAGTTAGGAACCAGATCGGATAAACACATCAGAGATCAGAAAATAATCAATTCGATAATAATAAAAATGATAGTTGTCAAAATAAAATTTTATTTCCGAAAAGGTCAGATTACGTCATTTGGGCGATCTCTAGAGATCGGATTACATAAAAGTTGAATTACATCATTTGGGCGATCTCTAGAGATCAGATTACATTGAAGGTCTGATTACATTGTAGGGGGGATCTCTAATAAAGACCAATGTCAAAGCCTAGTCTCGTGGCTGAATCAAAAGATGTGTTTGATCGGGAGACCGGCCATTGACATCAGATAGATGTACAGCTTAGATGGGGTGATTATGACTCTCATGAGGATGGAGAGTCATCTCCACTGTCATCGACCAGAACTGAGCTGTAGTCAGGACGCCCAATGTGGTGAGGAGCCAAATGAACTTCAAGGGGCAGTCACCGATGTTAAGGGGAATATTAGCATTCTTCTCGCCCGAAATTAGTTCACTGATTATATCGGTCGAACTTTTTGTGATCGACACGATCGAAGTCCTCGATCCAGATCGGTAAGTTAGTCTCATTCTCTCACTGTCATCAAATGAGGTTATCATAATTCCCCGATCACCGAGATCATAAATTTTTAGTCGGGGAATAAAAAGAACAATCGAAAAAAGATCAAAAGCCACTATCATGGCTAGGACTACTGCCGGAGCAGTAAGAACAAAAACTGTGAAAAGGAAGAGGAGAAAATCAAATGCGGGGGCCTTCCCAGTTGAAGGTATATATATATAGGAAAAATCTGAGCATTTATTGCAAGCAGAAAATGAAGCGGATGCCTCGGAAATCGAAGGAGTAAATGCCTTGACTGAACCGAACCAGAAAGAGGAAAAGACCGAAGCAGGAGAGATCGGAAGAGAGGAGCCCGGCATGAGAGATCGGAAAAGGATCATGTTGGAAAGACCGGAAAGGAGGGGAGGTCGGAAAACAAAGGGAATAAGACAACTTCTGCTAACTATCGTCATAATCAGAGCCGAGGTAGTTAAAGCGTTGCAGACGAAATCTCCACTGCATGCCCCAGAATCGCCCGCATTACTGACATGCGCCAGAGTATGTCATGACAGTGCTGTACATCCTAATCTCCACCATTGATCTTACTTGTAAGGACGAGCTCAGAGCCCTTGGATCAAAGAAGAAGATGACAAGACCAGCGCCTTTCACTCCTAGCCCTCGGATCGCTCTTGACAAGAAAATTTTGGGCCATCAGATTAGAAGAGAGAAAGGACAAATATTTCGGAAGGGATCTCAGCCGTCCGTTCTGATTCTCTTTAATTCCCGAATCTCAGATCATGTCCTTTAAAATCTTAACCCTCCATCTCCCTCAAAACAAATCCTGACCCTTCATGTGGAGCACCCGGTTCCTATAAATACCTGCATGAAAACTGTTCAGAAGAGGACTGAAAAATAGTGAATATAGCGGAAGGACTCTGAAACTTAATTTAGTTCGTTACTCTGCTATTTTTGAGCTTTCATAAGAAAAACTTTTGAAACCAGTTTTCTGAAGTATTTTCTTACAAAGGTATTTTTGAATACTGAAACTCCCCATTTTCAGTTCGATTCATTATCCGGTGACACTCTCACTTTCTGTCTTTGTTATCTTTATTTCCACTCCCGTTGTTCAAGCTCAACTTCATTCAAACTTGGTTATTCTTTTCACTTGACTGCATTTTGGCAAAGTATCCTTCATTTCAAGGTGAACCTTAGTCCTCCGGCTATCAACCCGCAGTCCTATTACGTTTTGTGATTCCGTACTTAGTTCAATAGATTCGGCTTCCTACAGGTGAGTGCTTATATCGCTGCTTTATCAAGTGTTCGCTTTATTTCACGTATTTCCTTTATTTTTATGTTTGTAATTTTCACCAAGTTTATATTGCGTTAAAAAACGCGAAGAAGGTTATTCCCGAGTTTATTTCTTTGTTAATCAGTCCATTCTTTTTGTTAATCTTCGTTACTTCTGAATGCAAGAGTTCTAGTACCCAGTAGCGTATAAGTAGTTGGATAAAATATAGGTAACTGTATCTTAAGCATTTCTTTAAAAATGGAAGGTCTGAATAATAAGTCAGGAAAATAGTAAAGTTGAATCACTAGGCTAACACATAAGACGATTAGGAAAGACGCCATAAGGTGGAATAAAACCAAATCTCAGATAAATAAATGGAACAGATAGGGTATCAAAAGGTACCGGCTAGGCGACCACATAGGAGGTCGGTAAAATTCAGTCTGGTATCCCATTTCTAGTCACGAGGTACCAAGGAGTTAAAAGAAGCCTTATTCCGATCCTCGGCATCTTTGAATGTCAGAACCCTTTGTAACACCCTCACTGTAGCAATTCCGCACAGTCTACTGTTTCGGTGACCAGTGTCGGTCCGGACAGCTAGAACTTCTGGAAAAATATTTAAACTAAAGTGAGGAGTTATAAATAACTCAAATATTAATAATAAAAATTTAGGAAAAATTTTAGAAATAAAATACAACCAAGTTAAATGAGCCGGTGCCCTAGCGATGGGTAACCTATTGGGAAGTTGCGGTTCTCGCAACTAGGAGCCCTAGACCAGGGAGAAAATTCATAAAATAATTTTTGGGACTACAGAGAAGGGTCATTGAGGTTCCTATGGCATTAGAATGCCAAGAAAATACTTAGAAAAATTTTTCAATCGGTACAAACAATTTTAGTCTGTTAAGCCAAACGGAGGGCATTTTGGTCATTTCATCTTCGGAGATGATTTTTGACCAACTTGTGATTAGCTTTTTCAATAAATTAGCTTTTTCATATGTAATTAATTTATATATCATGTAAATTATGAAATTATGTAAATTAATGAAATTTAAAAATTTTACTTATGTGATTTGAGTATGAATGGAAATCCATGGATGAGATTTGAAATATGAAAAAATTATGAGAATGATTGATGAGAAAATTATGATTAGCGTGGATAAGATTTTATTTTGAAAATATTGTTGAATTTAAAACAGGTGAATATTGAAATATGCCAAATGATAATAAATAGGAGAAACTCCGCTGGTTTCTCCGTCGAAAAATAATTGATGTTAAATTAAACGAATTGAAAATTATTAAAAAAATAAAGTAAGATAAGTTAGGGTGCTCTGGCACTGATTGTAACACGCCTTGCTTGGCTACACTATAGTCGGGTGAGAAGTGTTACACCCTTAGTCCTAGGTTCTTATGATGTTTAGCTGTAATCAAATTTCGAGAGGTCGGAAAAGTCCTTATCCGACCCCCATCAAAATAAAAGAGATCGGAGGAGAGTTCTTATCTGATTCTCACCTAAAAATTTTAATGAATACTTAAAAGAGATCGGAGGAGAGTTCTTATCCGATTCTCACCTAAAAAATTTTAATGAATACTTAAAAGAGATCGGAGGAGAGTTCTTATCCGATTCTCAATCCAAAAATTCTAATCTTAATCTAAAAGAAATCGGAGGAGAGTTCTTATCCGATTTCCAATTGAAACTTTAATAAAAAAGAGATCGGAGGAGAGTTCTTATCCGATTCTCAAATTGAATTCTAACAAATATGCAAAATGACCCCTTAAACAAAACTGATACGCAACAGTAACTCACTAAGGGTCGGCTCATTTATTTATGTATCTGGGTAATTCGAATTGGTGAAAAATCAAATATTCCCTTTTACCAAGAGGATTAACATCTCCGTTCGAACCTCCTACCTATCAATTCTAGTTTATAAAGAGCTTGAAGTTAAATCTGCTTACCCTCATTGAGGGACGAGGTGGGGTGCCTAACACCTTCCCTACCCGTTTACGGACCCCGAACCTAGAATCTCTGTTCTTGAAGTGGTTTCATTTTAATTTATTTTCACAAATGGTTTTCTTTAATTTCCCTCAAAATTAAAGTGGCGACTCCTCACTCTTTCCCACTTCGGTGAGGGTTCGTTCAGGCGGCCGCAAAACACCTTGCGACAACTTGGCGACTCCGCTAGGGACTGGGACTTATCTTCAACCCCGGCCCAGAGGTCCAAAAGCAGATTTAATTTTATGTTCCTATAAACTAGAATTATATTTAGATAGGTACAATTTATGAAATTCAGAAACCTTCATCTATTAATGTTTGTTATTTCCTCTAACCGCTTTGTTTATTTTTGTTTTATATCCTACAGCATTCTCCGTCTAAAAAAGGAAAAATAAAAATCCCCCTGTATTGGGAAGAGGTAAAGGTGTCCTTTCACACACTTAACACTCATATAATGTCCTCACACACTTCAGCCCTATACCTGGGCTTTCTTACCCTTTTAGGAAAGTAGGAGGGGGTCATGTAGCGGTACCCGTGGGTTTTACCCCGTTAGTATCTGTGAAGGCTTCTACTCAGATTGAAACTCGTTCTATCTACTGTGATACCCATGGAACTTTCCCGACAGTATCATGGGGGATAGAATGGGGCTCTACTGTTTACAGTAGGGGCAATTTGGGAACCTGTGGCTTTTAGAAGATTAGACCTTGAGCTAAACTATCATGATAGTTGGAAGCCATAACAAGCTACCTTATAAGATAGAACTATCCAATTAGGTAGTGCCTAGCCGGTACTAGGACTCTCCTTGTTTTAGGACAAAAGGGGCATACTTACTCTTACCCTATTCTGCTTGTGTTTTATTTAGTCTTTATTTTTTAGGGTAATCTTGAATCATACTGTTAAGAAAACCTACACACTTTCCTACTTTGATAAATGTGTAGGTGTCACTTTGCCAACAGTATAATTTAAGATTACCTGAATTTATCCTGCTAGCAAGTTTTCCCTATAGGCATCACCAAAATAAGGTCTGTAAGAGGATAAGCATCATTTTAATATGGCATCCTCGAGTCAGTCGGCAGAAAAAGTTCTTAAATCAGAACAGAATGCTAAACCATGGCCCGAACCGCCTCATAGTCCAGTGCCTCCACAAAGTGATACTAGCTCATTACCTCCATTGGACCTGAGCGAAATCGAAGTCAGAATGAACAGTCTCGAGGGTCTGCCCAATGGATGGAAGTCATTTCCCGATCAGGTTAAAGCACAATTTGAGAAGAGACATGGGAGGATTACAACCTTGATACGAGTTAAAGTTCAAGTTTCGGTATTAAAGGCCATGTTGCCAGTTTGGAATCCTAAGTATGGGGTGTTCTCTTTCAACGATATCGATACTGCTCCCACTATGAAAGAATATCAAGCATTGCTAGAAATTCCTTATGCAGCGCAGAATCAGATTTACCTACACCTCGAGCAAACCTGGAAACGGTTCGCACATATTCTGGGGATTCCACCAGAAGAAGCAAAGACGAGGGAAACTGTCAAAGGGAACACGCATGGATGGTATTGGACTTATCTCAAGAAGTGGTTGGATTAATGCATTCAAGATGAACAATGGGATCAAGCTTCATTGATGCTCGCTTTAGCAATCTACGGCCTGATCTTGTTCCCTGGACCTTTCGGAATCATAACCTGCGGCGTTGTGGAAATGTTCTGGGCAGTAGGGAAACAGAAGGTCAATCCAGTACTAGCAATTCTTGCTGAGACTTTCTTAACCCTTACTTACTGCAGACAACAAGGCAAGGGATCCATTAAATGTTGTTCTCAATTGTTGCATCTCTGGATCATCAGTCATATGTGTCCTGTGGAGACGAAGGGATTAACTTGGTACCTTGACCAGCCTCTCATCGAGAAAATGACCAGATTAGTAATTAGCTCGAAGGATGCGCCACAGTGGCGAAAATGGATTTTGAGCTTCAACAGCCATGACTACTGCTGGAGGAAATTGTGGATGTCGGGTCAATCCATTTTGGTCGGCACGGGGGGTAATCAATCAGTATCCCTAATTGGAGTAACTGGATACACAAGTTACACTCCAGCGTTAGTAATGAGACAATTCGGCTTAACATAGTTCAGAATCAACATTGAAGAATACCACCAAAGTCATTTCTATCATGAGCTCAAGGAAGAGGAAGGGTTGAAAATAGCTCGCAGATCTTGGGAAAACATCACTCTGATGGAGAGGTCGCCTAAAGGCCCGAGTGCCACGAGCGATTATCTTAAATGGAGGGCTAACAGAGATCAAGAACACTTGACTGCAGATCCAACAAAATTCTAAGACAGCAACCCTCGCCTAAACGCCCTTTCAGAAGAAGATGGTGATCGTTTAGCCTACTCCCTACAAAAGGCAAACACCAAAAACTCGCAACTGCAAGAACAAATAAAACAGTTGGAGGACCAACAGCAGATCCTCAAGAGAAAAGTAAAAAGGC
Organism: Hevea brasiliensis; assembly: GCF_030052815.1. Lineage (NCBI taxonomy): Eukaryota > Viridiplantae > Streptophyta > Magnoliopsida > Malpighiales > Euphorbiaceae > Hevea > Hevea brasiliensis. Next base: position 41,631,906 of record NC_079500.1, on the reverse strand, counting down.
TTAGGGAAGAGGCAATGAATGAAAAGATGGGGTTCGAAGAGCAAGAGATACGGTCGAAAAAGGAAAAAAGCTCTCTCCAAGCTGTAATAAAAGAAGCAGAAGTACAAAATAGCAAGCTTCAGGAGAAAATGAAATATCAGGAGATACTAATGGAAGAATATAAACAAGAAAGCAAAAAGAAGAAGCTTGAACTGAAGGAACAAGCACTGCTTATCAACGATATTCTTAAAGAATGTGCTAAAGAAAGGAAGGAAAAAGAAAGACAAGCTGCTCTCTATCAGGAGCTGAAAGAGAATGTTGACCAGCTGGAGAGAATGATAGCATAGGGAAAACAAGAACTCCTACCTGAATCCGAATATGCTCTGAAAGTGTTCAACCCTGCCAGACAAGAAGAAAGGTTATATGAGTATCTTAGAAAATGTCATCTCATTATAAAGAACCTCCCTGAGCCTAGGCCGATGTAAAGAATGCTGTGTATGAATTATTCAGTTAATAGAATGATTTTTGAGCCATTGTTTAGCAAAATTGTGAATGAATAGTATAACTCCCGTAGGAACCCCCTCGCTAGGGTTATGCAAAAAATTGGATGTGCCATATGGATAGGTATCATAGATGTGCATTCAATCCAGTCATTCACAGTCAGACTATCGAACGATGCCATGATAAAATTGATGCAATTATCCTTCTGCAGATTTCATTTTGGCTCCCAAATGCCACTGTCTCCTTTGTCCGAACTAGGACCTTTAGTTTTTTTTACGAAATTCAAAATTCATTAAAAACTTTTTTTACATCCCTACAGAAAATCAACAATGCTTCAAACAAAGCAAGTCTGACCAGGCACACAGTTCAACCCAAACGAGTGTACTTAACGAGATCACGAACAAAGAAGATAATGGAAGACCAAGAACAAGTCCAGAACCTACAAGGACAGGTTTCTGAATTGAAAGACCAAGTCTCGGAGCTCATGAGACTAATGAGGGAGATGTCCCAAAATAAACCTGCTTCAGAACCTAACTTACCACTACCTCTCCCACCACCTACAACAATTGATCCTCATCAGGCTTCAACCTCTTTCACCTTTCAGTCACCTATCCCGGATCCGACAATCACTGTCAATCCGGCTACCATAAATAATGACCTACCTTTCTCCCATTACCCAGCCGTCTCAAATGCCGACCCATACCATTCAATGCTAATTCCTCCAGTTCACTCCACCCCTCATCTCCCAACTGGGGGAGCATTTCATGCAGTAGGAGGAGAAAATAAGACCAGGGAAAATGAGAAGCTGTCTGCTCTAGAGGAGAGATTGAGAGCAATAGAGGGGCTGAACATGTATGGTTTAGTCGACGTGGTGTCACTGAGATTGGTGCCAGATGTGGTGGTGTCGCCCAAGTTCAAAATCCCGGACTTCGATAAGTACACCGGGAACTCAGACCCCCGCATTCACCTGGCAACCTACATTACCAAAATGTCTGCCTTTGCAGAAGATGATAGACTTCTCGTCCACTTCTTTCACAAGAGTCTCTCCGGGGCAGCCCTGAGATGGTGCATACAGTTGGACAAGAGCAAACTGTGCTCCTGGAAGGATTTTCCTGATGCTTTCCTGAAGCAGTATAAATTTAACTGCGATGTAGCCCCCACGAGGAGAGACCTCCAAAACCTAGTGCAGAGAGACAGGGAAAGCTTTAAGGAATATGCCCAGAGATGGAGAGAAAAGGCTGTAGAAGTATATCCTCCGGTGACCGACAATGAACTATGCTCCCTCTTCATCGAGACATTGAAGGCTCCTTACTTCAATTTGATGACTGGAAACACTTTCAACAGCTTCTCGGATTCATCCAAGCTGGTGAGAGAATAGAGGCCAACTTAAGGATGGGGCGATTGCAGGAGTTGGCCGAGAACCCTGTGAAGAAGATTGTCAGTTTTGGCAAGAAAAAGGAGGGTGATGTGCATTCCATTACCCGGCAGAACAATTACCCCCCACTTTCTTAAAATAACTACCAGCCATATCTTCCCCCTCATGGCCAAACCATTGCAAACGTTCTACCCCCTTTCCAAAATTATCCTCACCCACGCCCACAGTATCCACCACCTACAAATTACCAGCCTAGACCACCTCCTCCACCTACTCAACCCAGACCACCTCAAAACAACCCGAGACCACCAAGAAACCCTGATCCACCCCTTCCCCTCCCACTCAGTGAAATATACCGATACCTCGTCAGTATAAACCAGATAGTATCGGTTCCCCTTGACCCAATTCAGCCACCATACCCCAGGTGGTATGATGCCACTGCCCGTTGTGAGTATCATGGAGGGGCACGAGGGCACTCAACCGATAACTGCGGGGCACTCAGAGGGAGAGTGCATGCTTTAATCAGGAATGAGTGGTTAAAGATTGAGGGAAATGGTTCCCTCCCCAATGTTACCTCAAATCCATTCCCTAATCATAATGCGGGCAATGGTGTAAATATGATAGAGTTAGACAGAGAGGGGTCGGCACCAGAGGTAGACGAACTAATTCCTCACTTTGAGGAAATTTTTAGAATGGCAGTAAGAGAAGGTTACCTCCACCCTCAAGCCCCAGAACCTGAGGTTGAAACGGGATGCCCCTATCATGGAGGAGCAGCTGGTCATGAGCTACAAAATTGTGAAGAATTTAAGCAAGAGGACTAGAACCTATTGTCCCTCAAAGTTCTGAGATGCCAGGCAAGATCCAAAACGGAGGAAGGAGTAAATACAGCCCGACTCGGCCAAAACGCCTCCACCCCTAATCACAGAATCACTTTCTCACCCCCAGTATCCTCACCTCTAGTGATAATCATTCGAACAACGCCTCAGCTCCCTGTCACAAATACCCATGCCATACCTTGGAATTATAACTTTCAAGTTTTCACCCAAGGAGCGTCAAGCAGTACATCGGCTCCTAATCTTGCTTCACCTTCAGCACCTCTAAAACCATGCTTCACTCCTCATGAGCATTTTAAGATGACTTATGCCGAACCTACCAGAAGTACTACTCCCTAAGCTAATCCTCAGCCCATCACTGCCACAAAATCCTCCCCACCAAAGTAAGAAGTCGAGTTTATAACTCGAAGTGGGAGATGTTACGGGTATGAAGAAAAAGAAAAAAAGAGAGGGAAAGTAAAAATGGGAGAGTCACAGAAGAGTACAGAAGAAGAGGTTGAGAAAACAGAGGAAGTAGAACCTACCGGATCAAGAGAAGAAGAGGAGCTGCTGCTTCAAATAATGAAGCAAAGTGAGTATGATGTGGTGGAATAGTTGAGAAAGACACCTGCTTAAATTTCACTGTTATCGCTGATTTTGAGCTCTGAGGTGCACCGTCAAGCCTTGCAGAAAATTCTGGATCAGGCCTTTGTGAACCCCGACATCACACCGGGGCAGTTCGAGAAGATAGTAGGACAAATCTGGGCATCCAGTTTTGTCACTTTCTTAGAAGAAGAGATAGACCCTGCAGGCTTAACGCACACTAAAGCTCTGTATGTGACCGTGAAATGTAAAGGTTGTATAGTGGCCAAGGTCCTTATTGATAATGGATCAGCGCTCAATGTACTGCCTAGTGCCACCTTGGCCAGGCTACCGGTTGACCGATCGAATATACGTCAGAGTGCTATGGTGGTAAGAGCCTTTGACGGTAAAAGGAGAGAAGTGCTGGGAGACATAGACTTGCCCCTCCAAATTGGCGCATGCACCTTCAACGTCACATTCCAAGTGATGAACATTAAACCTGCCTATACTATGTTGCTGGGGAGGCCTTGGATCCATTCAGCGAATGCCGTTCCTTTAACTTTGCACCAAAAGATATAGTACATTATGGACGACAAAATCATCACTGTGAGAGGGAAAAAAGCCATATTGGTCACCAAGCCACAATCACTTCCTTATGTGGAAGCTGCTGAGGAGTCGTTGGAAAGCTCTTTCCAAGCCCTCGAATTACAATAAACTATCTCAAAAAATGAAGGGGCTATGGCTATGGTAGCCAAGGTGATGTCGAGGAATGGGTATGAAGAGGGCAAAGGCCTAGGCGCCGCATTGCAAGGGATTGTCGAACCTATACCAGCTATCCAGAAGGTAGGCCATTGTGGTTTGGGTTATGAGGAGGACGCCCTTATGGATGGGCGATTCTGGATAAGGAATAGACTTCGGAATCAAAGATTTGACCAGAAACTCGGGAGAATGAAAGTAGTCCCGAGAATCATAGAGGTATTCACTAAACCGGTCATTGAAAATCCGGCAGAGGTTGAAGAATCACCCGATGAACCATCCGTCGATGTCATCCACTTGGATTTCATGTATGAGGCTCTGGTCTCGCTAATAGCTGAGGGGCAAGAACTGGATAACTGGATAGCAGAGGACATCCCTATACATAATTTCGAGTAAAGTACTTTTAGTTATCTACACTTGATCATTTTGTCTATGGTGGCAAGTGTAATATTGTAAATGGACCCTTTTCTTATGTCATAAATGTTAATGAATTAATAGTGCATTTTATATCCAATTCTTTTTTCCTTTCCTTTTGAATTCCAATCTTATAATATATTCCATTTTCGTTCATTCAGGACCATTCATCAATTAGCACCTAATAATTCAATGGACTCAGAAATTCCTCTAGTTAATTTTCAAATCCCTATAACTGCCATTACTTCAAATGATTCTGAGGTGGAACTCACAGAAGAAAGAGATGAAAGAGATGAACCTTCCCTAGTGCCTTGTGGGGACGAAACGCGCACCGTAAACTTAGGCACGGAAGAAGCAAAAAGGGAACTTAAGGTTGTGGAGAGTGAAGAATTAGAAGATATGATCAGTTTGCTCAAAGAATTCCTATACGTGTTTTCCTAGAGCTATGATGATATGGTTGGTTTGTACCCTTATATAGTGACGCACAAAATTCCCCTAATACCGGGGACAATCCCAGTAAAGCAGAAATTAAGAAGAATGAATCCTGACACACTGCTCAAAGTTAGGGATGCGGTCAAGAAACAGTATGATGCTGGATTCCTGGAAGTAGTCAAATATCCCCAGTGGATAGCTAACGTTGTCCTGGTAATGAAGAAGGACGGGAGAGTCAGGGTGTGCGTTGATTACAGGGATCTTAATAAAGTGAGCTTGAAAGACGATTTCCCTCTCCCTCACATTGATGTGTTAGTAGACAATGCTGCGGGATTGGGCAGGTGTTCATGTATCGATGGGGCATCAGGGTACAATCAAATCCCAATGGATGAGGAAGACAAGGAGAAAACTGCTTTTATCACTCAATGGGGGTATTTTGCTATCGGGTCATACCTTTCGGGTTAAAGAATGCTGGCGCCACCTACCAACGCGCTATGGTCACATTATTCCATGATATGATGCATAAAGAAGTGGAGGTGTACGTGGAGGATATGATCATCAAATCTAGGGGAGAAGAGAGCCATGTGCAGGTAATGAGGAAAGTATTCGAGAGACTCAGGAAATATTAGCTGAAAGTAAACCCTGCCAAATGCATATTCAGAGCTAGATCTAGGAAATTGTTGGGATTCATAGTGAGCGACAAGGGAATAGAAGTTGATCTAGATAAAGTTCGAGCCATTCAAGAGATGCCATCCCCAAAAACAGAAAGGGAGGTGCGTAGTTTCTTGGGGAAGTTAAACTACATATCAAGGTTTATTTCCAATCTCACCGCTAAAGCTGAGCCTATTTTTAGACTACTCCGAAAGAATAACACCACTCGATAGGATTCAGTTTGTCAAGAGGCTTTTGAGAAAATCAAGCAGTACCTGTCAAACCCACTAGTATTGGTTCCACCAGTGGCGGGAAGGCCTCTGATTCTGTATCTGGCAGTCCAACAAAGCTCAATGGGATGTATTTTGGGGCAACATGATGATACCGGCCGAAAGGAGAGGGCTATTTATTATCTGAGCAAAAAGTTCAATGATTGTGAGTCAAGGTACTCTTTCCTAGAGAAAACTTGCTACGCGTTAGCCTGGACAGCAAATCGTCTCAAGCACTACATGTTGAATCACAAGACATGGCTCATTTCCAAGATGGATCCTATCAAGTATGTATTCGAAAGCCCATTCATGCCAGGAAGGATAGCCAAATGGCAGGTCATACTATCCCAATATGACATTATTTATAAGACCCGAATAGCAGTGAAAGGTAGCGTGATCGCTGATCTCCTAGTAGAAAACCCTATCCAGGATTATGAAGCTCTGGATTTTGAGTTTCCCGATGAGCATATTAATGAAGTAGACTGCGGAGAAGAAGAGCCAGCTGATGTATGGGAAATGTATTTCGACGGAGCTGTCAATTTGTCCGGTAATAGAATCGGAGCTGTATTGGTATCCTCGATTTGAAAACACTTTCCGATAGCTATCAAGTTAAGATTTGACTACACCAACAACGTCACAGAATACGAAGCTTGTGTAATGGGTCTACAAGCTGCTATCGAAATGAAAGTCATGAAGTTGGAGGTATATGGAGACTCAGCCCTGATCATTTATCAAGTCAAAGGAGAATGGCAAATCAAAGATCCGAAGCTAATCCCATATCAGAAGTACTTACTGGAGCTGATTAAGAAGTTCAAAGAAATCTATTTCACTCACCTTAGTCGAGACAAGAATCAATTTGCAGACACCTTAGCCACCCTGGCTGTTATGGCTCAAATGGAAGAAAGGCAGACGACTCAGGTATTAAAGATTAAACCAAGGAGTGAGCCGGCTTACTGCTTCATGATCGAAGAAGAACCTGATGGTAAACCTTAGTACCACGACATCTTGCTCTACATCAGAACCAGAGAATTCCCCTCAGGGGCGAGCAAAAACGAAAAGAGGATGATTCGGAGATTAGCATTGGGATACTTCCCTAGTGGAGAAACCCTATACAAATGGAGCTCCAACGGCAAATTGTTGAGATGTGTGGATGCAAAAAAGGCGAAGAGAATCCTTTTCGAGACTCATGAGGGAAACTGTGCAACCCATGCCAATGGGCATATGATGGCTAAGCAAATCATGAGACGAGGGTATTTTTGGATTACCATGGAAAAGGATTGCGTCGAGTATGTCCGAAAGTGCCATAAGTGTCAAATCTACACAGATCTGATAAATGTTTCGCCTCACCAATTGTTCAACCTCGTTTCACCATGGCCTTTTGCAATGTGGGGCATCGATGTGATTGGCCCCATCAACCCTAAGGCATCCAATGGGCATAGATTTATCCTGGTAGCTATCGATTATTTTTCTAAATGGGTCGAAGTGACATCATATGCCCACATTACACAGAACACATTTCTAAAATTCATCAGAAATAATATCATTTGCGATGCAGCCCCAATGAAATAAATCACGATAACGCCAAGAATTTGAATGGTCCGAAGATTCAGAAGTTATGTGATCAATACAAAATCCGACATCTCAATTCCTCACCATACCGTCCCCAGATGAATAGAGCAGTGGAAGCCGCAAACAAAAATCTCAAGAGAATAATCCGAAAAATGACAGTCACTTATAAGGATTGGCATGATATGCTTCCCTACGCTCTTCATGCATACCGGACCTCTGTAAGAACATCAATTGGGAAACCCCATACTCACTGGATTACGGGATGGAAGCTGTACTACCTATTGAAGTAGAAATTCCTTCTCTAGGAATTCTGAAGGAATCAGAGATTGATGAGTCGGAATGGATCCTGTCAAGGTTGGACCAATTAAATTTGCTAGATGAGAAAAGGCTAGCAGCGGCTTGTCACGGGCAATTATACCAAAGAAGAATGGTCAGGGCATTTAAGAAAGGTGTTCGCCCACGTGAATTTCAACCAGGGGACCTACTCCTGAAGAAATTGCTTCCGAATCAAAATGATCCCCGGGGTAAATGGTCACCAACCTACGAGGGACATTATGTGGTTAAAAAAGCATTCTCTGGTGGGGCATTGATCTTGACCCACATGGACGGCGAAGAATTTCCAAGACCTGTGAATGCCGACACCGTCAAAAGATACTACGCCTAAAAAAAAAAAAAAAAAAAAAAAAGGAGTAGGGGTGAAAACCCGAAAGGGCGCTCCTAGCAAAATGTGTGAAAGAAGGCGAAAACCCTCGAAGGGCGCTTTCTGTAAAATGAGTGAAGGATGAAAACCCGAAAGGGCGTCCTGAAAGAGCAAGCTAAAAAAAAATTAATAATAATAAAAAAAAGTTAATCTAGGGGTGAAAACCCGAAAGGGCATCCCAAGAACCAAAATGGAGAAATAAGGAACGGGGCATGAAACCAAGGATAGAAATAAACTGTCATGGCATGAGGCTTCAGAGTATTTGAAATAATGGCAGTTAAGAGACTTCAAAGCTAACTACAAGGAATATGTGAGATCTATCCTTGTTCCCTTTTTTCTTTGAAATTGTACCTTTGTTTCTTTTAACCATAATAAAGTCATGCTTTCTTTGCGTTTATCTCTTTGCTTTTATCTTTCCCTATACTCACTCTTTAATATTGTCCTTCTTCAACCTCTTTATCTAATGTGCTATTAATCATTTAAAATTTTGCCATAAGATTAGGATTTGAAAATAGATAACCTCACGTACTTTACTATGAGATTTGCAGGGAATGGCCTAAAAAAAAAAAAAAAACTAGAGGTGAAAACCTGGAAGGGCGCTTCTAGTCAAATGGACGAAAGGAAAGTGAAAACCCGCAAGAGCGCTTTTCGCAAAATAAGAAGAAAGTCAATAACAGAAAAGGGGCATCCAAAGAAAGGAGGTCATAGGTCAAATCTTGTAACTCGTCCTCCATTAATGATTGGCCTTCGGGATCCTATTAAGTACACTTCATCGGGGAAGAACTTCTCATGTCGGGATTAGACTTGCTTTGTAAGTTGATTTTAATTTTCCAGCATTTTAATTTCCTGTTAATCAACCTCTGGTTCCTTGATCTAAGTTGATTTTAGTTTTCCTGCATTTTAAATTTCCTGTTACTCAACCTCTGGTTCCTTGATCTAAGTTGATTTTAATTTTTCAGCATTTAAATTTCTTGTCAATCAACCTCTGGTTCCTTGATCTAAGTTGATTTTAATTTCTTATTAATCAACCTCTGGTTCCTTGATCTAAGTTGATTTTAATTTTCCAGCATTTAAATTTCTTGTTAATTAACCTATGGTTCCTTGGTCTAAGTTGATTTTAATTTTCCAGCATTTAAATTTCTTGTCAATCAACCTCTGGTTTCTTGATCTAAGTTGATTTTAATTTTCTTGCATTTTAAATTTCCTGTTAAACAACCTCTGGTTCCTTGATCTAACTTGATTTTAATTTTCCTGCATTTTAAATTTCCTGTTAATCAACTTCTGGTTCCTTGATCTAAGTTGATTTTCATTTTCCTGCATTTAAATTTCTTGTCAATCAACCTCTGGTTCCTTGATCTAAGTTGATTTTAATTTTCCTGCATTTAAATTTCCAGTCAATCAACCTCTGGCTTCTTGATCTATGTTGATTTTAATTTTCCAGCATTTAAATTTCTTTTCAATCAACCTCTGGTTGCTTGATCTAAGTTGATTTTAATTTTCCAGCATTTAAATTTATTATCAATCAACCTCTGGTTCCTTGATCTAAGTTAATTTTAATTTTCCAGCATTAAAATTTCTTGTCAATCAACCACTGGTTCCTTGATCTAAGTTGATTTTAATTTTCCTGCGTTTAAATTTCTTGTCAATCAACCTCTGGTTCCTTGATCTAAGTTGATTTTAATTTTCCTGCATTTAAATTTCTTGTTAATCAACCTCTGCTTCCTTGATCTAAGTTGATTTTAATTTTCCAGCATTTAAATTTCTTGTTCTGGTTCCTTGATCTAAGTTGATTTTAATTTTCTAGCATTTAAATTTCTTGTCAATCAACCTCTGGTTCCTTGATTTAAATTTCCTGTTAATCAACCTCTGGTTCCTTGATCTAAGTTGATTTTCATTTTCCTGCATTTTAAATTTCCTGTTAATCAACCTCTGGTTCCTTGATCTTAGTCGATTTTAATTTTCTAGTATTTTAATTTCCTGTTACCAATCTTAGGGTGCCAACCCAAGTGGGTTTTAGTTTCCTAACTTTAATGTCAAATCTCAAATTTTAATCGTCCAAAATATGGGTCTAAATCTTTACATAATCCCTACGCGAAATTTTTTTCAGTAGGAATTATGTAAAGAGGGGCAGCTGTCGACACCATATTTTGGCCGATCCCTGAAATCAATAAACTTTGAAGCCGATCCCCAACACATAGTCTCCCTTTGCCAATCTCTCCTCAAAAGGAATCTAATCAATACTAAGTTCCCATATCATCTAAAGCCTCACCGATCTCTCAAACTAATTGTCAAATCCCCTGACCAGTCAATTACATTCCCGATCTCTCTTGTCAAATGAGATTAAACCAACATTAGGCCTTCGTGCCACCAGTCTTATTTCTGATCTCTCATTTAAAAGTTTGGGAATAATAAGGTTAAGGTTTCGATCCGGTTTAATGATGATCCCGATCTTAAATGTTCAAGTCAAATTTCCAATTTTAATCAAGTCCCGTTTAGCATTGGTTCCCTGCCGATCTCATGCTTATTGTGTTTTCCGACCTCTTACACTTAGATCAATAATCACTTTTAGTTGTATTTTTAATATGCTCAGACAATCAAATAATTAGGCAATTTAGAGATTTTCCGATCACATCCATTCATTAAACAAAAGTGGAATTTTCATTTCATTTAAAATTTGTACAAGTCATTCGGCTGGAGGATCACCCCCAGCCTGATCTACATTTTGTTCGCTCCCTCTCTCACCCTCGGCCTCCTCCTCGCTTTCCTCTTCGTCTTGGGGAGCCAGGTCGACCATCCAGGAGAAGTCCTCCTAGGGATAACGCTTCTTGAGCTCGGCCAAGAGATCCCTATGAGCATTCACATAAGAGACGGCCTCCCTTGTCACCGCCTCTTCTTCTTTTGCTCTGAGCTCCTCAGTGAGGTGAGCAACTTCACCGGCTCGGAGCGCCCAAACTTCTTCAAGAACATGATCTCGCTCGGCCAGAACATGAGCTTGCTCGGCCAGCTTATTCTCGTAGAACTTCATCCGCCCTTCAATTTCAGATATGTAGTTCAGAGCGGATGAGAGTTGGGTTCGGAGGGAAGCCACTTCATGACCCATCTTCTCGACCTCCTTACCCAGGCGGTGAGCCTTCTCCCGGACAATGTGCTGGTTCACCAAGCACTCCATGTTCAGGCTCATAGATCGGGTCAAGATGTCATCAAGATTGTCCAGAGACAGCCTATCCTGATCCTCCCGAAGGCAGATAGAGGACCCCAAGACTTTAGCAAAACCTGGGTTCTCTCGAACCGTGCGATTCTTCTCCAACGAATGGATCAAGATTTGGGCACCGCGGGAAAGGGTCTTTACAGGAGGTTGGGAAGGACCCCCTTCCGCACTCGTAGCGACTGGAGGAGGTGGAGGCGGCTCTTCTTGGCGAGGAGGAGATCAGACCACTTCTATAACCGGCAGTCCCGAGTGTTGAGACGAGCCTCCTTGCATCTCCCCGGGATCATGACTGGGCATTTGAAGCAGCTCAGAACGCTTCATCTCCAGCACTTTCCGGGAGACCTCCCTCTTTCGCTTTCGGCTCTCCTTGGAAGCTTCGCCGCTTGCCATACCTGCACAAAGAAGAGATCAGTGAGATCGCTAAGGTCCAAAGATCTGAGATATAGAAAATACCGATGCCAAGGTCAGAGAGCTGAAGCCCGCGATCTTCGCCAGTGATCAACTCCATTGTCCAGTGATGCAGTTTGGCAGTCACTACATCCAAACAAGAGAACTTCTCTCTGACTGCCTGATCATTCAGCTCCATCACCATCAGGCCTCCATCACCTGGTGCAGCTAGCTGTGAGGGAAGCCCTCAAAACCGTTCGGAATTTTGATCCTCAGAATGAAGAAGCGATTCTTTCAATTCTTCAGGGAGGAGGGCAGATCGGTAAAAAGCCCACAATGTGGCTTCGCCTGGAAGAACCAATACTCGTCGTCCTTTCGATGAGTTAATCGATGTAGTTCGGCGAATACCTTAGCTGTAGGATGGAGTCCCTTAGCTCGGCAGAGGCCTCTGAAGGCTATTAGGATCCGCCAGGAGTTTGGGTGAACTTGGGCGATGCACACTTGATGAAATTTTAAAACTTCCTTGAAGAAGTCATCAAGGGGGAACCACAGCCGGGCCTTTAATTGTTCTTCGTATACCATGATCATATCGTTCTCCTCGAAGAAATGATCGGCACGAAGATCGCCGTGACACTTAATCAGCTCGTATGAATTAGGCCGGATGTTGTACTCCTTCCTGAACGACTGCAGGTCAGTTTCTTGCAGGATTGATGGCAGCTCGTCCATGGGAAGATTTTCTCTCCCTGCAGAAGGTACATGCCTTGATGGCGCTGCTTGCCCCTGAGCTGGAACGGAGACCCTAGGAGGTTCAGGTCGCACGCTTGGTTCGACCACCTCCACTTCATCAGACGACCACGAGATCTAAACGGAAGGGGGGCTTGCCGCTCTCTGACCCTTGGCGCCGCTCATTTTGAAAGGAAATAGAGAATTTAAACTAAAAGGAGGATCAAAACCCTTACCGGAGCTTGATCGGTGTCGGAAGAACTTGAAAAATCGAAAGAAATTTTGGAATCACTCGCGGGATGTTGAAAATGACATAAGAGAGCAACTGGCTGACCCATCCCCTATTTATACCCGTCTAAGCATTTAATGCTCACAGTGTTCCAGGTGGTGCATTGGTTAGCGGGATTCGCCAGCTTTTCTAACACGTCTCACGAATATTCCAGAAATTCCATAATAAAAGGGATCGGCTAGTTATAGATCAGTGAATTAAGGCGGATCAGTTAAGGGTTGTTTACTTAGGAACCAGATCGGATAAACACATCAGAGATCGAAAAATAATCAATGCCATAATAATAAAAATGATAGTTGTCAAAATAAAATTTTATTTCCGAAAAGGTCGGATTACATTATTTGGGCGATCTCTAGAAATTGGATTACATAAAAGTTGAATTACATCATTTGGGCGATCTCTAGAGATCAGATTACATAAAAGTTGAATTACATCATTTGGGCAATCTTTAGAGATCAGATTACATTGAAGGTCTGATTACATCGTAGGGGGGATCTCTAATAAAGACCTATGTCAAAGCCTAGTCTCGTGGCTGAATCAAAAGATGTGTTTGATCGGGAGACTGGCCATTGACATCAGATAGATGTACATCTTAGATGGGGTGATTATGACTCTCATGAGGATGGAGAGTGATCTCCACTGTCATCGACCAGAACCGAGCTGTAGTTGGGACGCCCAATGTGGTGAGGAGCCAAATGAACTTCAAGGTGCAGTCACCGATGTTAAGGGGAATATTAGCAGTCTTATCGCCCGAAATCAGTTCGCTGATTATATCGGTCGAACGATTCGAGATCTACATGATCGAAGTCCTCGATCCAGATCTATAAGTTAGTCCGGTTCTCTCACTGTCATCAAATGAGGTTATCATAATTCCCCGATCACCGGGATCATAAATTTTCAGTCGGGGAATAAAAAGAACAATCGGAAAAAGATCAAAAGCCACGACCATGGCTGGGACTACTGCCGGCACAATTAGAACAAGAACTGTGAAAAGGAAGAGGAGAAAATCAAATGCGGGGGGCTTCCCGGTTGAAGGTATATATATAGGAAAAATCCGAGCATTTATTGCAAGCAGAAAACGAAGCGGATGCCTTGGAAATCGAAAGAGTAAATGCTTTGACTGAACTGAACCAGAAAGAGGAAAAGACCGGAGCAGGAGAGATTGGAAGAGAGGAGCCCGACATGAGAGATCGGAAAAGGATCATGTTGGAAAGACTAGAAAGGAGGGGAGGTCGAAAAACAAAGGGAATAAGACAACTTCCGCTAACTGTCGTCATAATCAGAGCCAAGGTAGTTAAAGCGTTGTAGACGAAATCTCCACCGCACGCCCCAGAATTGCTTGCATTACTGACATGCGCCAGAGTATGTCATGACAGTGCTGTACATCCTAATCTCTACCGTTGATCTTACTTGTAAGGACGAGCTCGGAGCCCTTGGATCAAAGAAGAAGACGACAAGACCAGCGCCTTTCACTCCTAGCCCTCGGATCACTCTTGACAAGAAAATTTTGGGCCGTCATATTAGAAGAGAGAAAGGACAAATATTTCGGAAGGGATCTCAGCCGTCCGTTCTGATTCTCTTTGATTCCCGAACCTCAGATCATGTCCTTTAAAATCTTAACCCTCCATCTCCCTCAAAACAAATCCTGACCCTTCATGGGGAGCACTCGGTTCCTATAAATACCTGCATGAAAACTGTTCAGGAGAGGACGGAAAAATAGTGAATATAGCGGAAGGACTCTGAAACTTAATTCAGTTCGTTACTCTGCTATTTTTGAGCTTTCAAGAGAAAAACTTTTGAAACCAGTTTTCTGAAGTATTTTCTTACAAAGGGATTTTTGAATACTGAAACTCTCCATTTTCAGTTCGATTCATTATCCGGTGACACTCTCACTTTCTGTCTTTGTTATCTTTATTTCCACTCCCGTTGTTTAAGCTCAACTTCATTCAAACTTGGTTATTCTTTTGACTTGACTACATTTTAGCAAAGTATCCTTCATTTCAAGGCGAACCTTAGTCCTCCGGCTATCAACCCACAGTCCTATTACGTTTTGTGATTCCATACTTAGTTCAATAGATTCGGCTCCCTACAGGTGAGTGCTTATATCGCTGCTTTATCAAGTGTTCCCTTTATTTCACGTATTTCCTTTATTTTTATGTTTGTAATTTTCACTAAGTTTATATTGCGTTAAAAAACGCGAAGAAGGTTATTCCCGAGTTTATTTCTTTGTTAATCAGTCCATTCTTTTTGTTAATCTTCGTTACTTCTGAATGCAAGAGTTCTAGTCCCGAGTAGCGTATAAGTAGTTGGATAAAATGTAGGTAACTGTATCTTAAGCGTTTCTTTAAAAATGGAAGGTCTGAATAATAAGTCAGGAAAATAGTAAAGTTGAATCACTAGGCTAACACAGAAGACGATTGGGTAAGACGCCATAAGGTGGAATAAAACCAAATCTCAGATAAATAAATGGAACAGATCGGGTATCAAAAGGTACCGGCTAGGTGACCACATAGGAGGTCGGTAAAATTCAGTCTGGTATCCCATTTCTAGTCACGAGGTACCAAGGAGTTAAAAGAAGCCTTATTCCGATCCCCGGCATCTTTGAATGCCAGAACCCTTTGTAACACCCTCACTGCAGCAGTTCCGCACAATCTACTGTTTCGGTGACCAGTGTCTGTCCGAACAGCTAGAACTTCTGGAAGAATATTTAAACTAAAGTGAGGAGTTATAAATAACTCAAATATTGATAATAAAAATTTAGAAAAAATTTTAGAAATAAAATACAACCAAGTTAAATGAGCCGGTGCCCTAGCGATGGGTAACCCAGTGGGAAGTTGCGGTTCTCGCAACTAGGAGCCCTAGACCCGGGAGAAAATTCATAAAATAATTTTTGAGACTCCAGAGAAGGGTCATTGAGGTTCCTATGGCATTAGAATGCCAAGAAAATACTTAGAAAATTTTTTCAATCGGTACAGATAATTTTAGTCTGTTAAGCCAAATGGAGGGCATTTTGGTCATTTCGTCTATGGAGATGATTTTTGACCAACTTATCCAATTGAGTAAATAATTATTATGACATAAAATAGAAATAAATATTGTTGAAAATTAAATTAAAAATGAGTAAAAGAAAGAAGAAAGAAAGATAAACCGACAACTCGGCAAGAGCAAAATTTGGTCAATTAAATTTGAGGGTCCAATATTGACAAAAAATGATGATTATTAATTTAATGAAGCTAAATTAATTTAATTAATTGAAATTATAAAAATTAAAAATAATTATTGAAAAGTCAAATTATAATGATTATAAACTTCAAAATAATTTCAAATTTGCTATTTTACTTATTTACCATATTGTCATTAAATATTTAATTATTATATAGGTTAATTATTGAACAAAAATCTGCATTTTTTCCCTTCTTCTTCCCATCCACTTTCCATCTTCCCTTCTTCTATAAAATTTTCCACTAAAACCTAAAATCCAAAGCTTAAAACCCTAAGTTACAACCAAATTTTTTCTTGGAAAAATTATAGCCCACCCTAAACTAAAGCCTAATTAATAGAAAGCACTCAAGAAAACAAAAAAAAAAAAAAATGAGTTTGGGGCTAGAGGAATTTCAGCCAAGGTGGACCAAGGAGGAGCTTCAAGTTTTTGATTGATTAGAAGGTTGAATTGAAGTTGAGTGAAGCTAAGGAATAAGGTTAGTGCTAGAAATTCTCTTGGAACTTAAAATTTATGCAAGTTGATTTAGGGTTTGCTCAAATATGGAATTTTGTGTTGTGACTTGATTTTGATGATTTTGAGGTTGATTATTGACTACTATAAGTGTTATAAATGTGAATTGAAGTTTGGAAGTTGGGTGAAATTGAAAATTGGGAGTGCTTCTCTTATGCAGGAAATTTGGACCTATGAGTCCAGGGTATTGTTTGACCTATAACTGAGGTTGTGTGACTCCAATTGGTATGAGGCCAATTGGAGGTGAAACTAGACACATAATGGCACAACTTTGGTGAAGAAACCATGCCCAGAAAACCAAACCAACTTGACCAAAAGTTTGCCCTAATCTGGGTGACCTGCAATCTGCCTGGGCAAAATGACCAATTGAACAGTATTTGGTCATTTGGCCATAACTCAATGTAGCAAGGTCCAATTGACCTGAAATTTTACCAGAAACAAGTTGAGATATAGACCAACAACTTTCATGAAGAAACCTAACCCAAATTATGACCATAACCTAGTCAAATTGCCAACCAAACTTGAGTTACCAAATCTGGCAGAAATAATTTTACCCAGAATTTTGGGTTCTGCCCAATTCGGCCAGTCATGGTTTTTGGGCCATAACTTGAGCTACAAAACTCCAAATGGAGTGATTCAAAAAAGGAAATTCAACTAGACAAAATGAGAAACAATTGTCATGTTGATTAGTTTGCCAAATTCTCACTGCAAAATCGACCAGTGGAACAGTAAAGACAAGGCATGAAAACTGAAAATTCTGCCCAATTAACATTAAGCTTGGAAATGGTATTGGCAACCAATACCAACAAATTTTGAATGCAAAATGTGGTATCTTGGAGAACTTAGGTTCAATAAATTTATTATGAATTAAAAAGTCAACAATTTGAATGAATAGTAATGTGAATTGTCACACCCTACCTCTCTGTAAGGCGTAACATGATCCCGTAGTATACCTAATGAATTACCAACTTCGCCTACTGATAAAATTTTGGCAGAGTGCCCTCCGTAATTTGGATAAAACAGTTCTTCAAAAACCTGTAAAAACCACTTCAATATTTTTCTCAATCTCAAACTCTAGCATAATTCAACACAAATCCACAATAATTTTTCAAAGACTGAGATACAAGAAATATAATACAATTTTTACAAGTCCAAATAACTCATAATTTATTTTACAACTTTAATGTACAATTTTAATTTACAACTGCTCAAAACCAATAACACTATATACATACAGTGAACATACATTACAATATAAAATGCAGAATATGGTATACTCAATATATCCGATGATTTCTCGCTGAATGTACTAGCAGCCTAGTCTGCACGCTCGCTGTCATTTCACTGCGATAAAGAATGAAAAGCTATCGCTGAGTAAAATTTACTCAGTGGTGCACAATAACAATTTGAAATGCGATATATAAATATTTTTTTGACAGTTCACAAATCAAATGATTCACAATTCCATTTCACAATTTACAAAATTCATCTAACACAAATTTGATCAAGTAATTGAATAATACCGTTTTGCAAATCAATAACACAATTCGATCAAATAACTGAATAATACCGTTTTGCAAATCAATAACACAATTCGATCAAATAACTGAATAATACAATGTTGCCAATCGATAACATAATTTAGGCCATGACACAATTTTTTCCACACATGCCGTGTTGTACACCACCACAAGACACACTCACCCCAATAATCGAAATCAATGAGGGAGGAAGCTAGCTGAATAATGAGTACTCATCCACACTCACCTCAGACTGGGAAGTCAATGAGGGAGGAACATAATCACATTCACCCCAGACTGATAAGTCAAAGAGGGATGAATATATCAACAGTGTCATGCCAAATTTGAATCAAAACAATTTCAAATCACAATATTTCATACAAACCATAAATCACATTTTATCTCAAAATTTTCATTTGCAAAGTTGGCAATACAATAAGTTCCAAACAATATTCCCAAAACCAAAGTAATCAAAACTTATTCATAACTCATTTCTCTAGATAAATTTGCTAGTAAAAGCAGTGAATATAAAAGTATTGTGCACGGACACAATTTAAAACTATAATGTTGAATTAAAAATTTTTAAGTAGAAAATGAGAAGTCAAACTTATTGTGCACAAACACAATTTAAAATAATAACATAGAAATAATCATAATTTATTTCAATTGAAAAATTCAAAAGAAATACTTATTATGCACAAACCTCTGATAACTGTCTCTTGGCTCTGACTCAGTGTTTCCTTCCCCTCCATGAGTCTTTGCTAACTGAGAAACACAATTTGAAGTGTTTCAATACTCATTTAAACTGTCTCTAACGATAATGCTTGATAATTAATTCACTGAATTCATTTATTCGCTTAGTCAACCTACTATGTCGACCCTTGGTACATTCTAGGTAATTTAGGTTTTAATGTCATTAATATGTCACATTCGATAGTCTTTTAGGGTTGGTACATGTTACCAAATTCATTTTCGTGTATACTGCATTTTCTTGCGATTTGCTGGATTCCTAGCCGGACGACCTAGTTCCCTCGGTTTTCGGATTTCGGTCAAAACTACAAACTTGTAGATCTATGTCTTATGGAACGCAGGGCAAAATTTTAGGTCATTCTGAGTTATGTAGGCCAAGTTATGGTCATTTTGCTATTGCTGGTCAAATTGCACCAAAATTGGTCATTTTAGGTCACTTTAGGTCATTTTAGGTTCGGCCAGTTTTTGGACCCGAACTTGTGCAAGCTGTTTGACTTACTTATTGTCATGTTTGGGCTTTGGTGTCTTCATAAGACTTGTAGATATGGGTCTTAACTATCCATGGTTAAAATTTCAGGTCAATTGGACCTGTTTTGAGTGAGTTATGGCCTAAACACTAACTGCTGCCCAAATGGTCAATTTTCAGGCCTCATTTGCACTTAATCCGGATTTGGTCATTTTTCAAGCTACCTTGCAAGCAGAATTTTTGCAAGCTTCCTTCATGAAAGTTGGCACATTTTGTGCCTAGTTTCACCTCCAATTGGTCTCATACCAATTGGAGCCACACACTTAAAGTTATAGGCCTAAAATACAAACTGCCTTATTGCAATTTTTGCATACATATCAAACATCACTTTAACACTCACCAAACTTAACATTCAAACTAATTCTGATTATACCATGACCTAAAAATAATTCACAACACATTATAGGTCATTTTGGCAGCTTACAATTACATTCAATGTGCACCAACAAGTGCAGAATTTGCCCAACTCAATTTACAACAATTTAACTCCATAACCAAGCTCATTCACATGTCCAACCTTCACACCACTATACATACATTCAAACTGCCATAACAACCAACACATTTTAGCATCATTATTCCATAAACCAAGCATGAATTCCAGCATTCTTCAAGAGTTAACAAACTGCCACAGTGGTACACTTACATTCCATTACTTTCCAAGCTTTAAATCTCATTTTACATTTACATATACTAAGTATACATTACCCAAACAATTTCCTACACAATATACATTTAATCAATCATTTAATTCACCATTTATAAGCACAATTAAACTGCCTTCAAGGTGTTTCCATGGCTGCCAAAAGTGCACATTCCCATTCAACATCAAAACTCAAAAATTTCTCCATAAATCAAACACCCATAACACCCTTACAAACTTTAACAAAGCAACAATAAAAAACTCAAACTTACCTATGGATGAGACTTCTTAAATCTTCACCAAAACTTGGTCTTCTTGCTGCCAATCTACTGCCCAAGTGGTGTAGACTAACTTTGATGAAGGAAGGTAGAAGGAAAGAAGCTTGAATCTCATATGCATGGAGCTTCAACCATGCATCAATGGAGTTTTTTGGGAGCAAATTTTCTGCTGGTTCTAAGGTTGAAGATGAAGACCAAATGAAGCTTTAGTGGTCCACTTAAATGAGTTTGTGGACCACTATGTAAGAATTAAATCATTGTTTATTCTAAGGTTCCATTTTTCCACATTTAACTCCCAATTTTTGCTATTTACATTAGGTACCACCAATTTAATTTTTCATGACATTTTCCAAGTGTAATATTATTTATTTTTAATGGACATTTAGGTCAAAAGACAACTCAGGGTGTCAAATGACCACAATGCCCCTGTTCGGGTTGCATTCCTGATTTTTCGGTAACACTGGATTTTGTCCATTTTTCGATTTCTCGCTTTTCTTTGTACTAATTATTTAATTTTTCTTTGATATTTCTAATGATATTTCTACTTCAATTGATGTCTCTTTAACTCCTAAAAATATTTTTCAGGGTTCCCCGCGGTCCAGGGCTAGTCAACGGTCCACGCCATGACTTCCCGGTGCGGTCACCCATCGCTAGGGTTCTTGGCTCGCTTAACTTAGTTGCATTTCTTTACTATTATTTTTCCTTTATTTTTCTTGTATTTTCTTTTCTTGTATTTCATTATTTAATGTCTCCTCACTCATATCGAAGTGTAGTTCTAGGCATTCTAGCTGTCCGGACAACACTGGTCACTGCAACAGTAGAACGCAATACCGAACTTAGGGGTGTTATATGAATAGTAATACAAAGACACAAAGTATAATAACTAAATTGGTAGAGGAAATTAAGGTATGAAATTTGGAATCCATGAAACATTCAAGGATTACTTGGAATAGAAATAGTAATTTACCTAAATGACTTAATAAATATTTAAGTTATGTGAGTATATGATTAAGATTTGTATTCCCCTTACTAGTAGGTCTAATAAAACATAAGCAATACTACTTGAATATGAAATGAAATTAAACTAGATGGATTGTTGAGTATAAATAGGATGAGGTTTATATTAGGATTTATGTTTCCATTACAAATAAGATAATAACACCTTGTATGAGTTATGAATTCATATAAATATTGTAATGAATAAATGAATCACATGAAAATATGAATGGAACATTAGTTTTCTTTATAAGGGAAAGGAAGAACGTTTTGAGTACAATGGTATATGAACACCATTGTTATGAATTGTGATCAATATGAATGATGTAAGGAATGTATGAATATTATGATGAATGTAAAAATTATGAAATTTATCATGAAATAACAAAGTCATAAAATACAGTATATTAATATTTAATGATATTATGTGCCCCTGTATTGCCTAGACATGTGTGTCAGATTGGATAGTTTGGCATGCCAATAGGGTATTGTTTTAGTAGTGCTGCGAAAGGCTTTATGCCTGTATTCATGGCTTTATGCCCGTATTCATGGCTTTATGCCCGCATTCATGGCTTTATGCCCGCACTCATGGCTTTTATGCCCGATTATGTGTTATCATGGCTCTTTAGCCATACTGACTGCATACGTGGTTGACGTTCTGCGTCCCATGGTATGACGGCCCGAGGTACCGCGGTGTCCAGTGCCAATAACCCGTTATCCAGTTTAGTCAGCTTGTCATAGGTTACTTAGGCAGTGAAATTTATTGAGATAAGTTAAGAATATTAGCAATTTAAAATATTAGAAATTAAATAAAATAAATGATTAAGATGACCTAAAATAAATTAGAATAGTTATTTGTTAGAAAGAATCGAAATGAACTGGACCGATATCAAAATTTACTTATTATGAAATAACCTGAGACAACCTAAAAAGTATTGAGAAAATGCTAAAAGATTAGCAAAGAAAATTATAACATACATAAATATTGCAAATGTAACTTACATGATAATATAAGCATAAATTTATCATTTTTAGATCATTTTTCTATGTACATTATTACTGTACATTGGCGAAATAAACACTTCCAAAGAAGACTAAATTAGGATAAAACTTATTAAATTTTAGAAACCGCATGTGAAGTATAAAGAAATCTTAATTATTTGAATTATGTTTTATTTCTATCTTTACTTGTATATTATTTCCTTGTTATATTATTGCACCACTAAGCAGCAATGCTTTGCGCGATGGAATTGTTTCCTTCGCGTAGGTACTGAAGCTAGAACCCAATGGACGTTTGACTGGGAATTTTGGGACTTCTGATCTGCAGAAGTGTCTGAAGTATTCAAGGTTGTCACCTCCTCAGCAATGCATGTAGATAGGACCCATATAGATTATATTTTATATTTTGTATAAAATGCTTAGATATTGTATTGTAATGTATATTATGAACAGGTAATTAATAGGAATGTGATATAAATTAATAAATTAGCTTTTTCATATGTAATTAATTTATATATCATGTAAATTATGAAATTATGTAAATTAATGAAATTTGAAAATTTTACTTATGTGATTTGAGTATGAATGTAAATCCATGGATGAGATTTGAAATATGAAAAAATTATGAGAATGATTGATGAGATAATTATGATTAGCGTGGATAAGATTTTGTTTTGAAAATATTGTTGATTTTCAAACAGGTGAATATTGAAATATGCCAAACAATAATAAATAGGAGAAACTCTGCTGGTTTCTCCATCAAAAAATAATTGATGTTAAATTATACAAATTGAAAATTATTAAAAAAATAAAGTAAGATAAGTTAGGGTGCTCCGGCACTGATTGTAGCACGCCTTGCTTGGCTACACTATAGTTGGGTGAGGGGTGTTACATTTATTAGTATCAGAGCACGGTTTAGGCGTTCCTAGGTATAGATAGATAGAATAAGATTGTGTGCATGACATGCATTGCATTCATATGAGTCGAGGTGACACTAATACAGATCTATTTTATTGGTTATTTTAGGTTAAGGTATGGACTCAGAATCGCAGAGGGCAGTAGAAGAAGAAGTAGTAAGCCGTATTCCGACTGGGAGTGATATTGAAAATCGGGGAGATCCTCCTCCACCAGTGCAAGAGGTGCCTGTACAACCCCAACAGGCTTTGTTTGAGTAGATGACTAGATTCTTTCGACAGATGACTGGGGTTATTCCACCACTGCCTCAGCGGAAATCACCTCTAGGAAAAATTAGGAAATATCTAGCTATAGATTTCAATGGTAGAAAGGACGACGATTTTGCAGCGGCTGAGTATTGGTTAGAAAGGACTAAAAGAGTCTTGCAGCAGCTCCATTGCACACCAGAACAGAGTTTGGAGTGTGCAGTTTCATTGTTCCAAGAAGCTGCATATCGGTGGTGGGATGTTGTAACCAAGGTAGTGCCACCAGCCGACGTAACTTGGGAATTCTTTCTGATAAAGTTCAGAAAGAAATATATTAGCTGTGTTCATGAAGAGGAACAGAAGAGGAGCGGTGATCAGCAAAAGAGGAAATTTGGACAGTCTAGTAATAAGAGGCCGAGAGAACAGTTAAGTCAGACATCTGATCAAAGTAGGAGATCTAGACCCAGGCCTATACACAGAAGAGATCAACAAGAAACACTAGTAGTGAGTGCGCCAGGACTAGCAAGAAAATGT
Source organism: Hevea brasiliensis (assembly GCF_030052815.1). Classification (NCBI taxonomy): domain Eukaryota; kingdom Viridiplantae; phylum Streptophyta; class Magnoliopsida; order Malpighiales; family Euphorbiaceae; genus Hevea; species Hevea brasiliensis. Next base: position 41,608,120 of record NC_079500.1, on the reverse strand, counting down.
GGCCATTGTAACAAGTGGCATAAAGGTGAATGTAGGGGATTGACTAGAGCCTGTTATAGATGTGGGGCCATAGACCATCGTCTGAAAGATTGTCCTAAGAGGAATTTACCATGGACCCAGATAGAGGTCGTGGAAGGACCAAGTATAATAGTAACACCACTTCCAAATGTTACGCAAGCCGGAGAGGAGCAAGAAGCCCCAGATGTGAATTTGAGATAAAGTATTTTCTTTATGATATGCCTAAGTGTACAATGATAGATTCAAAAAAACTAAATAGTACCACATATATAAAAGAAGTAGACAGAGGTAGCAATAGAAAGGTAAAAGAATTATCTCAGATACCTACACCCAGTAAATTTCGAGGACGAAATTTAAATTAGAGGGGAAGAATTGTAACACCCTCACTGTAGCAATTCCGCATAGTCTACTGTTTCGGTGACCAGTGTCGGTTCGGACAGCTAGAACTTCTGGAAAAATATTTAAACTAAAGTGAGGAGTCATAAATAACTCAAATATTAATAATAAAAATTTAGGAAAAATTTTAGAAATAAAATACAACCAAGTTAAATGAGCCGGTGCCCTAGCGATGGGTAACCCAGTGGGAAGTTGCGGTTCTCGCAACTAGGAGCTCTAGACTCGGGAGAAAATTCATAAAATAATTTTTGGGACTCCAGAGAAGGGTCATTGAGGTTCCTATGGCATTAGAATGCCAAGAAAATACATAGAAAAATTTTTCAATCTGTACAAACAATTTTAGTCTGTTAAGCCAAATGGAGGGTATTTTGGTCATTTCGTCTTCGGAGATGATTTTTGACCAACTTGTCCAATTGAGTAAATAATTATTATGACATAAAATAGAAATAAATATTGATGAAAATAAAATTAAAAATGAGTAAAAGAAAGAAGAAAGAAAGATAAACCGACAACTCGGTAAGAGCAAAATTTGGTCAATTAAATTTGAGGGTCCAATATTGACAAAAAATGATGATTATTAATTTAATGAAGCTAAATTAATTTAATTAATTGAAATTATGAAAATTAAAAATAATTATTGAAAAGTCAAATTATAATGATTATAAACTTCAAAATAATTTCAAATTTGCCATTCTACTTATTTACTATATTGCCATTAAATATTTAATTATTATATAGGTTAATTATTGAACAAAAATCTGCATTTTTTCCCTTCTTCTTCTCGTCCACTTTCCTTCTTCCCTTCTTCTATAAAATTTTCCATTAAAACCTAAAATCCAAAGCTTAAAACCCTAAGTCACAACCAAATTTTTTCTTGGAAAAATTTTAGCCCAGCCTAAACTAAAGCCTAATTAGTAGAAAGCACTCAAGAAAACCAAAAAAAAAATTGAGTTTGGGGCAAGAGGAATTTCAGCCAAGGTGGACCAAGAAGAAGCTTCAAGTTTTTGATTGATTAGAAGGTTGAATTGAAGTTGAGTGAAGCTAAGGAATAAGGTTAGTGCTAGAAATTCTCTTGGAACTTAAAATTTATGCAAGTTGATTTAGGGTTTGCTCAAATGTGGAATTTTGTGTTGTGACTTGAATTTGATGATGTTGAGGTTGATTATTGACTAATAGAAGTGTTATAAATGTGAATTGAAGTTTGGAAGTTGGGTGAAATTGAAAATTGGGAGTGCTTCTCTTATGCAGGAAATTTGGACCTATGAGTCCAGGGTATTGTTTGACCTATAACTGAGGTTGTGTGACTCCAATTGGTATGAGACCAATTGGAGGTGAAACTAGACACATAATGGCACAACTTTGGTGAAGAAACCATGCCCAGAAAACCAAACCAACTTGACCAAAAGTTTGCCCTAATCCGGGTGACCTGCAATCTGCCTGGGCAATATGACCAATTGAACAGTATTTGGTCATTTGGCCATAACTCAATGTAGCAAGGTCCAATTGACCTGAAATTTTACCAGAAACAAGTTGAGATATAGACCAACAACTTTCATGAAGAAACCTGACCCAAATTATGACCATAACCTAGTGAAATTGCCAACCAAACTTGAGTTACCAAATCTGGCAGAAACAATTTTACCCAGAATTTTGGGTTCTGCCCAATCCGGCCAGTCATGGTTTTTAGGCCATAACTTGAGCTACAAAACTCCAAATGGAGTGATTCAAAAAAGGAAATTCAACTAGACAAAATGAGGAACAACTGTCATGTTGATCAGTTTGCCAAATTCCCACTGCAAAATTGACCAATGGAACAGTAAAGACAAGGCATGAAAACTGAAAATTCTGCCCAATTAACATTAAGCTTGGAAATGGTATTGGCAACCAATACCAACAAATTTTGAATGCAAAATGTGGTATCTTGGAGAACTTAGGTTCAATAAATTTATTATGTATTAAAAAGTCAACAATTTGAGTGAATAATAATGTGAATAGTAATACAAAGACACAAAGTATAATAACTAAATTGGTAGAGGAAATTAAGGTATGAAATTTGGAATCCATGAAACATTCATGGATTACTTGAAATAGAAATAGTAATTTACCTAAATGACTTAATAAATATTTAAGTTATGTGAGTATATGATTAAGATTTGTATTCCCCTTACTAGTAGGTCTTATAAAACATAAGTAATACCACTTGAATATGAAATGAAATTAAACTAGATGGATTGTTGAGTATAAATAGGATGAGGTTTATCTTAGGATTTATGTTTCCATTACAAATAAGATAATAACACCTTGTATGAGTTATGAATTCATATAAATATTGTAATGAATAAATGAATCACATGAAAATATGAATGGAACATTAGTTTTCTTTATAAGCGAAAGGAAGAACGTTTTGAGTACAATGGTATATGAACACCATTGTTATGAATTGTGATCAATATGAATGATGTAAGGAATGTATGAATATTATGATGAATGTAAAAATTATGAAATTTATCATGAAATGACAAAGTCATAAAACACAGTATATTAATATTTAATGATATTATGTGCCCTTGTATTGCCTAGACATGTGTGTCAGATTGGATAGTTTGGCATGCCAATAGGGTATTGCTTTAGTAGTGCTGCGAAAGGCTTTATGCCTGTATTCATGGCTTTATGCCCGCATTCATGGCTTTATGCCCGCACTCATGGCTTTTATGCCCGATTATGTGTTATCTTGGCTCTTTAGCCATACTGATGCATACGTGGTTGACGTTCTGCGTCCCATGGTATGACGGCCTGAGGCACCGCGGTGTCCAGTGCCAACGACCCGTTATCCAGTTTAGTCATCCTGTCATAGGTTACTTGGGCAGTGAAATTTATTGAGATAAGTTAAGAATATTAGCAATTTAAAATATTAGAAATTAAATAAAATAAATGAGTAAGATGACCTAAAATAAATTAGAATAGTTATTTATTAGAAAGAATCGAAATGAACTGGACCGATATCAAAATTTACTTATTATGAAATAATCTGAGACAACCTAAAAAGTATTGAGAAAATGCTAAAAGATTAGCAATGAAAATTATAACATACATAAATATTGCAAATGTAACTTACATGATAATATAAGCATAAATTTATCATTTTTAGATCATTTTTCTATGTACATTATTACTGTACATTGGCGAAATAAACACTTCCAAAGAAGACTAAATTAGGATAAAACTTATTAAATTTTAGAAACCGCATGTGAAGTATAAAGAAATCTTAATTATTTGAATTATGTTTTATTTCTATCTTTATTTGTATATTATTTCCTTGTTATATTATTGCACCACTAAGCAGCAATGCTTTACGCGATGGAATTGTTTTCTTCGCGCAGGTACTGAAGCTAAAACCCAATGGACGTTTGACTGGGAATTTTGGGACTTCTGATCTGCAGAAGTGTCTGAAGTATTCAAGGTTGTCACGTCCTCAGCAATGCATGTAGATAGGGCCCATATAGATTATATTTTATATTTTGTATAAAATGCTTAGATATTGTATTGTAATGTATATTATGAACAGGTAATTAATAGGAATGTGATGTAAATTAATAAATTAGCTTTTTCATATGTAATTAATTTATATATCATGTAAATTATGAAATTATGTAAATTAATGAAATTTGAAAATTTTACTTATGTGATTTGAGTATGAATGGAAATCCATGGATGAGATTTGAAATATGAAGAATTTATGAGAATGATTGATGAGATAATTATGATTAGCGTGGATAAGATTTTATTTTGAAAATATTGTTGAATTTCAAACAGGTGAATATTGAAATATGCCAAACGATAATAAATAGGAGAAACTCCGCTGGTTTCTCCGTCGAAAAATAATTGATGTTAAATTAAACGAATTGAAAATTATTAAAAAAATAAAGTAAGATAAGTTAGGGTGCTCCGGCACCGATTGTAGCACGCTTTGCTTGGCTACACTATAGTCGGGTGAGGGGTGTTACACCCTTAGTCCTAGGTTCTTATGATGTGTAGCTGTAATCAAATTTCGAGAGGTTAGAAAAGTCCTTATTCGGCCCCCATCAAAATAAAAGAGATTGGAGGAGAGTTTTATCCGATTCTCACCTAAAAATTTTAATGAATACTTAAAAGAGATCGGAGGAGAGTTCTTATCCGATTCTCACCTAAAAAATTTTAATGAATACTTAAAAGAGATCGGAGGAGAGTTCTTATCCGATTCTCACCTAAAAATTTTAATGAATATTCAAAAGAGATCGGAGGAGAGTTCTTATCCGATTCTCAAGCCTAAAATTTTAATGAATACTTAAAAGAGATCGGAGGAGAGTTCTTATCCGATTCTCAATCCAAAAATTCTAATCTTAATCTAAAAGAAATCGGAGGAGAGTTCTTATCCGATTTACAATTGAAACTGTAATAAAAAAGAGATCGGAGGAGAGTTCTTATCCGATTCTCAAATTGAATTCTAACAAATATGCAAAATGACCCCTTAAACAAAACTGATACGCAACAGTAACTCACTAAGGGTCGACTCATTTATTTATGTATCTGGGTAACCCGAATTGGTGAAAAATCAAATATTCCCTTTTACCAAGAGGATTAACATCTCCGTTCGAACCTCCTAACTATCAATTCTAGTTTATAAAGAGCTTGAAGTTAAATCTGCTTACCCTCATTGAGGGACGAGGTGGGTGCCTAACACCTTCCCTACCCATTTACGGACCCCGAACCTAGAATCTCTATTCTTGAAGTGGTTTCATTTTAATTTATTTTCACAAATGGTTTTCTTTAATTTCCCTCAAAATTAAAGTGGTGACTCCTCACTCTTTCCCACTTCGGTGAGGGTTCGTTCAGGCGACCGCAAAACACCTTGCGACAATATGCAAATGTAATGATATGCAATGCACTTGTATCCCCCCCTAAACTCAAACCAGACATTGTCCTCAATGTTAAAATAATATGCAAAATCAGAGAAAATGTACAAAGATTATAAGGAAGCATATTATTTATTAGGTATTGAAAGTTTGGACATTAAGCATATAAAAAGAGACCTATGATTGCAACTTAGGACTAAGGCATGTAAGATATTACAATAAAGATCCTATTCTATAGTCCTAGCTCTAAAAGGTCTCTGATGGTGATGATGGCGATGTTGGCTCCTCCTCCTCATCATCTAGCTTCTCCATTAGCATGTCCAATTTATTGTGGGCTTCTTAGAGGCTGTCCTCGATTGCTCGCATTCTATTGTATATTATGGTATCCATGCACTGTAGGTATATGAGGATCGGATCTGTTGGTGGTGATGTGTATGGAGGCACTCGAACGGGGGACTCTTGGAACATCTGCTCTTGGCCTTCTTCTTGATGCTGCGAAGTCTCGCTAGGTCCTTCTCGTGCTTCGTCCCTCTGAGGGATGGCGTTCCCTTTGGTATCTAGTAGGTAGCATGTGTTGCCCACCTTTTTACATATCCCCATGGATATGCAAATAGTTTGATCTATTCTTGATGTTCCAGTGACAGAGTGTAGCCTGTGATGTCATGGAACAAAGCCAAAGTGGAGGGCAATGATTGTGAGAAGGCCACCAAGCACGTTGTGCCGAGTAGACTGATGACAGAGGCAGCGAAGATGGTTGCACAAAAAGAAGCCGGTGCTGCTGTTAGTAGTATGCCCTAGAGCATATCATTTAGTAGTATGCCCTAGAGCATATCATTTAGTTCATTGCTGGTTGCAAAGCAAGTTGGCGGCATGCTTGAAAAAACACCATCAATGGTGCGCATGGTTTCGCTTCCATGGGTGGTTTAAGGTTTGGCTTTTAATTCTGCAATTGTTGTATGATCTAAGGCCTATTCTTTGACTAATTAAAGTGTTTAATTAGTAGTTTTTATCACACAATTAAATTATGATTCAAATCAGAATTTTAAAAAGTTATTTGAATGTGATTCAAATCTGAATTTTAAAAGTTGTTTGAATGTGATTCAAATCTGAATTTTTAAAGTTGTTTGAATCATATTTAAATCTGATTTTTTAAAATTGATTGAATAAAATTCAGATCTGATTTTTTTAAAAAATGTTTGAATGTGATTCAAATCTGATTTTTTAAAAAATGTTTGAATGTGATTCAAATCTGAATTTTTGAAGTTGTTTGAATGTGATTCAAATCTGAATTTTTAAATTTGTTTGAATGAGATTCAAATCTGAATTTTTAAATTTATTTGAATCATATTCAAATCTGGATTTTTAAGTTGAATATGAGATATTCAATTTAATTTAAGTATGTATGTTTTATTTAATTGTTAAATAGTGAGATGCATGATGGATGATCATGGACTATAAAAGACCAATGTGATTGGATTTATTTCTTTTATGTTTCTTTGAGATTGTAAATTAATTAATTTATTTTAATTTATTTTGGGCATGTATTATTAAGTTTGTAATAATTTTTGGGTTGTAATTTCATTTATTTAAGTTCTTGTAAATTCGCCTTGGTATGCCAAGGATTACTATGTAATATTGGATTGCAAGAAGTTCAAGGAGGTCAAGAGCATTGATGGGACCAGTGGGAGGAATTCAAGATCAAGTGTTGATTATGTACTCCTTCAGCAACTCTTGTAAAATGAATGAATGAAATGCACCTGGGAATGCCCTGATTCAATTCTTGGTGGCTCAGAATTGAATCCCTTAGAAAGTCCATGATCATACCATATTTATTGCTTATCCATGAATGCATGAGATGTATGGGAATGTATGCTATTATATGATATATGCATGCTAAATGGATAATGTGCAAAGTGAGACCTTAATAGTAAATAGAATGACCATAAAATCTTCCAAACAAATGATTAAGTTGGAAATGCTATAATTAAAGTAATTATAACATAGGCCCTCCTTTGGGGCAATTATTTTAAGAAATTTTAAATAGTTGCATAAGATGCAATTTATTTAAGAGATTTTCTTAAGAATAATTGTTAAGCATGAGATGTTGTAAATATGTAAATGGTTTAGTGGCCAATATTGGATGTACCTGAGGACATTAAAATTATTTGCATAATTACTGGCTCAATGGGATCAACTTAACTAATGCAAGATAAGTCAATAATGGATGTACCTGAGATTTTGAGCATTAGGGGCTAGGTAAAGGATTGAACCTCACATGAGATGTGATGGGCAAAGAGTTGCTCACTTATAGTTTATTGTAATTCCAATAATGGATGTACCTGAGGATGATCAATAGAATTATAAGAATTCAATCACCCACTAGAAATCCATCCAACTAGGATTTTCGTTTTCTACTTTGGAAGTGTAGGATTCGCTAAGTTAGTGGGAGGACCAATTTGATTAGAAGACCATAATTATTTTGGTTAATTACATGATACATTTACTAATTAATCTGTTTATTTTCTGCAGTTAATTTTCTGATAAAAATGAGCACAAAACAACCACCACCATCCAATATCCTTGCAAGCATACTTGATCACAATAGGTTGACAGGACCTAATCTGTCTGATTGGCTAAGAAATTTGAAACTTGTCCTGAACCTTGAACATATAAGATATGTTCTAGATTCAAATGTTCCCGATCCCTTACCTCCAGAGGCCACACAAGAGGAACATGAAACTTTGGACAAGTGGAAGGAGCATGATATGAGAGCTAAGTGTTACATGCTTGCTTCCATGAGTAATGAGTTACAGAAGCAACATGAGAACATGCAGAGTGCGAGTGAGATCCTCCTTCACCTACAAGAGTTGTATGGTGAGCACAGCAGGAATGCTAGGTATGAGATATCTAGACAGCTATTCCGTATGAGGATGTCTGAGGGACAGAATGTTGGGGATCATGTCCACAAGATGATTCGGATGATTGAGCAGTTGGAACATCTTGACTTCAATATGGATTTCCAACTACAGACGGATTTGATCCTTCAGTCCCTTCCTGAGTCTTTTGGAAATTTTGTGACAAATTTCCATATGACTAAACAGGAATGCACCTTAGCTGGTTTACTCAACATGCTGGTTATTGCCCAAAAGAATATGCCAGGCAATAAAGGAAAAGAGGTAGCTTTGGTTGCATCTTCTTCTACTGGAAAGTCCAATAAGAAAAAGGGCAATAAGAAAAAGAAACTTCAGATTCCTGGACCTTCCAAGAAAATAGCTAAACAGAAAGGGTATACCAAAGCTGACAAAGGCAAAGGAAAGTGTTTCCATTGCCAATAGGAAAGTGTTTCCATTGCCAGTAAGAAAGTGTTTCCACTGGCTAGAGTATAGCAATCTAAAAGAATGCAATGCCATGGTGAAAAACCAACTCAAGTTCAAAATATATTTGGCACTTAAGGTTATGTCATGTTGCAGAAGATAGGATTGCAAAACTGGAGAAAATGGGGATTCTATCCTCATTGGGCTCTGAGCCTACTCCAACTTGTGAATCTTGCCTTCAGGGCAAAATGACTAGATCACCCTTTGTTGGACAGGGGCTAAGAGCTGAAAATATTTTAGAGCTAATACATAGTGATGTATGTGGTCCATTTAAAGAAATGGCTAGAGGGGGTTTTCATTATTTTATTACCTTTACTGATGATAAATCAAGGTTTGGGTATTTGTATTTGATGAAATACAAACATGAATCTTTTGAAAAGTTCAAAGAATTTAAATCTGAAGTAGAAAATCAAACAGGAAAGAATATTAAAGCTCTTCGATCAGATCGTGGAGGTGAATATTTGAGTATTGAATTTGATGAATACTTGAGAGAGCATGGCATTGTTTCTCAGCTAACTCCTCCAGAACGCCACACCGAATGGTGTATCTGAAAGGAGAAATCGTACCCTATTGGATATGGTACGTAGTATGATGAGCTATACTGATATGTCAATCTTCTTTTGGGGATTTGCATTAGAATCAGCTTTGTATATTCTGAATAGGATTCCATCAAAATCAGTTTCTTCCACACCTTATGAGATATGGCATGGAAGAAAACCAAGTCTTAAGCATGTTAAGATTTGGGGTTGTCCAGCTTATATCAAAAGTCAACACTGATAAATTGGAGACCAGATCAGAAAAAGGTCGATTTGTTGGATATCCAAAAGATAGTTTTGGATATTATTTTATTTGCCTACTTCACAAAAGGTTGTTATAAGTAGAGATGCCACATTTCTTTAACAACAGTTTGTTCAAGAAGGAGGCAAAGGAAGGCAAATAGAGTTAGAATTGGAGAATTCTGACCAACCAACAGATCAGATGGATATAGATCCATCTAGTCAACCAATACTCGTTGATGAAACATCTACAGCTGTTCCTCGTAGAACAACCAGGGTATCTCACCCACCAATGAGATATGGTTTTCTTCATGAAGAAGAACAAGAGTTGTCTACTCATGAAGAAGTAGATCATGGAGATGATCCACTTACCTATGAAGAAGCTATATCAGATATACACTCTTCAAAATGGATTGATGCTATGAAATCTGAGATTGATTCCATGTATAAGAATCAAGTTTGGGATCTTGTTGACCCACCTGAAGGTATTATACCTATAGGGAACAAATGGGTTTTCAAGAAGAAAATTGGTTCTGATGGAAAGGTAGAGACCTATAAGGCAAGGCTAGTAGCGAAAGGGTTTCGCCAAAGGCAAGGAATCGACTATGAGGAGACTTTCTCGCCTGTTGCCATGCTTAAATCAATTAGGATTTTATTAGCAATAGCTGCGTTCTATGATTATGAGATTTGGCAGATGGATGTCAAAACATCTTTTCTCAATGGATACATTGAAGAAAACATTTTCATGGAACAACCTAAGGGATTTGAATCCCAAGATGGTTCCAAGGTATGCAAGCTAAAGCGATCCATTTATGGGTTGAAACAAGCTTCGAGGAGTTGGAACATCCGTTTTGATGAAGCCATTAAGTCCTTTGGTTTTATCAAAAATGAGGATGAGCCATGTGTATATAAGAAGGTTAGTGACAGTGCTATCACTTTCCTTGTCTTATATATGGATGACATAATCGTTGATGGGTAATGACACGGTATGTTGACAACTATAAAGGTATGGTTGTCAAATACATTCTCCATGAAAGACTTAGGAGGCAACCTATATTCTCGGATTCGCATCTATAGAGATAGAGCGAAAGAATAATTGGTTTATCCCAAAGTCTATACTTTGAAAAGGTGTTAAAGAGGTTTAACATGCTTGATTCCAAGAGAGGATTGTTACCAGTGAGACATGGTATCCATCTTTCTAAAGAGATGTCTCCAAAGACACCCGAAGAAAGAGAGAAGATGGCCAGATTCCATATGCTTCTATTGGAAGTTTAATGTATGCAATGTTGTGTACTAGGCCTGATATCGCATATGTCGTTAGTTTGACTAGCGGTATCAATCCAATCCAAGTTTGGAACATCGATAGTCACAAGAATATCCTTAAGTACTTGAGAAGAACTAAGGATTTATTCTTGATTTATGGAGGTGGAGACTTGCAACTAGATGGTTATACTGATTCTGATTTCCAATCAGATATCGATGATAGAAAGTCTACCTCTGGATATGTGTTCATTTGTAATGGAGGTGCGATCGGTTGGAAGAGTTCCAAACAGAGCACGATCGCAGATTCCACTATAGAAGTGAGTATATTGTCGCATCGATGTCGCAAAGGAAGTCGCTTTGGATAAAGAAGTTCGTGATGTAACTTACAAGAGTTCCTTCCATTGAGTCGCCAGCCCACTACAATGTGACAACAATGGAGCAGTCATACAGGCTAAGGAACTAAGGTCTCACCCAAAATCCAAACATATAGAAAGGCACTACCACATTATCAGAGATATAGTTGGGCAAGGCGATATAGCCATGCAAAAAAAAAAATAATAACATCAGCTGAAAAAATCCAGCTGATCCATTCACTAAGCCTATGTCACAGACTCAGTTAGACCGACATCTTGAGAAGATAGGTCTAAGATATTGTAATGAATGGCTCTAGTGCTAGTGGGAGATTGTTAGTAGTATGCCCTAGAGCATATCATTTAGTATGTATCTTGTACATATTATTATTAATAAAAGGCATTTCCACTTTTCCGTTTACATAATATATTTATGTGTAATAGAAAAGGTCCATTGATATTTTATTAGAAATATTATTCTTAAGTTGTTAAGAATATGAGTGACAATATTTCTAGCACAAAGTATCATAAATAGGTTCACAATCGAGGATACTTCATAATAAGGACATGACTTATCCAGAAAGATTGTATTCATGTTTGTTCCAAGTTATTTATATGAGATATAAATAAGATGGAATGGTGAGTCTCATGCCATATAACAAACATGATAGGCACTTATAAATGATAAGTAGGCCAACCAAGGACACTTATGACAAGCACATGGAGTTTACTCTTGTCAATGTTTTGTCATAAATCATATCAGTGCATATAATCTTTAGACCTGAGATAGCACAGTTATCTTGTATATAGGTAGTTTGAGTTTGATACTGCTTTCATACTTGTACTGTGTATGGGTATATGGGCATGTTGGCTCCTACTAGTTATATATGGAGGTAGGTGTTGATCAAGATGGAATCTGTTCCTCTAAGTAAATAGAGATAAAATCCTATGTTCATTTAGTTGGGCAAGGCGATATAGCCATGCAAAAAAAAAAATAATAACATCAGCTGAAAAAATCCAGCTGATCCATTCACTAAGCCTATGTCACAGACTCAGTTAGACCGACATCTTGAGAAGATAGGTCTAAGATATTGTAATGAATGGCTCTAGTGCTAGTGGGAGATTGTTAGTAGTATGCCCTAGAGCATATCATTTAGTATGTATCTTGTACATATTATTATTAATAAAAGGCATTTCCACTTTTCCGTTTACATAATATATTTATGTGTAATAGAAAAGGTCCATTGATATTTTATTAGAAATATTATTCTTAAGTTGTTAAGAATATGAGTGACAATATTTCTAGCACAAAGTATCATAAATAGGTTCACAATCGAGGATACTTCATAATAAGGACATGACTTATCCAGAAAGATTGTATTCATGTTTGTTCCAAGTTATTTATATGAGATATAAATAAGATGGAATGGTGAGTCTCATGCCATATAACAAACATGATAGGCACTTATAAATGATAAGTAGGTCAACCAGGACACTTATGACAAGCACATGGAGTTTACTCTTGTCAATGTTTTGTCATAAATCATATCAGTGCATATAATCTTTAGACCTGAGATAGCACAGTTATCTTGTATATAGGTAGTTTGAGTTTGATACTGCTTTCATACTTGTACTGTGTATGGGTATATGGGCATGTTGGCTCCTACTAGTTATATATGGAGGTAGGTGTTGATCAAGATGGAATCTGTTCCTCTAAGTAAATAGAGATAAAATCCTATGTTCATTTAATTGTTCTTTATGTTTCAAGTTCCTGGCCAGGACAGATAGATTTATTCATAAAAGAGTTTCTGATGAGAAAATTTTTTTTAATCAAGAACTGGAATTAAAAGAGAACATAATATTCAGAGCAAATGGAGTTTGACATAAACCATGACTCCAGCTTGAGTTGGGATTTTGTAACAGAGAGATTCTAGTGCATGGTAACATATGATTATAGGTTCATTTAAGGTAAACCTTATTACTAATTGGGTGGCCATGGCATGCTATGCTAGGTGTTAACCATGGTCTATGAGGTTCATAAAATGATTTAGAGAAATCATTTATGGTAAGAAAGAGTTCTGATGATATTAAGAGTTGATATCATGTCTCATTGCCAATTAGTGATGAGCCTAGTAAGTCACACACATACACAAGTTATCACCTAATTAAATATGATTTAATTAATTAATTAAAGAGTTTAAATTGATTAATTAAATAGGTTTGGTTTGCAATTAGATTGCAAAGTCCCTAGCATGACTTGAAACCAAATCTAGATTATTGGATGTAAATATAAGTTAAATTTATATTTAAAGTGTTTAAATATGAATTTAATTAATGAGAAATTAATTAATAGAGATTAATTAATTAATTTATATTTGATATAAATTAATTAGAAGAAGAAAATAATTATTTTGGGTTAAGAACTCAAAATTAAGACACAGGGGCATTTTGGTCATTTTGAAGTGTGACACGTGGCACCATGAGATGGTGACACATGGCATAACACATAAGCTTGCCAAATGTTTTTTAATCATGTAAGATGATTAAAATCAATATTAAATATAGGTTTGACACTTGGCACAATGTGATTGGGTCACTTAAACCTAGAGCTAATGAAAGGGTGACATGTGGCAAGGGTTTAATGTGTTAACCTAATTATTTAAGTGTTGTTATGTGAAAATAAAATACAACCAGCAGCCACACTCCTTTGTCACGCCACTTTGAGGGTTTTTATCTCTTCTTCTTCATCTCTTATCAATTCAAAGAGATTAGCCATCAATCTCTTGAATTAAGAACACTAGAAATTGTTTCTAGTGTCCTGTTTACATCTCTAATCTCTTAAAAGGCAGAACTTGAATTTCTAATTAATAGAAAAGGCTTTAGAAGTTGTTCAAGGGCTGCCATAGGTGTTCTTGGTGTGGACAAGCTAGAGGGACAACATCTGGTGTCCTGAACACGAATCTCAAAGGCGCAGACACGCCGCAGTGCATCTAGAGGTTAGTGTAATCGTTCTTGATTTAATCTAGGGTTCTAAAATTAATCTGATTAATTTTAAAATCTTAAATGGCAAATACAGATCCAAAAACATATTAAAAGAGTTTTAATATGTTGTTTATCATTGAAATCAAATAGATAAAAATAAATCTTGCATGATGCATGTGACCCTAGGTGAAAATTTTTGAATTCAATGGTATAAACTTGTGTTTTTCACGCTTCCGTTCCTTCAGCTACAGCGCTGTTCGATGATCATACACCACAAAAAGAATAGCTCGTTGGCGTTTACAACGCCAAGGCTGTCCCCACGGCCCATGATGGTGTGGGTGGCAAATCGATGCATATATCATAAGGCTGGACTTGTGATGCTTGTGGATTTGGACTTGCTGGAGTTATATGGCTCCGTGTTCGGGGCAATGGAACTCCAGAAGTTGATGCCGTTGTAGAGCATGTGGTTCCTAGGGATCTCTTAGTGGTCGGCGCTGTCAAAGCTGAAGATGGCATTGAACTCATTTATGTTCATAACCCGGTCGACACCAAGGAGGCGAAATTCAATCCTGCCCCTATCCTCCCTATCGATTGAAAGAACGGAAGCGTGAAAAACACAAGTTTATACCATTGAATTCAAAAATTTTCACCTAGGGTCACATGCATCATGCAAGATTTATTTTTATCTATTTGATTTCAATGATAAACAACATATTAAAACTCTTTTAATATGTTTTTGGATCTGTATTTGCCATTTAAGATTTTAAAATTAATCAAATTAATTTTAGAACCCTAGATTAAATCAAGAACGATTACACTAACCTCTTGATGTGCTGCAGTGTGTCTGCGCCTTTGAGATTCGTCTTCAGGACACCAGATGTTGTCCCTCTAGCTTGTCCACACCAAGAACACCTATGGCAGCCCTTGAATAGCTTCTAAAGCCTTTTCTATCAATTAGAAATTCAAGTTCTGTCTTTTAAGAGATTAGAGATGTAAACAGGACACTAGAAACAATTTCTAGTGTTCTTAATTCAAGAGATTGATGGCTAATCTCTTTGAATTGATGAGAGATGAAGAGAAATAGCTGGAGAGGCTCAAAGTGGCGTGACATATGAGAGGAGAGGCTGCTGGTTGTGTTTTCTTTTCATAACCCCACTTAAATAGCTAGGTTAACACATTAAACCCTAGCCACATGTCACCTTTTGATTAGCTCTAGGTTTAAGTGACCCAATCACATTGTGCCAAGTGTCAAACCTATATTTAATCTTGATTTTAATCATCTTACATGATTAAAATTATTTGGCAAGCTATTGTGTTATGCATTGTGTCACAATCTCATGGTGCCACGTGTCACACCGCAAAATGACCAAAATGCTCGTGTCTTAATTTTGAGTTCTTAACCCAAAATAATTATTTTCTTCTTCTAATTAATTTATATCAAATATAAATTAATTAATTAATCTCTATTAATTAATTTCTCATCAATTAAATTCATATTTAAACACTTTAAATATAAATTTAATTTATACTACACATCCAATAATCTAGATTTGGTTTCAAGTCATGCTAGTGACTTTGCAATTTTATTTCAAACCAAATCTATTTAATTAATCAATTAAACTCTTTAATTAATTAATTAAATCATATTTAAATAGGTGATAACTTGTGTATGTGTGTGACTTACTAGGCTCATCACTAATTGGCAATGAGACATGATATCAACTCTTAATATCATCTGATCTCTTTCTTACCATAAATGATTTCTCTAAATCATTTTATGAACCTCATAGACCATGGTTAACACCTAGCATAGCATGCCATGGCCACCCAATTAGTAATAAGATTTACCTTAAATGAACCTATAATCATATGTTACCATGCACTAGAATCTCTCTCATACAAAATCCCAACTCAAGCCGAGTCATGGTTTATGTCAAACTCCATTTGCTATGAATATTATGTTCTCTTTTAATTCCAGTTCTTGATTAAAAGATTTTTCTCATCGTAAACTCTTTTCTCAATAAATCTATCTGTCTGCCAGAACTTGAAACATCAAGAACAATTAAATGAACATAGGATTTTATCTCTATTTACTTAGAGGAACAGATTCCATCTTGATCAACACCTACCTCCATATATAACTAGTAGGAGCCAACACATGCCCATATACCCATACATAGTACAAGTATGAAAGCAGTATCAAACTCAAACTACCTATATATAAGATAATCGTGCTATCTCAGTCTAAAGATTATATGCATCGATATGATTTATGACAAAACATTGACAAGAGTAAACTCCATGTGCTTGTCATAAGCGCCACCGGTTCGGCCTACTTATCATTTATAAGTGCCTATCATGTTTGTTATATGGCATGAGACTCACCATTCCATCTTATTTATATCTCATATAAATAACTTGGGAACAAACATGAATACAATCTTTCTGGATAAGTCATGTCCTTATTATGAATTATCCTCAATTGTGAACCTATTTATGATACTTCGTGCTAGAAATATTGTCACTCATATTCTTAACAACTTAAGAATAATATTTCTAACAAAATATCAATGGACCTTTTCTATTACACATAAATATATTATGTAAACTTAAAAGTGGAAATGCCTTTATTAATAAAAATATGTACAAGATACATACTAAATGATATGCTCTAGGGCATATTACTAACAATCTCCCACTAGCACTAGAGCCATTCATTACAATATCTTAGACCCATCTTCTCAAGATGTCAGTCTAACTGAGATTATGACAAAGGCTTAGTGAATGGATCAGCTGGTTTTTTAGCTGATGTTATATTTTCTGCATGGCTATATCGCCTTGCCCAACTATATCCCTGATAATATGGTAGTGCCTTTCTATGTGTTTGGATTTTGGGTGAGACCTTAGTTCCTTAGCCTGCATGACTGCTCCATTGTTGTCACAGTGTAGTGGAACTGCTGACTTAATGGAAGGAACTACTATAAGTTCTCATTTAACTTCTTTATCCAAAATTTTCCTTTGCAGATCTCGATGCAACAATATACTCAAATTTCGTGAGTGGAATCGCAATCGTGCTCGCTTGGAACTCTTCCAACCGATCGCACCTCCATTACAAATGAACACATATCCAGAGGTAGACTTTCTATCATCGATATCCGATTGGAAATCGAATCGATGATAACCATCCAATTGCAAGTCTCCACCTCCATAAATCAAGAATAAATCCTTAGTTCTTCTCAAGTACTTAAGGATATTCTTGACACTATCCGATGTTCCAAACTCGATTGGATTGATACCGCTAGTCAAACTAATAAAGATATGCGATATCCGCCTAGTACACAACATTGCATACATTAAACTTCCAATAGCCAAGCATATGGAATCAGCCATCTTATCTCTTTCTTCAGTGTCTTTGGAGACATCTCTTTAGAAAGATGGATACCATGTCTCACTGGTAACAATCCTCTCTTGGAATCAAGCATGTTAAACCTCTTTAACACCTTTTCCAAGTATAGACTTTGTGATAAACCAATTATCCTTTTCGCTCTATCTCTATAGATGCGAATCCCAAGAATATAGGTTGCCTCCCCTAAGTCTTTCATGGAGAATGTATTTGACAACCATACCTTTATAGTCGTCAACATACCAGTATCATTACCCATCAACGAGATGTCATCCACATATAAGACAAGGAAAATGATAGCATCACACTAACCTTCTTATATACACATGGCTCATCCTCATTTTTGATAAAACTAAAGGATTTAATGGCTTCATCAAAATGGATGTTCCAACTCCTCGAAGCTTATTTCAACCCATAAATGGATCGCTTTAGCTTGCATACCTTGGAACCATCTTGGGATTCAAATCCCTAGGTTGTTCCATGAAAATGTTTTCTTCAATGTATCCATTAAGAAAAGTCGCTTTGACATCCATCCGCCAAATCTCATAATCATAGTATGCAGCTATTGCTAATAAAATCCTAATTGATTTAAGCATGGCAACAAAGCAGAAAGTCTCCTCATAGTCTATTCCTTGCCTTTGGCGAAACCCTTCGCTACTAGCCTTGCCTTATAGGTCTCTACCTTTCCATCAGAACCAATTTTCTTCTTGAAAACCCATTTGTTCCCTATAGGTACAATACCTTTAGGTGGGTCAACAAGATCCCAAACTTGATTCTTATACATGGAATCAATCTCGGATTTCATAGCATCAATCCATTTTGAAGAGTCTATATCTGATATAGCTTCTTCATAGGTAAGTGGATCATCTCCATGATCTACTTTTTCATGAGTAGACAACTCTTGTTCTTCTTCATGAAGAAAACCATATCTCACCGTGGGTGAGATACCTGGTTGTTCTACGAGGAACAAATTGTAGATGTTTCATCGGTGGGTATAGGTTGACTAGATGGATCTATATCCATCTGATCTGCTGGTTGGTCAGAATTCTCCAATTCTAACTCTATTTGCCTTCCTTTGCCTCCTTCTTGAACAAACTGTTGTTCAGAAATGTGGCATCTCTACTTATCACAACCTTTTGTGAAGTAGGCAAATAAAAATAATATCCAAAACTATCTTTTGGATATCCAACAAATCGACCTTTTCTCGATCCGGTCTCCAATTTATCGTTGTTCACTTTTGATATAAGTGGACAACCCCAAATCTTAACATGCTTAAGACTTGGTTTTCTTCCATGCCATATCTCATAAGGTGTGGAAGAAACTGATTTTGATGGAATCCTATTCAGAATATACAAAGTCGATTCTAATGCAAATCCCAAAAGGAGATTGGCATATCAAGATAGCTCATCATACTACGTACCATATCCAATAGGGTACGATTTCTCCTTCGGATACACCATTCGGTTGTATGCGTTCTGGAGGAGTCACCGAGAAACAATGCCATGCTCTCTCAAGTATTCATCAAATTCAGTACTCAAATATTCACCTCCACGATCTGATCGAAGAGCTTTAATATTTTTTCCTGTTTGATTTACTACTTCAGATTTAAATTCCTTAAACTTTTCAAAGGATTCATGTTTGTATTTCATCAAATACAAATACCCAAACCTTGATTTATCATCAGTAAAGGTAATAAAATAATGAAAGCCCCCTCTAGCCATTTCTTTAAATGGACCACATACATCACTATGTATTAGCTCCAAAATATTTTCACTCTTAGCCCTTGTCCAACAAAGGGTGATCTAGTCATTTTGCCTCAAGGCAAGATTCACAAGTTGGAGTAGGCTCAGAGCCCAATGAGGATAGAATCCCCATTTTCTCCAATTTTGCAATCCTATCTTCTGCAACATGACCTAACCTTAAGTGCCAAGTATATTTTGAACTTGAGTTGGTTTTCACCATGGCATTGCTTTCATTTAGATTGCTACACTCTGGCCAGTGGAAACACTTTCATCGGCAATGGAAACACTTTCTGCTTGCGGTGGAAACACTTTCCTTTGCCTCCATCACTTTAGTCTTACTTTTCTGCTTAGCTATTTTCTTGAAGGACCAGAATCGAGGTTTCTTTTTCTTAATGCCTTTCTTCTTGTTGGACTTTCCACAGTAAGAAGATGCAACCAAAGCTACCTCTTTTCTTTATTGCCCGCATATTCTTTTGGGCAATAACCAAGCATGTTGAGTAATTCAGCTAAGGTGCATTCCTGTTTAGTCATATGGAAATTTGTCACAAAATTCCCAAAAGACTCGGGAAGGATCAAGGATCAAATCCGTTTGTAGTTGGAAATCCATGTTGAAGTCAAGATGTTCCAACCGCTCAATCAGCCAATCATCTTGTGGACATGATCCCCAACATTCTCATCCCTCGACATCCTCATACGGAATAACTGTTTAGATATCTCATACCTAGCATTCCTACGTGCTCACCATACAACTCTTGTAGGTGAAGGAGGATCTCACTAGCACTCTGCATGTTCTCATGTTGCTTCAGAACTCATTACTCATGGAAGCAAGCATGTAACACTTAGCTCTCATATCATGCTCCTTCCACTTGTCCAAAGTATCATGTTCCTCTTGTGTGGCCTCTGGAGGTAAGGGACCAGAACATTTGAATATAGAACATATCCTATATGTTCAAGGTTCAGACAAGTTTCAAATTTCTTAGCCAATCGCATGATTAGGTCCTGTCAACTCATTGTGATCAAGTATGCTTGCAAGGATATTGGATGGTGGTGGTTGTTTTGTGCTCATTTTTATCGAAAATTAACTGCAGAAAATAACCGATTAATTAGTAAATGTATCATGTAATTAACCAAAATGATTATGGTCTTTTAATCAAATTGGTCCTCCCACTAACTTAGCGAATCCTACACTTCCAAAGTAGAAAACGGAAATCCTAGTTGGATGGATTTCTAGTGGGTGATTGAATTCTTATAATTCTATTGATCATCCTCGTGTACATCCATTATTGGAATTACAATAAACTATAAGTGAGCAACTCCTGCCCATCACATCTCATGTGAGGTTCAATCCTTTTGTTAGCCCCTAATGCTCAAAATCTCGTACATCCAATATTGACTTATCTTGCATTAGTTAAGTTGATCCCATTGAGCCGTAATTATGCAAATAATTTTAATGTCCTCAGTACATCCAATATTGGCCACCAAACCATTTACATATTTACAACATCTCATGCTTAACAATTATTCTTAAGAAAATCTCTTAAATTAATTGCATCTCATGCAACTATTTAAAATTTCTTAAAATAATTGCCCCAATGGAGGGCTTATGTTATAATTACTTTAATTATAGCATTTCCAACTTAATCATTTGTTTGGAAGATTTTATAGCCATCCTAATTACTATTAAGGTCTCACTTTGCACATTATCCATTTAGCATGCATATATCATATAATTGCATACATTCCCATACATCTCATGCATTCATGGATAAGCGATAAATATGGTATGATCATGGACTTTCTAAGGGATTCAATTCGAGCCACCAAGAATTGAATCAGGCATTCCTAGGTGCAGTTCATGCATTCAAGTTACAAGCGTTGCTGAACGAGGACCTACTCACCACGTGAGCTTGAATTCCTCCCACGGGTCCCACCAATGCTCTTGACCTCCTTGAACTTCTTGCAATCCAATATTACATAGTAATCCTTGGCATACCAAGGTGAATTTACAAGAACTTAAATAAATGAAATTACAACCCAAAATATTATTACAAACTTAATAATACATGCCCAAAATAAATTAAAATAAATTAATTAATTTACAATCCCAAAGAAACATAAAAGAAATAAATCCAATCACATTGGTCTTTTATAGTCCATGATCATCCATCATGCATATCACTATTTAACAATTAAATAAAACATACATACTTAAATTAAATTGAATATCTCATATTCAACTTAAAAATCCAGATTTGAATATGATTCAAATAAATTTAAAAATTCAGATTTGAATCTCATTCAAACAAATTTAAAAATTCAGATTTGAATCACATTCAAACAACTTCAAAAATTCAGATTTGAATCACATTCAAATATTTTTTTAAAAATCAGATTTGAATCACATTCAAATATTTTTTTAAAAATCAGATCTAAATTTTATTGAATCAATTTTAAAAAATCAGATTTAAATATGATTCAAACAACTTTAAAAATTCAGATTTGAATCACATTCAAACAACTTTTAAAATTCAGATTTGAATCACATTCAAATAATTTTTAAAATTCTGATTTGAATCATAATTTAATTGTGTGATTAAAACAACTAATTAAACACTTTAATTAGTCAAAAGAATAGGCCTTAGATCATACAACAATTGCAGAATTAAAAGCCAAACCTTGAATCACCCATGGAACCATTGTTGCCGCCACCAATGGTGGCTTCACCATGTGTGACGCCACACCTCTTAATCCAACCAGCAATGAATCAATCATCTTATGATCAAATCACACAATTAAATCATATAATCAACAATCTAAATGGCAAATATAGTGGCTCTGATACCAATTGAAAGAACGGAAGCGTGAAAAACACAAGTTTATACCATTGAATTCAAAAATTTTCACCTAGGGTCACATGCATCATGCAAGATTTATTTTTATCTATTTGATTTCAATGATAAACAACATATTAAAACTCTTTTAATATGTTTTTGGATCTGTATTTGCCATTTAAGATTTTAAAATTAATCAAATTAATTTTAGAACCCTAGATTAAATCAAGAACGATTACACTAACCTCTTGATGTGCTGCAGTGTGTCTGCGCCTTTGAGATTCGTCTTCAGGACACCAGATGTTGTCCCTCTAGCTTGTCCACACCAAGAACACCTATGGCAGCCCTTGAATAGCTTCTAAAGCCTTTTCTATCAATTAGAAATTCAAGTTCTGCCTTTTAAGAGATTAGAGATGTAAACAGGACACTAGAAACAATTTCTAGTGTTCTTAATTCAAGAGATTGATGGCTAATCTCTTTGAATTGATGAGAGATGAAGAGAAATAGCTGGAGAGGCTCAAAGTGGCGTGACATATGAGAGGAGAGGCTGCTGGTTGTGTTTTCTTTTCATAACCCCACTTAAATAGCTAGGTTAACACATTAAACCCTAGCCACATGTCACCTTTTGATTAGCTCTAGGTTTAAGTGACCCAATCACATTGTGCCAAGTGTCAAACCTATATTTAATCTTGATTTTAATCATCTTACATGATTAAAATTATTTGGCAAGCTTATGTGTTATGCCATGTGTCACCATCTCATGGTGCCACGTGTCACACTGCAAAATGACCAAAATGCCCCTGTGTCTTAATTTTGAGTTCTTAACCCAAAATAATTATTTTCTTCTTCTAATTAATTTATATCAAATATAAATTAATTAATTAATCTCTATTAATTAATTTCTCATCAATTAAATTCATATTTAAACACTTTAAATATAAATTTAATTTATACTACACATCCAATAATCTAGATTTGGTTTCAAGTCATGCTAGGGACTTTTCAATTTTATTGCAAACCAAATCTATTTAATTAATCAATTAAACTCTTTAATTAATTAATTAAATCATATTTAAATAGGTGATAACTTGTGTATGTGTGTGACTTACTAGGCTCATCACTAATTGGCAATGAGACATGATATCAACTCTTAATATCATCAGAACTCTTTCTTACCATAAATGATTTCTCTAAATCATTTTATGAACCTCATAGACCATGGTTAACACCTAGCATAGCATGCCATGGTATTTACCTTAAATGAACCTATAATCATATGTTACCATGCACTAGAATCTCTCTGTTACAAAATCCCAACTCAAGCTGGAGTCATGGTTTATGTCAAACTCCATTTGCTATGAATATTATGTTCTCTTTTAATTCCAGTTATTGATTAATAGATTTTTCTCATCGTAAACTCTTTTCGAATAAATCTATCTGTCTCCGCCAGAACTTGAAACATCAAGAATAATTAAATGAACATAGGATTTTATCTCTATTTACTTAGAGGAACAGATTCCATCTTGATCAACACCTACCTCCATATATAACTAGTAGGAGCCAACACATGCCCATATACCCATACATAGTACAAGTATGAAAGCAGTATCAAACTCAAACTACCTATATACAAGATAATCATGCTATCTCGTGTCTAAAGATTATATGCACGATATGATTTATGACAAAACATTGACAAGAGTAAACTCCATGTGCTTGTCATAAGCGTCACTGGTTCGGCCTACTTATCATTTATAAGTGCCTATCATGTTTGTTATATGGCATGAGACTCACCATTCCATCTTATTTATATCTCATATAAATAACTTGGGAACAAACATGAATACAATCTTTCTGGATAAGTCATGTCCTTATTATGAAGTATCCTCGATTGTGAACCTATTTATGATACTTCGTGCTAGAAATATTGTCACTCATATTCTTAACAACTTAAGAATAATATTTCTAACAAAATATCAATGGACCTTTTCTATTACACATAAATATATTATGTAAACGGAAAAGTGGAAATGCCTTTATTAATAAAAATATGTACAAGATACATACTAAATGATATGCTCTAGGGCATATTACTAACATCGGTAAGCCATAAGGTGGCCTTGAAACTGCCCAAAAACTCCATTGTGGTGTCCCGGTATGTTAGATATTGGAGTTGGGCAAACCTTGTCCACCGGACGCTATCGAGTAGCCCATTGATTTCATTCTGCAGCCCAATTTGCTCCAGCAACGGAAAATCCATGTATTTGGTAGAGCTTATTTTTCAGGGTGTGAAGCCAGGTGCATTTTGCCTTGTGGGCATCATCACAAAATCCCCAAGGAATAAAGATTTCGGGTTGTGGAGCAGCTTATGGTTGGGGTTACGATGGAGGATGGGCTAGTTGAGATGGTTAGGGAGAGGCTACCTCTGTTCTTGGGCATTGGGGTGGCGACTAAGGTGGAGAAGATGAGGATTCTCCTCTTTGCCTTGAGGTAGAGCCGATTCTTCTCGCAGATCGCTTTGCAAGAGCCATTGATGAGTTTTTGGAAAGGAGAAAAGTAGGGTTTGGTGAAGGGAGATGAGATTTGAGGGGTTTTTATAGGCTAGGAGGGGTGGAGATGAAGGGTTTTGGCTTTATGAATGGTTTTAATGCTAGGGGTGCATTTAAAGAGCCATTAGGACTCTTCATTTCACTTGTTTCGCGCCCCAGGAGTCACATATGTGACATGATACACAGTTCATGTATCACTACACGGGTCCCGACATGTGGGGCCGTGTAAATTTTTGCTTGAAAATTTCAAATTCTGTATAGTACACGGCCCGTGTAAATGAGCTTTGGGACTCGTGTAACTTTTTGTATTCTGAGTTGCTTTACTGGATATGTTACACGGCCCATGTCAAATACAAGGAGGCCTATGTAACTCCATGGCTTTAAGTTATTCTGCTAGATACATTACACGGTCCGTGTAAATTGGGCTATGGACCTACATAACTTTTTATCTCCCTCAGAGTTAAAAATGCAAGAAATTTACAGACTTCCAGAAAGTTAGATGAGGCATGTAAAACTAGTACACGACTCGTGTAATTTTTTGATTTTCCAAATTTTTGTCAAATGAAAAATTTTTATCATCACAACACATGAAATGGTTGTAAAGTTTAGCAATAGAGCTACTTCCCTAGTTTTGTCCAATTTTCCCTTTTGTGGTTTTGACTTAGTGATTCCTTTCCTCTCTTGTTCTCTACTCCCCTTTCTAAAAAATCCTACAAAATGAAATGCTAATGAGTACGAAAAAAAAATCAATATGAAAAAAGGAGAAAGAGAAAAGTTCAGAAAATTTTTTGGGTTGCCTCCCAAAAAGCACTTATTTATAATCTTTAGCTGGACTTTGCTTATTTATGGTCTGTCAGTAGGATGGTCGAGGATGTAATTGACTCCCATTTCTATGGGTTCTCCCTGAAAGTAAGGCTTCAGCTTCTGCCCATTAACCTTAAATGCACCTGAGGTTTCACTCCACACTTTTACTGCTCCATGTGGGAAGACTTGAGCGACCGTGAAAGGTCCGAACCATCTTGATTTTTGCTTCCCTGGAAAGAGTTTCAATCTAGAGTTGAACAAGAGGACAAGATCTCCTTCTTTTATTTCTTTCTTTGCTATGCGCCTGTCATGCCATCTTTTGGTTTTATCCTTGAAAATTTTAGCGTTTTCGTATGCATCCTGTCCGATTTCTTCCAACTCATTCAGTTATAGGAGTCTTTTCTCACCAGTAGCTTTGAGGTCAAAGTTTAGGATCTGAATTGCCCAGTAAGCTTTATGCTCACGTTCAACAGGGAGATGGCATAATTTTCTATAAACCAGTCGGAAGGGTGTTGTGCCAATTTGGGTTTTGTATGCAGTGCGGTATGCCTATAGTGCATCATCTAACTTCATGCACCAGTCCTTCCTGGATCTATTTACAGTTTTCTCCAGAATCTACTCTAGTTCCCTGTTTGAGATTTCTACTTGATCGCTGGTTTGAGGATGATAAGGTGTGGCCACCTTGTGAGTCACTCCATACTTTTTCATTAGTATTTCGAATTGTTGGTTGTAGAAATTACTTCCTCCATTGCTGATTATTGCTCGTGGTGTGCCAAATCTTGTGAAAATATTATTCTTAAGGAACCTTATGACCACTCTAGCATCGTTGGTTGGTGTTGCAATTGCTTCTACCCATTTTGACACGTAATCAACTCCAACTAGAATTGTAACGATCGGGCTCCAACTACTAGAGGAATTGTCTGCTTTGGCCATAAGCCTCACGGTTTTGTCCCATAGGTGAAATGGAGAACTTCTCAGGAGGTCACCCATCCTAGGATTTCTCTCAAGCGAGCATGCTTAACCCTGGAGTTCTTCCAACTCTCCAGGCCATTCCACCAAAAGGTGCCTCTAGTGATTAATTCCCCCATTTTATATATCATTACTTTTTGCTCCTAAGACCATCTCCGTGCTTTGCCGATGTGGGATTTGCCTAAGGAGCCTTTCTTCCCCCCTTTCGGGACTCAGCGTCCTCACTGAGGTTTGCCCCACCAGTGCCCTCTTTCAACTCTCCAGGCCATTCCACCAAAAGGCGCCTCTAGTGATTAATTCCTCCATTTTATATATCATTGCTTTTTGAACCTAAGACTATCTCCGTGCTTTGCCGATGTGGGATTTGCCTAAGGGACCTTTAAAAAAATTATAAATGTGACACCCCTCACCCGACTACAGTGTAGCCGAGCGAGGCATGTTACACTCGGTGTCGAAGCACCCTATCTTATCTTACTTTATTTTTTAATAATTTTGAATTCATTTAATTTAATATTAATTATTTTTTGACGGAGAAGCTAATGGAGTTTTCCCTATTTTATTATCGTTTGACGTGTTTTCACTATTCACCTGTTTAAAAATTTCAATAATATTTTCACAATAAAATCTTATCCGTGCAAATAATGATTATCTCATCAATCATTCTCATAATTATCTCATATTTCAAATCTCATCCATATATTTCAATTTCATAATCATTTCCATACATTTGCATTCATATTGAATTCATATATGAAAATTTTCAAATTACATAAATTTACATGATTTATAAACTAATTACACAACTTCATAATTTACATAATATACAAAATACATAAAATAACATATATGGGCCCTATCTACATGCATTGCTGAGGAGGTGACAACCTTGAATACTTAAGACACTTCTGCAAATCAGTACTCCAAAATCTCTGTTTAATATTTGCTGGGCTTTACCTTCAACACCTGCGCGAGGAAACAAATCTATCACGCTAAGCATTTTTGCTTAGTGGTGCAATAATATAACAAAGAAAATAATATACAAAATACAGATGGAAATAAAACATGGTTCAGATAATTTAGATCTAATTATACTTCAATAAGGTTTCTAAAATTTAATATCCCCCTTTTTTTTTCTTAATTTAATCCTCTTTAGAGGTGCTTAGTTCATAAGGTTACAGTAAGAATATACAATATACTAATATTCTAATAGCATTATTCTTAACTTAATATTATTATTCAAGGTACATTTGTAACATTCATTTAAATTATATTTCTATTATTAATCATTTTGTATCATTTAATTCAATGCCTTCTAAGTTATCTTCAATTATTTCATAATAATTAAAGTTCCTAGTGCATTCAATAATAAATAACTTTTTTTTTTATTATCAGTCCAGTTCATTTCATATCTTTCTAGAATTTTATTAATCGTTTTCTTTGATGACTTTGAGCCTCATTTTATTGTAATTATTCTTGTTCTTTATCTTTATATTTAATTTCCTTACTTCCTTTAATAATCAATTCACTTACATTTATACTTTTTCATGCCCAAGTAACCTATACAAATTGACTGGACTGGATAAACGAGTAAACTAGCACTGGGTACCAGGTACCTCGGGCCGTCACACCATCAGTCACAATGTGTCTCCCGGTGTGCAAACAGAATGGCTAATAAGCCATAAAAGCAATAAGGCATAAAGCCAAGTATAACATCATAATCAATATAGCCATAGGCTATCATATCACAGAATGGCATGGAGCCGTACATCATATGCAGTACTGCTATCGAAACCCTATTGGCATGCCAACCTAACCAAACTAATCACATTAGGCCTACTAGGGCATATTACAAAGTTATTTCTTGAATATTTGTACTTAACATGAAAGGTTACTATTCATTTGATCATTTATGTCAAAATATTTACTTTCTCATATATAATAGTTACATGAGTTTTAATCACATAGATTTATCACATTTTAGTTGTAACATCCTCCCTGTATGTATTCTGTATGTTCTGTTATTCCAGTGACCTAATATCAGTCCAGGCAAGTCAGGATGTCTGGAACTACATTTCGGTGATAGTGAACAGATATATAATGATGAAATAAATAAAAAGAAAATACAAAAAAATTAAAGAAAAATAAAAGAGAGAAAATGAAACTAAGTTAAACGAGCCGGCACCATAGCGATGGGTGACCACATCGGGAAGTTACGACGAAGGCAACTGCCGATCCTAGAACTGCGGGGAACCCTCGGAATTATATTTCGAGATATAATTAAAGGTTTATTGAAATGTAATTGATAGTAGAAATATCAAAGAAAAATTAATAAATTAGTACAATAAAAAATAAAAAATCGAGAAACAGACAAAAATTAGTATTACCGAAAAATTGGGAATACAACACGAAGAACGACATTTTGGTCATTTGACACCTAGTGTGACACCCCTTACCTGTCTACAGTATATTCGAGTAAGATATGTCACATAGTGTACTGGAACACTCTATTTTATCTCAATCATTTTTATTCTTCGTTAATTTATTTTTATCATAGTTTTGAATAGAATTTGTGAAATATAATTCATTTAAGTCATTTATTGAAATTATAATTTATTTGAGGTTCCGAAAATTTTATAAAAAATCCGACAGAGTACCGGCTAAAAATGGTGAAAACAGTTCTTCGGAACCTGTGGAAAACAATTCCAATAATCATTTCCAATCATTCTCAAACTCTAATAATCATCAAAATCTCAATATTTTTCAATAACATTTCCATTTCTCAATCATTCATTTCTCATGGTATTCATATATAAGCAATAAATAAATACTCAATTTTTCATTCATAAATACAATTTTCACTATCTACATTAACATCAAAATACATGCCATAAATCTCAATTACACATGAGGAAATAAAAGTTAGTTACAAAACATCAAAATGAAACCTAGTGTCCTACCAACGCACTGAAGATGTTGAGGTGACACGGACACTATGCAGAGCTGTAGAAGGTCTCACCCAGTCTGTGGTCTACTGGGCTCTCGGTCAGTATCTCCAGAACCTACGCGTGGCAAAAGCAACGCGCTAAGCAATAATGCTTAGTGGTGCCAATAATAAAATAAAAAGAAATAACAGAAAATAAATATGCAATGAATGTATCGATGTCTCATTGCAAATAAATTTTCGTTGAGCATTTGTAGTCTTACTTATTTTGTACTTGTTATATTCATTATTCATTAAATTTATCCACTTTCATTTTTGGTTGCCCAAGTAACCTATACTGGACGACTGGACTAGATAAGTGGGTAAACTGGCACTGGGTATCAAGTACCTTGGGCCGTCACACCATCAGTAACATATGTATCTCCCGATGTGCAACAGAACAGCTAATAAGCTGTAATAACATTAGGCACAAGGCCAAGTCTCAATACAATGTCAGAATGGCTAAAAGCCATGAAATCACAGAATGGCATAATGCCACGTGCAGTACTGCTAACTGAACCCTATTGGCATGCTAAGCTATCCAATCCAATTTTGTTAGGTATACTAGGGCATTTCACACTTTTAAGTTTCACAATTTTTGGAATTTAAGTTTTAGTATTACTATTCCATTCATTGGTCAACAAAAATGTTGACTTCTGCATAGGCAATAGGAACATTGGTTTTAATCTCATCAACATACCACATTTTGCATTCAAAATTTGTTGGTATTGGTTGCCAATACCATTTCTAAGCTTAATGTTAGTTGGGCAGAATTTTCAGTTTTTATGCCTTGTCTTTACTGTTCCATTGGTCAATTTTGCAATAGGAATTTGGCAAAATGATCAACATGAAAGTTGTTCCTTATTTTGTCTAGTTGAATTTCCTTTTTTGAATCACTCCATTTGGAGTTTTTAGCTCAAGTTATGGTCTAAAAACCACAACTGGCCGGATTGAAATTTTTCTAGACTGACCATATCTACAGTGCAGTGAATAGTGAATTCAACTCACTTGTTGGATAGGTTCTAGTCATAATTTGGGTTAGGTTTCTTCATGAAAGTTGTTGGTCTATATCTCAGATTGTTGTGGGTAAAATTTCAGGTCAATTGGACCATTCTACACTAAGTTATGGCCAAATGACTAAATACTATTCATTTGGTTATTCTGCAGAAACAGACTGCAGGTCACCCGGATTGGAGCAAGCTTTTGGTCCACTTGGTTTGGTCTTATGGGCATGGTTTCTTCAACGAAGTTGTGCCATTTTGTGTTTAGTTTCATTTTCAATTGGCCAAACACCAATTGAACCTCTACAATTCAAGTTATGGCTGCCCAAACCTGCTGGACTCATGTCCAATTATGCAAGTCACCTAGGGCAACCACACTAAACCTAAAAAATACACTTCATTTCTTGTTTACCAATGACCAAATGGTCACTAATTGACCATTAAAACTCACTTTCATCATTATATGATCAAAGTCTCAATTTCATGCTCAAACCCTAACTCCAACAACTAAAATTTTCATACACATGCAATCCATGGTTTACAACACCAAAATCATGTTTAATGGCAGCCATACACAAAATTTTTAGAAGAATTTGACACTAACCTTGACTTAGGCAGTTTCCAAAGCTTCACAACTTCACTTTCTTCCTTTCTTTTTGCTGTCCAAAGCTTGTTCTAGGTGTAAGGATGAGTTTTTGTGAAGGGAGACTAGGGTTTTGAGGTGGTTTGGAGGTTGATTTCAAGCTCACCTTAAGCTTTCATGGCGGTTGGGGTGGGAAAGGGTGACGCCTGGTTTATCTTGAGGAAGAAAGTAGATGGTTTTTGTTTATTTTTTTACCTCCTTTTACCTCTTTTTATTTGTTTTAAGTGGCTTGGTTAAATGTGATTGGTGGAGAAGGGTTTAATGACATCATATGATGTCAAAATTGGCATATTCTTTCATTTTCTTTTCCTTTCTTCTCTACTCATTTTTAATTTAATTTTTAGCAATATTTATTCATATTTTATGTCATAATAATTATTTACTTAACTAGACAAGTTGGCCAAAAATCATCTCTGAAGACAAAATGACCAAAATGCCCTCCGTTTGGCTTATTGAGCCAAAATTGTCTCTACCGATTGAAAAAATTTTCTAAGCATTTCCTTGGCATTCTAATGCCATAGAAACCTCAATGACCCTTCTCTGGAGTCTCAAAAATTACTTTATGAATTTTTCCCCGGGTCTAGGGCTCCTAGTTGCAAGAACCGCAAATTCCCACTAGGTTATCCATCGCTAGGGCACCGGCTCATTTAACTTGATTGTTTTTTATTTCTAAAATTTTTTCTAAGTTTTTCTTATTAATATTTGAGTTAATTATGGTTCCTCACTTTAGTTTAAATATTTTTTCGGATGTTCTAACTGTCCGGACCGACACCGATCACCAGAACAATAGAATATACGGAATTTCTACAGGGAGGGTGTTACAACTCTTCCCCTCTAATTTAAATTTCTTCCTCGAAATTTACCTGATGCAAACAGTTGCGGGAACTATTGCCTCATCGTCTCTTCACTTTCCTAAGTTGCCTCCTCGGTGTTGTGGTGCCTCCAAAGCACTTTCACCAGTGGAATCTGCTTATTTCTCAACTCTTTCACTTCCCGAGCCAGGATGCGTATGTGTTCTTCTTCATATGTCAAATCCGGTTATACTTCAATTTCTTCCATGGAGATGACATGTGAAGGATCTGAGCGGTATCTTTTTACCATAGACATGTGGAACACATTGTGGATCTTGTCCAGCTCTGGTGGTAAAGCTAGCCTGTAAGCTACTGGTCCCACATGTTCAATGACTTCATATGGGCCAATGAACCTAGGGCTCAACTTACTTTTTCTTCCAAATCTCAGTACCTTCTTCCACGGTGACACCTTGAGGAACACTTTGTCGCCAACCGCATATTCTATTTCTTTTCTCTTCAGGTCGGCATAAGATTTCTTTCTATTTGAGGCAACCTTCAGATTGGCTTTGATTAGTTTTACTTTCTCCTCAGTCTATTTCACCAGGTCTGGCCCTACTAGTTTGTCTTCACCCAATTCAGTCCAGCACACTGGAGTTCTACATTTCCTCCCATACAGTGCTTCATACAGGGCCATTTGGATGCTAGCTTGGTAGCTATTGTTGTATGCAAATTCTGCCAGTGGGAGGTATCTATCCCAACTTCCCTCCAACTCAATGACACAACTCCTCAGCATATCCTCAAGAACCTAACATATATTTCATGTTATTATTATCATTTTAGTTCAATATTTGTATTAATTCCATTAGTTTCAATTGTTTACCTGGATTACTCTTTCTGATTGCCCATCCGTTTGAGGATGGAAAGCTGTGCTAAAGTGGAGTTGTGTACCCAAGGATTCATGCAACTTCTTCGAAAATCTCGATGTAAATCTTGGGTTTTGATCAGATATGATGAAAAGTGGAATTCCATACAGTCTAACTATCTCACTGATATACAATTCTGCTAACTTCTCCAGTGAGTAGTCAGTCCTAACTGATAGAAAGTGTGCTGACTTCGTCAATCTATCTACTATCACCCATACTGCATCATGTTTCTTCTGGGTGAGAGTTAGACCACTTACAAAATCCATGGTGACCTGATCCCATTTCCATTCAGGTATGCATATAGGCTGTAGCAAACCCGATGGAACTTGATATTCTGTCTTAACTTGCTGACATGTCAAGCATTTAGTCACATAGTCAACTATATCCTTCTTCATACCAGGCCACCAATACTGAAGCTTCAGATCATGATACATTTTTGTACTTCCTCGGTACATAGCATATACACTGGTGTGTGCCTCTTTTAGAATACTGGCCTTCAATTCCCCATCATCTAGTACACACAGTATTCCTTTGTAGTACAGACACCCATCTGCTTTCACCTCATAGTCAGTTGCTTTTCCCTTTGAGATTTTGCTCATAATAGCCATTAACTTTTCATTTGCCTTTTGCCCATCTAAAATATGTTGTAGCAGGTTTGGCCTCACTTGCAACTCAGCCAAAATAGCTCCATCTCGAACCAAAGATAGACGGGCATTCAATGATCTCAAAGCTGTGATGGATTTTCTGCTCAAAGCATCAGCAACTACATTTGCCTTCTCAGGATGGTAGTCAATTACACAATCATAGTCCTTCAGGAACTCAATCCATCGCCTCTGTCTAAGGTTGAGCTCCTTCTGAGTTGGCAAATATTTTAGACTTTTGTGGTCTGTGTAAATGTAGCACTTTTCACCATATAAGTATGCCTCCATATCTTCAATGCGAAGATAATTACTGCAAATTCTAAATCATGGGTAGGGTAATTCTGTTCATGTGGCCTTAGCTGCCTGGAAGCATAAGCGACCACCTTCCCCTCTTGCATCAATACACACCCTAACCCATTATGAGAGGCATCACTGTAGACCACAAAGTCCTTTCATGATACTGGCTGTGTTAACACTGGTGCCTCTGTCAACATAGCCTTTAACTTCTCAAAGTTAGTCTGACACTTGTCATTACAGCAAAATCTGACATTCTTATGTAACAACTTGGTCATTGGAGCAGCTATTAAGGAAAATCCCTTCACAAATCTCCTGTAATACCTAGCTAGCCCCAAGAAACTTCTGACCTTAGTTGTATTTCTAGGAGGCTTCCATTCCATCACTGCTTCTATTTTCTTGGGATCCACCCTAATCCCATCAGCTGACACTATGTGTCCAAGGAATGCAATCTCATTCAACCAGAAGTCACACTTGGACAACTTAGCACACAGCTTCTTTTCTCTTAGGGTTTGCAGAACAATCCTCAAATGCTCATCATGTTCTTCCCTGGTCTTGGAATACACCAAAATATCATCAATAAAGACCACCACGAACCGATCTAGGTATGGATGGAAGATACGGTTCATAAGGTCCACGAATGCCGCTGGTGCATTTGTTAGGCCAAAAGGCATCACCAGAAACTCATAATGCCCATACCGGGTCCTGAATGCAGTCTTTGGCACATCTGCATCCTTCACCCTCAACTGATGATACCCTGATCTGAGATCAATTTTAGAAAATACTCTTGCTCCCTTCAACTGATCAAATAGATTATCAATTCTAGGCAACGGATACTTATTCTTCACTGTCACTTTATTCAACTACCGATAATCAATGCATAAGC
The DNA here is from genome assembly GCF_030052815.1 of Hevea brasiliensis. Classification (NCBI taxonomy): domain Eukaryota; kingdom Viridiplantae; phylum Streptophyta; class Magnoliopsida; order Malpighiales; family Euphorbiaceae; genus Hevea; species Hevea brasiliensis. The sequence continues at coordinate 41,573,612 of NC_079500.1, read as the reverse complement.
TCAAAGTCCCATCTTTCTTCTTTACAAACAACACTGAAGCTCCCCATGGTGACACACTAGGGCGTATAAACCCCTTATCTAGTAACTCCTGTAACTGGATTTTCAGTTCCTTCAATTCTGTGGGCGCCATCCTATAAGGAGCAATAGAGATTGTTGCTGTACCCGGCAGTGTCTCAATAGCAAATTCAACTTCCCTTTCTGGTGGCAAACTAGGCAATTCTTCAGGGAACACATCTGGGAAGTCTTTTACTATGGGTATGTCACACAGATCTGGCTTAGCCTACCTAGTATCCACCACATGTGCTAGGTAGGCTTTACAGCCTTTTCTCATCAGTTTTCTTGCAACTGTGGCTGAGATAACATTGGACAAGAAATCTGTCCTTTCCCCCACAACTGTAATCTCATTACCCTCAGGAGTTTTCAAAGAAATTCTCTTCAATTTACAATCAAACATTGCCTGATGATGTGATAACCAGTCCATTCCCAAAATCACGTCAAACTCATGGAAAGGCAACTCAATCAAGTCTGCCAAGAATTCATACCCCTGAATCCTTAATGGGCAACCCTTGTATACTTTGTTCACCACTACACTGTGGCCCAATGGATTAGTGACCAGAATGTCTTAGTCACTCTCCCCTACTAATATCCCCCTTTCTATAGGTAAGTTGATGTAGATGTATGAATGAGTGGATCCTGGATCCACCAATGCATGCACAGATGTATTGTAGAGGGAGAACGTACCCCTGATGATGTCCGGGGCATCTTGCTCCTCCTGAGCTCTCATGGCATAGGCTCTGGCTAGTGGTCTGCCCTCAGGCCTCTCTGCTAGCTCAGATGCAGGCCTCTGTGATGGTCCCACTGCCTCAGATTTGCCAGATTTCCTACCTCTTTGTGGTGCAGGAGCAGGTCTGTCTGCTTGTGTTGGAGTAGCTGCAGTAATTCTGCGTGGATAGTTTCTCAACTGATGCTCTGTTGACCCACACCTTAAGCAGGCACCAGTCACTCTCCAACACTCTCCCTTATGCCACTTCAGGTAATGTGGACATGCAGAAGATGCTGGGGCTGGTCCCCTGAACCGCATCCCTGGAGAGCTACCCACTGATGGTGTGGATTGATCTCTCCTAGGGGTAAACTGTGGCCTGGGCCCTTGAGACTGACCCTGACCTTGTGGTTGACCTGAACTCTGTGTAGGTAGACCTTTGAACTTCTTCCCATGTATAGGAGATGAACTAGACTGACCCGGGCCCCTTTTCTGTTGTCTCTCTCTTCTAGTCTGCTCATTTATTCTTACTCTTTCAACTTTTATTATAGCTTCCACTAACTTGGTGAAGTCTGTGATTCCCAAGGCAGTGATCATGATTTTTATATTGTCATTTAATCCTTTTTCAAATCTCTTACACCTTTTAGCTTCATTAGGGACTATCTCCCTTCCGTAGCGGCTCAATCTGACAAATTCCTTTTCATACTCGGCCACTGTCAACTGTCTCTGCCTTAGGTTAATGAATTCCCTTCTTCTCTCTTCTAGGTATACACTACCCACATATTTCTTCTTGAATTCGGAGAGGAATAAGTCCCAAGTTATTACTTCTGGCTTTACTTCACTGGACACCGTATCCCACCATTCATATGCATCATCTTGCAACAGAGATACAGCAGCTTCTAGATTTTGTTGAGGAGTGCAATGGAGTTGTTTTAAAACTCTGCCTATTCTATTCAACCAATTTTCGGCTGCAACAGAATCATCTTCTCTCTTGCCAAAGAAGTCCACTGCTCCAAATTTTCTCAATTTTTCCAAGTGTGATTTCGGTTGTGGAGGTGGTGGTGGTGGTGGCATTACCCCAGCCATTTGTTTGAAGAATTCGGCCATTTGCTAGAACACGGCCTGTGGAGGTTGAGCAGTCTCTGATGGAGCTGGCAGAGCAGGTTCTCCCCTACCCCTAGTCTCAGCTGGTGCAGGTGGAGCATGACTCTCCACTTCCTCCTCAACTGCCCTCTGAGATGTGGGGTCCATATCCTATTCAAAACAATAAAGACAAACAAATCTACATTAGTGTCACCTCGACTCTTACAAATGCAATGCATGGTATGGACTCGATCTAGGCCCAAAAACGCCTAAACCGTGCTCTGATACCACTAAATGTGACACCCCTTACCCGTCTACAGTATATCCGAGTAAGATATGTCACACAATGTACCGGAACACTCTATTTTATCCCAATCATTTTTATTCTTCCTTAGTTTATTTTTATCATAGTTTTGAATATAATTTGTGAAATATAATTCATTTAAGTCATTTATTAAAATTATAATTTATTTGAGGTTCCAAAAATTTTATAGAAAATCCGGCAGAGTACAGGCTAAAAATGGAGAAAACAGTTCTTCGGAACCTGTGAAAAACACTTCCAATAATCATTTCCAATCATTCTCAAACTCCAATAATCATCAAAATCTCAATATTTTTCAACAACATTTCCATTTCTCAATCATTCATTTCTCATGGTATTCATATATAAGCAATAAATAAATACTCAATTTTTCATTCATAAATACAATTTTCACTATCTACATTAACATCAAAATACATGCCATAAATCTCAATTACACATGAGGAAATAAAAGTTAGTTACAAAACATCAAAATGAAACCTAGTGTCCTACCAATGCACTGAAGATGTTGAGGTGACACAGACACTATGCAGAGCTGCAGAAGGTCTCACCCAGTCTGTGGTCTACTGGGCTCTCAGTCTGTATCTCCAGAACCTACGGTGGCAAAAGCAACGCGCTAAGCAATAATGCTTACTGGTGCCAATAATAAAATAAAAAGAAATAACAGAAAATAAATATGCAGTGAATGTATCGATGTCTCATTGCAAATAAATTTTCGTTGAGTATTTGTAGTCTTACTTATTTTGTACTTGTTATATTCATTATTCATTAAATTTATCCACTTTCATTTTTGGTTGCCCAAGTAACCTATACTAGACGACTGGACTGGATAAGCGGGTAAACTGGCACTGGGTATCAAGTACTTCGAGCCGTCACACCATCGGTCACATATGTGTCTCCCGGTGTGCAATAGAACAGCTAATAAGCTGTAATAACATTAGGCATAAGGCCAAGTCTCAACACAATGTCAGAATGGCTAAAAGCCATGAAATCACAGAATGGCATAATGCCATGTGCAGTACTGCTAACTGAACCCTATTGACATGCCAAGCTATCCAAACCAATCTTGTTAGGTATATTAGGGCATTTCACACTTTTAAGTTTCACAATTTTTAGAATTTAAGTTTTAGTATTACTATTCTATTCATTGGTCAACAAAAATGTTGACTTTTGCATAGGCAATAGGTACATTGGTTTTAATCTCATCAACATACCACATTTTGCATTCAAAATTTGTTGGTATTGGTTGCCAATACCATTTCTAAGCTTAATGTTAGTTGGGCAGAATTTTCAGTTTTTATGCCTTGATTTACTATTCCATTGGTCGATTTTGCAATGGGAATTTGGCAAAATAATAAACATGAAAGTTGTTCCTTATTTTGTCTAGTTGAATTTCCTTTTTTGAATCACTCCATTTGGAGTTTTTTAGCTCAAGTTATGGTCCAAAAACCACAACTGGCCGGATTGAAATTTTTCTAGACTAATCATATCTACAATGCAGTGAACAGTGATTTCAACTCACTTGTTGGATAGGTTCTGGTCATAATTTGGGTTAGGTTTCTTCATGAAAGTTGTTGGTCTATATCTCATCTTGTTGTGGGTAAAATTTCAGGTCAATTGGACCATTCTACACTGAGTTGTGGCTAAATAACCAAATACTATTCATTTGGTCATTCTGTAGAAATAGACTGCAGGTCACCCGGATTGGAGCAAACTTTTGGTCCACTTGGTTTGGTCTTATGGGCATGGTTTCTTCACCAAAGTTGTGCCATTTTGTGTCTAGTTTCATGTACAATTGGTCAAACACCAATTGAACCTATACAATTCAAGTTATGGCTGCCCAAACCTGCTGGACTCATGTCCAATTCTGCAGGTCACCTAGGGCAGCCACACTAAACCTAAATCCCATCACTAAACAGACTTCATTTCTTTTTTACCAATAACCAAATGGTCACTAATTGACCATTAAAACTCACTTTCATCATTATATAATCAAAGTCTCAATTTCATGCTCAAACCCTAACTCCAACAACTAAAATTTTCATACACATACAATTCATGGTTTACAACACCAAAATCATGTTCAATGGCAGCCATACACAAAATTTTTAGAAGAATTTGACACTAACCTTGACTTAGGCAGTTTCCAAAGCTTTACAACTTCACTTTCTTCCTTTCTTTTTGTTGTCCAAAGCTTGTTCTAGGTGTAAGGATGAGTTTTTATGAAGGGAGACTAGGGTTTTGAGGTGGTTTGGAGGGTGATTTCAAACTCACCTTAAGCTTTCATGGTGGTTGGGGTGGGAAAGGGTGACGCCTGGTTTATCTTGATGAAGAAAGTAGATGGTTTTTGTTTATTTTTTTACCTCCTTTTACCTCTTTTTATTTGTTTTAAGTGGCTTGGTTAAATGTGATTGGTGGAGAAGGGTTTAATGACATCATATGATGTCAAAATTGGCATATTCTTTCATTTTCTTTTCCTTTCTTCTCTACTCATTTTCAATTTAATTTTTAGCAATATTTATTCATATTTTATGTCATAATAATTATTTAATTAACTGGACAAGTCGGTCAAAAATCATCTTTGAAGACGAAATGACCAAAATGTCATCCGTTTGGCTTATTGAGCCAAAATTGTCTGCACCGATTGAAAAATTTTTATAAGCATTTCCTTGGCATTTTAATGCCATAGAAACCTCAATTGTTACACCCAACTCCCCTGTAAGATGTAACATGATCCCGTAGTACACCTAATGAATTACCGTACTTCGCCTACCGATAACCCATTAGATATACTGCAAGGGATTTTAAAACAATTTTCGTGAAATTTAAATCGTCGATTAAAATCTGGTGTTATAAAATTTTTTTCAAAATTTCGGCAAAGTGCTGGCTGTATTTTGAGAAAATAGTTCTTCAATCCTGCAAAAGAAAATGCTCCCAATATGTTTTCTCAAATACAACTTCAATAACTTCATTTCAATTCACAATTCAATTCTCAATAAACAATCAATTCATTTTCAAACTAATCTCATCATAAAGAAACATTTCATTGATTACAAGACTCAAAATTTATAATACAAAACTATTCAAGTAAATGAAATCTGAAATTTATATTTACAATAATTTACCTTTAATTACACACCAAAATATTTTACAAGAGTTTTTATACAACTGCTCAAATAATTTACATACATATTATTACATGCTTACATCAAAACCGATGTACATGGGTATACCTATGATATACCTAGAGCTGATCTGAATGTGTCTTCCAAGAAACTTACTCACTGCTCTATGCTCTTCTTACCTGCGACAGCATACAAAGCTATCACTGAGTGGTGAACTCAGTGGTGCACAACTATAATTTAAGACATAGTACAATATACATTGATGAATTTTACAGCAAATAATTTGGAAATCTGAATAATCATCAAATTCCAAAACTCAAAATATTCATTGCCAATAATGTAAATCATTTGTATAAAATGACTTTGATCACGAAATTCAATTTATCAAATCATGACTAACCATTTAAGGTAGTTCCAATAAAATCAATTATACATAAATCATAACTGAAATCACAATTCTTTACTGTTCAAAAACATTATGTGTCTCAAAAACCATGTTGTATCTCAAAAACCATGTTGTATCTCAAAAATCATGCTGTATCTCAAAAATCATTCCTTATCTCAAAAATCATTCTTTATCTCAAAAATCATTCTTTATCTCACTAACTATGAAGACTAATCCGAAAGGGCCATATTCGATGTGATTTTAACTCCCTATGGTCGGGGAGGTCGAATCAGATTCTAACTCTCTATGGTCGGGGAGGTCGAATCATCGTGCACAGTACACACCACAATAATGAATCTTCTGCAAGGGCCATAACGATAAAATAAACTTCGATCTAACCTCAAATCAGAGGAAAATCTAAGACTGTGCACGTACCATGGTAATCAAAACACAACTAACTCCATTGTCTTCTCAACAAATGAGAGAGACGGGTAATAATCTAGTCAAGCATCTATAGTGAGATATAAAACAATATCACAATCCTTTTAGTGAGCATAAATCACAATATAATTCGATTCAAATTCAATTCCAATATCCAATAATTTTTATGCTCATCACAATTCAAATAATAAATTTGCATTTTTCCATGAAAATTACCATCACAATTCAAAACATGTTCTATCACAATTTTCCAAAACATAATTTATTCAATCCAGAACAATGCTTAATACTTGTGGAAATACCATTTCACAAAGCTAAATTCATACATACTATAACAATTTCAATAATCATTGAAATAAATCCAATGCTTGTTGAACATAATACATAAGAAAAATATGTCATTTAATCATATGAAATATTCAAAACAAAATCAGTTAAAAAACTAGTTGTGCACAAACCTCTGATAACTGTCTCTTGACTCTGACTCAGTATTTCCTTCCCCTTCCCTAAGTCTTTGCTAACTGAGTGAAGGAACGGAAGCGTGAAAAACACAAGTTTATACGATTGAATTCAAAAATTTTCACCTAGGGTCACATGCATCATGCAAGATTTATTTTTATCCATTTGATTTCAATGATAAACAACATATTAAAACTCTTTTAATATGTTTTTGGATCTATATTTGCCATTTAAGATTTTAAAAATTAATCAGATTAATTTTAGAACCCTAGATTAAATCAAGAACGATTACACTAACCTCTTGATGCACTGCAGTGTGTCTGCGCCTTTGAGATTCGTCTTCAGGACACCAGATGTTGTCCCTCTAGCTTGTCCACACCAAGAACACCTATGGCAGCCCTTGAATAGCTTCTAAAGCTTTTTCTATTAATTAGAAAATCAAGTTCTGCCTTTTAAGAGATTAAAGATGTAAACAGGACACTAGAAACAATTTCTAGTGTTCTTAATTCAAGAGATTGATGGCTAATCTCTTTGAATTGATAAGAGATGAAGAAGAAGAGATGAAAACCCTCAAAGTGGCGTGACAAAGGAGTGTGGCTGCTGGTTGTGTTTTATTTTCTCATAACAACACTTAAATAGCTAGGTTAACACATTAAACCCTTGCCACATGTCACCCTTTGATTAGCTCTAGGTTTAAGTGACCCAATCACATTGTGCCAAGTGTCAAACCTATATTTAATCTTGATTTTAATCATCTTACATGATTAAAAAACATTTGGCAAGCTTATGTGTAATCCCATGTGTCACCATCTCATGGTGCCACGTGTCACACTGCAAAATGACCAAAATGCCCCTGTGTCTTAATTTTGAGTTCTTAACCCAAAATAATTATTTTCTTCTTCTAATTAATTTATATCAAATATAAATTAATTAATTAATCTCTATTAATTAATTTCTCATTAATTAAATTCATATTTAAATGCTTTAAATATAAATTTAACTTATATTATACATCCAATAATCTAGATTTGGTTTCAAGTCATGCTAGGCACTTTGCAATCCAATTGCAAACCAAACTTATTTAATTAATCAATTAAACTCTTTAATTAATTAATTAAATCATATTTAAATAGGTGATAACTTGTGTATGTGTGTGACTTACTAGGCTCATCACTAATTGGCAATGAGACATGATATCAACTCTTAATATCATTAGAACTCTTTCTTACCATAAATGATTTCTCTAAATCATTTTATGAACCTCATAGACCATGGTTAACACCTAGCATAGCATGCCATGGCCACCCAATTAGTAATAAGGTTTACCTTAAATGAACCTATAATCATATGTTACCATGCACTAGAATCTCTCTGTTACAAAATCCCAACTCAAGCTGGAGTCATGGTTTATGTCAAACTCCATTTGCTATGAATATTATGTTCTCTTTTAATTCCAATTCTTAATTAAAAAGATTTTCTCATCAGAAACTCTTTTCTGAATAAATCTATCTGTCCTGGCCAGGAACTTGAAACATCAAGAACAATTAAATGAACATAGGATTTTATCTCTATTTACTTAGAGGAACAGATTCCATCTTGATCAACACCTACCTCCATATATAACTAGTAGGAGCCAACACATGCCCATATACCCATACACAGTACAAGTATGAAAGCAGTATCAAACTCAAACTACCTATATATAAGATAACTGTGCTATCTCAGGTCTAAAGATTATATGCACTGATATGATTTATGACAAAACATTAACAAGAGTAAACTCCATGTGCTTGTCATAAGTGTCACTGGTTCGGCCTACATATCATTTATAAGTGCCTATCATGTTTGTCATATGGCATGAGACTCACCATTCCATCTTATTTATATCTCATATAAATAACTTGGGAACAAACATGAATACAATCTTTCTGGATAAGTCATGTCCTTATTATGAAGTATCCTCGATTGTGAACCTATTTATGATACTTTGTGCTAGAAATATTGTCACTCATATTCTTAACAACTTAAGAATAATATTTCTAACAAAATATCAATGGACCTTTTCTATTACACATAAATATATTATGTAAACGGAAAAGTGGAAATGCCTTTTATTAATAAAAATATATACAAGATACATACAATATGATATGCTCTAGGGCATACTACTAACACTGAGAAACACAATTTTGAAGTGTTTCAGTACTCATTTAAACTGTCTCTAAGAATAAGGTTCAATAATTAATTTATCGAATTCTATTATTTCCTTAGTCAACCTAATATGTCGACCCTCGATGCGTTCTAGGTAACTTAGGTTTTAATGTTACTAATATGTCACATTCAATAGTCTTTTAGGGTTGGTACATGTTACCAAATTCATTTCCATGTATCTTGCATTTTCTTGCAATTTGCTAGATTCTGGGATACTAGTTTGACCTAGCCGGACGACCTAGTTCCCTCGGTTTTCGGATTTTGATCAAAACTACAAACTTGTAGATCTATGTCTTATTGCACGCGGAGCAAAATTTCAGGTCATTCTGAGTTATGTAGACCAAGTTATGGTCATTTTACTATTGCTGGTCAAATTGCATCAAAATTGGTCACTTTAGGTAATTTTAGGTTCAGCCAGTTTTTGGACCCGAACTTGTGCAAGCTGTTTAACTTGCTTATGGTCATTTTTGGGCTTTGGTGTCTTTATAAGACTTGTAGATATAGGTCTTAACTATTCATGGTCAAAATTTCAGGTCAATTGGACCTGTTGTGAGTGAGTTATGGCCAAAACACTAACTGCTGCCCAAATGGTAAATTTTCAGGCCTTAATTGCACTAATCCGGATTTGGTCATTTTTCAAGCTACCTTACAAGTAGAATTTTGGCAAGCTTCCTTCATGAAAGTTGGCAAATTTTGTGCCTAGTTTCACCTCCAACTAGTCTCATACCAATTAGAGTCACCAATTGTCACTTAATGTTCAATTTACCTACTGCCTTCACAACACAGAATCTGCACACAAATAACACTTCCAAATGACATTTCTCCTCCTTCCCAAAACTACCAACATACATTCATAACACTTCTATATCATGAAGGAACGGAAGCGTGAAAAACACAAGATTATACCATTGAATTCAAAAATTTTCACCTAGGGTCACAAGCACCATGCAAGATTTATTTTTATCTATTTGATTTCAATGATAAACAACATATTAAAACTCTTTTAATATGTTTTTTGGATCTGTATTTACCATTTAAGATTTTAAAATTAATCAGATTAATTTTAGAACCCTAGATTAAATCAAGAACGATTACACTAACCTCTTGATGTGCCGCAATGTTCTGCGCTTTGAGATTCGTATTCATGACACCAGATGTTGTCCCTCTAGCTTGTCCACACCAAGAACACCTATGGCAGCCCTTGAACAGCTTCTAAAGCCTTTTCTATTAATTAGAAATTCAAGTTCTGCCTTTTAAGAGATTAGAGATGCAAACAGGACACTAGAAACAATTTCTAGTGTTCTTAATTCAAGAGATTGATGGCTAATCTCTTTGAATTGATGAGAGATGAAGAGAAATAGCTGGAGAGGCTCAAAGTGGCGTGACAATTGAGAGGAGAGGCTGCTGGTTATGTTTTCCTTTCATAACCACACTTAAATAGCTAGGTTAAGACATTAAACCCTAGCCACATGTCACCTTTGATTATCTCTAGGTTTAAGTGACCCAATCACATTGTGCCAAGTGTCAAACCTATATTTAATCTTGATTTTAATCATCTTACATGATTATAAAAACATTTGGCAAGCTTATGTGTTATGCCATGTGTCACCATCTCATGGTGCCACGTGTCACAACTGTGAAATGACCAAAATGCCCTCGTGTCTTAATTTTGAGTTCTTAACCCAAAATAATTATTTTCTTCTTCTAATTAATTTATATCAAATATAAATTAATTAATTAATCTCTATTAATTAATTTCTCATCAATTAAATTCATATTTAAACACTTTAAATATAAATTTAATTTATACTACACATCTAATAATCTAGATTTGGTTTCAAGTCATGCTAGGGACTTTGCAATTTAATTGCAAACCAAATCTATTTAATTAATCAATTAAACTCTTTAATTAATTAATTAAATCATATTTAAATAGGTGATAACTTGTGTATGTGTGTGACTTACTAGGCTCATCACTAATTGGCAATGAGACATGATATCAACTCTTAATATCATCAGAACTCTTTCTTACCATAAATGATTTCTCTAAATCATTTTATGAACCTCATAGACCATGGTTAACACCTAGCATAGCATGCCATGGCCACCCAATTAGTAATAAGGTTTACCTTAAATGAACCTATAATCATATGTTACCATGCACTAGAATCTCTCTTACAAAATCCCAACTCAAGCCGAGTCATGGTTTATGTCAAACTCCATTTGCTATGAATATTATGTTCTCTTTTAATTCCAGTTCTTGATTAAAAGATTTTTCTCATCGTAAACTCTTTTACGAATAAATCTATCTGTCTGCCAGAACTTGAAACATCAAGAACAATTAAATGAACATAGGATTTTAACTCTATTTACTTAGAGGAACAGATTCCATCTTGATCAACACCTACCTCCATATATAACTAGTAGAAGCCAACACATGCCCATATACCCATACATAGTACACGTATGAAAGCGAGATCAAACTCAAACTACCTATATACAAGATAACTGTTATCTAAGGTCTAAAGATTATATGCATCGATATGATTTATGACAAAACATTGACAAGAGTAAACTCCATGTGCTTGTCATAAGTGTCACTGGTTCGGCCTACTTATCATTTGTAAGTGCCTATCATGTTTGTTATATGGCATGAGACTCACCATTCCATCTTATTTATATCTCATATAAATAACTTGGGAACAAACATGAATACAATCTTTCTGGATAAGTCATGTCCTTATTATGAAGTATCCTCGATTGTGAACCTATTTATGATACTTCGTGCTAGAAATATTGTCACTCATATTCTTAACAACTTAAGAATAATATTTCTAACAAAATATCAATGGACCTTTTCTATTACACATAAATATATTATGTAAACGGAAAAGTGGAAATGCCTTTATTAATAAAAATATGTACAAGATACATACTAAATGATATGCTCTAGGGCATATTACTAACAATCTCCCACTAGCACTAGAGCCATTCATTACAATACCTTAGACCCATCTTCTCAAGAAGTCGGTCTAACTGAACTTGTGACAAAAGCTTAGTGAATGGATCAGCTAAATTTTTTAGCTGATGTTATTTTTCTGCATGGCTATATCGCCTTGCCCAACTATATCCCTGATAATATGGTAGTGCCTTTCTATGTGTTTGGATTTTGGGTGAGACCTTAGTTCCTTAGCCTGCATGATCGCTCCATTGTTGTCACAGTAGTGGAACCGCTGACTTAATGGAAGGAACTACTATAACTTCACGAACTTCTTTATCCAAATAGCTTTCCTTTGCAAGATCTCGATGCAAGAATATACTCGTGCTCGTGAGTGGAATCTGCGATGCGTGCTCGCTTGGAACTCTTCCAACCGATCGCACCTCCATTACAAATGAAAAAATATCAAGAGGTAGACTTTCTATCATCGATATCCGATTGGAAATCGAATCGATAACCATCCAATTGCAAGTCTCCACCTCCATAAATCAAGAATAAATCCTTAGTTCTTCTTAAGTACTCAAGAATATTCTTGACAGCTATCCAGTGTTCCAAACCTGGATTGGATTGATACCTGCTAGTCAAACTAATAAAGATATGCGATATCAGGCCTAGTACACAACATTGCATACATAAAACTTCCAATAGCCAAAGCATATGGAATCCTGGCCATCTTATCTCTTTCTTCAGGTGTCTTTGGAGACATCTCTTTAGAAAGGTGGATACCATGTCTCACTGGTAACAATCCTCTCTTGGAATCAAGCATGTTAAACCTCTTTAACACCTTTTCCAAGTATAGACTTTGTGATAAACCAATTATTCTTTTCGCTCTATCTCTATAGATGCGAATCCCAAGAATATAGGTTGCCTCCCCTAAGTCTTTCATGGAGAATGTATTTGACAACCATACCTTTATAGTCAACATACCCGTATCATTACCCATCAACGATGTCATCCGCATATAAGACAAGGAAAGTGATAGCACTGTCACTAACCTTCTTATATACACATGGCTCATCCTCATTTTTGATAAAACCAAAAGATTTAATGGCTTCATCAAAACGGATGTTCCAACTCCTCGAAGCTTGTTTCAACCCATAAATGGATCGCTTTAGCTTGCATACCTTGGAACCATCTTGGGATTAAAATCCCTTAGGTTGTTCCATGAAAATGTTTTCTTCAATGTATCCATTGAGAAAAGTCGCTTTGACATCCATCCGCCAAATCTCATAATCATAGTATGCACTATTGCTAATAAAATCCTAATTGATTTAAGCATGGCAACAAAGTAGAAAGTCTCCTCATAGTCTATTCCTTGCCTTTGGCGAAACCCTTCGCTACTAGCATTGACTTATAGGTCTCTACCTTTCCATCAGAACCAATTTTCTTCATAAAAACCCATTTGTTCCCTTTAGGTACAATACATTCTTGTGTGTCAACAAGATCCCAAACTTGATTCTTATACATGGAATCAATCTCGGATTTCATAGCATCAATCCATTTTGAAGAGTCTATATCTGATATAGCTTCTTCATAGGTAAGTGGATCATCTCCATGATCTACTTCTTCATGAGTAGACAACTCTTGTTCTTCTTCATGAAGAAAACCATATCTCACTGGTGGGTGAGATACCCTGGTTGTTCTACGAGGAACAGCTGTAGATGTTTCATCAACGGGTATAGGTTGACTAGATGGATCTATATCCATCTGATCTATTGGTTGGTCAGAATTCTCCAATTCTAACACTATTTGCCTTCCTTTGCCTCCTTCTTGAACAAACTGTTGTTCAAGAATGTAGCATCTCTACTTATCACAACCTTTTGTGAAGTAGGCAAATAAAAATAATATCCAAAACTATCTTTTGGATATCCAACAAATCAACCTTTTTCTGATCTGGTCTCCAATTTATCAGTGTTCAGCTTTTTGATATAAGCTGGACAACCCTAAATCTTAACATGCTTAAGACTTGGTTTTCTTCCATGCCATATCTCATAAGGTGTGGAAGAAACTGATTTTGATGGAATCCTATTCAGAATATATAAAGCTGATTCTAATGCAAATCCCCAAAAGGAGATTGGCATATCAGTATAGCTCATCATACTACGTACCATATCCAATAGGGTACGATTTCTCCTTCGATACACCATTCGGTTGTGGCGTTCTGGAGGAGTCACCGAGAAACAATGCCATGCTCTCTCAAGTATTCATCAAATTCGAAGACTCAAATATTCACCTCCACGATCTGATCGAAGAGCTTTAATATTTTTTCCTGTTTGATTTTCTACTTCAGATTTAAATTCTTTGAACTTTTCAAAGGATTCATGTTTGTATTTCATCAAATACAAATACCCAAACCTTGATTTATCATCAGTAAAGGTAATAAAATAATGAAAGCCCCCTCTAGCCATTTCTTTAAATGGACCACATACATCACTATGTATTAGCTCCAAAATATTTTCAGCTCTTAGCCCTTGTCCAACAAAGGGTGATTTAGTCATTTTGCCCTGAAGGCAAGATTCACAAGTTGGAGTAGGCTCAGAGCCCAATGAGGATAGAATCCCCATTTTCTCCAGTTTTGCAATCCTATCTTCTGCAACATGACATAACCTTAAGTGCCAAATATATTTTGAACCTGAGTTGGTTTTCACCATGGCATTGCATTCATTTAGATTGCTATACTCTGGCCAGTGGAAACACTTTCTTACTGGCAATGGAAACACTTTCCTGTTGGCAGTGGAAACGCTTTCCTTTGCCTTTGTCAGCTTTGGTCTTCCTTTTCTGTTTAGCTATTTTCTTGGAAGGACCAGGAATCTGAGGTTTCTTTTTCTTATTGCCCTTCTTCTTGTTGGACTTTCCAGCAGAAGAAGATGCAACCAAAGCTACCTCTTTTCCTTTATTGCCTGGCATATTCTTTTGGGCAATAACCAGCATGTTGAGTAATTCAGCTAAGGTGCATTCCTGTTTAGTCATATGGAAATTTGTCACAAAATTCCCAAAAGACTCAGGAAGGGACTGAAGGATCAAATCCGTTTGTAGTTGGAAATCCATGTTGAAGTCAAGATGTTCCAACTGCTCAATCAGCCGAATCATCTTGTGGACATGATCCCCAACATTCTGTCCCTCAGACATCCTCATACGGAATAGCTGTCTAGATATCTCATACCTAGCATTCCTGCTGTGCTCACCATACAACTCTTGTAGGTGAAGGAGGATCTCACTCGCACTCTGCATGTTCTCATGTTGCTTCTGTAGCTTATTACTCATAGAAGCAAGCATGTAACACTTAGCTCTCATATCATGCTCCTTCCACTTGTCCAAAGTTTCATGTTCCTCTTAAGTGGCCTCTGGAGGTAAGGGACCAGGAACATTTGAATCTAGAACATATCCTATATGTTCAAGGTTCAAGATAAGTTTCAAATTTCTTAGCCAATCAGACAGATTAGGTCTTGTCAACCTATTGCGATCAAGTATGCTTGCAAGGATATTGGATGGTGGTGGTTGTTCTGTGCTCATTATTATCAGAAAATTAATTGCAGAAATAACCAGATTAATTAGTAAATGTATCATGTAATTAACCAAATATGATTATGGTCTTTTAATCAAATTGGTCCTCCCACTAACTTGGCGAATCCTACACTTCCAAAGTAGAAAACAGAAATCCTAGTTGGATGGATTTCTAGTGGGTGATTGAATTCTTATAATTTTATTGATCATCCTCAGGTACATCCATTATTGGAATTACAATAAACTATAAGTGAGCAACTCCTTGCCCATCACATCTCATGTGAGGTTCAATCCTTTACCTAGCCCCTAATGCTCAAAATCTCAGGTACATCCATTATTGACTTATCTTGCATTAGTTAAGTTGATCCCATTGAGCCAGTAATTATGCAAATAATTTTAATGTCCTCAGGTACATCCAATATTGGCCACCAAACCATTTACATATTTACAACATCTCATGCTTAACAATTATTCTTAAGAAAATCTCTTAAATTAATTGCATCTCATGCAACTATTTAAAATTTCTTAAAATAATTGCCCCAATGGAGGGCTTATGTTATAATTACTTTAATTATAGCATTTCCAACTTAATCATTTGTTTGGAAGATTTTATAGCCATCCTAATTACTATTAAGGTCTCACTTTGCACATTATCCATTTAGCATGCATATATCATATAATTGCATACATTCCCATACATCTCATGCATTCATGGATAAGCAATAAATATGGTATGATCATGGACTTTCTAAGGGATTCAATTCTGAGCCACCAAGAATTGAATCAGGGCATTCCTAGGTGCATTTCATTCATTCATTTTACAAGAGTTACTGAAGGAGTACATAATCAACACTTGATCTTGAATTCCTCCCACTGGTCCCACCAATGCTCTTGACCTCCTTGAACTTCTTGCAATCCAATATTACATAGTAATCCTTGGCATACCAAGGCGAATTTACAAGAACTTAAATAAATGAAATTACAACCCAAAAATATTACAAACTTAATAATATATGCCCAAAATAAATTAAAATAAATTAATTTACAATCCCAAAGAAACATAAAAGAAATAAATCCAATCACATTGGTCTTTTATAGTCCATGATCATCCATCATGCATATCACTATTTAACAATTAAATAAAACATACATACTTATATTAAATTGAATATCCCATATTCAACTTAAAAATCCAGATTTGAATATGATTCAAATAAATTTAAAAATTCAGATTTGAATCTCATTCAAACAAATTTAAAAATTCAGATTTGAATCACATTCAAACAACTTCAAAAATTCAGATTTGAATCACATTCAAATATTTTTTAAAAAATCAGATTTGAATCACATTCAAATATTTTTTTAAAAAATCAGATCTGAATTTTATTGAATCAATTTTAAAAAATCAGATTTAAATATGATTCAAACAACTTTAAAAATTCAGATTTGAATCACATTCAAACAACTTTTAAAATTCAGATTTGAATCACATTCAAACATTTTTTTTTAAAATTCTGATTTGAATCATAATTTAATTGTGTGATTAAAAGAACTAATTAAACACTTTAATTAGTCAAAGAATAGGCCTTAGATCATACAACAATTGCAGAATTAAAAGCCAAACCTTGAACCACCCAAGGAACCATTGTTGCCGCCACCAATGGTGGCTTCACCATATGTGACGCCACATCTCATGATCCAACCAGCAATGAATCTCTTGATCTCATGATCAAACACACAATTAAATTATATAATCAACAATCTAAATGGCAAATATAGTGGCTCTGATACCAATTGAAGGAACGGAAGCGTGAAAAACACAAGATTATACCATTGAATTCAAAAATTTTCACCTAGGGTCACAAGCACCATGCAAGATTTATTTTTATCTATTTGATTTCAATGATAAACAACATATTAAAACTCTTTTAATATGTTTTTTGGATCTGTATTTACCATTTAAGATTTTAAAATTAATCAGATTAATTTTAGAACCCTAGATTAAATCAAGAACGATTACACTAACCTCTTGATGTGCTGCAGCGTGTCTGCGCCTTTGAGATTCGTCTTCAGGACACGTGATGTTGTGGCTATTGCTTGTACACAGCAAGAAAACCTATGGCAGCCCTTGAACAGCTTCTACAGACTTTTCTATTAATTAGAAATTCAAGTTCTGCCTTTTAAGAGATTAGAGCACTAGAAACAATTTCTAGTGTTCTTAATTCAAGAGATTGATGGCTAATCTCTTTGAATTGATGAGAGATGAAGAGAAATAGCTGGAGAGGCTCAAAGTGGCGTGACAATTGAGAGGAGAGGCTGCTGGTTATGTTTTCCTTTCATAACCACACTTAAATAGCTAGGTTAAGACATTAAACCCTAGCCACATGTCACCTTTTGATTAGCTCTAGGTTTAAGTGACCCAATCACATTGTGCCAAGTGTCAAACCTATATTTAATCTTGATTTTAATCATCTTACATGATTAAAAAACATTTGGCAAGCTTATGTGTTATGCCATGTGTCACCATCTCATGGTGCCACGTGTCTGCTTGTGAAATGACCAAAATGCCCTCGTGTCTTAATTTTGAGTTCTTAACCCAAAATAATTATTTTCTTCTTCTAATTAATTTATATCAAATATAAATTAATTAATTAATCTCTATTAATTAATTTCTCATCAATTAAATTCATATTTAAACACTTTAAATATAAATTTAATTTATACTACACATCTAATAATCTAGATTTGGTTTCAAGTCATGCTATGGACTTTGCAATTTAATTGCAAACCAAATCTATTTAATTAATCAATTAAACTCTTTAATTAATTAATTAAATCATATTTAAATAGGTGATAACTTGTGTATGTGTGTGACTTACTAGGCTCATCACTAATTGGCAATGAGACATGATATCAACTCTTAATATCATCAGAACTCTTTCTTACCATAAATGATTTCTCTAAATCATTTTATGAACCTCATAGACCATGGTTAACACCTAGCATAGCATGCCATGGCCACCCAATTAGTAATAAGGTTTACCTTAAATGAACCTATAATCATATGTTACCATGCACTAGAATCTCTCTGTTACAAAATCCCAACTCAAGCTGGAGTCATGGTTTATGTCAAACTCCATTTGCTATGAATATTATGTTCTCTTTTAATTCCAGTTCTTGATTAAAAGATTTTCTCATCGAAACTCTTTTACGAATAAATCTATCTGTCTGGCCAGAACTTGAAACATCAAGAACAATTAAATGAACATAGGATTTTAACTCTATTTACTTAGAGGAACAGATTCCATCTTGATCAACACCTACCTCCATATATAACTAGTAGGAGCCAACACATGCCCATATACCCATACATAGTACAAGTATTAAAGATATCAAACTCAAACTACCTATATACAAGATAAGCTGTGCTATCTCGTGTCTAAAGATTATATGCACTGATATGATTTATGACAAAACATTGACAAGAGTAAACTCCATGTGCTTGTCATAAGTGTCACTGGTTCGGCCTACTTATCATTTATAAGTGCCTATCATGTTTGTTATATGGCATGAGACTCACCATTCCATCTTATTTATATCTCATATAAATAACTTGGGAACAAACATGAATACAATCTTTCTGGATAAGTCATGTCCTTATTATGAAGTATCCTCGATTGTGAACCTATTTATGATACTTCGTGCTAGAAATATTGTCACTCATATTCTTAACAACTTAAGAATAATATTTCTAACAAAATATCAATGGACCTTTTCTATTACACATAAATATATTATGTAAACGGAAAAGTGGAAATGCCTTTATTAATAAAAATATGTACAAGATACATACTAAATGATATGCTCTAGGGCATATTACTAACATATCATTCATCAAATCTCAAACATGTCCATTTGGACAGAATATACAAGTCTTAAAAATACAATACACAACCTTAGTTTCAAAAGTCAAAATCAACATCTTACACATGAAATTACTTAGCTAATACATATATTTCAATTAGCAACATACAATACACTTTTACTAATCCAATCAATACCATAATTTACTGATTAATTTCATGAAACTACCAACCTTCTAAGCTCATCAAGGCTGCCAGAATTTTTCACTTGTCCAAGGTCTTCCACAATTACTCAAATCCTACCTCAAAACATCAACATTTAACATACTCATGAAATAATCTTTTTAACTCATGCAATACCTTAATTTACATCACAAAACACTGTTTTTACCCATGAATAAATCAAAGTCTAAATTCTTCCTTGGCTGCCAAAAATTGTACACATCAATAACCCATTAAAATCTTCCAATTTCTTCACCATTCATCTCATTTCAACCTTAGTATAAAGTTTAATCAAGTGAGGTATGGAAAACTAGCACTAACCTTTTGTGGAGCTTGATCAAAACTCACCAATCTTGCTTCCTTTTGCTGCCTAAATACTGCCCAAGCTATGTAGTGTAACTTTAATGAAGAACAAGTGAAGAAATTATGGCTTGAAATGGTGGATTGGAGTTCATGCATGGTGGGTGGCCATGGAGTCTTAAGGAGAGAAAATCAAATTCGGCAAGGTTGCTTGGAATGAAGAAATGAGGTGGTTTTTGGTAATGAAATCTGTCTACTTAGGTATTTATACACTCCACTAATTGAGATTAATAAATATAATATGTGCCACTAGCATTAGGTTAACATTATAATAATTAAACTTATGAATATCTCAATTATTTCCCCATAATTCCTTTAATTGCATTATGTGTAAAATTTCTTATTTTCATGACATTTTCAAAATATTTGTATCACTTATTTTTAATGGAAATTTAGGTCAAAAGGCAACTCGGGGTGTTAAATGACCACAATGCCCTTGTTCGAGTTGCATTCCCGATTTTTCGGTAACACTGGGTTTTGTCTGTTTTTCGATTTCTCACTTTTCTTTGTACTAATTAATTAATTTTTCTTTGATATTTCTAATGATATTTATACTTCAATAGGTGTCTATCTAAGTCCTAAAAATATTTTCCAGGGTTCCCCGCGGTCCAGGGCTAGTCAATAGTCCACGCCGCGACTTCTCGGTGCGGTCACCCATCGCTAGGGTTCTCGGCTCGCTTAACTTGGCTACATTTCTTTGCTATTAATTTTTCCTTTGTTTTTCTTGTATTTTCTTTTCTTGTATTTCATTATTTTATGTCTCCTCACTTATATCAAAGTGTAGTTCTAGGCATCCTAGCTGTCCGAACAATACTGGTCACCGGAATAGTAGAACACACTACCGAAAATAGGGGTGTTACAATTCTCCCCCCTTTAAAATAAATTTCGTCTCGAAATTTAACCTGGCATTAGTCTCTAAATAGTTGTGGGTGTTGTCTCCTCATATCCTCTTCATGTTCCCAAGTAGCTTCCTAGCCTGAATGATGGTTCCACAGTACTTTAACCAGGTGTATCTGTTTGTTCCTCAGCTGCTTCACCTCATACACCAGAATTTCTATGGGTTCTTCCTCATAGGAGAGGTCTGGATTTACCTCAATCTCTTCAACTGATAGTACATGAGATGGGTCTGATCTGTACCTCCTTAACATGGACACATGGAAGACACTGTGTATCCTTGCTAACTCTGGAGCTAATGCTAACCGATATGCCAAAGGACCTACTCTTTCCAGAACCTCATATGGTCCGATGAAACAAGGACTCAGTTTCCCCTTTCTGCCAAATCTCATAATTCTCTTCCAAGGAGAAACTTTGAGGAATACTTATCACCCACTGCATATTCAATATCTCATCTCTTCAGATCAACATAGGACTTCTGACGGTCTGATGTAGCCTTGAGTTTATCTCTGATCAATCTGATCTTTTCCTCTGTCTGCTGAATAATTTCTGGCCCAATCATCTTCCTTTCACCTACTTCATCCCAACATAAGGGAGTTCGGCACTTTCTGCCATACAAAGCTTCATATAGAGGCATCCCATTGCTTGATTGGTAGCTGTTGTTATAAGCAAACTCAATCAAAGGCAAGTGTGTATCCCAACTACCTTCAAACTCAATCACACAAGCCTGTAGCATAACCTCCAATATCTGAATAACCCTTTCAGACTGGCCATCTGTCTGTGGGTGGAATGTTGTGCTAAAGTTCAATCTACTTCTTAGGGCTCTCTAAGGACTACCCCAGAATCTAGGAGTGAGCCTAGGATCTCTGTCAGATGCAATCGATACTGGCACTCCATGCAATTTTACAATTTCATATATATATAATCTGGCCAATCTTTCTAGGCTATGGTCTATCCGGACTGGCAAAAAGTGAGCAGACTTGGTTAGTCTGATAACTATGACCTATACTGCATCTTGACTATTCTGTGTCTTCGAAAGTTTCATCACAAAATCCATAGTTATCCGTTCTCTTACTATGTTTCATAGGGTGTTATTTGTATGCTAGCTCGACACTTATTATTATATAAAAATTCTGTTAGTGGGAGGTATCTGTCCCATCTCCCTCGGATTCAAGGACAGAAGTTCTCAGTATATTCTCGAGGGTTTATTACATTTTACAGGTTATTATTATCATTTCATTTCATTATTTATAGAAACTCAATGAGTTTCAAAATTTACCTGAATCACTTATTTCGACTGTTCATCCGTCTAAGGATGAAAAGTCGTACTAATATCTCTAAGCTTATAGCAATTACTGTGGTACAGGTAATTCACATTAATGTAACCGAGTCACTGACTCTAGCTACCGTACAAGTGTAGTCGTTTGATAGGCTAGTTCTGAAGTTTTAAATTTCTTATTAGAATTTTCACATTTATTTCCAGAAATAGTACTTTATTCGGGCGCAACTGTATCAATTTATAGATTACTTACAAATATTCTTAATTTATTGTGTCACGAGGAAGCACGTAGGTCTACACAATAATCCTGTGTCGGTACTGTAATCTGTAGCTTATAATACAAACATCGAGAACATTATATAGTCACTACATTATAACCTCATGGACTAGGTTTTCTAACATCTTATCTTTCTCGAATCCACTAATATCCTAAACCGATTCTGATTACAATATCCATTAATAATTACTAACAGTAACATCTTTGCCCTCATCTAGAGCAATTCTATTACTGTAACTTACTTTTAGGTCCTCTTGCCTTACATTAAGTAGGCTCGCCAATTAGCTTTATATTTTATAGTATGTTAGAAAATACTTTTAGCTAACAATTCTTCCAAAATTAATATCAATCATACTTGTTATTGTAGTTTTGATCCTAAAAGACTAGTCACTAACGCATCAAAATTTATTCCCCTATAAAGGAATAGCAACAAAACATAGAATTCTAACACTAACATATAAATAAGTAGTGCTGGGATCAAATAATAACTCATTGTTTCCTTCAAAAATTAAGAACTTACCAGCAGCTACATCTGAAGTTTCTGCTCTTTCTCCTTGGCACATAGTGGACACTCTGACTGGTGCGCTACTATATTCGGGTCCATTCACTTTGTTATAGTGGTGAGGAGTACCAACTCTATCTTGACTCTGACTGACGATCTGTGAACTCTGAGGAGCAGATCGAGGTGGTCTAGTACAATCTCTAACAAAGTGTCCAAGCTTTCCACAATTGTAGCAGGCTCCAGAGGCCCTTCGACAAATACCTCCATGTAGCTTACCACAAATATGGCAAAAACGGGCAGAATAGGAACTTCTGGTTGTTCGACGACTAGATCTTGGTGTTCTCTGCCCTGATGATCCGCCTCTGTCATATCTCTGAGCTCGGGGTTCCTCAAATTCTTTTCTCTTCCCCAAATTACTGCTCGAGTTCTGACCCATAGGTTTCTCCCTCTTCTCCATTTCATGTTGCCTTTGTGGGGGTTGGGTTTGTGCTTGCGTTTGAGCTGATAGAGTATCAGCCATTTGTTGAAAGAAAGTGGCCATTTGCTGGGCCATTTGTGCAGTAATTTGTACCGATAAAACTGGTACAGTAGGGCCTTCGACACTTTGTAGAGCTGGGGCCTCAACTTGTACTTCTGCCATTATGGACTGTTCTATTGTCTCATTCCCCTCTTCCATATCTTTTCACAAGATTTTCTATTCATGTACAACCAACATAAGGAGATTCCTCTCCATTAGTTCATATTTATGATGTAAATGTACTATATGTTAGTAGTATGCCCTAGAGCATATCATTTAGTATGTATCTTGTACATATTTTTATTAATAAAAGGTATTTCCACTTTTCCGTTTACATAATATATTTATGTGTAATAGAAAAGGTCCATTGATATTTTGTTAGAAATATTATTCTTAAGTTGTTAAGAATATGAGTGACAATATTTCTAGCACAAAGTATCATAAATAGGTTCACAATCGAGGATACTTCATAATAAGGACATGACTTATCCAGAAAGATTGTATTCATGTTTGTTCCCAAGTTATTTATATGAGATATAAATAAGATGGAATGGGGAGTCTCATGCCATATAACAAACATGATAGGCATTTATAAATGATAAGTAAGCCGAACCAGTGACACTTATGACAAGCACATGGAGTTTACTCTTGTCAATGTTTTGTCATAAATCATATCAGTGCATATAATCTTTAGACCTGAGATAGCACAGTTATCTTGTATATAGGTAGTTTGAGTTTGATACTGCCTTCATACTTGTACTGTGTATGGGTATATGGGCATCTGTTGGCTCCCACTAGTTATATATGGAGGTAGGTGTTGATCAAGATGGAATCTGTTCCTCAAAGTAAATAGACATAAAATCCTATGTTCATTTAATTGTTCTTGATGTTTCAAGTTCCTGGCCAGGATAGATAGATTTATTCAGAAAAGAGTTTCTGATGAGAAAATCTTTTAATCAAGAACTGGAATTAAAAGAGAACATAATATTCATAGCAAATGGAGTTTGACATAAACCATGACTCCAGCTTGAGTTGGGATTTTGTAACAGAGAGATTCTAGTGCATGGTAACATATGATTATAGGTTCATTTAAGGTAAGCCTTATTACTAATTGGGTGGCCATGGCATGCTATGCTAGGTGTTAACCATGGTCTATGAGGTTCATAAAATGATTTAGAGAAATCATTTATAGTAAGAAAGAGTTATAATGATATTAAGAGTTGATATCATGTCTCATTGCCAATTAGTGATGAGCCTAGTAAGTCACACACATACACAAGTTATCACCTATTTAACTATGATTTAATTAATTAATTAAAGAGTATAATTGATTAATTAAATATATTTGGTTTGCAATTAAATTGCAAAGTCCCTAGCATGACTTGAAACCAAATCTAGATTATTGGATGTGTAGTATAAATTAAATTTACATTTTAAGTGTTTAAATATGAATTTAATTAATGAGAAATTAATTAATAGAGATTAATTAATTAATTTAAATTTGATATAAATTAATTAGAAGAAGAAAAATAATTATTTTGGGTTAAGAACTCAAAATTAAGACACAGGGGCATTTTGGTCATTTCACAGTGTGACACGTGGCACCATGAGATGGTGGCACATGGGATTGCACATAAGCTTGCCAAATATTTTTTAATCATGTAAGATGATTAAAATCAAGATTAAATATAGGTTTGACACTTGGCACAATGTGATTGGGTCACTTAAACCTAGAGCTAATCAAAGGGTGACATGTGGCAAGGGTTTAATGTGTTAACCTAGCTATTTAAGTGTTGTTATGAAAAAGAAAAGCAACCAGCAGCCACTCCTCTCCTTTGTCACGCCACTTTGAGGCTTTTCATCTATTCTTCTTCATCTCTCATCAATTCAAAGAGATTAGCCATCAATCTCTTGAATTAAGAACACTAGAAATTGTTTCTAGTGTCCTGTTTACATCTCTAATCTCTTAAAAGATAGAACTTAAATTTCTAATTAATAGAAAAAGCTTTAGAAGCTGTTCAAGGGCTGCCATAGGTGTTTTTGGTGTGGACAAGCTAGAGGGACAACATCTGGTGTCCTGAAGACGAATCTCAAAGGCGCAGACACGCTGCAGTGCATCAAGAGGTTAGTGTAATCGTTCTTGATTTAATCTAGTGTTCTAAAATTAATCTGATTAATTTTAAAATCTTAAATGGCAAATACAGATCCAAAAACATATTAAAAGAGTTTTAATATGTTGTTTATCATTGAAATCAAATATATAAAAATAAATCTTGCATGATGCATGTGACCCTAGGTGAAAATTTTTGAATTCAATGGCATAAACTTGTGTTTTTCACGCTTCCGTTCCTTTAATTGGTATCAGAGCCACTATATTTGCCATTTAGATTGTTGATTATATGATTTAATTGTGTGATTTGATCATGAGATGATTGATCCATTGCTGGTTGCAATGGATGTGTGGCGTCACACATGGTGAAGCCATCATTGGTGGCGGCAACAATGCTTCTTCAAGGTGGCGCAAGGTTTGCTTTTTAATTTACAATTGTTGTATGATCTAAAAACTCATCCTATGTCTAATTAAATTGTTTAATTAGAATTTTAATCACACAATTAAATTATAATTCAAATCAGAATTTTAAAAATTATTTGAATGTGATTCAAATCTGAATTTTAAAAGTTGTTTGAATGTGATTCAAATCTGAATTTTTAAAGTTGTTTGAATGTGATTTAAATCTAAATTTTTAAATTTGTTTGAATGAGATTCAAATCTGAATTTTTAAATTTATTTGAATCATATTCAAATCTGGATTTTTAAGTTGAATATGAGATATTCAATTTAATTTAAGTATGTATGTTTTATTTAATTGTTAAATAGTGATATGCATGATGGATGATCATGGACTATAAAAGACCAATGTGATTGGATTTATTTCTTTTATGTTTCTTTGGGATTGTAAATTAATTAATTTATTTAAATTTATTTTGAGCATGTATTATTAAGTTTGTAATAATTTTTGGGTTGTAATTTCATTTATTTAAGTTCTTGTAAATTCGCCTTGGTATGCCAAGGATTACCATGTAATATTGGATTGCAAGAAGTTCAAGGAGGTCAAGAGCATTGATGGGACCAGTGGGAGGAATTCAAGATCAAGTGTTGATTATGTACTCCTTCAGCAACTCTTGTAAAATGAATGAATGAATGAAATGCACCTAGGAATGCCCTGATTCAATTCTTGGTGGCTTAGAATTGAATCCCTTAGAAAGTCCATGATCATACCATATTTATTGCTTATCCATGAATGCATGAGATGTATGGGAATGTATGCTATTATATGATATATGCATGCTAATTCGATAATGTGCAAAGTGAGACCTTAATAGAAATTAGAATGCCCATAAAATCTTCCAAACAAATGATTAAGTTGGAAATGCTATAATTAAAGTAATTATAACATAGGCCCTCCATTGGGGCAATTATTTTAAGAAATTTTAAATAGTTGCATAAGATGCAATTAATTTAAGAGATTTTCTTAAGAATAATTGTTAAGCATGAGATGTTGTAAATATGTAAATGGTTTAGTGGCCAATATTGGATGTACCTGAGGACATTAAAATTATTTGCATAATTACTGGCTCAATGGGATCAACTTAACTAATGCAAGATAAGTCAATAATGGATGTACCTGAGATTTTGAGCATTAGGGGCTAGGTAAAGGATTGAACCTCACATGAGATGTGATGGGCAAGGAGTTGCTCACTTATAGTTTATTGTAATTCCAATAATGGATGTACCTGAGGATGATCAATAGAATTATAAGAATTCAATCACCCACTAGAAATCCATCCAACTAGGATTTCCGTTTTCTACTTTGGAAGTGTAGGATTTGCTAAGTTAGTGGGAGGACCAATTTGATTAAAAGACCATAATCATTTTGGTTAATTACATGATACATTTACTAATTAATCTGGTTATTTTCTGCAGTTAATTTTCTGATAAAAATGAGCACAAAATAACCACCACCATCCAATATCCTTGCAAGCATACTTGATCACAATAGGTTGACAGGACCTAATCTGTCTGATTGGCTAAGAAATTTGAAACTTGTCCTGAACCTTCAAAATATAGGATATTTTCTAGATTCAAATGTTCCTGGTCCCTTACCTCCAGAGGCCACACAAGAGGAACATGAAACTTTGGACAAGTGGAAGGAGCATGATATGAGAGCTAAGTGTTACATGCTTGCTTCCATGAGTAATGAGTTACAGAAGCAACATGAGAACATGCGGAGTGCGAGTGAGATCCTCCTTCACCTACAAGAGTTGTATGGTGAGCACAGCAGGAATGGTAGGTATGAGATATCTAAACAGTTATTCCGTATGAGGATGTCTGAGGGACAGAATGTTGGGGATCATGTCCACAAGATGATTCGGTTGATTGAGCAGTTGGAACATCTTGACTTCAACATGGATTTCCATCTACAGACGGATCTGATCCTTCAGTCCCTTCTTGAGTCTTTTGGGAATTTTGTGACAAATTTCCATATGACTAAACAGGAATGCACCTTAGCTAGTTTACATAACATGCTGGTTATTGCCCAAAAGAATATGCCAGGTAATAAAGGAAAAGAGGTAGCTTTGGTTGCATCTTCTTCTGCTGGAAAGTCCAACAAGAAGAAGGGCAATAAAAAAAAGAAACCTCAGATTCCTGGTCCTTCCAAGAAAATAGCTAAACAGAAAAGGAAGGCTAAAGCTGATGGAGGCAAAGGAAAGTGTTTCCACTGCCAAAAGGATGGGCACTGGAAAAGGAACTGCCCAGAGTATCTTGCTTCTCTGAAGGACAAGAAGGATACACCTTCGGAAGGTATGTCCATATCTTGTTATTTAGATTCTGATGATACTCATAGTTCATCAACAGCTTGGGTTTTAGATACTGGTGCCAGTTCTCACATTTCTAATGATATGCAGGAACTAGCAAACAGTAGCAGCTTGCGTTCTCAAGATATTAGAGTCCGGATTGGCAATGGCTCAACTGTTGAAGCTTTAGCCGTAGGATCTAAATCTTTTTACATGTTTGGACATGTTTTGTGTTTGGATAATATTTTATATGTACCTGATGCTTTTAAGAACATCATTTCTATATCTATTTTGACTAGAAATGGCTATGAATTTCAGTTCACAGATGATGTTTGCAATATTTATTTTGGAAATAAATATGTTGGTTCGGGTTATATGAATGATGGTCTTTATTATTTGGATAATAATGACAAACACAAATTGAATTTAAGTGATATAAAAGAATGCAATGCCATGGTGAAAACCAACTCAAGTTCAAAATATATTTAGCACTTAAGGTTATGTCATGTTGCAGAAGATAAGATTGCAAAACTGGAGAAAATGGGGATTCTATCCTCATTGGGCTCTGAGCCTACTCCAACTTGTAAATCTTGCATTCAGGCCAAAATGACTAGATCACCCTTTGTTGGACAAGGGCTAAGAGCTGAAAATATTTTGGAGCTAATACATAGTGATGTATGTGGTCCATTTAAAGAAATGGCTAGAGGGGGTTTTCATTATTTTCTTACCTTTACTAATGATAAATCAAGGTTTGAGTATTTGTATTTGATGAAATACAAACATGAATCTTTTGAAAAGTTCAAAGAATTTAAATCTGAAGTAGAAAATCAAACAGGAAAGAGTATTAAAGCTCTTCGATCAGATCGTGGAGGTGAATATTTGAGTATTGAATTTGATGAATACTTGAGAGAGCATGGCATTGTTTCTCAGCTGACTCCTCCAGGAACGCCACAGCTGAATGGTGTATCTGAAAGGAGAAATCGTACCCTATTGGATATGGTACGTAGTATGATGAGCTATACTGATATGCCAATCTTCTTTTGGGGATTTGCATTAGAATCAGCTTTGTATATTCTGAATAGGATTCCATCAAAATCAGTTTCTTCCACACCTCATGAGATATGGCATGGAAGAAAACCAAGTCTTAAACATGTTAAGATTTGGGGTTGTCAAGCTTATATCAAAAAGTTGAACACTGATAAATTGGAGACAAGATCAAAAAAAGGTCGATTTGTTGGATATCCAAAAGATAGTTTTGGATATTATTTTTATTTGCTTACTTCACAAAAGGTTGTGATAAGTAGAGATGCCACATTTCTTGAATAACAGTTTGTTCAAGAAGGAGGCAAAGGAAGGCAAATAGAGTTAAAATTGGAGAATTCTGACCAACCAACAGATCAGATGGATATAGATCCATCTAGTCAACCTATACCCATTGATGAAACATCTACAGCTGTTCCCCGTAGAACAACCAGGGTATCTCACCCACCAGTGAGATATGGTTTTCTTCATGAAGAAGAACAAGAGTTGTCTACTCATGAAGAAGTAGATCATGGAGATGATCCATTACCTATGAAGAAGCTATATCAGATATAGACACTTCAAAATGGATTGATGCTATGAAATCCAAGATTGATTCCATGTATAAGAATCAAGTTTGGGATCTTGTTGATCCACCTGAAGGTATTGTACCTATAGGAAACAAATGGGTTTTCAAGAAGAAAATTGGTTTTGATGGAAGGGTAGAGACCCATAAGGCAAGGCTAGTAGCGAAAGGGTTTCGCCAAAGGCAAGGAGTCGACTATGAGGAGACTTTCTCGCCTGTTGCCATGCTTAAATCAATTAGGATTTTATTAGCAATAGCTGCATACTATGGTTATGAGATTTGGCAGATAGATGTCAAAACAGCTTTTCTCAGTGGATACATTGAAGAAAACATTTTCATGGAACAACCTATGGGATTTGAATCCCAAGATGGTTCCAAGGTATGCAAGCTAAAGCGATCCATTTATGGGTTGAAACAAGCTTTGAGGAGTTGGAACATCCATTTTGATGAAGCCATTAAATCCTTTTGTTTTATCAAAAATGAGGATGAGCCATGTGTATATAAGAAGGTTAGTGACAGTGCTATCACTTTCCTTGTCTTATATGTGGATGACATACTATTGATGGGTAATGACACAGGTATGTTGACAACTATAAAGGTATGGTTGTCAAATACATTCTCCATGAAATACTTAGGGGAGGCAACCTATATTCTTGGGATTCGCATCTATAGAGATAGAGTGAAAAGAATAATTGGTTTATCCCAAAGTCTATACTTGGAAAAGGTGTTAAAGAGGTTTAACATGCTTGATTCCAAGAGAGGATTGTTACCAGTGAGACATGGTATCCACCTTTCTAAAGAGATGTCTCCAAAGACACCTGAAGAAAGAGATAAGATGGCCAGGATTCCATATGCTTCGGCTATTGGAAGTTTAATGTATGCAATGTTGTGTACTAGGCCGGATATCGCATATGCTGTGAGTTTGACTAGCAGGTATCAATCCAATCCAGGTTTGGAACACTGGATAGCTGTCAAGAATATCCTTAAGTACTTGAGAAGAACTAAGGATTTATTCTTGATTTATGGAGGTGGAGACTTGCAATTGGATGGTTATACTGATTCTGATTTCCAATCAGATATCGTTGATAGAAAGTCTACCTCTAGATATGTGTTCATTTATAATGGAGGTGCAGTCAGTTGGAAGAGTTCCAAACAGAGCACGACTGCAGATTCCACTATAGAGGCTGAGTATATTACTGCATGAGATGCTGCAAAGGAAGCTGTTTGGATAAAGAAATTCATGACAGAACTTACAGTAGTTCCTTCCATTAAGTCAGCAGTTCCACTACACTGTGAATAATGGAGCAGTCATACAGGCT
The DNA here is from genome assembly GCF_030052815.1 of Hevea brasiliensis. Lineage (NCBI taxonomy): Eukaryota > Viridiplantae > Streptophyta > Magnoliopsida > Malpighiales > Euphorbiaceae > Hevea > Hevea brasiliensis. Next base: position 41,542,628 of record NC_079500.1, on the reverse strand, counting down.
AAGGAACCAAGGTCTCACCAGAAATCCAAACACATAGAAAGGCGCTACCACATTATCAGAGAAATAGTTGGGCGAGGCGATGTAGCCATGTAGAAAAATAGCATCAGCTAAAAATCCAGCTGATCCATTCACTAAGCCTATGTCACAGACTCAGTTAGACCGACATCTTGAGAAGATAGGTCTAAGGTATTGTAATGAATGGCTTTAGTGCTAGTGGGAGATTGTTAGTAGTATGCCCTAGAGCATATCATTTAGTATGTATCTTGTACATATTTTTATTAACAAAAGGCATTTCCACTTTTCCATTTACATAATATATTTATGTGTAATAGAAAAGGTCCATTGATATTTTGTTAGAAATATTATTCTTAAGTTGTTAAGAATATGAGTGACAATATTTCTAGCACAAAGTGTCATAAATAAGTTCACAATCGAGGATACTTCATAATAAGGACATGACTTATCCAGAAAGATTGTATTCATGTTTGTTCCCAAGTTATTTATATGAGATATAAATAAGATGGAATGGTGAGTCTCATGCCATATAACAAACATGATAGGCATTTATAAATGATAAGTAAGCCGAACCAGTGACACTTATGATAAGCACATGGAGTTTACTCTTGTCAATGTTTTGTCATAAATCATATCAGTGCATATAATCTTTAGACCTGAGATAACATAGTTATCTTGTATATAGGTAGTTTGAGTTTGATACTGCTTTCATACTTGTACTGTGTATGGGTATATGGGCATCTGTTGGCTCCTACTAGTTATATATGGAGGTAGGTGTTGATCAAGATGGAATCTGTTCCTCTAAGTAAATAGTGATAAAATCCTATGTTCATTTAATTGTTCTTGATGTTTCAAGTTCCTAGCTAGGACAGATAGATTTATTCAGAAAAGAGTTTCTGATTAGAAAATCTTTTAATCAAGAACTGGAATTAAAAGAGAACATAATATTCATAGCAAATGGAGTTTGACATAAACCATGACTCCAGCTTGAGTTGGGATTTTGTAACAGAGAGATTCTAGTGCATGGTAACATATGATTATAGGTTCATTTAAGGTAAACCTTATTACTAATTGGGTGGCCATAGCATGCTATGCTAGGTGTTAACCATGGTCTATGAGGTTCATAAAATGATTTAGAGAAATCATTTATGGTAAGAAAGAGTTCTGATGATATTAAGAGTTGATATCATGTCTCATTGCCAATTAGTGATGAGCCTAGTAAGTCACACACATGCACAAGTTATCACCTATTTAAATATGATTTAATTAATTAATTAAAGAGTTTAATTGATTAATTAAATAGGTTTAGTTTGCAATTAAATTGCAAAGTTCCTAGCATGACTTGAAACTAAATCTAGATTATTGGATGTGTAGTATAAATTAAATTTATATTTAAAGTGTTTAAATATGAATTTAATTAATGAGAAATTAATTAATAGAGATTAATTAATTAATCTATATTTGATATAAATTAATTAGAAGAAGAAAAATAATTATTTTGGGTTAAGAACTCAAAATTAAGACACAGGGGCATTTTGGTCATTTCACAGTGTGACACGTGGCACCATGAGATGGTGACACATGGCATTACACATAAGCTTGCCAAATGTTTTTTAATAATATAAGATGATTAAAATCAAGATTAAATATAGGTTTGACACTTGGCACAATGTGATTGGGTCACTTAAACCTAGAGCTAATCAAAGGGTGACATGTGGCAAGGGTTTAATGTGTTAACCTAGCTATTTAAGTGTTGTTATGAAAAAGAAAAGCAACCAGCAGCCACTCCTCTCCTTTGTCACGCCACTTTGATGCTTTTCATCTATTCTTCTTCATCTCTCATCAATTCAAAGAGATTTGTCATCAATCTCTTGAATTAAGAACACTAGAAATTGTTTCTAGTGTCCTGTTTACATCTCTAATCTCTTCAAAGACAGAACTTGAATTTCTAATTAATAGAAAAAGCTTTAGAAGCTATTCAAGGGCTGCCATAGGTGTTCTTGGTGTGGACAAGCTAGAGGGACAACATCTGGTGTCCTGAAGACGAATCTCAAAGGCGTAGACACGCTGCAGTGCATCAAGAGGTTAGTGTAATCGTTCTTGATTTAATCTAGGGTTCTAAAATTGATCTGATTAATTTTAGAATCTTAAATGGCAAATACAGATCAAAAAACATATTAAAAGAGTTTTAATATGTTGTTTATCATTGAAATCAAATAGATAAAAATAAATCTTGCATGATGCATGTGACCCTAGGTGAAAATTTTTGAATTCAATGGTATAAACTTGTGTTTTTCACGCTTCTGTTCCTTTACTATATGTATCAAACATTTGAGCAGTTGTAGTTACCAACAAAAGGATTTCAAATTCATAGTTCGAAATTTACTTTAAAACCATTGCTCTGATACCACAAAACATGTTACACCCTACTCCCCTGTAAGAAGTAACATAATCCCGTAGTACACCTAATGAATTACCGTACTTCGCCTACCGATAACCCATTAGATATACTACAAGAGATTTTAAAACAATTTTCGTGAAATTTAAATCATCGATTAAAATCTGGTGTTATAAATTTTTTTTCAAAATTTCGACAAAGTGCAGGCTGTATTTTGAGAAAACAGTTCTTCAATCCTGCAAAAGAAAATGCTCCCAATATGTTTTCTCAAATACAACTTCAATAACTTCATTTCAATTCACAATTCAATTATCAATAAACAATCAATTCACTTTCAAACTAATCTCATCATAAAGAAACATTTCATTGATTACAAGACTCAAAATTTATAATACAAAACTATTCAAGTAAATGAAATCTCAAATTTATATTTACAATAATTTACCTTTAATTATATACCAAAATATTTTACAAGAGTTTTTATACAACTGCTCAAATAATTTACATACATATTATTACATGCTTACATCAAAACCTATGTACATGGGTATACCTATGATATACCTGGAGCTGATCTCAATGTGTCTTCCAAGAAACTTACTCACAGCTCTATGCTCTTCTTACTTGCGACAGCATACAAAGCTATCGCTGAGTGGCGAACTCAGTGGTGCACAACTATAATTTAAAATATAGTACAATATACATTGACAAATTTTACAGCAAATAATTTGAAAATCTGAATACTCATCAAATTCCAAAACTCAAAATATTCATTGCCAATAATGTAAATCATTTGTATAAAATGACTTTGATCACAAAATTTAATTTATCAAATCATGACTAACCATTTAAGGTAGTTCCAACAAAATCAATTATACATAAATCATAACTGAAATCACAATTCTTTACTGTTCAAAAACATTTTGTGTCTCAAAAACCATGTTGTATCTCAAAAACCATGCTGTATCTCAAAAATCATGCTGTATCTCAAAAATCATTCCTTACCTCAAAAATCATTCTTTATCTCAAAAATCATTCTTTATCTCACTAACTATGCAAGACTAATCCGAAAGGGCCATATTCGATGTGATTCTAACTCCCTATGGTCGGGGAGGTCGAATCAGATTCTAACTCCCTATGGTCGAAGAGGTCGAATCATCGTGCACAGTACACACCACAATAATGAATCTTCCGCAAGGGCCATAACGATAAAATAAACTTAGATCTAACCTCAAATCAGAGGAAAATCTAAGCCTGTGCACGTACCATAATAATCAAAACACAACTAACTCCATTGTCTTCTCAACAAATGAGAGATACGGGTAATAACCTAGTCAAGCATCTATAGTGAGATATAAAACAATATCACAATCCTTTTAGTGAGCATAAATCACAATATAATTCGATTCAAATTCAATTCCAATATCCAATAATTTTTATGCTCATCACAATTCAAATAATAAATTTGTATTTTTCCATGGAAATTGCCATCATAATTCAAAACATGTTCTATCACAATTTTCCAAAACATAATTTATTCAATCCATAACAATGCTTAATACTTGTGGAAATACCATTTCACAAAGCTAAATTCATACATACTATAACAATTTCAATAATCATTGAAATAAATCCAATGCTTGCTGAACATAATACATAAGAAAAATAAGTCATTTAATCATATGAAATATTCAAAACAAAATCAGTTAAAAAACTAGTTGTGCACAAACCTCTTATAACTGTCTCTTGACTCTGACTCAGTGTTTCCTTCCCCTTCCCTGAGTCTTTGCTAACTGAGAAACACAATTTTGAAGTGTTTCAGTACTCATTTAAACTGTCTCTAAGAATAAGGTTCAATAATTAATTTATCGAATTCTATTATTTCCTTAGTCAACCTAATATGTTGACCCTCGATGCGTTCTAGGTAACTTAGGTTTTAATGTTACTAATATGTCACATTCAATAGTCTTTTAGGGTTGGTACATGTTACCAAATTCATTTCTATGTATCTTGCATTTTCTTGCAATTTGCTGGATTCTGGGATTGTGACACCCCTTACCCGACTACAGTGTTGCCGAGCAAGTTATGCCACTCAGTGTGCCGAGCACTCTATTTTATCTTAATTCATTTTTATTCTTCCTTTTGAATATAACTTGTGAAATATAATTCATTTTAAGCCATTTATCGAAATTACTATTTATTTGAGGTTCCGAAAAATTTTAAAGAAAATCCGGCGGAGTACCGGCTAAAAATGGAGAAAACAGTTCTTCGGAACCTGTGAAAAACACTTCCTATATTCATTTTCCATCATCTCAACTCCATTTATCAAATTCTCAACAATGTTCAATCTCAGTTCTCATTCATCCATCTCATATGATACCATGCATAATTCATATATAAACATTCACTTTTCCATTTACGACCACACTTTTCATTATTTACATGAATATCAAAATACATTACATAAGTTTCAAATACATATGAGAAAATAAAATCAATTACAAAATACCAAAATGACATCTAGCGTCCTACCAATGCACTGCAGACAGTGAGGTGGCACAGACACTATGCAGAACTGTGAACTGCTTTACCGAATCTGTGGTCCACTGGGCCCTCTGTCCAATCTTCAGTACCTACGCGTTGCAAAAGCGACGCGCTAAGCATAAAGCTTAGTGGTGCAAATAATAAAATAGAAAGAAATAATATGCAAATAAAAATTATAATTTCTTAGCCATTGTGTTCATAAGAACTGAATAATTTCCCAACTTAGTGTTTAGTCGAGGGCTAATTACGTTTTATGATATTATCTTCTTCATGAATTTTTAAGTTTTCATTGTATTCTATCGTAATCATTCCTGACATTTAGTTTTCGTATTTTCTTTAACAATCAGTTCAATTACAGTTATACTTTTCCATGCCCAAGTAACCTATCTTTGGACGATCGATCGATAACGGGTCGTTGGCACCGACACCGCGTGCCTCGCCGTCATACCATGGGACGCAGAACGTCAACCACGTATGCAGTCAGTATGGCTAAAAAGCCATGATATCACATAATCGGCATAAAAGCCATGAATACAGGCATAAAAGCCATGGATACGGGCATAAAGCCATGAATACAGGCATAAAAGCCTTTCCTTTCGCAGTATTGCTAAAACAATACCCTATTGGCATGCCAAACTATCCAAACCAATCACATTAGGCCTACTAGGGCATTTTGCATTTTTAAGTTTCACAATTTTTGAATTTCAAGTTTTCATATCACTATTCATTTCATTAGTCAACTAAAATGTTGACTTTTGCATAAACAATAGGTACATTGGTTTTAATACTCCCAACATACCACATTTTGTATTCAAAACTTGTTAGTTTTGGTCACTTTCTCAAAGCTTAGGTCATTTTGGCAAAATTGCCAATTTTTGGTTTTGGTGTCACTATTCACCTCATTGGTCAACAAAAATGTTGACTTTTGGATAGAAAATATGTACATTGACTTTGGCACTCCCAATATACCACATTTGGCATTCAAAACTTGTTGGCATTAAGTGTTAATACCATTTCTAAGTATTAAACCAAAGGAGCAGATTTTTCAGTTTTTGTGAGTCAACTTCACTGTTCCATTGGACACTGTTGCTGTGGGAATTTGAAGAAATGCAAAACATGAAAGTTGTTCCTTATTTTGTCTAGTTGAATTTCCTTTTTTGAATCACTCCATTTGGAGTTTTGTAGCTCAAGTTATGGCCAAAATAAGTTTACTGTTCACGTGCAATCGCTCATGCCGAGATTTTGGTCCGCAGATTTTTGGTCCAAGTTTGGTCAGTAATTTGACCAAGTTAAGTTCATAATTTGGTCTAACTTTCTCCATATGAAATGTTCTACTATGCCTTAGGTTTCCATCGGTTTAAGAATCTCCTAAATCCGAGTTTTCTAGAGAGAGTTATAGCCATCCAAATATTACTGCTCAAATCAAAATCTGCAGAGTTGCAGGTTTCAACAGTAACTGTGACTGCCATTTGGGTTAGGTTCTGGTCATAATTTGGGGTAGGTTTCTTCATGAAAGTTGTTTGTCTATGTCTTAACTTGTTGCTGTAAAAATTTCAGGTCAATTGACCAAATCTACAGTGAGTTATGGCCAAATGAACAGTTACTATTCATTTGGCAAATTCTGCAGAATCAGTGCAGGGTATCCGGATTTGGGGCCTAGTTTTGGTCCTCTTGCTTTGGTCTTTTGGGCATGGTTTCTTCAGCAAAAATGTGCCATTATAAGCCTAGTTTCATGTCCAATTAGCCAAACACCAATTGGACTAACACAGCCCAAGTTATGGCAGTGCAAAGGGACTGAATTTTCAGTCCCTATGCTGCTGTCATAGGCAGATTTCTCCTTCACTTTCCCATCCAATTTTTCAGTTCTAATTAGGGTCAACCTACCTAAAATGGTCACTAATTTACCATTAAAAAGTTCTCTAACCATTTCCTAAGCTAAGTCACAATTTCACCTTTGCAAACCCTAATGTCCAAACCAATTACTAATAAACCTTGATTAACATGCTTAGTTCAATCTCCATGCATATTAATACCTTAACCATGATTTCCAACCACTCTAAGTTTATTAAATAATCAAACTCAACCTCCCATAGGGCTGCCAAAAATTGAAGGTACCCTTAACACATGTAATTTACTTCAATCTCTTAAAATCTCTTAGCTCAAAATGATGTTTTAACTTAAATTAAAAGAGTGAGAACAAAAGTGTAGCACTAACCTCAAGTGGCAGAATTTTCCAAGCCTCTAAACCTCACTTTTCTTCCTTTTGTTGGCTGCCAAAGGCTTTAGCAAGGTGCTAGGGCAAGTTTTAGTGAAGCTAGGTTAGGATTTTATGGTGAGACAAGGTAGGAAATCAAGCTTGCTTGGTTGAGCTCCAATGGAGGGTGGAAGGGAGGGGTTCACGTTTTGGTGGAGAAGAAGGAGAAGAAGAGCAGCTGGTTTTTAATTCCTTTAGCCCATTTTTAGTCTCTTTTATTGGTTAACTAATTGGTTATTTTATTGTGATTGGAGGAAATTTTAAATGACATCATAATTTGTCATAATTTGCTTTTTATTTCATTTTTCTTTTCTTTTCTTTTCTACCACATTTCAATTTAATTTTTAGCAATATTTATTCATATTTTGAGTCATAATAATTATTTACTTAACTGGACAAGTTGGCCAAAATTCACCTCTGAAGGCGAAATGACCAAAATGCCCTCCGTTTGGCTTAACGGGTCAAAATTGTCTGTACCGATTGAAAAATTTTTCTAAATATTTTCTTGGCATTCTAATGCCATGGGAACCTCAATAACCCTTCTCTGGAGTCCCAAAAATTATTTTATAATTTTTCCCCCGGGTCTAGGGCTCCTCGTTGCGAGAACCGCAACTTCCCTCTGGTTACCCATCGCTTGGGCACCGGCTCATTTGACTTAACTGTATTTTATTTCTAAAATTTTTACTAAATTTTTCTTATTAATATTTGAGTTAATTATGGTCCCTCACTTTGATTTGAATATTTTTCCGAACGTTCTAGCTGTCTGGACCGACACCGGTCACTGGAACAGTAGAATGTACGGAGTTGCTACCGGGAGGGTGTTACAGGGATACTATTTGACCTAGCCAGACGACCTAGTTCCCTCGGTTTTCGGGTTTCGATCAAAACTAGAAACTTGTAGATCTATGTCTTATTGCACGCGGGGAAAAATTTCAGATCATTCTGAGTTATGTAGACCAAGTTATGGTCATTTTACTATTGCTGGTCAAATTGCATCAAAATTGGTCACTTTAGGTCATTTTAGGTTCGGCCAGTTTTTGGACCCGAACTTGTGCAAGCTGTTTGACTTGCTTATGGTCATTTATGGGCTTTGGTGTCCTCATAAGACTTGTAGATATAGGTCTTAACTATTAATGGTCAAAATTTCAGGTCAATTGGACCTGTTTTGAGTGAGTTATGGCCAAAACACTAACTGCTGCCCAAATGGTAAATTTTCAGGCCTTAATTGTACTAATCCGGATTTGGTCATTTTTCAAGCTACCTTACAAGAAGAATTTTGGCAAGCTTCCTTCATGAAAGTTGGCACATTTTGTGCCTAGTTTCACCTCCAACTAGTCTCATACCAATTAGAGTCATCAATTGTCACTTAAGGTTCAATTTACCTACTGCCTTCACAACACAGAATCTGCACACAAATAACACTTCCAAATGACATTTCTCCTCCTTCCCAAAACTACCAACATACATTCATAACACTTCTATATCATTCATCAAATCTCAAACATGTCCATTTGGACAGAATATACAAGTCTTAAAAATACAATACACAACTTTAGTTTCAAAAGTCAAAATCAACATCTTACACATGAAATTACTTAGCTAATACATATACTTCAATTAGCAACATACAATACACTTTTACTAATCCAATCAATACCATAATTTACTTAATAATTTCATGAAACTACCAACCTTCTAAGCTCATCAAGGCTGCCAGAATTTTTCACTTGTCCAAGGTCTTCCACAATTACTAAAATCCTACCTCGAAACATCAACATTTAACATACTCATGAAATAATCTTTTTAACTCATGCAATACCTTAATTTACATCACAAAACACTTCTTTTACCCATGAATAAATCAAAGTCTAAATTCTTCCTTGGCTGCCAAAAATTGTACACATCAATAACCCATTAAAATCTTCCAATTTCTTCACCATTCATCTCATTTCAACCTTAGTATAAAGTTTAATCAAGTGAGGTATGGAAAACTTGCACTAACCTTTTGTGGAGCTTGATCAAAACTCACCAATCTTGCTTCCTTTTGCTGCCTAAATACTGCCCAAGCTATGTAGTGTAACTTTAATGAAGAACAAGTGAAGAAATTATGGCTTGAAATGGTGGATTGGAGTTCATGCATGGTGGGTGGCCATGGAGTCTTAAGGAGAGAAAATCAAATTCGGCAAGGTTGCTTGGAATGAAGAAATGAGGTGGTTTTTGGAGATGAAATCTGTCCACTTAGGTATTTATACACTCCACTAATTGAGATTAATAAATATAATATGTGCCACTAACATTAGGTTAACATTATAATAATTAAACTTATGAATATCTCAATTATTTCCCCATAATTCCTTTAATTGCATTATGTGTAAAATTTCTTATTTTCATGGCATTTTCAAAATATTTGTATCACTTATTTTTAATGGACATTTAGGTCAAAAAGTAACTCGGGTGTCAAATGACCACAATGCCCTTATTCGAGTTGCATTCCTGATTTTTCGGTAACACTGGGTTTTGTCCGTTTTTCGATTTCAGACTTTTAATTGTACTAATTAATTAATTTTTCTTTGATATTTCTAATGATATTTATACTTCAATAGGTGTCTATCTAAGTCCTAAAAATATTTTCCAGGGTTCCCCGCGGTCCAGGGCTAGTCAACGGTCCACGCCGAGACTTCCCGGTGCGGTCACCCATCGCTAGGGTTCTCAGCTCGCCTAACTTGGTTACATTTCTTTGCTATTAATTTTTCTTTTGTTTTTCTTGTATTTTCTTTTCTTGTATTTCATTATTTTATGTCTCCTTACTCATATTGAAGTGTAGTTCTAGGCATCTTAGTTGTCCGGACAACACTGGTCACGGGAATAGTAGAACGCACTACCGAACATAGGGGTGTTACATCAATGACCCTTCTCTGGAGTCTCAAAAATTATTTTATGAATTTTTCCCCGTGTCTAGGGCTCCTAGTTGCAAGAACCGCAACTTCCTACTAGGTTACCCATCACTAGGGCACCGGCTCATTTAACTTGATTGTATTTTATTTCTAAAATTTTTCCTAAATTTTTCTTATTAATATTTGAGTTAATTATGGTTCCTCACTTTAGTTTAAATATTTTTCCAGATGTTCTAACTGTCCGGACCGACACCGATCACCGAAACAGTAGAATATGCGAAATTTCTACAGGGAGGGTGTTACACCTAGAGTTGCCTTTTGACCTCAATGTCCATTAAAAATAAATGACATTACACTTTAGAAATGTCATGAAAAATTAAAATGAGGTGCATTATACGAATGGTGAAAGAAATGGGGCTTAAAATCCAAATTATAAAACTTTGAATAAATAAACGATAAAACTAACCTAAGTGCTCCACTAACTCCTAATTTGGGACACCTATATAGGACTTTGGGATAGCGAATCCCACTAACTTGGTCTTCTTCTTCTTCATTCTTCTTCTTGCCAAAATGGAGCTCCCAAACCAAAACCTCCATGGATGCACACATTGAAGCTTTCTCTCTCTATCATCAATCCATAATTTCTGCAATTGTTCTTCATTAAAGTTGATCTACACATCTTGGGAAACCTTTAGGCAGCAAAAAGTAGAGTAAATTCTAAGGTTTTATCAAGGTCAAGTTGAGGTAAGTGTCCAAATCCTCTCCCTTGCTTTAGTAAACTTCATGTTTAGGTTGAGGTGAGTTGAATGGTGAAAAGAATGGAAGAATTTATTGAGTTATGGTATTGTTCAATTTTGGCAGCCATGAGAACCTATGTTGCTTGAGTTTTTCTTACCTCTAATGGATGGAAAATAGTATTGATTTAGTCATTTTAAAGTTGTAGCAATTTAGTTTCCATGTACATGTACATTGAGTACTTGAATTTAAAGGTTTGGAAAGCAATTTGTATATCTTAGTAAACTACCACTTTTGGCAGCCTTTAAGTTCATGAATTAGTATTTGGTTTCATGAATTTTCTTGATGAATTATGGTGAAGATGAATTGAGGGTAGTATATGTGAAGTAATGGTTGGGAGATATATGTTATAATCAAGTGTTTTCATGTATATATTATGTTGATTTTAACTTTGCAAATTAGGGTTGCATAATGTACATGAAGCACTTGTATATTCTGTCTAAATGGACATGATTGAGATATGATGAATGGTATAGGGTGTTATGAATGTATATTTGTAGTTTTGGGAGGAGGAGAAGTGTCATTTGAAAGTATTCTTTGTGTGCAGATTTTGTGTTGTGAAGGCAGTAGGTAAATTGAACCATAAGTGACAATTGGTGACCTCAATTGGTGTAACGCCAATGGGAGGTGAAACTAGACACAAAATAGGCCAACTTTCATGTAGAAATGTTGCCAAAATTCTGCCTAGAAACTGACCTTAAAAATGACCTAATCCGGAATTGGTAAGTGCAGTCCCAGATTTTTGACCATATGAATAGTAGTCACTAAGATGACCATAACTCACTCAAAAGAAGTCCAAATGACCTAAAATTTTTACCATGGAAAGCTAAGACATAGAGCTACAATTATTATGCAGACACCAAAGCTTAGAAATGGCCAAAACCAAGTCAAATTGCTTGCACAAATTCGGGTACCAAAATTGCCAGAACTGCATGTGACCTAAAATTGACCAAATTTTACACTAAAGATGCAAGCTGCCCAGCTTTAGTAAATTGACCATATCTTGGTCTATACTACTCAGAATGACCTGAAATTTATGCCAAAAGTCTAATAAGACATAGAGCTACAATTTTGCTTCTTTGACTAGAAACTAAAAACCAAGAGAAATAAGATATTAAGGCAGACCAATCTAGCACACTAAGAATGAAAATTTGACATTTACATATAATGATGTTGGAAGTAATTTGGCAATGAATGCCAACTTGTAAAAAGGGTAAATTGCATTATATTGACAGCATATTGAATTACAAATTATGACATGTTGATGCTAGAATCAAGTTATCTATATTACCTAAAAAGGTAAACATTTACATTGACTTGTGAATTACATGATAACCAGTAAACTCAAAAAAATGAAGAATTAACCAATTAATTTGTAATGTACCCTAGTTTGCGTAGTTGATTAGTTTGGATAGGTTGGCATGCCAATAGGATACTGATAGCTATTCTGTAAATGGCTTTATGCGATACTTTGTTTTTATGGCATATTATGATGCACTGTGACTTTAATAGCCTACGGCTATACATATAGTGTTATTATACTTGGCTTATCGTCGAATTGACTATATGGCTTTTTAGCCACACTGTTTACACACCGAGAGACACTTTGTGACCGATGGTGTGACAGCCTGAGGTACTAGGCACCCAGTGCCAGTATATCCGTTTATCCAGTCTGGTCAGTGTATAGGCTACATGGGCAGTTAATTTAAGCATTATTAAATTCAAATAGTTAAATTCAGTTTATTGACATACAACACCACCAAAATTAGCAAAAGAAAAATGAAAGGTTAGCAAATAAAAGTGGAATCAGCAACTGCAAAGAATATCGATGCTATAAATTCATAAACAATTCATTTATTTTATTTTAGTATATATTTCTTTATATTTGGCACCACTAAGCATAATTGCTTAGCGCGTTGCTTTTGCTATGGGTAGGTATTGGAGACACAGCTGGGGAGCCCAGCAAACCTACAACTGGGTGAGACATCAGATTTGCACAGGAGTCCAGAGTCATCTGCACTATACTGCATACATGGTAGGACTTAGGATCTTGTGTAATGACTATCAGTTGTATTTTGACATTTTGTTATGTAATTTTGTGTATTCTAAAACTTTAAGGTTTGTAATAATTTGTACATATTAAACTCCTATGGAGAGTATTTTAATGAATGTAAATTATGATGGATTGTATTTTAAAACTATGAAATAGTTGAGATTTTGAGAATATTATCATATTGAACTATTTTTAACAGGTTTAGAAGGACAGCTTGTCCAAAATACAGACGGCACCTTGCCGGATTTTTATAACCATTTTTGAAACACTGATTTTATTAAAGTATGAAAATAGAAGTAGTATGATATGAATTTTACATAAAAGACTTCTTAAAATCAAATTGAGTTCAGGAAATGAGATAATTACAAACTAGGTGCTCCAGCACGTGTAACACGCCTTGCTCGGCTACACTGTAGACGGGTGAGGGGTGTTAATTTAGTGGTATCAGAGCACGGTTTAGGTGTTTCTGGACCTAGATAGATTGCATATGGTGCATTGCATTGTAAGTGTTATGATGAATCTAATGCAGATCTTTTGATTTGTTATTTTGATCAGAATATGGACTCCACATAGCAAAGAGCGGTCGATGAGGAGGTGGAGAGTCATGCTCCATCTATGACTAAACCAAGGGACAAGAGGGAACCTACTCCACCAGTACCAGATGCAACAGCCACATTTCAGCAAATGGCTGAGTTCTTTAGACAGATGGCAGGAGTTATGCCACCACCACCACCTCCATATCAAAAATCTCATATGGAGAAACTCAAGAAGTTTGGAGCAATGGATTTTCTAGGCAAAAGGGAAGATGATTCTATCATAGCTAAAAACTGGTTGGACAGAACTAGAAGAGTCTTGAAACAACTTCATTGTACTCCAGAGCAGAATTTGGAAGCTGCTGTATCACTACTACAAGATGATGCATACCAATGGTGGGATACAGTAAATAGTGAGGTGCCACAAGAACAAATAACTTGGGATTTCTTTCTCACTGAGTTCAGAAAGAAGTATGTGGGCAGTGTATAATTGGAAGAGAAAAGAAGGAAATTTATTACCCTACGCTAGAGACAGCTGACAATGGCTGAATATGAAAGAGAATTTGTCAGACTAAACTGCTATGGGCTTGAAATAGTCCCTAACAAGGCCGAGAGATGCAAGAGATTTGAGGAAGGACTCAATGATAACATTAAAGTAATGATTACAGCCTTAGGGATTACAAAGTTTACCAAGTTAGTGGAAGCCGCACTGAAGGTTGAAAAAGTTAGAAAAAATGAGCAGAACAGAAGGGACAGACAGCAGAAAAGAGGTCAGGGTCAGACCAATACATCTTCTGCCCCTAGTAAGAAATTCAGAGGTTCGCCTACTCTCGGTTTCAGTAGATCACCAAGTCAGGGTCAGTCATAGAGGCCCAAATCTCAGTTTACACCGAGGAGAGGCCAGTCCACCCCTTCAGTGGCTAGCTCTCCAGGGATAGGGTTCAGGGGACCAGCCCCAACAGTATCTGTTGCTTGCCCACATAGCCAAAAATGGCATAAGGTGGAATGTTGGAGGATGATAGGTGTTTGTTTGCGGTGTGGGTCTACATACCACCTAATTCGAGATTGTCCGCGCAGAACTGCTATATCTACTCCGGTATCAACTGATAAGCCTGCCCCTCCAGCTCCAAGGGGTAGAAAGCCGAGTAAGGCTGAGGCAGCGGTACTTCACAGAAACCTGTATAAGAGTCTACGGAGAGAACCAGCCAGAGCTTATGCTATAAGGGCACAGGAGGGACAGGATGCTCCAAACGTCATCAAGGTTACGTTTCTCCTCTATAATACTTTTGTGCATGCATTAGTGGATCCTGGATCTATTCATTCATATATTTGTATCAAGCTGCCCGTAGAAAAATGAATACTAGTAGGGGAAAGTAACCAAGACATCTTGGTCACAAATCTGCTAGACCATAGTGTGGTAGTAAACAAGGCATATAAGGCCTGTCCATTGAAGATTCAAGGGAAAGAGTTCTCGGCAGACTTAATCGAATTGCTTTTCTATAAGTTTGACGTGATTTTGGGAATGGACTAGTTATCCCATCATCATGCAATGGTAGATTATAAATTGAAGAGAATCTCTCTGAAAACTGCTGAGAATGAAGAAATAACAGTTGTGGGTGAAAGGATAAATTTCTTGTCCAATGTTATCTTAGCTACAGTTGCAAGGAGATGATTGAGAAAAGGGTGTGAAGCCTATCTGGCACACATGGTAGACACTAGGCAGGGTAAATTTGACTTGTCTGACATACCCACAGTAAGGGATTTCTCTGAGGTATTTCCTGAGGAATTGCCTAGTTTGCCATCAGAAAGAGAAGTTGAATTTGCTATTGAGATTATGCCGGGTATAGCTCCAATTTCAATTGCTCCGTATAGGATGGCACCTACTGAATTGAAAGAGTTAAAAATCCAGCTGCAAGAATTACTAGACAAGGGGTTCATACGCCCCAGTGTGTCACCGTGGGGAGCTCCGGTACTGTTTGTAAAGAAGAAAGATGGGACACTGAGGTTATGTGTCGACTACCGGCAGTTAAACAAAGTAACAGTGAAGAATAATTGTAATACCCCGAACCTCCGAGTTATGAATAGTACCATTTTTGGTCCGTGACTAATACTATTGAAAGACACCTTGAGGACCAAAAATAAATAGAAAATTAATTGAGATAGACACAATAAAAATTCTAGTAAAAAAAAAAAACTAAGGACTCATCGGGTATTATAAAAAGAAGGATTATGACCCGATGAGGGGCATTTTGGTCAATTCACCTCAAGAGTTGACTTTTGACCAAAATGTCAATTAAATTAAATGAAATTAATGAATTGAATTATGGGATAAAAATTGAAGAAAAATTCAAGTAAAAATATATAAGGGAAAATTTAAGAAATGAAAACTTAAACTTTCATTTCCATTATGACAAAATTAAAATGAAAGACTTATGGACTTTTGATAATTAAATTTAATTATTTAATTAAAAGGAAAAATTAAGTGTAAATGTAAAAAAAAAAAAGGGAATAAAAATTTAAGTTTAATTATCCTTATGACACAATTAAAATTTATAATTTAAATAAGATAATTTTGGGGATATATATATATATATATATATATATATATATATAAGAAGACAAATGTCTTCTTCATTTCTTTTTTTTCATAAGAGGCCACCACCCTCTCTCTCTCTCTCTCTCTCTCTCTCTCTCTCTCTCTTTTTCTCTTCTTCTTCCACTTCTTCCCCTCATTGATTTCCCCTCCCAAGTTTTAATTCCCTTAAATTCCCTTCATAAATTCCATAGCCCACTAAAAGAAAACATCAAAGAGATCTTTGATTGAGAGATTAAAAGCAAGGAAAACAAGAATTGGAAGAAAAGTGAAGTTGGAAAGAAATCAACAAGAGGTAATTTTCTTTTCATGTTGGATTAGTTGTATAAGTTTGGAATGAAGTTAATTTATGATGAAATTTTATAAGAAAATGAAAGAAAACATATATGGAACCTAAACTAGGGTTTTGGCCAAATGGGAGAAAAATTAGGGTTTTAAACATTAGGGTTTAGAGACCAAAAATGTGAAGAAGTGCCAAATGATGTCTTTGACATAGTTTAAGGGAAGAAATGGTCATTTGTGACCTAATTAAGTGTCTTAGAAGTATTTAAATCAAAGCCTAATTCGGATTGGGTATGAAGCATGACCAAAAGTCAACTTTGAGGGACCAAAAATGAAATTTTACAAGTCCAATTGGTATGGGACCAATTGGGACTGAAAATAGGCACTAAATGACACAATTTTCAATTAGGAAGCATGCCCAAAAAGTAACCAAAACCTAGTGAACAAACTGACCAAACTTGAAAAACTGCAGTATGAACAATACACATGAATAGTAATCGTGTTTGGGTCATAACTCGGGCTAGGCAGGTCAAAATGACCTGAAATTTTACCAGTAGTTAGATGAGATATAGAAATAAAACTTTCATGAAGAACACAAACCCAAATTAAGCCATTAACCCAATCAAATTATTGAGTAAAGTTGAGTTACTGAATCTGCAAAACTGCAAAATTGCCATATGAGCAGTAAAGTTTCAATGGCTATAACTCTCTCTAGAAAACTCCAATTTAGGCGATTCTTGAACTGATGGAAACCTAAGACATAGTAGAATATTTTATATGAAGATTAGGCCAAATTATGAACTTAACTCAATCAAATTGCGAAACAAATTTGGGTCACCGAATCTGCCAGAATCTAGGCACCTAAAATTGACTAAATGAACAGTAAACTTTGCAATGCTATAACTCTCTCTAGAAAACTCCGATTTAGGCGATTCTTAAACCGATGGAAACATAAGACATAATAGAACATTTCATATGAAGAACATTAGACCAAATTATGGACTTAACTTGGTCAAATTGCTGAACGAAGTTGGATCAATAAATCTGCTAGAAAAAATCTGCAGCATGAACAGTTACGTGAATAGTAATGGTGTTTTGGGCATAACTTGAGCTACACAGCTCCGAATTAGGCAATTCAAAAAGGAAAATAAAGTTAAGACCAAAATGAAAAATTTTCATGAAGAACACCTCACCAAATTATGATCGAAACTAGGTAAAAATTGGGTTCAAAGATTGGGGCACCAAGCTGTCCCAAAACCAAAATATTCTAAAATTTTCAAAGCTAACTTGGGATGCATTAGACATGCATATAATGAGTTCTTAGAAATAATTGAGATTGGTATTGAGGTATTCTATTTATGTATTTTCAGTAGAAATAGAAGTTAGAACGGACAAGGAGAAGTAGGTAACAATAAAGGAGAGCATTGAAGGTTTGTGCACAACTAACCTTTTTCTTTGTTTTAGCTTCGTAAATTGATTTGAATAAGTTTATTTGAATGATTTTGATTTGAAATGAGTTTACTTTGATTGAAATATGGTTTTTCTCTTGCATTTAAAAAATTTATGTGTTGCTACCTTTATTTGGATATTATGATGAATTTAAATGTGTTTATTGGTTTATAAATGTGATTGTTGAATGGAAAATTTTTGGAAACTGTTTTGAAACCACAGTTAGCATGACAGTCCCTTTCGGAACTCTCCAGTAGTAACGGCTACTTGGGGTTGGTAATTGATATTGATTATGTCTCCCAGTAATAACGGTTAGTGGGGTAAGACTATATGAGTACTCATTAGCTAGTTAGCCCTTCCCTCATTAATAACAGTTAGTGAGGTTGAGATTGCTTTGTCGTGGTGTACAACACGACACTGATCATGAAATTTTGTGTCATGGCCTGAACTGTGTGTTGGTGTTGGCAACATTAATGCTTTGTGAATTGTGATTTATGAAGTATGATTTCTCATTTGCAATGTTATTCGAATAAATGGCTCTTATGAACTTAGAACTCTTGTGAAGTTTTCATGCTTAAGAAAAATGTGATTTATTATGCTTTGACAAATTGTGCTTTATCTTAAGTTTTAAAGTTATTAGTTGTGCACCACTGAGTGATATACTCAGCGATAGCTTCTTTATACTGTCGCAAGTAATGGAAAGGAGAAGGCTGCTGAGTGAGAGACTTGAAAGCAGCATTTTGGTATTGTTTGTGTGTATTTACGTTAGGTATACCCTTGTGATTCCTTTGGATGTATTTTGTACCTATATGTTTGTATGTACGGATATTGAGCAGTTTGTATTTAAAAGCATTGCATTGCTACCTCATTTTGAGTTTGTAACTATTTTGTATTTTACTTTGAGACTTATGAAAATGTAACTTTTGTAATATTTAGTCTATTATTATTTCCAATGAATGTTTACATGGACTTTTAACTATTCTCATGCAGTTTTCCGCAAAAGAATTGATAAGATAAAAAGTTATGGTTTGTTTTAATATCCTTTGTAGCATAACTAATGGGTTATCTGTAGGTGGAGTTTGGTAATTCATTAGGTATGCTACGGGAACATGTCGTGCCTTATAAGGGATAGGGTGTGACATGTTTTAGTGGTATCAGAGCTTTGGTTTTTATACAAGTTTTGAAATTGCATGTTTGAAAATTTTTGATAAGTACAACTGCTCAATTGTCATTATTGATACATATAGTGCATTACATCATAAATATGGACTAATTGAAGGAAATCTCCTTGTGTTGATTGCTCAGGGAGTAGAATTCCTTGTGATTCAATATGGATGAGGGGGATCACACAGTAGAGCAATCAGTAGCAGATGAGGTACTGGGGAAGCCCCAGCTCCTCAGAATGCCAGTGGATCGGCTGCAGCCATCCCACCCATGCGCTTCCTGCATTCGCTCAAAGAGATGGTCGCACTATTTCAAAGAAATGGCTGGCAATATACTAGTCCAAGCTCCTGTGCAAGCACCTCCAGTGCAACCACCATCCCCAGCCAGACAATATGATAAGTTAATGAAGTATGGGGCAACAGAGTTCAAGGGTACAGTGAACCCATTGGAAGCTGAGCAATGGTTAGAACGGATGGAGAGGGTCTTCAAGAAATTGCACTACACAGATGAGTTAAAGTTTGAATATTCAATTTCCTTGCTGCATGGAGATGCATATGAGTGGTGGAAGACCATTCCCCACAATTTGGTTGAGCCGCCAGTACTGACATGGGATGACTTTTTAAGGGAGTTTAGACAGAAATATGTTCCTGATACCTATGTGGATATGAAGCTACAGGAGTTTCTCAGTTTGAAACAAGGGAACAAGACTATAGCCGAGTATGAGAGAGACTTTTCTCGCCTCAGCCACTATGCTGGAAGCCTACTCACTACCAGTAGAGACAGATGCAAATGGTTTGAGGCCGGTTTGAGGCCTAGTTTGAGATTACAAGTGGTTGGGTTTGGACATGATAACTTCTCTGGGTTGATATCACAGGCCCTTGAATTGGAAAGGATAGAACTGGAAGGGGCATCTGAGAAGGTAACCACTGAAAAAGAGAAGAGCAGTAAGCCTATAGGTCAAAGTCCAAGTAACAATTCAGGTAAGAGGAAGAGCTTTGGGGGACCAAGCAACATAGGATCTAGTAGGGGAAGATTCTCAGGGTAGAGGCCACCTACAGCAGACATATAGGGGTTCCTTTCCTACCCGTGCTTGTGAGACTTGTAGCAGGACTCATGGAGGAGTATTTTATAAGGCCATAGGAGCCTGTTACAACTGTGGTGGAAGTGAGCATTTTGCTAGAGATTGCACTAGTGCCAGCAGATCTGGGCCTCCTACTACCACTGAGAGATCTGTTCAAGGTTCTGCTTCCAGAGGACAATAGACAACTAATAGAGGCAGAGGCAGGGGTAGAGCTAACACTTCTGGCAGCCAGGGCACAGTGAGCCAACCAGAGCAGAGTGGTGCACCAGTCAGGGTGTACACCATGTGCCAGAGGGATGAAGCTGAGACATCTGATGTTGTGGCTGGTACTTTCTCCATTTTTAATAGAGATGTATATGTGCTGTTTGACCCTGGTTCTACACATTCTTATGCTAGTGCCAGTATTGCATGCTCTGTTGCTATTCCTTGTGTGAAATTGGATTATGATGTGCTAGTGACTAGTCCTTTAGGACAAGAGGTTAGGGTGAACAAATTGTATAAGGATTGTCCTTTGGTGATCCAAGGACATACATTCTTGTCAAACTTAATTGACATGCCCTTCCGAGATTATGATATCATCTTGGGCATGGATTGGTTAGCCAGGCATCACGCCATGACCGACTGTAGACTGAAGACAGTCACTTTTGGTCTTCCCGAGTATGCAGACGTAGTGATACACGGGGAGAGGCAGTTATTGCCATCCAACATCATTTCAGCTGCACTTGCTAGAAAGATGATTAGAAAGGGATGTGAAGCTTATCTAGCTCATGTGATAGACACCCAGGTGGGGAGCCAGATCTTAAAGATATTCCTATAGTATGGGATTTTCTGGATGTCTTTCCGGAAGAATTACCGGGATTGCCTCTGGAAAGAGAGGTGCAGTTTGAAATTGAGACTATGCCTGGTGTGGAGCCAATCTCTATCACTCCTTATAGGATGGCACCGGCTGAGTTGAAAGAGTTGAAGGTACAATTACAGGAATTGTTAGATAAGGGTTTCATCCGCCCTAGCGTGTCACCTTTGGGAGCACCAGTATTATTTGTGAAGAAGAAGGATGGTACTCTCCGCCTATGCATAGATTACAGACAGTTGAATAAGGTGACCATAAAGAATAGATATCCTCTGCCACGGATCGATGATTTGTTTGATCAGTTGAAGGATGCAACTGTATTCTTCAAAGTTTACTTGAGATCGGGCTACTACCAGTTGAGGGTGTAGGAGCAAAGTATTCCTAAAACTGCCTTTAGGACTCGGTTTGGCCACTATTAGTTCTTGGTAATGCCATTCGGGTTAACTAATGCTCCAGCTGCTTTTATGGGCCTAATGAACACTATCTTCAGGCCATATTTGGACCAGTTTGTTGTGGTGTTCATTGATGATATTTTGGTGTACTCAAAGAATGCAGAGGAATACGACAAGCACTTGAGGATAGTATTGCAGACCTTGAGGGAGAAGCAGTTGTATGCCAAACTGTCGAAATGTGAGTTTTGGCTAAAGGAGATTTCATTTTTGGGGCATATTGTATCTGCAGAAGGTATCCAGGAGGATCCTAGCAAAGTAGAAGCCATTCTTAATTGGAAGCCACCTAGAAATGTCGCGGAAGTTTGGAGTTTCCTTGGTTTAGCTGGGTATTATCAAAGGTTTATGAAGGGATTCTCCATACTAGCATCTCCACTGACCAAGCTACTTAGGAAGGATGTAAAATTTCAGTGGATTGATCGATGCCAGGAAGGTTTTGATGAGTTAAAGAGGCATTTAACTGAAGCTCCAATCTTAACCTTGCCCACTTTAGGTAAGGAGTATACCATATACAGTGATGCTTCTCATAACGGATTAGGTTGTGTGTTGATGCAAGATAGAAACGTCATTGCCTATGCTTCACGCCAGCTTAAACCGCATGAGAGGAATTATCCTACACATGACTTGGAGCTAGCAGCCATTGTCTTTGCCTTGAAGATCTGGAGACATTACTTGTATGGGGAGAGATGTTATATGTACACATATCATAAAAGTTTGAAGTACTTGGGCACACAAAAGGAGTTAAATTTGAGGCAAAGGAGATGGTTAGAGCTGATAAAAGATTATGATTGTTTGATAGACTATCAGCCTGGAAAAGCTAATGTTGTAGCTGATGCTTTAAGTCGCAAGACTATGGCTGGTTTGAGGGTTTCTCCTTTGTCCATGGTGCATGAATTAAGGGCATTGCATGCTAATTTGGAGATTAATGAAGATGGGCAGATGGTAGCTACTTGGCAAGTAAAGCCAATGCTGGCAGAACAAATTAAAGCAGTTGCACAAAAGGATGATAAGTATGTGAAGTTGATGGAAGAGGCTTGGGATGGCAAGAAACCATAATTATCAGTAAATGATGAGAGCTTGTTGTTATATAAGGGCAGAATGTGCATTCCCGAGAATGTTGAACTGAGGCAGACCATTTTAAAGGAAGCACATGATTCACCTTTTGCAATGCACCCTGGTGGAACCAAAATGTATAGAAGTGTGAAAGAGCACTATTGGTGGAGAGGAATGAAGAATGACATTGCAAAATATGTTGCCAAATGCCTAACTTATCAGCAAGTAAAGGCAGAACACCAAGTGCCTGCAGGGTTGCTACAGCCATTGCTAATTCCTGAGTGAAAATGGGAAAGAATCACTATGGATTTCATGACAGGACTTCCACGTACACAAAAGAATCATGATGCAGTTTGGGTTATTGTTGATAGATTAACCAAGTTTGCACACTTTTTGCAAGTGAGAATGGATTACAGCCTGGAAAGATTGGCCAAACTGTACATTGATGATGTTGTGAGGTTACATGGAGTGCCAGTGTCTATTGTGTCGGACAGAGACCCAATGTTCACTTCTAGATTATGGGGTAGTCTCCAAAAAGCCCTAGGAACTAGATTGAACTTTAGTACAGCATTCCATCCACAGTCAGACAGCCAATCTGAAAGGATCATTCAGATTTTGGAGGATATGCTTCGGGCTTGTGTGATTGAGTTTGAAGGGAGTTGGGACACACACTTGCCTTTAATTGAATTTGCCTACAACAACAGGTATCAGTCAAGCATCGGAATGCCTCCATACGAAGCACTTTATGGCAGGAAGTGTAGAACTCCCTTGTGTTGGGATGAAGTGGGCGAGAGGAAGTTGATTGGTCCAGAATTAGTGCAACAGACAGAAGAAAAGGTTAAGCTGATTAAAGATAGACTCAAAGTTGCAACGGATAGACAGAAGTCCTACATTGACCTAAAGAGAAGAGATATTCGGTATAGTGTGGGTGACAAGGTGTTCCTGAAAGTTTTCCCATGGAAGAGGATCATGAGGTTTGGTAGAAAGGGGAAACTAAGTCCTCGCTTCATTGGGCCGTATGAGGTTCTGGAAAGAGTGGGTCCATTGGCATATAGACTTGCATTACCTCCGGAGTTGGAAAAGATTCACAATGTCTTCCATGTCTCTATGTTAAGGAGGTATAGATCAGACCCCTCTCACATTTTGCCAATAGAGGAGATTGAGGTGAATCCAGACCTGACATATGATGAAGAGCCCATAAAGATCTTGGCACATGAGGTGAAGCAGCTGAGGAACAAACAGATACCTCTAGTCAAAGTGCTGTGGAACCATAATTCAGGCCAGGAGGCTACATGGGAGCGTGAGGAGGACATGAGAAGACAGCACCCACAGCTATTCAGAGATTGAGACCAGGTAAATTTCAAGGACGAAATTTATTTTTAAGGAGGGGAGAATTGTAACACCCAGAACCTCCGAGTTATGAATAGTACCATTTTTGGCCCGTGACTAATACTATTCAAAGACACCTTGAGGACCAAAAATAAATAAAAAATTAATTGAGATAGACACAATAAAAATTCTAATGAACAAAGAAAAACTAAGGACTCATCGAGTATTATAAAAAGAAGGATTATGACCCGATGAGGGGCATTTTGGTCAATTCACTTCAAGAGTTGACTTTTGACCAAAATGTCAATTAAATTAAATGAAATTAATGAATTGAATTATGGGATAAAAATTGAAGAAAAATTCAAGTAAAAATATATAAGGGAAAATTTAATAAATGAAAACTTAAACTTTCATTTCCATTATGACAAAATTAAAATGAAAGACTTATGGACTTTTGATAGTTAAATTTAATTATTTAATTAAAAGGAAAAATTAAGTGTAAATGTAAAAAAAAAAAAAAAGAGAATAAAAATTTAAGTTTAATTATCCTTGTGACACAATTAAAATTTATAATTTTAATAAGCTAATTTTGGGGATAAATATATATATATATATATAAATAAGAAGACAAATGTCTTCTTCATTTCTTTTTTTTCATAAGAGGCCACTACCCTCACCTCTCTCTTTCTCTCTCTCTCTCTTTTTCTCTTCTTCTTCCACTT
Organism: Hevea brasiliensis; assembly: GCF_030052815.1. Classification (NCBI taxonomy): domain Eukaryota; kingdom Viridiplantae; phylum Streptophyta; class Magnoliopsida; order Malpighiales; family Euphorbiaceae; genus Hevea; species Hevea brasiliensis. The sequence continues at coordinate 41,518,170 of NC_079500.1, read as the reverse complement.
CTTTCCCTCATTGATTTCCCCTCCCAAGTTTTAATTCCCTTAAATTCCCTTCATAAATTCCATAGCCCACTAAAAGAAAACATCAAAGAGATCTTTGATTGAGAGATTAAAAGTAAGGAGAACAAGAATAGGAAGAAAAGTGAAGTTGGAAAGAAATCAACAAGAGGTAATTTTCTTTTCATGTTAGATTAGTTGTATAAGCTTGGAATGAAGTTAATTTATGATAAAATTTCATAAGAAAATGAAAGAAAACATATATGGAACCTAAACTAGGGTTTTGGCCAAATGGGAGAAAAATTAGAGTTTTGAACATTAGGGTTTAGAGACAAAAAATGTGAAGAAGTGCTAAATGATGTCTTTGACATAGTTTAAGGGAAGAAATGGTCATTTGTGACCTAATTAAGTATGTTAGAAGTGTTTAAATCAAAGCCAAATTCGGATTGGGTATGAAGCACGACCAAAAGTCAACTTTGAGGGACCAAAAATGAAAAGTCCAATTGGTATGAGACCAATTGGGATTGAAAATAGGCACTGAATGACACAATTTTCATTTAGGAAGCATGCCTAAAAATTGACCAAAACCTAGTGACCAAATTGACCAAACTTAAAAAACTGCAGTATGAACAGTACACATGAATAGTAATCGTGTTTGGGTCATAACTCGAGCTAGACAGGTCAAAATGACCTAAAATTTTACCAGTAGTTAGATGAGATATAGACCTAAAACTTTCATGAAGAACACAAACCCAAATTATGCCATTAACCCAATCAAATTATTGAGCAAATTTGAGTTATTGAATCTGCAAAACTGCAGAATTGCCATATGAGCAGTAAAGTTTCAATGGCTATAACTCTCTCTAGAAAACTCCAATTTAGGCGATTCTTGAACCAATGTAAACCTAGGACATAGTAGAATATTTCATATGAAGAATGTTAGGCCAAATTATGAACTTAACTCAATCAAATTGCAAAACGAATTCGGGTCACGGAATTTGTCACAATCTGGGCACCTAAAATTGACTAAATGAACAGTAAATTTTACAAGGCTATAACTCTCTATAGAAAACTCCGATTTAGGCGGTTCTTAAACTAATGGAAACATAAGACATAGTAGAACATTTCATATGAAAAATATTAGGCCAAATTATGGACTTAACTTGGTCAAATTGCTGAACGAAGTTGGATCGATAAATCTGCCAGAACAAAATCTGCAGCATGAACAGTGACGTAAACAGTAATGGTGTTTTGGGCATAACTTGAGCTACACAGCTCCGAATTAGGTGATTCAAAAAGAAAAATAAAGTTAAGACCTAAATGAACAATTTTCATGAAGAACACCTCACTAAATTATGATCGAAACTAGGTAAAAATTGGGTTCAAAGATTGGGGCACCAAGCTATCCCAAAACCAAAATATTCTAAAATTTTCAAAGCTAACTTGGGATGCATTAGACATGCATATAATGAGTTCTTGGCAGCAATTGAGATTGGTATTAAGGTATTCTATTTGTGTATTTTCAGTAGAAAAAGAAGTTGGAACGGACAAGGAGAAGTAGGTAACAATAAAGGAGAGCATTGAAGGTTTGTGCACAACTAACCTTTTTCTTTGTTTTAGCTTCGTAAATTGATTTGAATAAGTTTATTTTAATGAGTTTGACTTGAAATGAGTTTACTTTGACTGAAATATGGTTTTTCTCTTGCATTTAAGAAATTTAGGTGTTGCTACCTTTATTTGGATATTATGATGAATTTAAATGTGTTTATTGGTTTATAAATGTGATTGCTGAATGGAAAATTTTTGGAAACTGTTTTGAAACCACAGTTAGCATGACAGTTCCTTTCGAAACTCTCAAGTTGTAATGGCTACTTGGGATTGGTAATTGATATTGATTATGTCTCCCATTAATAACGGTTAGTGGGGTAAGACTAGATGAGTACTCATTAGCTAGCTAGCCCTTCCCTCATTAATAACGGTTAGTGAGGTTGATATTGCTTTGTCGTGGTGTACAATACAGCACTGATCGTGAAATTTTGTGTCATGGCCTGAACTGTATGTTAGTGTTGGCAACACTAATGCTTTGTGAATTGTGATTTATGAAGTATGATTTCTTATCTGCAATGTTATTCAAATAAATGGCTCTTATGAACTTATAACTCTTGTGAAGTTTTCATGCTTAAGAAAAATGTGATTTATTATGCTTTGACAAATTGTGTTTTATCTTAAGTTTTAAAGTTATTAGTTGTGCGCCACTGAGTGATATACTCAGCGATAGCTTCTTTATGCTGTCGCAGGTAAGGGAAAGGAGAAGGCTGTCGAGTGAGAGACTTAAAAGTAGCATTTTGGTATTGTTTGTGTGTATTTACGTTAGGTATACCCTTGTGATTCCTTCGGATGTATTTTGTACCTATATGTATGGATGTACGGATATTGAGCAATTTGTATTTAAAAGCATTGCATTGCTATCGCATTTTGAGTTTGTAACTATTTTGTATTTTACTTTGAGACTTATGAAAATGTAACTTTTGTAATATTTAGTCTATCATTATTTCCAGTGAATGTTTACATGGAATTTTAACTATTCTCATGCAGTTTTCTGCAAAAGAATTGATAAGATAGAAAGTTATGGTTTGTTTTAAAATCCTTTGTAGCATAACTAATGGCTTATCTGTAGGTGAAGTTTGGTAATTCATTAGGTATGCTACGGGAATATGTCGTGCCTTATAAGGGATAGGGTGCGACAATAAGTATCCGTTGCCTAGAATTGACGATCTCTTTGTGTTAGTAGTATACCCTAGAGCATATCATTTAGTATGTATCTTGTACAGATTTTTATTAACAAAAGGCATTTTCACTTTTTTGTTTACATAATATATTTTTGTGTAATAGAAAAGGTCCATTGATATTTTGCTAGAAATTCTATTCTTAAGTTGTTAAGAATATGAGTGACAGTATTTCTAGTACAAAGTATCATAAATAGGTTCACAATCGAGGATACTTCACAATAAGGACATGACTTATCCAGTAAGATTGTATTCATATTTGTTCCCAAGTTATTTATATGAGATATAAATAAGATGAAATGGTGAGTCTCATGCCATATGACAAACATGATAGGCACTTATACATGATAAGTAGGCCGAACCAGTGACACTTATGACAGGCACATGGAGTTTACTCTTGTCAATGTATTGTCATAAATCATATCAGTACATATAATCTTTAGACCTGAGATAGCACAGTTATCTTGTATATAAGTGGTTTGAGTTTGATACTGCTTTCATACTTGTACTGTGTATGGGTATATGGGCTTGTGTTGCCTCCTACTAGTTATATATGGAGGTAGGTGTTGATCAAGATGGAATCTGTTCCTCCAAGTAAATAGAGATAAAATCCTATCTTCATTTAATTGTTCTTGATGTTTCAAGTTCCTGGCCAGGATAGATAGTTTATTCAGAAAGAGTTTCTGATGAGAAAATCTTTTTAATCAAGAAATGGAATTAAAAGAGAACATAATATTCATAGCAAATGGAGTTTGTCATAAACCAAGACTCCAGCTTGAGTTGGGATTTTGTAATAGAGAGATTCTAGTGCATGGTAACATATGATTATAGGTTCATTTCAGGTAAACCTTATTACTAATTGGGTGGCCATGCATGCTATGCTAGGTGTTAACCATGGTCTATGAGGTGCATAAAATGATTTAGAGAAATCATTTATGGTAAGAAAGAGTTCTGATGATATTAAGAGTTGATATCATATCTTATTGCCAATTAGTGATGAGCCTAGTAAGTCACACACATACACAAGTTATTACCTAATTAAATATAATTTAATTAATTAATTAAAATTTTTAATTGATTAATTAAATAAGTTTGGATTGCAATTAGATTGCAAAGTCCTAGCATGGCTTGAAGCCAAATCTAGGTTATTAGATGTATAGTATAAATTAAATTTATGTTTAAAGTGTTTAAATATGAATTTAATTAATGAGAAATTAATTAATAGAGATTGATTAATTAATTTATGTTTGATATAAATTGATTAGAAGAAGAAAAATAATTATTTTGGGTTGAGAACTCAGAATTAAAACACAGGGGTATTTTGGTTATTTCACAAGGTGACATGTGGTACCATGAGATGGTGATACATAGCACTACACATAAGCTTACCATATGTCTTTTAATCATGTAAGATGATTAAAGTCAAGATTAAATATATTAAATATAGGTTTAAGACTCGGCATAATGTGATTGGGTCAATTAAACCTAGAGCCAATCAAAAGGTGACATGTGGCAAGGGTTTTAAGTGGTGACCTAGCTATATAAGGGAAAGGATGAAAAGAAAAATACCTAACTGCTATTTGTTTCATTGGTGCCACCCCAAAGCACCTCTCCCTTTCATTTTCTTCATCTCTCATCAATTCAAAGAGATTTCCCAATAATCTCTTGAATTAAAAATACTAGAAATCATTTCTAGTGTCCTGTTTACATCTGTAATCTCTCAAAAGGTAAAACCTGATTTTCTAATTGATTGAAAAAGCTTTAGAAGCTGTTCAAGGGGATGCCATTGGTGATCTTGGTATGGACAAGCTAGAGGGACAACATTTGGTGTCCTAAAGACGCACCCTAAAGGTGTCAAACACACTGCAGTGCATCAAGAGGTTAGTGCACTTGTTCTTGACCTAATCTAGGGTTCTAAAATTATTCTGATTAATTCTAAAATCTTAAATGGCAAATACAGATCCAAAAATATATTACAAGAGTTTTAATATGTTGTTTATCATTGAAATCAAATAGATAAAAATGAATCTTGCATGATGCATGTGACCCTAGATGAAAAATTTTAAATTTCAATGATCTAAACTTGTGTTTTTCATACTTCCGCTCCTTCAATTGGTATCAGAGCCACTATATTTGCCATTTAGATTGTTGATTGTATGATTTAATTGTGTGGTGTGATCATGAGATGATAAATCCATTGCTGGTTGCAATGAAAGGTAGCGGCTTGGTGACCAACACCATTGGTGCGCACACTTTGTGGCCTCCAATGGTGAGCGCAAGGTTTGGCTTTTTAATTTGCAATTGTTGTATTATCTAAAAGCTCATCCTATGTCTAATTAAATTATTTAATTAGAATTTTAATCACACAATTAAATTTTGATTCAAATCAGAATTTTAAAAATTGTTTGAATGTGATTCAAATCTGAATTTTAAAAGTTGTTTGAATGTGATTCAAATCTGAATTTTTGAAATTGTTTGAATCGTATTCAAATCTGAATTTTTTAAAATTGATTGAATGTGATTCAAATCTGAATTTTAAAATTTGTTTGAATGTGATTCAAATATGAAATTTTAAGGTTGTTTGAATGTGATTCAAATCTGAATTTTTAAATTTGTTTGAATCATATTCAAATCTGGATTTTTAAGTTGAATATGAGATATTCAATTTAATTTAAGTATGTATATTTTATTTAATTGTTAAATAGTGATATGCATGATGGATGATTATGGACTATAAAAGACCAATGTGATTGGATTTATTTCTTTTATGTTTCTTTGGGTTGTAATTTAATTAATTTATTTTAATTTATTTTGGGCATGTATTATTAAGGTTGTAATAATTTTGGGTTGTAATTTCATTTATTTAGTTCTTGTAAATTTGCGTTGGTATGCCAAGGATTACTATGTAATATTGGATTGCAAGAAGATCAAGGAGGTCAAGAGCATTGGTGGGACCAGTGGGAGGAATTCAATATCAAGTGTTGATTATGTACTCCTTCAGCAACTCTTGTAAAATGAATGAATGAAATGCACCTAGGAATGCCCTGATTCAATTCTTGGTGGCTTAGAATTGAATTCCTTAGAAAGTCCATGATCATACCATATTTATTGTTTATCTATGAATGCATGAGATGCATGGGAATATATGCAAGTATATGATATATGCATGCTAAATGGATAATGTGCAAAGTGAGACCTTAATAGTAATTAGGATGACCATAAAATCTTCCAAACAAATGATTAAGTTGGAAATGCTATAATTAAAGTAATTATAACATGGGCCCTCTATTGGGGCAATTATTTTAAGAAATTTTAAATAGTTGCATAAGATGCAATTAATTTAAGAGATTTTCTTAAGAATAATTGTTAAGCATGAGATGTTGTAAATATGTAAATGGTTTGGTGGCCAATATTGGATGTATCTGAGGACATTAAATTTATTTACTGGCTCATTGGGATCAACTTAACTAATGCAAGATAAGTTAATAATAGATGTACCTGAGATTTTGAGCATTAGGGGCTAGGTAAAGGATTGAACCTCACGTGAGATGTGATGGGAAAGGAGTTGCTCACTTATAGTTTATTGTAATTCCAATAATGGATGTACCTAAAGATGATCAATAGAATTATAAGAATTCAATCACCCACTAGAAATCCATCCAACTAGGATTTCCGTTTTCTACTTTGGAAGTGTAGGATTCGCTAAGTTAGTGGGAGGACCAATTTGATTAAAAGACCATAATCATTTTAGTCAATTACATGATATATTTACTAATTAATCTGGTTATTTTCTGCAATTAATTTTTTGATAATAATGAGCACACCACAACCACCACCATCCAATATCCTTGCAAGCATACTTGATCGCAATAGGTTAACAGGACCTAATCTATATGATTGGCTAAGAAATTTGAAACTTATCCTGAATCTTGAACATATAGGATATGTTCTAGCCTCAAATGTTCCTAGTCCCTTACCTCTAGAGGCCACTCTAGAGGAACATGAAATTTTGGACAAGTGGAAGGAGCATGATATGAGAGCTAAGTATTACATGCTTGCTTCCATGAGTAATGAGTTACAGAAGCAGCATGAGAACATGCAGAGTGTGAGTGAGATCCTTCTTCACCTACAAGAGTTGTATGGTGTGCACAGCAGGAATGCTAGGTATGAGATATCTAGACAGCTATTCCGCATGAGGATGTCTAAGGGACAGAATGTTGGGGATCATGTCCACAAGATGATTCGATTGATTGAGCAGCTAGAACATCTTGACTTTAACATGGATTTCCAACTGCAGATGGATTTGATCCTTTAGTCCCTTCCTAAGTCTTTTGGGAATTTTGTGACAAATTTCCATTTGACTAAACAGGAGTGCACCTTGGCTAGTTTACTTAACATGTTGGTTATTGCCCAAAAGAATATGCCAGGCAATAAAGGAAAAGAAGTAGCTATGACTGCATCTTCTTCTATTGGAAAGTCCAACAAGAAGAAGGGCAATAAGAAAAAGAAACCTCAGATTCCTGGTCCTTCCAAGTAGATAGCTAAACAGATAGGGAAGACCAAAGCTGACAAAGGCAAAAGGAAAATATTTCCATTACCAGTAGGATGGGCACAGTAATAGGAACTGTCCAGAGTATAGCAAGTAGTACCAGCTTGTAGTAATGAGATATTAGACTCCGGGTTAGCAATGGCTCAAATATTGAAGCCTTAGCCATAGGATCTAAATCTTTATACATGTGTGGACATGTTTTTGTATTTAAATAAGGTTTTGCATGTACCTAATGCCTTTTAAGAACATCATTTCTATATCTAGTTTGGCTACAGATGGTTATGAATTTCAGTTCATAAATGATGTTTGCAAATAAATATGCTGGTCCAGGTTTTATGCATGATCAACTTTATTATCTAGATAATAATGTTAAATACAAATTTAATGCAAGCAATATAAAAGAATGCAATGCCATGATGAAAATCAACTCAAGTTCAAAATATATTTGGCACTTAAGGTTAGGTCATGCTGCAGAAGATAGGATTACAAAACTGGAGAAAATGAGGATTTTATCCTCATAAGGCTCTGAGCCTACTCCAACTTGTGAATCCTACCTTCAGGGCAAAATGACTAGATCACCCTTTGTTGGACAAAGACTAAGAGCTGAAAATATTTTGGAGTTAATACATAGTGATGTATGTGGTCCATTTAAAGAAATGGTTAGAGGTGGTTTTCATTACTTTATTACCTTTACTGATGATAAATCAAGGTTTGGGTAATTGTATTTGATGAAATCCAAATATGAATCCTTTGAAAAGTTCAAAGAATTTAAATCTGAAGTAGAAAATCAAACAGGAAAGAGTATTAAAGCTCTTCGATCAGATCGTGGAGTTGAATATTTGAGTACTGAATTTGATGAATACTTAAGAGAGCACGGCATTGTTTCCTAGCTGACTCCTCCAGGAGAACCATAGCTAAATGGTGTGTCTGAAATGAGAAATCATACTCTATTGGATATGATACATGGTATAATGAGCTATACTGATATGCCAATCTCCTTTTGGGGATTTGCATTAGAATCAGCTTTGTATATTCTAAATAGGATTCCATCAAAATCAGTATCTTCCACACCTTATGAGATATGACATGGAAGAAAATCAAATCTTAAGCATGTTAAGATTTAGGGTTGTCCAGCTTATATCAAAAAGTTGAACACTGATAAATTGGAAACCAGATCAGAAAAGGGTCGATTTTTCGGATATCCAAAAAAATAGTTTTGGATATTAATTTTATTCGCCTACATCACAAAGGTTGTGGTAAGTAGAGATGCCACATTTCTTGAATAACAATTTTTTCAATAAGGAGGCAAAGGAAGGCAAATAGAGTTGGAATTGGAGAATTCTGACCAACAAATAGATCAGATGGATATAGATCCATCTAGTCAACCTACACCTATTGATGAAACATCTACAGCTATTCCTCGTAAAACAACCAGGGTATCTCAACCACCAGTGAGATATGGTTTCCTTCATGAAGAAGAACAAGAGTTGTCTACTCATGAAGAAGTTGATCATGGAGATGATCTACTTACCTATGAAGAAGCTATATCAAATATAGACTCTTTAAAATGGATTGATGCTATGAAATCCGTGTAACACCCCTATGTTCGGTAGTGCGTTCTACTGCTTCTATGACCAGTGTTGTCTGGACAGCTAGGATGCCAAGAACTACACTTAGATATTGATAAGGAGACATAAAATAATGTAATACAAGAAAAGAAAATACAAGAAAAACAAAGGAAAAATAATAGCAATGAAATGTAACCAAGTTAAACGAGCCGAGAACCTTAGCGATGGGTGACTGCACCGAGAAGTCGCGGCGTGGAACGTTGACTAGCTTTGGACCACGGGGAACCCTGAAAAATATTTTTAGGACTTATATAAATGTCTATTGAAGTATAAATATCATTAGAAATATCAAAGAAAAATTAATTAATTAGTACAAAGAAAAGTGAGAAATCGAAAAACGGACAAAACCCGGTGTTATAGAAAAATCGAGAATGTAACCCCAACAGGGGCATTGTGGTCATTTGACACCCCGAGTTATCTTTTGACCTAAATGTCCATTAAAAATACATGATATTACACTTAGAAAATGTCATGAAAAATAAAAATGGTGGCACCTAATGTAAATAGCAAAAATTGGGAGTTAAATGTGGGAAAATGAAACTTTAGAATAAAAAAACAATTAACCTTCACATAGTGCTCCACTAACTCACTTAAGTGGACCACTAAAGCTTCATTTGGGCAGAACATTTTTATCTTCTTCAACCTTCCCAAAGGGCAGCCGAAACCAAGAATGAAATTCCTCCATGGCCGCATGGGTTGAAGCTTCATGCAAGCTTGATCCAATCCACTTTCCATGCACTTTCCTTCATTAAAAGTTGTCCATACACCTTGGGCAGTAGATAGGCAGCAAGAAGATCAAGTTTTGGTGAGATTTTGGAGAGTTTCCAAAGTGGTAAGTATGTATTTTTTATTATTGCTTCATTAAAGTTTGTGACGATGTTATGGGTACTTCAATTGTGGAGAGATTTTTGGAGATTGATGTATTAAGGGAGATGTTTATTTTTGGCAGCCATGGAAACTCCTTAAGGGTAGTTTATTCTTGCTTGTAAATGGTAGATTAAAGGGTTGATTATGTGTTTATATGTGTAGGAATAAATTGGATGATGTATACTAAGTATATTGTGAATGTATACTTGAAATTGGAAGCTTGGACATTAATGGAGAGAGATGTATGAATCAGCAGCTTGAATGGTGAACCATAAAAATGTTATTTCATGTTTGGTTTATGGAATATTAATGTTGAATTGTGGTACTTGTTATGGCAGCTTGTGTATATGTATGAAGGTGTGAGGTTGGACATGTAAATGAGCTAGGTTAGGTGATTGAATTGTTTGTAATTTGAGCTTGAAAAATTATGTCCTATATAGTGCATATAGAGTGTGATTATAAGCTGCCAAAATGACCAACAATGTGTTGTGAAATGTGTTTGTATTATGGTACAAAACAGAAATTGCATGAATGTGCAACTTGGTAGGTAACTCCGCCTAAGTAGTTTGCGCTTAGCCGGTCCCAAGCCCAGATAAAGGAGGAGGGTTGCGGTAGGTGACAACCAGCGTAAAAATTTCGTCACACCCTATGATATGAATTCAAATGATATAAACGTTGGGGCGTCCTCTACTAACGACGCACTACATCGGAGCCCGGGTGTAGTGAGAAATATGTAAGGGTGTGGGGCGTTCACCGAAAGCGATGCGCCATGCCGGTGCCCGGGTGTGGTGTTAAGTGAGCAAGGGTTCCCACATCATGGATGGGTGTGGGTAAAGAAGTTAGTCCATAGGACAGATAGTAGAATAAATAGTGGAACAGAACACAAGATAGACATAGAAAACAATAGAAGATATCATAGAAGGAGACCAATTAGGAAGGAGCAGGATAGGAGGAGGATCAGGGTTGGTACTTAGAATGTTGGATCACTTACAGGAAAATTAATGGAGCTTGTGGATACCTTGGAAAGGAGAAGGGTGAATATTGCTTGCGTTCAGGAGACTAAATGGGTAGGAGAGAAAAGTAAGGAAGTGGGTAATTCAGGGTACAAACTGTGGTTTACTGGCAAGGAGAGAAACAAGAATGGTGTGGGCATAATCATAGACAGGACATTGAAAGATGCAGTAATAGCTATGAAAAGAGTAGGAGATAGAATTATACTAGTAAAGCTAGTACTAGAAGGAGAAACAATAAATATAGTTAGTGCTTATGCTCCACAAATAGGACTAGACAGTGAGAGTAAACAAAGGTTTTGGGAAGATATGGATGATTTAATGCAAAGCATACCGAATGAAGAGAATGTTTTCATTGGTGGAGATTTGAATGGGCATGTAGGAAGTGATAGACAAGGTTATGAGAATGTTCATGGAGGTTTTGGTTTTGGCAGTCGAAATGAGGAGGGAAAAAGCATCCTGGATTTTGCTATGGCATATGACCTAATACTAGCAAATACCTACTTTATAAAAAGAGAGTCACATTTAGTGACTTTCAAAAGTGGGCAACATAGAAGCCAAATCGACTTCCTCTTAACTAGGAAGACAAATAGAGCTCTATGCAAGGATTGCAAAGTCATTCCAGGAGAGGCTTTAACAAGTCAACATCCGTTGGTGATCTTGGATGTCAAGTTTAGGAACAATTCAAGTAAGGTCAGAAGAAATAGTGTAGCTCGAACAAAGTGGTGGGAGTTCAAAGGAGTAAAGCAAGTGAAGTTCAAAAATGAGCTTCTCGAGTCCGAAGTATGGAAGCTGGATATGGAGGCCAATGATATGTGGATACAGATGGCATCAAAGATTAGAGAAGTAGCTAGAAAAGTACTTGGAGAGTCTAAAGGACATGGACCACCTTCAAAAGAGAGATGGTGGTGGAATGAGGAAGTACAAAAGGCAGTGAAGAGAAAAAGGGAATGGTATAAGAAATTACCTAAATGTGATAATAATGAGGCAAATAAACAGTACAAGATAGGAAAGAAAGAGGTAAAAAAGGCAGTTAATCAAGCAAGAGCACAGGCCTTTGAAAAGTTATATGAGAAACTTTGAACTAAAGAAGGGGAGAAAGATATTTATAGATTAGCAAGGAGGAGAGAAAGGAAATGTCAAGATCTCAATCAAGTTAGGTGCATTAAGGATAAAAAAGGAAAAGTGTTGGTGAAAGATGAGGACATTAAAGAAAGATGGAGAAATTATTTTAATGATCTCTTTAATAATAGTCAAAATGGTAATAGCGTGAATATATATTATAGAACAATAGAAAAGAATGTGAATTATACTAGAAGAATTAGATCTTTAGAAGTAAAGGAAGCACTTAAGAGAATGAAAGTGGGTAAAGCCTGTGGACCCGATGAAATACCAATTGAAGTGTGGAAGTATTTGGGAGATATGGGAGTGGCATGGTTAACTAAATTATTTAATAAGATTCTAAACTCAAAGAAAATGCCTGATGAATGGAGGAAGAGTATTTTAGTACCTATTTTTAAAAATAAAGGAGACATACAGAGTTGCTCAAACTATAGGGGAATTAAACTCACGAGCCATACTATGAAGTTGTGGGAGAGAGTTGTGGAGCATCGACTATGTCATGATACTTCTATCTCTCTCAATCAATTTGGTTTCATGCCCGGTCGTTCAACTATGGAAGCGATCTTTCTCATTAGAAGCTTGATGGAGAAATATAGAGATGTGAAGAAAGATCTACACATGGTTTTTATTGATTTGGAGAAGGCTTATGATAGTGTTCCAAGAGAGGTCTTATGGAATGTGTTAGAACAAAAGAGGGTATCTATTAGGTACATACAAGTATTGAAAGATTTGTATGAAGGAGCAACTACTATTGTGCGCACAGTGGGAGGGGACACAAGAGATTTTCCGATCTCAATTGGATTACACCAAGGATCAGCCATAAGCCCTTACCTTTTTACATTAGTTTTAGATGAACTGACGAAACATATACAAGAGAGTATACCTTAGTGCATGATGTTTGCGAATGATATTGTTCTGATAGATGAGACACGAGAAGGAGTCAATAGAAAGCTAGAACTTTGGAGAAGTACTCTAGAGTCAAAGGGTTTTAAGTTAAGTAGAACGAAGACAGAATACATGCATTGCAAGTTCAGTGAAGGCCAAACTGGTGATAGGGAATGAATTAGTTTGAATGGAGTGATACTGCCTCAAAGTAATCACTTTAAATATCTAGGCTCTGTCCTTCAAGTAGATGGGGGATGTGAGGAGGATGTTAGTCATAGGATTAAAGCTGGATGGTTGAAGTGGAGACGTGCCACGAGAGTTTTATGTGATCGTAAGATTCCCAATAAATTGAAAGGAAAATTTTACCGTACAGCCATACGACCGGCTATGTTATATGGTAGTGAGTATTGGGCACTGAAAGAGTCGTATGCATCTAAGATAAGAGTTGCAGAGATGAGAATGTTGAGGTGGATGAGTGGCTATACTAGACTAGATAAAGTCCGTAATGAGAGTATTAGAGAAAAGGTAGGAGTGGTGCCAATTGAAGATAAGTTAAGAGAAGGGAGATTGAGGTGGTTTGGTCATGTGAAGCGTAGACATGCGAAGGCTCCAGTTAGACAAGTAGAGCACATTAGGTTAGAGGATAGAAAGAAAAAAAGGGGTAGACCTAAATTGACTTGGAGGAGAGTAGTATAACATGACCTAGAAGCATTACACATTTCAGAGGATTTAACCCAAAATCGTTCAGAGTGGAGAAAGCGAATCCATATAGCCGACCCCAAATTTTTGGGATAAAGGCTTAGTTGAGTTGAGTTGAGTTGAGTTGTGCAACTTGGTAGGTGTTAAATGTATCTTTGATTGAGTGATAGACAATGTGCAATAGGGCAGTGTGTAAATTGGCTTAGAACCTTAAGTGTGTGGCTCCAATTGGTATGAAACCAATTAGAGGTGAAACTAGGCACAAAATGTGCCAACTTTCATGAAGGAAGCTTACCAAAATTCTGCTTGGAAGATAACTTGAAAAGTGACCAAATCCGGATTAGTGCATTTAATGCTTGAAAATTGACCATTTGGGCAACAATTAGTGTTTTGGCCATAACTCACTCAAAACAGGTCCAATTGACCTGACATTCTTACCATGAATAGTTGAGACACATATCTACAAGTCTTATGAAGACAACAATGCCCAGAAATGATCATAAGCAAGTCAAATAGCTTTCACAAGTTCAGGTCCAAAAACTGGCCGAACCAAAATTGACCTAAAAGTGACCTACAGTGACCATTTTGATACATTTTGACCAGGAATAGTAAAATGACCATAACTTAGTCTAGTAAACTCAAAATGACCTAAAATTTTGCCCCGCATGCAATAAGACATAGATCTACAAGTTTGTAGTTTTGACCGAAATCTAAAAACCGAGGGAATTAGGTCATCCGGCTAGGTCAAATTAGTATACCGGAATCCGACAAATTGTAATAAAATGCAATAAATATGGAAATGAATTGGGTAACATGTACCAACACTAAAAGGCTATCAAATGTGACATATTGGTAACATTAAGACCTAATTCACCTAGACTGTATCGAAGGTCAACATCTTAGGTTGACTAAAGAAATGATAGAATTCAATAATTAAGTATTAAGCCTTATTGTTAGAGATGGTTTAAATGAGTACTGAAACACTTCAAATTATGTTGCTCAGTTAGCAAAGACTCAGGGAAGGAGAAGGAAACACTGAGTTAGAGCCAAGAGGCATATATCAGAGTTTGTGTTGCTCAGTTAGCAAAGACTCAGGGAAGGAGAAGGAAACACTGAGTTAGAGCCAAGAGGCATATATCAGAGTTTGTGCACAATAGTTATTTCTTTTGAATTTTTCAATTGAAATAAATTATGATTATTTGTATGTTATTGTTTTAAATTGTGTTTGTGCACAATAGTTATTTCTTTTGAATTTTTCATTTGAAAAAAATTATGATTAATTATATGTTATTATTTTAAATTGTGTTTGTGCACAATAATTTTGATTTCTTATTTTCTACTTAAAAATTTATTTGAACATTATAGTTTTAAATTGTGTCTGTGCACAATATTTTTTATATTCACTGCTTTTACTAGAAAATTTATTTGAAGAAATGAGTTATGAATAATTTTTAATTGTTTTGGCTTTGAGAATCTTTTTTGGAAATTATAGTGTTGCCTACTTTGCAAATAGAAGTTTTGAGATAAAATATGATTTGTGGTTTGTATGGAATATTGTGATTTGAAATTGTTTTGATTCACACTTGGCATGACACTATTATTATATTCCTCCCTCTTTAACTTATCAGTCTGGGGTGAGTGTGATTATGTTCCTCCCTTTTTGACTTGCAAGTATGAGGTGAGTGTGGATGAGTACTCATTATATAGCTAGCTTCCTCCCTCATTGATTTCGATTAGTGGGGTTATAGATTGCTTTGTCGTGGTGTACAATACGGCATTGATCGGAAATTTTGTGTCATGGCTTAAGTTGTGTATGAATTGGCAACACTGTGTTTATTAAATTTTTTGACCCAAAATTTTTCTATAATGAGATTTGATAATTTGTGAAATGTAATTGTGCAGCATTTAAATTGTGTTATTGATTTACAATTATTCAGTTATTTGATCAAATTGTGTTATTGATTGGCAAAACTGTATTATTCAGTTATTTGATCAAATGGTATTATTGATTAGCAAAACTTTATTATTCAGTTATTTGATCAATTTTGTGTTATATGAACTTTGTAAATTGTAAAATGGAATTGTGAACTATTTGATTTGTGAATTGTCAATAAAAGATTTATGTATCGCATTTCAAATTGCTATTGTGCACCACTGAGTAAATTTTACTCAGCGATAGCTTTTCATTGCTGTTGCAGGTAGACAGACTGACAAGGCAGTAGACTAGGCTGCTAGTACAACACTGAGATATCATCGGGTATATTGAGTATACCATAGTTTGCATTTTATATTATAATGTATGTTCACTGTATGTATATAATGTTCTTGGTTTTGAGCAGTTGTAAATTAAAATTGTACATTGAAGTTGTAAAATAAATTGTGAATTATTTTGGCTTGTAAAATTTGTACTATATTTCTTTTATCTCACCCTTTGGAAATACTGAAAAATTATTGTGGATTTGAGTTGAGAAACATATTGTGTTGATTAAATGTTGGAGTTTGAGATTGAGAAATATATTTGAAGTGCTTTTTACAGGTTTTTGAAGAACTGTTTTATTCAAAATACAAAGGGTACTCCGCCAAAATTTTTACAGAAATTCCTAATAATTCAAATGTGTTAGCTGTTTGCCTTCAGTTCAAAAAATTTTTTAACACCTGTAAATAGTGCTCACCACTGTAAAATGAAGTAAGAAAAGTTTAAAATCCCTTGTAGTGTATTTAATGGGTTATCAAAAGACGAAGTTGGTAATTCATTAGGTATACTACGAGATCATGTTATGTCTTATAGAGGGGTAGGGTGTGACATGTTTTAGTGGTATCAGAGCAAAGTTTTTAAATTCTATTTTCACCTATAATTTGAATATTCTTTCTTCATAGTACAACGGCTCAATGTCATTGTTTGATACATATAGTACATTGTATTATAAATATGCACTAACGGGAGGAAATCTCCTTGTGTTAATCGTTCAGGAGGTCTAAGATCCTCGAATTGACTATGGAAGAGAGTGATCGTTCAGTCAATCAATCGATAGAGGCTGAGGTACAAGTTGAAGCCCTAGCTCCACAAAGTTGAAGGCCCGACTATACCAGTTTTACCGGTACAAATTACTGCACAAATGGCCCAGCAAATGGCCACTTTCTTTCAACAAATGGCTGATACTCTGTCGGCTCAAGCTCAAGTACAGACCCAACCCCCACAAGGGCAACATGAAATAGAGAAGAGGGAGAAACCTATGGGTCAGAGCTCAAGCAATAATTTGAGAAAGAGAAAAGAATTTGAGGAGCCCCGAGCTTAGGGATATAACAGAGGTATATCATCAAGGCAGAGACCACCAAGGTCCAGTCGTCGAACAACTAGAAGTTCCTACCCTCCCTGCCAATGTGAACCTTGTGGTAAAAATCATGGTGGGGTATGCTACAAGGCCATAGGAGCCTGTTATAACTGTGGAGGCATAGGACACTTTGCCAAGGACTGCACCAGTGCCCGTAGAGTTGGATCACCTCCTGCTACTGCTGAAGGGTTAGTTCAGAGCCCTATCACCAGAAGTTCGCAACCACCCAGCAGAGGTAGAGGTAGGGGTAGAGGTAACCCAGCAGGCAGCCAAGGCACAGTGAAACAATCAGAGCAAGACAGTGCTCCGGTCAGAGTCTACGTAATGAGACAGAGAGAAGAGGCCGAGACATCTGATTTTGTGGCTGGTACCTTCTCAATTTTTAATCAAGATGTGTGTGTGTTATTTGATTCAGGTTCTACCCATTCTTATGTGAGTGCTAGCATCATTGATTGCATTGCCGTTCCATGTACAAAAATGGACTTTGAGGTATTAGTAACAAGTCTGTTAGGACAAGAGGTCAGGGTTAATAGAATGTATAGGGATTGTCCTTTGGTGATCCAAGGACATACTTTGTTGTCTGATCTCATTGAAAAGCCCTTCAGAGATTATGATATCATCTTGGGCATGGATTGGTTAGCCAGGCATCACGCCATGATTGGATCAGAGATCAAGATTCACTTTTGGTCTCCCTCAGTATAGTGATGTGGTAATACATGGGGAGAGGCAGCTATTGCCATCAAACGTCATTTCGGCTGCACTAGCCAGAAAAATGATCAGAAAGGGGTGTGAAGCATACTTGGCACATGTGGTAGACACCCAAGTGGGGAGTCCAGCATTGAGGGACATCCCTACGGTATATGACTTTCCAAATATGTTTCCTGATGAATTGCCAGGATTACCTCCGGAAAGAGAGGTGCAATTTGAAATTAATGTTATGCCTAGTGTGGATCCAATCTCCATAACACCATACAGAATGGCACTAGCAAAGTTGAAGGAGTTGAAGGTACAGTTGCAAGAACTACTTGAAAAGGGCTTCATCCGCCCTAGTGTGCCACCATGGGGAGCGCCAGTATTGTTTGTTAAGAATAAGGATGGGACTTTTCGTTTATGTATTATTTGACCTGGAGTCTGCATACTTTTATGTTAGTGTTAAAACTATATGTTCTGTTATTATTCCTTTACAGGGGAATAAATTTTGATGCATTAGTGATTAGTCCTTTAAGATAAGGATTGTGATAATAAGCGAAATTAGTTTTGAAAGAGTTTATCAGTGAAAAGTATTTTCTAACACACCATAAATTATAAAGCTAAACGGCAAGCCTACAAAATGTAAGATAAGAGGACGTAAAAGTAAGTTATAGTAATAGAATTGCTCTAGATGAGGGCAAGGATGTTATTGTTAGTAATTGTTAATGGATATTGTAATCAGAATAAGATTCGAATATTAGTAAATTCGAAAAGGATAAAATATCAGAAAATTTGATCTATTGGGATGTATCGTAGTAACTATGCAATGTTCTTGATGCTTATACTGTAAACTGCAGATTACAGTACTAACTTGAGATTATTGTGTAGAGCTACGTACTACTCGATAGTACACCTAGATGGGAATAGTTGCCAACGGCATCTGTTTTGGTATAGTTATGCCAGGACAGAATTTAATTGTTAGAAATAAGTTTGAAAATCCTACTTAGGGATCTAAAACTCAAAAGTTAGAGTAACGAAAGGTTATAGTTTAGTACAAAAAGGAAGTAAGTTATAGAATATTAATAGATAAAAAGAATTGTGGAAGTGAAAATTTGAACAGTTGGTTTAGATATAATAAAGAAATGTTACATGAGGAAGACTATTGACTAGAATTGTCAGAGGACCAATGACTAGATAAATCATTTTAACATGACCTCAAGGGTCATTAAAGAAGGAAAATGAACCAAAATATTAGATAGCACAATAATAAGAGAAGATTAGTGTTATACAAACAAATTAAATGTTGTATTAGATTGTTAAAAGTCTTATACAAATTCGAGGAAAAGAAGATTATGTTAGTAGTATGCCCTAGAGCATATCATTTAGTATGTATCTTGTACATATTTTTATTAATAAAAGGCATTTCCACTTTTCCGTTTACATAATATATTTATGTGTAATAGAAAAGGTCCATTGATATTTTGTTAGAAATATTATTCTTAAGTTGTTAAGAATATGAGTGACAATATTTCTAGCACGAAGTATCATAAATAGGTTTACAATCGAGGATACTTCATAATAAGGACATGACTTATCCAGAAAGATTGTATTCATGTTTGTTCCCAAGTTAGGTATATGAGATATAAATAAGATGGAATGGTGAGTCTTATGCCATATAACAAACATGATAGGCACTTATAAATGATAAGTAGGCCGAACCAGTGACACTTATGACAAGCACATGGAGTTTACTCTTGTCAATGTTTTGTCATAAATCATATCAGTGCATATAATCTTTAGACCTGAGATAGCACAGTTATCTTGTATATAAGTAGTTTGAGTTTGATACTGCTTTCATACTTGTACTGTGTATGGGTATATGGGCATGTGTTGGCTCCTATTAGTTATATATGGAGGTAGGTGTTGATCAAGATGGAATCTGTTCCTCTAAGTAAATAGAGATAAAATCCTATGTTCATTTAATTGTTCTTGATGTTTCAAGTTCCTGGCCAGATGTATAGATTTATTCAGAAAAGAGTTTATGATGAGAAAATCTTTTTAATCAAGAACTAGAATTAAAAGAGAACATAATATTCATAGCAAATGGAGTTTGACATAAACCATGACTCCAGCTTGAGTTGGGATTTTGTAACAGAGAGATTTTAGTGCATGGTAACATATGATTATAGGTTCATTTAATGTAAACCTTATTACTAATTGGGTGGCTATGGCATGCTATGCTAGGTGTTAACCATGGTCTATGAGGTTCATAAAATGATTTAGAGAAATCATTTATGGTAAGAAATAGGTCTGATGATATTAAGAGTTGATATCATGTCTCATTGCCAATTAGTGATGAGCCTAGTAAGTCACACACATACACAAGTTATCACCTAATTAAATATGATTTAATTAATTAATTAAAGAGTTTAAATTGATTAGTTAAATAGGTTTGGTTTGCAATTAGATTGCAAAGTCCCTAGCATGACTTGAAACCAAATCTAAATTATTGGATGTATAATATAAGTTAAATTTATATTTAAAGTGTTTAAATATGAATTTAATTAATGAGAAATTAATTAATAGAGATTAATTAATTAATTTATATTTGATATAAATTAATTAGAAGAAGAAAATAATTATTTTGGGTTAAGAACTCAAAATTAAGACACAGGGGCATTTTGGTCATTTTGCAGTGTGACACGTGGCACCATGAGATGGTGACACATGGCATAACACATAAGCTTGCCAAATGTTTTTTAGTCATGTAAGATGATTAAAATCAAGATTAAATATAGGTTTGACACTTGGCACAATGTGATTGGGTCACTTAAACCTAGAGCTAATCAAAGGGTGACATGTGGTAAGGGTTTAATGTGTTAACCTAGCTATATAAGTGTTGTTATGAGAAAAATAAAACACAACCAGCAGCCACACACCTTTGTCACGCCACTTTGAGGGTTTTCATCTCTTCTTCTTCATCTCTTATCAATTCAAAGAGATTAGCCATCAATCTCTTGAATTAAGAACACTAGAAATTGTTTCTAGTGTCCTGTTTACATCTTTAATCTCTTAAAAGGTAGAACTTGATTTTCTAATTAATAGAAAAAGCTTTAGAAGCTATTCAAGGGCTGCCATAGGTGTTCTTGGTGTGGACAAGCTAGAGGGACAATATCTGGTGTCCTGAAGACGAATCTCAAAGGCGCAGCAGACACGCAAAGGCATCAAGAGGTTAGTGCAATCGTTCTTGATTTAATCTAGGGTTCTAAAATTAATCTGATTAATTTTAAAATCTTAAATGGCAAATACAGATCCAAAAACATATTAAAAGAGTTTTAATATGTTGTTTATCATTGAAATCAAATAGATAAAAATAAATCTTGCATGATGCATGTGACCCTAGATGAAAATTTTTGAATTCAATGGTATAAACTTGTGTTTTTCACGCTTCCGTTCCTTCAATTGGTATCAGAGCCACTATATTTGCCATTTAGATTGATGTTTATGTGATTTAATTGTGTGTTTGATCATGAGATCAAGAGTTTATTGCTGGTTGCAAAGTCAAAGTGGCAGCACAAATGATGAACACCATGGTGCGCATGGTTGATGCATCACAATGGTGTGCAAAGGTAAATGGATGGTGAATGTGCAATTGTTGTATGATTTAAGATCCATTTTATGTCTAACTAAATTGTTTAATTAGAATTTTTATCACACAATTAAATTATGATTCAAATCAGAATTTTAAAAATTGTTTGAATGTGATTCAAATCTGAATTTTAAAAGTTGTTTGAATGTGATTCAAATCTGAATTTTTAAAGTTATTTGAATCATATTTAAATCTGATTTTTTAAAATTGATTGAATAAAATTCAGATCTGATTTTTTAAAAAATATTTCAATGTGATTCAAATCTGATTTTTTAAAAAATGTTTGAATGTGATTCAAATCTGAATTTTTAAAGTTGTTTGAATGTGATTCAAATCTGAATTTTTAAATTTGTTTGAATGAGATTCAAATCTGAATTTTTAAATTTATTTGAATCATATTCAAATCTGGATTTTTAAGTTGAATATGAGATATTCAATTTAATTTAAGTATGTATGTTTTATTTAATTGTTAAATAGTGATATGCATGATGGATGATCATGGACTATAAAAGACCAATGTGATTGGATTTATTTCTTTTATGTTTCTTTGGGATTGTAAATTAATTAATTTATTTTAATTTATTTTGGGCATGTATTATTAAGTTTGTAATAATTTTTGGGTTTTAATTTCATTTATTTAAGTTCTTGTAAATTCGCCTTGGTATGCCAAGGATTACCATGTAATATTGGATTGCAAGAAGTTCAAGGAGGTTAAGAGCATTGGTGGGACCAGTGGGAGGAATTCAAGATCAAGTGTTGATTATGTACTCCTTCAGCAACTCTTGTAAAATGAATGAATGAATGAAATGCACCTAGGAATACCCTGATTCAATTCTTGGTGGCTCAGAATTGAATCCCTTAGAAAGTCCATGATCATACCATATTTACTGCTTATCCATGAATGCATGAGATGTATGGGAATGTATGCAATTATATGATATATGCATGCTAAATGGATAATGTGCAAAGTGAGACCTTAATAGTAAATAGAATGACCATAAAATCTTCCAAACAAATGATTAAGTTGGAAATGCTATAATTAAAGTAATTATAACATAGGCCCTCCATTGGGGCAATTATTTTAAAAAATTTTAAATAGTTGCATAAGATGCAATTTATTTAAGAGATTTTCTTAAGAATAATTGTTAAGCATGAGATGTTGTAAATATGTAAATGGTTTAGTGGCCAATATTGGATGTACCTGAGGACATTAAAATTATTTGCATAATTACTGGCTCAATGGGATCAACTTAACTAATGCAAGATAAGTCAATAATGGATGTACCTGAGATTTTGAGCATTAGGGGCTAGGTAAAGGATTGAACCTCACATGAGATGTGATGGGCAAGGAGTTGCTCACTTATAGTTTATTGTAATTCCAATAATGGATGTACCTGAGGATGATCAATAGAATTATAAGAATTCAATCACCCACTAGAAATCCATCCAACTAGGATTTCCGTTTTCTACTTTGGAAGTGTAGGATTCGCTAAGTTAGTGGAAGGACCAATTTGATTAAAAGACCATAATCATATTTGGTTAATTACATGATACATTTACTAATTAATCTGGTTATTTCTGCAATTAATTTTCTGATAATAATGAGCACAGAACAACCACCACCATCCAATATCCTTGCAAGCATACTTAATCACAATAGGTTGACAGGACCTAATCTATCTGATTGGCTAAGAAATTTGAAACTTGTCCTGAACCTTGAACAAATAGGATATGTTCTAGATTCAAATGTTCCTGGTCCCTTACCTCCAGAGGCCACACAAGAGGAACATGAAACTTTGGACGTGGAAAGAGCATGATATGAGAGCTAAGTGTTACATACTTGCTTCCATGAGTAATAAGTTACGGAAGCAACATGAGAACATGCAGAGTGCGAGTGAGATCCTCCTTCACCTACAAGAGTTGTATGGTGAGCACAGCAGGAATGCTAGGTATGAGATATCTAGACAGCTATTCCGTATGAGGATGTCTGAGAGACAGAATGTTGGGGATCATGTCCACAAGATGATTCGGCTGATTGAGTAGTTGGAACATCTTGACTTCGACATAGATTTCCAACTACAGACGGATTTGATCCTTCAGTCCCTTCCTGAGTCTTTTGGAAATTTTGTGACAAATTTCCATATGACTAAACAGGAATGCACCTTAGCTGGTTTACTCAACATGCTGGTTATTGCCCAAAAGAATATGCCAGGCAATAAAGGAAAAGAGGTAGCTTTGGTTGCATCTTCTTCTGCTGGAAAGTCCAACAAGAAGAAGGGCAATAAGAAAAAGAAACTTTAGATTCCTGGTCCTTCCAAGAAAATAGCTAAACAGAAAGGGAAGACCAAAGCTGACAAAGGCAAAGGAAAGTGTTTCCACTGCCAATAGGAAAGTGTTTCCATTGCCAACAGGAAAGTGTTTCCATTGCCTTTAAGAATGTGTTTCCTATGGCTAGAGTATAGCAATCTAAATGAATGCAATGCCATGGTGAAAACCAACTCAAGTTCAAAATATATTTGGCACTTAAGGTTATGTCATGTTGCAGAAGATAGGATTGCAAAATTGGAGAAAATGGAGATTCTATCCTCATTGGGCTCTGAGCCTACTCCAACTTGTGAATCTTGCCTTGAGGCAAAATGACTAGATCACCCTTTGTTGGACAAGGGCTAAGAGTGAAAATATTTTAGAGCTAATACATAGTGATGTATGTGGTCCATTTAAAGAAATGGCTAGAGGGCTTTCATTATTTTATTACCTTTCTTGATGATAAATCAAGATTTGGGTATTTGTATTTGATGAAATACAAACATGAATCCTTTGAAAAGTTCAAAGAATTTAAATCAAGTAGAAAATCAAACAGAAAGAGTATTAAAGCTCTTCGATCGGATCGTGGAGGTGAATATTTGAGTCTTGAATTTGATGAATACTTGAGAGAGCATGACATTGTTTCTCGGTGACTCCTCCAGAACGCATACAGCTAAATGGTGTATCTGAAAGGAGAAATCGTACCCTATTGGATATGGTACGTAGTATGATGAGCTATACTGATATGTCAATCTTCTTTTGGAGATTTGCATTAGAATCAGCTTTGTATATTCTGAATAGGATTCCATCAAAATCAGTTTCTTCCACACCTTATGAGATATGGCATGGAAGAAAACCAAGTCTTAAGCATGTTAAGATTTGGGGTTGTCCAGCTTATATAAAAAAGCTAAACACTGATAAATTGGAGATCAGATTAGAAAAAGGTCGATTTGTTGGATATCCAAAAGATAGTTTTGGATATTATTTTATTTGCCTACTTCAGAAAAGGTTGTTATAAGTAGAGATGCCACATTTCTTGAACAACAGTTTGTTCAAGAAGGAGGCAAAGGAAGGAAAATAGAGTTAGAATTGGAGAATTCTGACCAACCAACAGATCAGATGGATATAGATCCATCTAGTCAACCAATACCCGTTGATGAAACATCCACAACTGTTCCTCGTAGAACAACCAGGGTATCTCACCCACCAGTGAGATATGGTTTTCTTCATGAAGAAGAACAAGAGTTGTCTACTCATGAAGAAGTAGATCATGGAGATGATCCACTTACCTATGAAGAAGCTATATCAGATATAGACTCTTCAAAATGGATTGATGCTATGAAATCCGAGATTGATTCCATGTATAAGAATCAAGTTTGGGATCTTGTTGACCCACCTGAAGGTATTATACCTATAGGGAACAAATGGGTTTCCAAGAAGAAAATTGGTTCTGATGGAAAGGTAGAGACCTATAAGGCAAGGCTAGTAGCGAAAGGGTTTCGCCAAAGGCAAGGAATCGACTATGAGGAGACTTTCTCGCCTGTTGCCATGCTTAAATCAATTAGGATTTTATTAGCAATAGCTGCATACTATGATTATGAGATTTGGCAAATGGATGTCAAAACAGCTTTTCTCAATGGATACATTGAAGAAAACATTTTCATGGAACAACCTAAGGGATTTGAATCCCAAGATGGTTCCAAGGTATGCAAGCTAAAGCGATCCATTTATGGGTTGAAACAAGCTTCGAGGAGTTGGAACATTCATTTTGATGAAGCCATTAAATCCTTTGGTTTTATCAAAAATGAGGATGAGCCATGTGTTTATAAGAAGGTTAGTGACAGTGCTATCACTTTCCTTGTCTTATATGTGGATGACATACTGTTGATGGGTAATGACACATGTATGTTGACGACTATAAAGGTATGGTTGTCAAATACATTCTCCATGAAAGACTTAGGGGAGGCAACCTATATTCTTGGGATTCGCATCTATAGAGATAGAGCGAAAAGAATAATTGGTTTATCCTAAAGTCTATACTTGGAAAAGGTGTTAAAGAGGTTTAACATGCTTGATTCCAAGAGAGGATTATTACCAGTGAGACATGGTATCCATCTTTCTAAAGAGATGTCTCCAAAGACACCTGAAGAAAGAGATAAGATGGCCAGGATTCCATATGCTTCGGCTATTGGAAGTTTAATGTATGCAATGTTGTGTACTAGGCCGGATATCGCATACGCTGTTAGTTTGGCTAGCAGGTATCAATCCAATCCAGGTTTGGAACACTGGATAGCTGTCAAGAATATCCTTAAGTACTTGAGAAGAACTAAGAATTTATTCTTGATTTATGGAGATGGAGACTTGCAATTGGATGGTTATACTGATTCTGATTTCCAATCAGATATCGATGATAGAAAGTCTACCTCTGGATATGTGTTCATTTGTAATGGAAGTGCAGTAAGTTGGAAGAGTTCCAAACAGAGCACGACTGCAGATTCCACTATAGAGGCTGAGTATATTGCTGCATCGAGATCTTTGCAAAGGAAGTCGCTTGGATAAAGAAGTTTGTAATGAACTTACAGTAGTTCCTTCCATTGAGTCAGCGGTTCCACTACATCGTGACAATAATGGAGCGATCATCTGAGCTAAGGAACCAAGGTCTCACGTAAATCCAAACACATAGAAAGGCGCTACCACATTATCAGAGAAATAGTTGGGCGAGGCGATGTAGCCATGCAGAAAATAGCATCAGCTGAAAATCCAGCTGATCCATTCACTAAGCCTATGTCACAGACTTAGTTAGACCGACATCTTGAGAAGATAGGTTTAAGATATTGTAATGAATGGCTCTAGTGCTAGTGGGAGATTGTTAGTAGTATGCCCTAGAGCATATCATTTAGTATGTATCTTGTACATATTTTTATTAATATAAGGCATTTCCACTTTTCCGTTTACATAATATATTTATGTGTAATAGAAAAGGTCCATTAATATTTTGTTAGAAATATTATTCTTAAGTTGTTAAGAATATGAGTGACAATATTTCTAGCACGAAGTATCATAAATAGGTTCACAATCGACGATACTTCATAATAAGGACATGACTTATCCAGAAAGATTGTATTCATGTTTGTTCCCAAGTTATTTATATGAGATATAAATAAGATGGAATGGTGAGTCTCATGCCATATAACAAACATGATAGGCACTTATAAATGATAAGTAGGCCGAACCAGTGACACTTATGACAAGCACATGGAGTTTACTCTTGTCAATGTTTTGTCATAAATCATATCAGTGCATATAATCTTTAGACCTGAGATAGCACAGTTATCTTGTATATAGGTAGTTTGAGTTTGATACTGCTTTCATACTTGTACTGTGTATGGGTATATGGGCATGTGTTGGCTCCTACTAGTTATATATGGAGGTAGGTGTTGATCAAGATGGAATCTGTTCCTCTAAGTAAATAGAGATAAAATCCTATGTTCATTTAATTGTTCTTGATGTTTCAAGTTCTGGCAGACAGATAGATTTATTCAGAAAGAGTTTCTGATGAGAAAATCTTTTTAATCAAGAACTAGAATTAAAAGAGAACATAATATTCATAGCAAATGGAGTTTGACATAAACCATGACTCCAGCTTGAGTTGGGATTTTGTAACAGAGAGATTTTAGTGCATGGTAACATATGATTATAGGTTCATTTAATGTAAATTTTATTACTAATTGGGTGGCTATGGCATGCTATGCTAGGTGTTAACCATGGTCTATGAGGTTCATAAAATGATTTAGAGAAATCATTTATGGTAAGAAAGAGGTCTGATGATATTAAGAGTTGATATCATGTCTCATTGCCAATTAGTGATGAGCCTAGTAAGTCACACACATACACAAGTTATCACCTAATTAAATATGATTTAATTAATTAATTAAAGAGTTTAAATTGATTAATTAAATAGGTTTGGTTTGCAATTAGATTGCAAAGTCCCTAGCATGACTTGAAACCAAATCTAGATTATTGGATGTATAATATAAGTTAAATTTATATTTAAAGTGTTTAAATATGAATTTAATTAATGAGAAATTAATTAATAGAGATTAATTAATTAATTTATATTTGATATAAATTAATTAGAAGAAGAAAATAATTATTTTGGGTTAAGAACTCAAAATTAAGACACAGGGGCATTTTGGTCATTTTGCAGTGTGACACGTGGCACATGAGATGGTGACACATGGCATAACACATGAGTTTGCCAAATGTTTTTTAATCATGTAAGATGATTAAAATCAAGATTAAATATATGTTTGACACTTGGCACAATGTGATTGGGTCACTTAAACCTAGAGCTAATAAAAGGGTGACATGTGGCAAGGGTTTAATGTGTTAACCTAGCTATATAAGTGTTGTTATGAGAAAAATAAAACACAACCAGCAGCCACACACCTTTGTCACGCCACTTTGAGGGTTTTCATCTCTTCTTCTTCATCTCTTATCAATTCAAAGAGATTAGGCATCAATCTCTTGAATTAAGAACACTAGAAATTGTTTCTAGTGTCCTGTTTACATCTTTAATCTCTTAAAAGGCAGAACTTGATTTTCTAATTAATAGAAAATGCTTTAGAAGCTATTCAAGGGCTGCCATAGGTGTTCTTGGTGTGGACAAGCTAGAGGGACAACATCCGTGTCTCAAGACGAATCTCAAAGCGCAGACATTTGCGATTGCATCAAGAGGTTAGTGTAATCGTTCTTGATTTAATCTAGGGTTCTAAAATTAATCTGATTAATTTTAAAATCTTAAATGGCAAATACAGATCCAAAAACATATTAAAAGAGTTTTAATATGTTGTTTATCATTGAAATCAAATAGATAAAAATAAATCTTGCATGATGCATGTGACCCTAGATGAAAATTTTTGAATTCAATGGTATAAACTTGTGTTTTTCACGCTTCCGTTCCTTCAGATTATACGATCATATAGAAAATAGGAAATAAACGTATGACTATTGTAAGATGGCTATTGGGTAAAATTTCATGGACGAAATTTTTTTAAGAGGGGGAGAATTGTAACACCCCTATGTTCGGTAGTGCGTTCTACTGTTCCTATGACTAGTGTTGTCTGGACAGTTAGGATGCCTAGAACTACACTTAGATATTGATGAGGAGACATAAAATAATGTAATACAAGAAAAGAAAATGTAAGAAAAACAAAGGAAAAATAATAGCAATGAAATGTAACCAAGTTAAATGAGCCGAGAACCCTAGCGATGGGTGACCGCACCGGGAAGTCGCGGTGTGGAGGGTTGACTAGCCCTGGACCACAGGGAACCCTGGAAAATATTTTTAAGACTTAAATAAATGTCTATTGAAGTATAAATATCAATAGAAATATCAAAGAAAGATTAATTAATTAATACAAAGAAAAGTGAGAAATCGAAAAACGGACAAAACCCGATGTTACCGAAAAATCAGGAATGTAACCCGAACAGGAGCGTTGTGGTCATTTGACACCCTGAGTTGTCTTTTGACCTAAATGTCCATTAAAAATATATGATATTACACTTGGAAAATATCATGAAAAATTAAATTAGTGGTACCTAATGTAAATAGCAAAAATTGGGATTTAAATGTGGGAAAATGAAACTTTAGAATAAAAAAACAATTAACTTTCACATAGTGCTCCACTAACTAACTTAAGTGGACCACTAAAGCTTCATTTGGGCAGAATATTTTCATCTTCTTCAGCCTTCCCAAAGGGCAGCCGAAACCAAGAATGAAATTCCTCCATGGCCGCATGGGTTGAAGCTTCATAAAAGCTTGATCCAAGCCACTTTCCATGCACTTTCCTTCATTAAAAGTTGTCCATACACCTTGGGCAGTAGATAGGCAGCAAGAAGATCACGTTTTGGTGAGGTTTTGGAGATTTTCCAAGTGGTAAGTATGTGTTTTTGATTATTGCTTCATTAAAGTTTGTGAGGATGTTATGGGTATTTGAATTATGGAGAGATTTTTGGAGATTGATGTATTAAGGGAGATGTTTATTTTTGGTAGCCATGGAAACTCCTTAAGGGTAGTTTATTCTTGCTTGTAAATGGTAGATTAAAGGGTTGATTATTTGTTTATATGTGTAGGAATAAATTGGATGATGTATACTAAGTATATTGTGAATGTATACTTGAAATTGGAAGCTTGGACATTAATTGAGAGAGGTGTATGAATCGGCAGCTTGAATGGTGAACCATAAAAATGTTAATTTATGTTTGGTTTATGGAATATTAATGTTGAATTGTGGTACTTGTTATGGAAGCTTGTGTATACGTATGAGGGTGTGAGGTTGGACATGTAAATGAGGTAGGTTAGGTGATTGAATTGTTTGTAATTTGAGCTTCAAAAATTCTGTCCTATATGGTGCATATTGAGTGTGATTCTAAGCTGCCAAAATGACCAACAATGTGTTGTGAAATGTGTTTGCATTATGTTACAAAACAGAAATTGCATGAATGTGCAACTTGGTAGGTGTTAAATGTATCTTCGATTGAGTGATGGATAATGTGCAATAGGGCAGTGCGTAAATTGGCTTAGAACCTTAAGTGTGTGGCTCCAATTGGTATGAAACCAATTGGAGGTGAAACTAAGCACAAAATGTGCCAACTTTCATGAAGGAAGCTTACCAAAATTCTGCTTGGAAGATAACTTGAAAAGAGACCAAATTCGGATTAGTGCATTTAAGGCCTGAAAATTGATCATTTGGGCAGCAGTTAGTGTTTTAGTCGTAACTCACTCAAAATAGGTCCAATTGACCTGAAATGTTTATCATGAATAGTTGAGACATATATCTACAAGTCTTATGAAGATACCAAAGCCCAGAAATGACCATAAGCAAGTCAAATAGCTTGCACAAGTTTGGGTCCAAAAATTGGCCGAACCAAAATTGACCTAAAAGTTACCTAAAGTGACCATTTTGATATATTTTGACCAGCAATAGTAAAATGACCATAACTTGGTCTAGTAAACTCAGGATGACCTGAAATTTTTCCCTGCATGCAATAAGACATAGATCTACAAGTTTGTAGTTTTGACCAAAACCCGAAAACCGAGGGAACTAGGTCATCCGGCTAGGTCAAATTAGTATACCTGAATCCGACAAATTACAATAGAATGCAACAAACATGGAAATGAATTGGGTAACATGTACCAACACTAAAAGGCTATCAAATGTGACATATTGGTAACATTAAGACCTAATTCACCTAGACTGTATCGAAGGTCAACATCTTAGGTTGACTAAAGAAATGATAGAATTCAATAATTAAGTATTAAGCCTTATTGTTAGAGACGGTTTAAATGAGTATTGAAACACTTCAAATTGTGTTTCTCAATTAGCAAAGACTTAGGGAAGGGGAAGGAAATACTGAGTCAGAGCCAAGAGGCATATATCAGAGGTTTGTACACAATAGTTATTTCTTTTGAATTTTTCAATTGAAATAAATTATGATTATTTGTATGTTATTATTTTAAATTGTGTTTGTGCACAATAGTTATTTCTTTTGAATTTTTCAATTGAAATAAATTATGATTAATTGTATGTTATTGTTTTAAATTGTGTTTGTGCACAAAAATTTTGATTTCTTATTTTCTACTTAAAAATTTATTTGAACATTATAATTTTAAATTGTGTCTGTGCACAATACTTTTTATATTCACTGCTTTTACTAGAAAATTTATTTGGAGAAATGAGTTATGAATAATTTTTAATTGTTTTGCCTTTAAGAATCTTATTTCGAAATTATTGTGCTGCCTACTTTGCAAATAGAAATTTTGAGATAAAATATGATTTGTGGTTTGTAAGAAATATTGTGATTTGAAATTTTTTTGATTCACACTTGGCATGACACTGTTATTATATTCCTCCCTCTTTGACTTATCAGTCTGGGGTGAGTGTGATTATGTTCCTCCCTCTTTGACTTGCCAGTTTGAGGTGAGTGTGGATGAATAATCATTATATAGCTAGCTTCCTCCCTTATTGATTTCGATTAGTGGGGTTGTAGATTGCTTTAACGTGGTGTACAACACGGCTTTGATCAGAAATTTTGTGTCATGGCTTAAGTTGTGTATGAATTGGCAACACTGTGTTTATTAAATTATTTGACCCAAAATTTTTCTATAATGAGCATTGATAATTTGTGAAGTGTAATTGTGCAGCATTTAAATTGTGTTATTGATTTGCAAAATGGTATTATTCAGTTATTTGATCAAATTGTGTTATTGATTGACAAAACTGTATTATTCAGTTATTTGATCAAATGGTATTATTGATTGGCAAAACTGTATTATTCAATTATTTGATCAATTTTGCGTTATATGAACTTTGTAAATTGTAAAATGGAATTGTGAACTATTTTATTTTTGAATTGTCAATAAAAGATTTATGTATCGTATTTCAAATTGTTATTGTGCACCACTGAGTAAATTTTACTCAGCGATAGCTTTTCATTGCTGTCGCAGGTAGACAGACTGACAAGGCAGCAGACTAAGCTGCTAGTACTACACTGAGAGATCATCGTGTATATTGAGTATACCATAGTTTACATTTTATATTGTAATGTACGTTCACTGTATGTATATAGTGTTCTTGATTTTGAGCAGTTGTAAATTAAAATTGTATATTGAAGTTATAAAATAAATTGTGAATTATTTCAGCTTGTAAAATTTATACTATATTTCTTTTATCTCAGCCTTTGGAAATATTGAAAAATTATCGTGGATTTGAGTTGAAAAACATATTGTATTGATTAAATGTTGGAGTTTGAGATCGAGAAATATATTTGAAGTGCTTGTTACAGGTTTTTGAAGAACTATTTGATTCAAAATACAGAGGGCACTCCACCAAAATTTTTACAGAAATTCCTAATAATTCAGATGTGTTAGCTGTTTCCCTTCAGTTCAAAAATTTTTTTAACACCTGTAAATAGTGCTCACCACTATAAAAAGAAGTAAGAAAAGTTTTAAAATCCCTTGTAATGTATTTAATGGGTTATCAGTAGACGAAGTTTGTAATTCATTAGGTATACTACGGGATCATGTTATGCCTTACAGAGGGGCAGGGTGTGATAATCCGAGATTGATTCCATGTATAAGAATCAAATTTGGGATCTTGTTAACCCACCTGAAGGTATTGTATCTATAGGGAACAAATGGGTTTTCAAGAAGAAAATTGGTTCTGATGGAAAGGTTGAGACCTATAAGGCAAGGCTAGTAGCGAAAGGGTTTCGCCAAAGGCAAGGAATCGACTATGACGAGACTTTATCGCCTGTTGCCATGCTTAAATCAATTATGATTCTATTAGCAATAGATGCATACTATGATTATGAGATTTGGCAGATGGATGTCAAAATAGCTTTTCTCAATGGATACATTGAAGAAAACATTTTCATGGAACAACCTAGGGGTTTTGAATCCCAAGATGGTTCCAAGGTATGCAAGCTAAAGCGATCCATTTATGGGTTGAAGCAAGCTTCGAGGAGTTGGAACATCCGTTTTGATGAAGCCATTAAATCCTTTGGTTTTATCAAAAATGAGGATGAGCCATGTGTATATAAGAAGGTTAGTGACAGTGCTATCACTTTCCTTGTCTTATATGTGGATGACATACTGTTGAAGGGTAATGACACAGGTATGTTGACAACTGTAAAGGTATGGTTGTCAAATACATTCTCCATGAAAGACTTAGAGGAGGCAACCTATATTCTTGGGATTCGCATCTATAGAGATAGAGCTAAAAGAATAATTGGTTTATCCTAAAGTCTATACTTGGAAAAGGTGTTAAAGAGGTTTAACATGCTTGATTCTAAGAGAGAATTGTTACTAGTGAGACATGGTATCCATCTTTCTAAAGAGATGTCTCCAAAGACACCTGAAGAAAGAGATAAGATGGCCAGGATTCCATATGCTTTGGCTATTGGAAGTTTAATGTATGCAATGTTGTGTACTAGGCCGAATATCGCATATGCTGTTAGTTTGACTAGCCAGGACAGATAAATTTATTCAGAAACAGTTTCTGATGATAAAATCTTTTTAATCAAGAACTGGAATTAAAATAAAATATAATATTCATAGCAAATGGAGTTTGACATAGACCATGACTCCAGCTTGAGTTGGGATTTTGTAACAGAGAGATTCTAGTGCATGGTAACATATGATTATAGGTTCATTTAAGATAAACCTTATTACTAATTGGGTGGCCATGGCATGCTATGGTAGGTGTTAACCATGGTCTATGAGGTGCATAAAATGATTTAGAGAAATCATTTATGGTAAGAAAGATTTCTGATGATATTAAGAGTTGATATCATATCTCATTGCCAATTAGTGATGAGCCTAGTAAGTCACACACATACACAAGTTACCACCTAATTAAATATAATTTAATTAATTAATTAAAGAGTTTAATTGATTAATTAAATAGGTTTGGTTTGCAATTAGATTGCAAAGTCCCTAGCATGGCTTGAAACCAAATCTAGGTTATTGGATGTATAGTATAAGTTAAATTTATATTTAAAGTGTTTAAATATGAATTTAATTATTGAGAAATCAATTAATAGAGATTGATTAATTAATTAATTTATATTTTATATAAATTGATTAAAGGAAGAAAAATAATTATTTTGGGTTGAGAACTCAAAATTAAGACACAAGGGTATTTTGGTTATTTCATAGTGTGACATGTGGCACCATGAGATGGTGGCACATGGCACTGTACATAAGCTTGCCATATATCTTTTAATCATGTAAGATGATTAAAGTCAGGATTAAATATAGGTTTAGCACTTGGCATAATGTGATTGGGTCAATTAAACTTAGAGCCAATCAGAAGGTGACATGTGGCAAGGGTTTTAAGTAGTGACCTAGCTATATAAGGGAAAGGATGAAAAGAAAAATGCCTAACTGCTATTTGTTTCATTGGTGCCACCCCAAAGCACCTCTCCCTTTCATTTTCTTCATCCCTCATAAATTCAAAGAGATTTTCCAACAATCTCTTAAATTAAAAATACTAGAAATCATTTCTAGTGTCCTGTTTACATCTATATTCTCTCAAAAGGAAAAACCTGATTTTCTAATTGATTGAAAAAGCTTTAGAAACTGTTCAAGGGACTTCCATTGGTGATCTTGGTGTGGACAAGCTAGAGGGATAACATTTGGTGTCCTAAAGACGCATCCCAAAGGTGTCAAACACACTGTAGTGCATCAAGAGATTAGTGCACTTGTTTTTGACCTAATCTAGGGTTCTAAAATTAATCTGATTAATTCTAAAATCTTAAATGGCAAACACAGATCCAAAAATATATTAAAAGAGCTTTAATATGTTGTTTATCATTAAAATCAAATCAATAAAAATGAATTTTGCATGATGCATGTGACCCTAGATGAAAAATTTTGAATTTTAATGATATAAACTTGTGTTTTTCATGCTTCCACTCCTTCAGTTTGATTAGTTGAAGGGAGCCGGTGTGTTTTCTAAGATTGATCTCAGATCAGAGTATCATCAACTAAGGGTTATGGATACAAATGTGCCTAAGACTGTATTCAGAACCTGGTATGGGCATTGTGAATTCTTGTTGATGCCATTTGGGTTAACAAACGCTCTAGCAGCATTCATGGACCTTATGAACCATATCGTCCATCCATACTTAGATTGGTTCGTAGTGGTCTTCATTGATGACATCCTAGTGTATTCCAAGGATAAAGCAGAACATGATGAACATTTGAGAATTGTTCTGCAGACTCTAAAAGAGAAGAAACTGTATGCTAAATTGTCCAAGTGTGAGTTTTGGTTGAATGAGATTGCATTCCTTAAACATGTAGTATCAGCTGAAGGGATTAGAGTGGATCCCAAGAAGATTCAAGCAGTGATGGAATGGAAGCCTCCCAAAAATACAACTGAAATCAGATGTTTCTTGGGGTTAGCTGAATATTATAGAAGATTTGTAAAGGGATTTTCCCTGATAGCTGCTCCAATGACCAAATTACTACACAAGAATATGAAATTTGACTGGAATGACAAGTGTCAAGCCAGTTTTGAGAGGCTAAAGGCTATGTTGACAGAGGCACCAGTGTTAACACATCCAGTGTCAGGAAAAGACTTTGTAGTCTACAGTGATACCTCACATAATGGGTTAGGGTGTGTACTCATGCAAGAAGGGAAAGTGGTCGCATATGCTTCCAGGCAGTTAAGGCCACATGAAAAGAATTACCCTACTCATGATTTGGAGTTAGCAGCAATTATCTTCGCATTGA
Source organism: Hevea brasiliensis (assembly GCF_030052815.1). Taxonomy (NCBI): domain Eukaryota; kingdom Viridiplantae; phylum Streptophyta; class Magnoliopsida; order Malpighiales; family Euphorbiaceae; genus Hevea; species Hevea brasiliensis. The sequence continues at coordinate 41,482,357 of NC_079500.1, read as the reverse complement.
AGATATGGAGGTATTACTTGCATGGAGAAAAATGCTACATATACACAGATCATAAGAGTCTAAAGTATCTACCAACCCAGAAGGAACTTAATTTGAGGCAGAGGAGATGGATTGAATTCCTAAAAGATTATGATTGTGTGATTGACTACCACCCTAGGAAGGCAAACGTAGTCGCTGATGCCTTATGCAGAAAATCTATTGTAGCATTAAGATCTCTGAATACCCAACTATCCTTAACTCATGACAGAGTTATTTTAGCTGAGTTGCAAGTGAAGGCGAATCTGTTACAACAGATACAGGATGGGCAGAAGATAAATGAGAAATTAATGGCTGTTATGTGCAAAATCACTGAAGGAAAGGAAACTGAATATGAAGTGAAAGAAAATGAGTGCTTGTACTATAAAGAAAAAGTGTGTGTACCAAATGATAAAGAGTTGAAAAGCAGTATTCTGAGAGAAGCACATAACAGTGTGTATGCTATGCACCCAGGAAGCATAAAAATGTACCATGACCTGAAACTTCGATACTGGTGGCCAGGCATGAAGAAGGACATAGTTGACTATGTAACTAGATGCTTGACATGTCAGTAAGTCAAAGCAGAACATCAAGTTCCATTAGGTTTGTTATAGCCCATGCATACCTAAATGGAAATGGGACCGAGTCACTATGGACTTTGTCAGTGGTCTACCTCTCACTCAGAAGAAGCATGATGCGGTATGGGTGATTGTAGATAGGTTGACCAAATCAACACATTTTCTTCCTGTCAAAATTAACTACTCACTAGAAAAGCTAGCAGAATTGTACATCAGTGAAATAGTTAAACTACATGGAATTCCACTTTTCATTATATCTGATAGACACTCAAGGTTTATATCTAGATTTTGGAAGAAATTACAAGAATCCTTGGGCACACAACTCCATTTTAGTACGGTTTCTCATCCTCAGACGAATGGACAGTCAGAAAAAAATAATCCAGGTAAATTCTGTAACTCATTGAGTTATTGCAAACAATAAATTAAACTGATAATGATAATAATAACCAAACATATGTGGTAAGTCTTCAAGGATATGTTGTGGAGTTGTGTTATTGAGTTTGAGGGAAGCTGTGACAGATACCTTCCACTGGCAGAATTTGCATACAACAATAGCTATCAAGCTAGCATACAAATGGCACCCTATGAAGCACTTTATGGGAGAAAATGCAGAACACCTATATGTTGGACTGAATTGGGTGAAGATAAGCTAGTGGGACGAGACCTGGTAAAACAGACAGAAGAAAAGGTGAAACTGATAACGGCCAATTTGAAAGTTGCCTCAGACCAACAGAAATCTTATGCTGACTTGAAAAGAAAGGACATTGAATATGAAGTTAGCGAGAAGGTATTTATCAAAGTATCACCATAGAAGAAAGTGCTGGGATTCAGGAAAAAGGAAAAATTAAGCCCTAGGTTCATTGGCCCATATGAAGTTATTGAACGTATGGGACCAGTAGCCTATAGATTAGCCTTACCACCTGAGCTGGACAAGATACATAATGTGTTCCATGTCTTGATGCTTAGAAGATACAAATCAGATCCTTCACATGTCATCTTAGCAGAAGAAATTATTGTACAACCTGACCTGACATATGAAGAAGAACCGATTAAAATCTTGGCACGAGAGGTAAAAGAGCTAAAAAACAAGACAATTCCACTAGTGAAAATCCTATGGAGGCATCACAACACGGAAGAGGCAATATGGGAGAGCGAGGAGATAATGAGGCAATAATTCCCTCAACTCTTCACATCAGGTAAATTTTGAGGAAAAAATTTTTATTTAGAGGGAAAGAGTTGTAACATCCTCCCTGTATGTATTCTGTATGTTCTATTGTTCCAGTGACCTAATATCAGTCCAAGCAAGTCAGGATGTCTGAAACTACACTTCGGTGATAGTGAACAGACATATAATCATGAAATAAAAAAAAGCAAATACAAGAAAAATTAAAGAAAAATAAAAGAGAGAAAATGAAACAAAGTTAAATGAGCTGGCACCGTAGCGATGGGTGACCACATCGGGAAGTTATGGCAAAGGCAATTGCTGACCCTAGGACTGCGAGGAACTCTCGGAATTATATTTTGAGAAATAATTAAAGGTTTGTTGAAATTTAATTAACACTAGAAATATCAAAGAAAAATTAACAAATTAGTACAACGAAAAATGAAAAATCGGGAAACAGACAAAAATCGGTGTTATCGAAAAATCGAGAATACAACCCCAAGAAGGGCATTTTGGTCATTTGACATCTACAGTTGCCTTTTGTCCTTAATTTCCATTAAAAATAAATGATATTATACTTTAGAAATGTCATAAAAAATTAAAATGAGGTACATTGTATGAATGGTGAGAGAAATGGGGCTTAAAATCCAAATTATGAAACTTTGAATAAATAAACAATAAAACTAACCTAAGTGCTCCACTAACTCCTAATTTAGGACACCTATATATGACTTTGGGACAACAGATCCCACTAACTTAGTCTTCTTCTTCTTCATTCTTCTTCTTGCTGAAATGGAGCTCCCAAACCAAAACCTCCATGGATGCACACATTGAAGCTTTCTCTTTCTATCACTAAGCCATAATTTTTGCAATTGTTCTGCATTAAAGTTGATCTACACATCTTGGGAAACCTTTAGAAGCAAAAATTAGAGTAAACTCCAAGGTTTTATCAAGGTCAAGTTGAGGTAAGTGTCCAAATCCTCTCCCTTGCTTTAGCAAACTTCATGTTTAGGTTGAGGTGAGTTGAATGGTGAAGAGAATGGAAGAATTTATTGAGTTATGGTATTGTTCAATTTTGGCGGCCATAAGAACCTATGTTGCTTCAGTTTTTCTTAACTCTAATGGATGGAAAATAGCGTTGATTCAGTCATTTTAAAGTTGTAGCAATTTAGTTTCCATGTATATGTACATTGAGTACTTGAATTTGAAGGTTTGGAAAGCAATTTGTATATCTTAGTAAACTGCCACTTTTGGTAGCCTTTAGATTCATGAATTAGTATTTGATTTCATGAATTTTCTTGATGAATTATGGTGAAGATGAATTGAGGGCAGTATATATGAAGTAATGGTTGGGAGATATATGCTATAATCAAGTGTTTTCATGTATATATTATGTTGAATTTAACTTTGCAAATTAGGGTTGCATAATGTACAAGAAGCACTTGTATATTCTGTCCAAATGGACATGATTGAGATATGATGAATGGTATAGAGTGTTATGAATGTATATTTGTAGTTTTGGGAGGAGAAGTGTCATTTGGAAGTGTTCTTTGTGTGCAAATTTTATGTTATGAAGGCAGTAGGTAAATTAAACCATAAGTGACAATTGGTGACCCCAATTGGTGTGACGCCAATGCGAGGTGAAACTAGACACAAAATAGGCCAACTTTCATGTAGAAATGTTGCTAAGATTGTACCTAGAAACTGACCTTAAAAATGACCTAATCTGAAATTGGTAAGTGCAGGCCCAGATTTTTTACCATATGAATAGTAGTCACTAAGATTACCATAACTCACTCAAAATAGGTCTAAATGACCTGAAATTTTTACCATGGAAAGCTTAGACATAGAGCTACAATTCTTATGAAGATACGAAAGCCCAGAAATAGCCATAACTAAGTCAAATTGCTTGCACAAATTCGGGTACTAAAACTGCCAGAACTGAATGTGACCTAAAATTGACCAAATTTTGCACTAAAGATGCCATCTATCCATCTTTAGTAAATTGACCATATCTTGGTCTATACAACTCAGAATGACCTAAAATTTGTGCCCAAAGTTCAATAAAACATAAAGCTACAATTTTGCTTCTTTGACCTGAAGCTAAAAACCAAGAGAAATAGGACATTAAGCTAGACTAATCTAGCACACTAAAAATGAAAATTTGACATTTACATACAATGATGCTGGAAGTAATTTGGCAATGAATGCCAACTTGTAAAAAGGGTAAATTGCATTATATTGGCAGCATATTGAATTACAAATTGTGACATGTTGATGCTAGAATCAACTTATCCATATTACCTAAAAAGGTCAATATTTACATTGACTTGTGAATTACATGATAAATAATAAACTCAAAAAAATGAAGAATTAAAAAATTAATTTTTAATGTGCCATACTTTGCCTAGTTGACTAGTTTGGATAGGTTGGCATGTTAATAGGATTCTGATAGCTGTTCTGTAAATGGCTTTATGCCATACTGTATTTTTATGGCATATTATGCCGCACTGTGACTTTAATATCCTACGGCTATACATATTGTGTTATTATACTTGGCTTATTGCTGGATTGACTATATGGCTTTTTAGCCACACTGTTTGCACACTAGGAGACACTTTGTAACCGATGGTGTGATGGCCTGAGGTACTAGGTAACCAGTGCCAGTATATCTGTTTATCTAGTCTGATCAATGCATAGGCTACACGGGCAGTTAATTTAAGCATTATTAAATTCAATTAGTTAAATTCATTTTATTGACATACAACACCACCAAAATTAGAAAAAAAAAATTGAAAGGTTAGCAAATAAAAGTGGAATCAGCAACTGCAAAGAATATCAATGTTATAAATTTATAAACAATTCATTTATTTTATTTTAGTATATATTTCTTTATATTTGGCACCACTAAGCAGAATTGCTTAGTGCGTTGCTTTTGCTATGGGTAGGTATTGGAGACACAGCTGGGGAGCCTAGCAGACCTACGACTGGGTGATACATCAGATCTGCAGAGGAGTCCAGAGTCATCTGTACTACACTGCATACATGGTAGGACTTAGGATCTTGTATAATGACTATTAGTTGTATTTTGACATTTTGTTATGTAATTTTGTGTATTCTAAAACTTTAAGGTTTGTAATAATTTGTACATATTAAACTCCTATGGAGAGTATTTTAATGAATGTAAATTATGATGGATCGTATTTTGAAACTATGAAATAGTTGAGATTTTGAGAATATTATCATATTGAACTATTTTTAATAGGTTTAGAAAGACAGTTTATTCGAAATACAAGCGACACCTTGCCAGATTTTTATAACCATTTTTGAAACACTGATTTTATTAAAATATGAAAATAGAACAATCATGATATGAATTTACATAAAAGACTTCTTAAAATCAAATTGAGTTCAAGAAATGAGATAATTACAGACTAGGTGCTCCGGCACGCCGTATAACACGCCTTTCTCGGCTACACTGTAGACGGGTGAGGGGTGTTACATTAGTTCCCAAAAGTGTTGGTATTAGTTGCCAATCCATACTTCTAACCAATGAAGAATAAATCAAAATTTTAGTTTTTGGGTGCTAGAGTTCACTATTCTATTAGGCCATTCCACAGTGAGAATTTGGCCAAGTGCTCTTAATCAAAGTTGTTCTTTATTGTGTCTAGTTACATTTCACTTTGTGAATCACCCCATTTGGAGTTTTCTAGCCCAAGTTATGGCTATTGCACCATAACTGGTCGGATTGCCTTTACCCAGAATTTCTGGGCAATTTTTGGTTCTACCAAATTTGGTAGTCCAACTTTGGCTAGCAATTTCATTTACTTAAGTTCAGAATTTGAGTTTATATTCTACATGAAAGTTGTTCAAAATTGCCTCAGCTTTTCATTGATATAAATTTCAGGTCAATTGGACCTTTCTACACTGATTTATGACCAAATAAATAAACACTGTTCATTCGGTCATTTTGCCCAGGCAGACTGTGTGTTACCTGGATTTGGTTAATTTTTAGGGCATGCTAAGTTTATTTTCTGGATAGGTTTCCTTCATCAAAGTTGTGCCATTATGTATCTAATTTCATGTCCAGTTGGCCTTGCACCAATTCAACCTACACAACTCAAGTTATAGCTACCCAAACATACTGGAGTCACATCTAGACCTATAGGGCACTCAAGGCAGCACACCCTACCTCAAATCCAAAGCTGCAATTCACTTTAATTCCTCATTATACTCAGCCAAATGGTCACTAATTGACCATTAAAACTTCCATTTACCATCAATATGGCCAAACCCTAGTATAGCTCAAAACCCTAATTTCTAATACCTCAATTCATGCATAAGACCTTATAATTCAACTTCACCATATACAACTCATCAAGAACATTATTAATCAAATTTAATTCCATCAAAATCATAATTTCCTCAAGGTTCCTCATGGCTGCAAAAATTTCATGGAATATAATCATGCATCTTTAATTCAATTTTCAACTTAGCTTAGCTTAAATTCATGTTTAGAAGGAAGTTAGAGCAAAGAATATGGCACTAACCTCTTTTGGGAGCTAACTTGAGCTTATAAATCTCCTTTATTTCTCCTTCAAATTGCTGCCTAGAGATGGTTTAAGGTGTGAGGAGAAATTTTAGTGAAGACAAGGTAGGGTTTTATGGTGTAATTGAGTGAGAAATGGAGCTTGGGTGAAGGAAAATGGTGGAGATCCAATGGTGATTCTCGGCAAGAAGAAGAAAGAAGAGCAATCCAAATTTTTTTTTCTTTCATTTTTTGCCCATTTAATTTATTTTAAGTGAGTTATAGCCATGTGCCACAATGTGATTGGGTGAGAGTGCTTTAGTGACATCATCCCATGTCATAAATCTAATTAAATTTCATTTTCTTTTCTTCTTTTCCTGTCTTCTTTCTACTTATTTTCAATTCAATTTTTAGCAATATTTATTCACATTTTATGTCATAATAATTATTTACTTAACTGGACAAGTCGGCTAAAAATCATCTCTGAAGACGAAATGACCAAAATGCCCTCCGTTTAGCTTATTGAACCAAAATCGTCTGTACCAATTGAAAAATTTTTCTAAGTCTTTTCTTGGCATTCTAATGCCATCAAAACCTCAATGACTCTTCTCTGGAGACCCAAAAATTATTTCATGAATTTTTCCCTTGGTTTAGGGCTTCTAGCTGTGAAGATCGCAACTTCTTAATAGGTTACGCATTGCTAGGGCACCGGCTAATTTAACTTGGTTGTATTTTATTTCTAAAATTTTTCCTAAATTTTTTTTATTATTATTTGAGTTATTTATGACTCCTCACTCTAGTCTAAATATTTTTCCAGAAGTTTTAGCTATTTGAACTGACACCGATCATCAGAACGGTAGAATGTATGAAATTGCTACTATGAGGGTGTTACAAGAATATACTTGTTTCCATGGGAAGAGGGAAATGGGCCCATGAAGTCTATTCTCCATACATCAAACAATTCTATCTCAAGTATACCATGCAGTGGCATTTCATTCCTTCTTGAACTATTACCTATTCTTTGGCATTGATCACAAGCTAGCACAAAGGATCTTACATCCTTAAACAAATGTGGCCAGTAAAACCCTGCTTGCAAAATCTTAGCTGCGGTTTTTGAGGTGCCGAAGTGTCCTCCATATAGTGATGAATGGCAGTGATGAATGATACTTTTCATATCTTCCTCTGGTATGCATCTTCTTATCAGCCCATCATTACATCTCTTGTACAGTAAAGGTTCCTCCCATATGTAATATCTCACATCATGTAGAAATTTCTTCCTTTGTTAATAAGTCATGTTTGGAGGTAGTACCCTGCATACAAGAAAATTAACAAAGTCAGTGTACAACGGAGCCTTGGAGGATGCAAGCAATTGCTCATCAGGAAATGAATCATCAATTGGCAAATCTTCGAAGTCCCCTGTGTACTCCAATTTTAGTCTGGAAAGATGGTCAGTTACTACATTTTCAGATCCTTTTTTGTCCTTGATTTCAAGGTCAAATTCTTGTAGGAGTAGAATCCATCGAATCAGCCTTGGTTTTGCTTCCTTCTTGTTCAAAAGGTACCGGATTGCAGCATGATCTATGAATACAATGACTTTTGACTTAATGAGGTAAGATTTGAACTTGTCCATTGCAAACACCACTGCTAGGAATTCCTTCTCTGTGGTGGCATAATTGATTTGCGCATTATCGAGTGTCTTGCTAGCATAATAAATAGCATGAAGCTTTTTATCTTTTCTTTGCTCGAGCACTGCTCCAACTGCAAAGTCACTCGCATCGCATATCACCTCGAATGGTAGCTCCTAATTTTGTAGCTATATTATTGGTGCCGATATTAGGGCTTTTTTGATCCTGTTAAAGGAGACAAGCAATTTTCATCAAAATCAAATTGAACATCTTAACTTAACAAGTTGGTAAGTGGCTTAGCTATTTTGAAAAAATCCTTGATGAATCTTCTGTAGAATCCTGCATGTCCCAAAAAGCTTCGCTCTCCCTTGACTGATGTTGGGGGTGGCATGTTTTCAATGATCTCAATTTTTTCCTTATCAATTTCAATTCCTCTTTCTGATATCAAATGTCCTAGAACTATGCCTTCCCTTACCATGAAGTGGCATTTTTCCCAATTTAGGACCAGGTTTGATTCTTCACATCTTTGAACACCTTAGATAAATTTGCTAGGTAATCATCAAAAGTAGCTCCATAGACAAAAAAATCATCCATAAAAACTTCCATGATATCTCTAATATAATAAGAAAAGATAGCCATCATGCATCTTTGAAAGGTAACAGGGGCATTACAAAGGCATTTTCCTATATGCAAATGTTCCATAGGGACAAGTGAATGTTGTCTTTTCTTGATCTTCTAGGTGAATAGGAATTTGAAAGAATCTCGAATACCCATCTAGATAATAGAAATAAGAGTGTTTCGCTAACCTTTCTAACATTTGGTCAATGAAGGGGAGACGGAAATGGTCTTTTCTGGTAGCACTGTTCAATTTCCTATAATCTATGAACATTCACCAACCAGTGACTACTTTAGTAGGGATTAGTTCATTGTTTGCATTTTGGATAACAGTTGTCCCACCTTTCTAAGGAACTACATGTACTGGACTAACCCATTTACTATCAGAAATTGGGTACATGATACCTGCATCTAATAATTTTAAAATTTCTTTCTTGACTACTTCTTTTATGTTTGGATTAAGTCTTCTTTGGTGTTCGATAGTGGGTTTACTATTTTCTTCCATGGGTATCCTATTCATGCAAATCAAAGGGTTGATTCCCTTCAGGTCTTCTGTTTTATACCCTATGGCTTTGCTATGGATCTTAAGTTCTCTTAACAATTTCTCCTCTTCTAACTTAGATAGGCTAGCATTGATTATAACAGGATATTTAGAATTTGAGTCTAGAAATGCGTACCTTAGTGAGGAGGGGAGAGGTTTAAGCTCTACCTATTTGGCATTTTCCTAGAGCTTACCTTTAGTTTGTTCCTCCTTCAACTTCTCCATCTCGGAAGCCTTAGCTAAGGGTAGGGGTGCATGAGCTGCTAACTGTTGTGCACAGGCTGTTATTTCTATATTTTCATCATCCCTTGAGGGTTAGTCGCCCATTCTTGACATCTATGATGGCTCCGGCGATTGCCAAGAATAGTCTTTCTAAGATGATAGGAATTTGAACAACTTCTTCTATCTCAAGGACAACAAAGTTTACTGGAATGAAGAATTTGCCCACTTTGATACGGATGTTCTCAAGTATGCCCACAGGTATTTAACAGATCTATCAGCCAATTGTAATGAGATTATCGTCGGCTTCAGTTCTCCGATTTCCTGCTTTTTGCATATTGATAGAGGCATTAAACTAATGCTTGCCCCAAGATCGCAGAGGGCCTTGTCTATTTTCTTGTTACCAATTAGGCAGGGTATGGAGAAGCATTTTGGATCTTTCAACTTAGAAGGTAGTTTGTTTTGCAGTATGGCACTGCATTCCTCTGTTAGAGCTGCTGTTCCATAGTCTTTTAGCTTTCTTTTCTTTAACAGAATTTTCTTAAGAAATTTGGCATAGGATTGCATCTGAGAAAGTGCTTCAATGAAGGGGATGTTGATATAAAGTTTCTGTAAAACTTCCAAAAACTTCCCAAACTGCTTATCCAATTTGGCTTTCTGAAATCTCTGAGAAAAAGGTAGACGAGGCTGGTATAGCTCTAGTAATTTCTTTGTCTTCCTTGCTTCCTCTTCCTAATCTTTCTTAGATTTTTCCTCCTTTTTCTCTGCTTGGCCTTTAGATTTTTCTATGATTTCCTCTGTCGATTCTCCCTTTGGTTGTACTAGAGTTCTCCCACTCCTCGGTGTAACTGCCTTACAATACTTCCTTGGGTTCATTTCTGGTTGGCTAAGCAGTTTACCAGTAGCCTTACTTGAAGAACTTGCTTGCTAAGCAATTTGATTCTCTAGCATCTTGTTATGAGTAGCAAGTTGGTCCACTTTGGAAGTCAGCTGTTTAATCAATTCATTTTGTTGTTGTTGAGCTGCTAGGAATCCTTCCATCATGGTTTCCATGGTCATCTTCAGTTTAGGTTGTTAAAGTTTGAGAGGTAGTGATGGCTGTGCAAAGTTTTGACCTCTGTTCTGAAATCTAAGGGGTGCTGGTGGTTTGTACCCTTGTTACTTGTTTATTGGCTGGTTCTGCTGATTAGACCATGAGAAATTTGGGTGGTTCCTCTATCCAGGGTTGTAAGTATTTGAATATGGATTGTTGGGCTGCCTCTGGTTGAAGTTTCCTCCATTATTCACATAGTTCATCTATTCTGTGGAGGGTTCATTGAAATTGCTATATTCTGAACTCATGTATCCTCCTAAGTTATCCTAAATCCTCTCTCAAGGCACCTAGGGTGTATTCTAATTAACTCAAACCCAACTTTCGTGGTGATCAAATTAATTAAACTCATTTAAGATCTTTGACCAATTTTGAAGTTCCACAAAGGTATCAGCCTATGTCTAGGTCAGAATTCCTAGGTTCAAGATCTTGATTTTCTAATATTAATCTTCACCTTTTAGTCCTTCAATTAACATCTACAATCATGGCTAAGTGGGTACCAGAACATAGCATGCATTAAGATCTCAGGAAATTAAATCAAGGAACGAATCTCAAATCCAATAAATAAAACTTAATGTTCATCCATAATAATAATTACAAGCATTACTCTCCCAAATCCAGAATAAGAAAGCTACTCACTCATGGTGAGTTCAGCAAACATCATGATAAAAGGTAAAAACAGTAAAAAGAAAATCATGTAGAAGAAATAAAACAATAAAAATCTGTCTTGGCAGATAAAATGAAGGAACCGAAAGAGTTTGCAGCTTTGATCTTGTGGAGCTTCAGCTGGAAAACTCCTTTTAGTACTGATGTTTCTCTCCTCAAGATGGCTGGAAAGAGTGCAGAGTGTGGATTTCTCTCCATTAAAACTCCTCAAAAATGCTGTCAAAAGATAAAAGAGAGCCCCCCTTTTTTCTGATGTTTTCTCTTCTATTTATAATGGTTGCTCTAGGGTTAGGTCATTTTGAGTCCAAAAGGCTTTAGGAGTTTTATTTGAATTAGAAAACAAGAGCAGGAATTCGAGTTATAAAACTAGCTACCGCATAGTACATGGCCCGTGTGTCACTACACTACTCAGGGCCGTGTAACTTGCTGGAGTGGAACTGTGGAGTCTTACATTGGCACAGAGAATTACACGGGTTAGCACCAACTACATGGGCCTGGTTACACAAGCCGTGTACTATTATTCCCATAAGGTTCTTCAAGCTTGTGCTTGGCAAAGACTTACACCGGTCCTTGTAGATTACACGGGTCTAGTTACACGGCTCGTGTACTTTTGTTTCTCCATTGGCTATTTGGCTTTCTTCTGGCAGAAGGTTACATGGGTTTAGGGCTTGGCTTACATGACCCATGTACTTTGTATCAGCAGCAATACTCAGTCTCTTGACCTCTCCAAGCTTCCTTTTGCAGTCCTATACTGTGGGGCTTCACCCAAACACCTAAAATGATATAGAAAACATGGAATTAAGGGCTTGACAATATAAATTACAAAAACTAATGAAATCAACTACTATGCATGAAAATACTTGCCTAAATGCTATGAGATAGTAGACAAATGTGCTTAAAAACATCTATACAATTCAAGTGTATCATAGAAAAATAAAAATAATATCAAAAACTTTCTTTTAGATATCCAACAAATTGATCTTATTCTGATCTGATTTCCATTTTATCAGTGTTCAGCTTTTTAATGTAAGCTAGACAACCCTAAATCTTAACATGCTTAAGACTCGATTTTCTTCCATGCCATATCTCATAAGGTGTGGAAGAAACTAATTTTGATGGAATCCTATTCAGAATATGCAAAGCTAATTCTAATATAAATTCCCAAAAAGAGATTGGCATATTAGTATAGCTCATCTTACTGCGTACCATATCTAATAGGGTACAATTTCTCCTTTCTGTTACACCATTTAGTTGTGGCATTCCTGGAGGAGTCAGTTGGGAGACAATGCCATGTTCTTTCAAGTATTCATCAAATTCAGTACTTAAGTATTTACCTCCACGATCTAATTGAAGAGTTTTAATACTTTTTCCTGTTTGATTTTGTACTTTACATTTAAATTCTTTGAACTTTCGAAAGGATTCATGTTTGTATTTTATCAAACACAAATACCCAAACTTTGATTTATTATCAGTAAAGGTAATAAAGTAATGAAAATTGCCTCTAACCATTTCCTTAAATGGACCACATACATCACTATGTATCAATTCCAAAATATTTTCAGCTATTAACCCTTATCCAATAAAAGGTGGTCTAGTCATTTCGCCTTGAAGACAGGATTCACAAGTTGGAATAGGTTCATAACCCAATAAGGATAAAATCCCCATTTCTCCAGCTTTGTAATCCTATCTTCTGTAACATGACCTAATCTTAAGTGCCAAATATATTTTGTTCTTGAGTTGATTTTCATCATAGCATTACATTTATTTAGATTGCTTGCATTAGATTTGTATTTAATATTATTATCTAAATAATAAAGTCCATCATGCATATAGGCCGAGCCAACATATTTATTTCCAAAATAAATATTGCAAACATCATTTGTGAACTAAAATTCATAACCATTTCTAGTCAAACTACATATAGAAATGGTGTTCTTAAAAGCATCAGGTACATGCAAAACATTATTTAAATACAAAACATGTCCACACATGTATAAAGATTTAGATCCTATAGCTAAAGCTTTAATAGTTGAGCCATTGCCCACCTGGAGTCTAGTATCTCATGACTACAAGCTACTACTACTTACTAGTTCTTGCATATCATAAGAAATGTGAGAACTGGCACCAGTATCTAAAACCCAAGCTGTAGATAAACTATGAGAATCATCAGTATCTAAATAACAAGATATAGACATACCTTCTGAAGGTCTATTCTTTTTGTCCTTCAGAGAAGCAAGATACTATAGGCAGTTCCTTTTCCAGTGCCCATCCTTCTGGAAGTGGAAACACTTTCCCTTGCCTTTTTTAGCTTCGATCTTGCCCTTCTGTTTGGCTATCTTCTTGGAAAGTCCAGGAATTTGAGGTTTCTTATTCTTATTGCCCTTCTTCTTTTTAGACTTTCCAACATAAGAAGAAGATGCAATCAAAGCCACCTCGTTTCCTTTATTGCCTAACATATTCTTTTGGGCAATAACCAGCATGTTAAGCAACCTAGCAAGAGTGCATTCTTGCTTAGTCATATGAAAATTTGTCACAAAATTCTCAAATGACTCTAGTAGGGACTGAAGGATCAAATCTGCCCATAGTTTGAAATCCATATTAAAATCAAGATGTTCCAGCTACTCAATAAGCCGAATCATCTTATAGACATGATCTCCCACATTCTGTCCCTCTGACATCCTTGTTTGGAATAGCTGTTTAGATATCTCATACCTAGCATTCCTGCTGTGCTCACCATATAACTCTTGCAGGTGAAGGAGGATCTCACTTGCATTTTGCATATTTTTAGGCTGCTTCTGTAACTCATTACTCATAGAAGCAGGCATGTAACATTTAGCTCTCATATCATGCTTTTTCCACTTCTCCAAAGTGTCATGTTCCTCTTAAGTGGCCTCTGGAGGTAAGGGACTAGGAACCTTTGAGTCTAGAACATATCCAATACGTTCTAGGTTCAGGACAAGTTTTAAATTTCTTAGCCAATAAGAAAGATTAGATCCTGTCAACCTATTGTGATCAAGTATACTCACAAGGATATTGGATGGTGGTGGTTGTTGCGTGCTCATTATTATCAGAAAATTAACTGCAGAAAATAACTAGATTAATTAATAAATGTATCAAGTAATTAACCAAAATGATTATGGTCTTTTAATCAAATTGGTCCTCCCACTAACTTGGCGAATCCTACACTTCCAAAGTAGGTAAACAGAAATCCTAGTTGGATGTATTTCTAGTGGGTGATTGAATTCTTATAGTCTTATTGATCATCCTCAGGCACGTCTATTATTGGAATTATAATAAACTATAAGTGAGTAACTCCTTGCCCATCACATCTCATTTGAGGTTCAATCATTTATCTAACCCCTAATGCTCAAAATCTCAGGCACATCCATTATTGATTTATCTTGCAGTAGTTAAGTTGATCCCATTGAGCTAGTAAACATTCAAATAATTTTAATATCCTCAGGCACATCCATTATTGGCTATCAACTATATGCATATTTACAACATCTCATACTTAATAATTATTCTTAAGAAAATCTCTTAAATTAAATGCATAACATGCAAGTATTTAAAATTTCTTAAAATAATTACCTTAATGAAGAGCCATGATATAATTACTTTAATTATACCATTTCCAACTTAATCATTTGTTTGGAAGATTTAGTGGTCGGCTTAATTACTATTATGGTCTCACTTTGCACATTATCCAATTAGCATGCATATATCATATACTTGTATACATTCCCATACATCTCATGCATACATGGATAATCAAGTAATATTGTATGATCATGGACTTTCTAGGGGATTTAATTCTGAGCCACCAATAATTGAATCAGGGCATTCCTAGGTGTATTTCATTCATTCATTTTCAAGAGTTGCTGAAGGAGTACATAATCAACACTTGATGTTGATTTCCTTCCACTAGTCTCACCAATGCTCTTGACCTCCTTGATCTTCTTGCAATCTAATTATATTGTAATCCTTGGCATACCAAGGTGAATTAACAAGAATATAGACTTTAAAGTCCTCAAATAAATGAAATTACAACCCAAATTATTACAACACTTATAATACACGCCACTAAAATAAAATTAATTATTTTACAACCCAAAGAAAAATAAAAGAAATAAATCCAATCACATTGGTCTTTTATTGTCCATGATCATCCATCATGCATATTAAAATTTAATAATTAAATAAAATATACAAAGTAAAAAATTAAAATGAATATCACATATTCAACCAAAAAATTCATATTTGAATCTTATTTAAACAAATTTAAATTTAGAAATCCTTTCCAAAATTAATACCTTGAAAACATTTTTGAAAAATTAATTATATGATTAAAATTCCTAATTAAAAAATTTAATTAGGTATGGGCCTAATTATGGGCCTTAAGATATACAATACTTGCATAAAGAAGCGCAAAACCATGCGCATAACATCAAACACACCCTTAGGGTGTTCTTCACTTTTATGCCGCCACCAATGATTACCCAAACAGCTTTGAATCAATCCAAATTTGATCCAATCACACAATTATACATCATATACAATCTAAATGGCAAATATAGTGGCTCTGATACTAATTGAAAGAGTGGAAGCATGGAAATTGGTGCATTGGAGCATTGAATTTCAAAATTTTTCTTTTAGGGTTTCATGCATCATGCCATATCTCTTAGTGCCTAATTAATTTCAATGCTTAATTGTATATTAAAACACTTTTAATATGTATTAGGATCTTCATTTTCCATTTAAGATTGTGAATTAACAAATTAATTCAATTAAACCCTAGTTTGAAAGAGGAATTTGGGCACTAACCTCTTTGATACACTATGGATGCAATTGACACCTTTAGGAAGCTCTTAGGACTCTAAGTGTTGTCCCTCTCACTTGTCCACACTAAGATCACCAATGATAGCCACTAATTTTGCTTCTCAAGCCTTTGCCAACTAATTATAATTTAGGATTTTGCTTTTAGAGAGGTTATATGTGTGTATAGGACACTAGAAAAAATTCCAAGCAATTTTAATTCAAAGAAACTAAGGGATTTTTCGTTGAATCAAGTGAGAAAAGAAGAGAGGAGATGGAGAGAGCCTTTGTGCCTTCACACATGAGAGACAAGGGAGAGTGTTTTTGTTTCTTCTTTCTTTCCCTTTTATAATTAGGTTAAATAATTACTTAAACCCTTTGCCACATGTCACCACCACATTGCATCTTATTTTTAATTGACTTAATCTCATTAAGCCAAGTGTTAAAGCTAGACTTAATCTTGACTTTGATCATCTTACATGATAGGATGATAAATGGCAAGCTTATATGGTGCCATGTGTCACCATCTCATGGTGCCACATGTCACCATCTCATGGTGCCACATGTCACCATGTGAAATGACAAAATTACCCTTATATTTTAATTTTGAGTTGTCAATCTAAAATTATTATTTCTCCTCTTCTAATCAATTTATATCAAATATAAATTAATGAATTAATCTCCATTAATTAATTTCTCATAATTAAATTTATATTTAAAAACTTTAAACATAAATTTAACTTTTACTATACATCCAATAACCTAGATTTGGTTTCAAGCCATGCTATGGATTTTGCAATCTTATTGCAAACCAAACCTATTTAAATAATCAATTAAACTCTTTAATTAATCAATTAAATCACATTTTACTTGGTGATTAACTTGTGTATGTATGTGACTCACTAGGCTCATCACATATTGGCAATGTGATATGATATTAACTCTTAATATCATCATAACTCTTTCTTACCATCAATGATTTCTCTAAATCATTTTAGGCATCTTATAGACCATGGCTGACACCTAGCATAGCGTGCCATGGGCACCTAATCAGTAACAAGGAATACCTTAAATGATCCTTTAATCATATGTTACCATGCACTAGAATCTCTCTGTTACAAAATCTCAATTCAAGCTGGAGTCATGGTTAATGTCTTATGTTCTCTTTTAATTATAGTTCTTGATTAATTAGATTTTCTTATCAGAAACTCTTTTCTAACTAAATATGTTTGTCCTGGCCAGGAACTTGAAACATGAAGAACAATTAAATAAATATAGAATTTTATCCCTATTTACTTAGGGTAACGGATTCCATCTTGATCAACACCTATCTCCATATATAACTAGTAGGAGCCAACACATGCCCATATACCCATACACAGTACAAGTATGAAAGCATTATCAAACTCAAACAACCTATATTCAAGATAACTGTGTTATCTTAGGTCTAAAGATTATATGCACTGATATGATATATGATAATGCATTGGCAAGAGTAAACTCCATGTGCTTGTCAAAAGCGTTACTGGTTCGACCTACTTATTATGTATAAGTGCCTATCATGTTTGTTATGTGGCATGAGACTCACCACTCTAGCTTATTTATATCTCATATAAATACCTTAGGAACAAACATGATTATAATCTTTCTGGATAAGTCATGTCCTTTGTGAAGTATCCTCGATTGTGAACCAATTTATGATACTTTGTGCTAGAAATACTGTCACTCATATTCTTAACAACTTAAGAATAGAATTTGTAGACACCATATTTTGGCCGACCTTCAAAGGCAAGGGTCTTTTAAAATTGAAACTTTATTATCCGTTCTCAACCGATGTCCCGATCACAAGGAAGCTTTTCCGAACTCGCAGATTGCTTATCCCTGGAACAAATTGATCTCATGCTCAAGTTAGATTGCTTTCCGATCTCTTATTCTTTATCAGATGAGTTCGAGTCAATATCGAGTCTCCGGACCATCCAATCTTGCCCACTGGTGTTCTCCGATCTCTCTGTGTACAGACATCATAGAACTTCATTTAACTAATGTTGTGATCGAGCTTCTCGCCTGAATGCCCCATATATTCCTCAGAATGAAATTAAGGTTTTTATCTGATCTAATAATGGTTCTGACCTTAAAAGTTCAAGCCAGTGTCAAATCTTTGCAATTCCAATATTCTAAGGTTCCATCCGGCATTTGGTCATGACTTAGTCCGATCTCATGTTCGCGTGTAATGTTTTTTCGATCTCTTATCTTTTGATTAATAGTCGCTCTCAGGTTTAATGTTCAACTACATTCAATTAAGTACTCAGACAATTTGATTTGAATGTTTCCGATCTCATCAAGAAATTGAACAAAAAAACTTCGATTCATTTCAAAATAAAAATGTACAAATCATTCAGCTGAAGGGTCTCCCCCAACCTGCTCTCCAGGTACATTGTCAGTTCTATCATCCTCCCGCTCTCTCTCAGGCTCCTCCTCACTCTCCTGTTCATCTTTGGGAACAAGATCCACCATCCAGGAGAAGTCTTCCTCAGGATAGCGCTTTACAAGTTCAGTTACAAGATTGCCATGAGCACTCACATAAGCACCAGCTTCCCTTGTCACGGCCTCTTCTTCTTTCACTCTGATCTCCTCGGTAAGATGAGTGACATCGGCAGTTCAGCAAGCCCAAGCTTTTTCGAGTTCATGCTCCAGTTCGGCTATCCTATCCTCATAAGATTTCGTCCGACCCTCAATCTCGGTGATGTAGTCTTGAGCAGACGAAAGTTGGGATCTGGCAGAAGCAGCATCGTGGACCACCTTCAGAATTTCCCATCTCAAGAGATGAGCCTTTTCTCTAATTATATGTTTATTCACAAGGCTCTCTACACTCAAGTGTATCGTCTGAGCTAGGAGATTGTCAATGCTATCCAGAGTCAGCCTACTCCGATCGTCCTGGAAGCAGATGGTGGCACCCAAAACTTTGGCCAAGCCAGGATTCCCCTAAACTGAGCGATTCTTCTCTAGCGACTGGATGAGGACTTGGGCATCATGAGAGAGGGTCCTTACAACTGGTTGGGAAGACCCTCCCTCCACACTTGAAGAGACCGGCAGAGGTGGTAGTTTATTCTGTCGAGGAGGAGAAGGAACGATCTCTACCTCTGGGATCAACTATCCCTAAGGTCAGGATGAAGAGCCTGGCACTTCTACCGAGTCTCGCCCTGGCATTTGGGATATAGCAGCAATCTTCATTTCTTGTACTTTCCGAGCGACCTCTCTTTTTTGCTTGCGGCTTTTCTTCGCGCCCTCGCCTCCTGCCATACCTACACAAAAAACAAGTTGGTGAGATCATCTAAGTTAGGAGGCTAAAGATTTAGGTTATACCGATCACGGGTCTGAGGTTAGAGAGCTGCAGCTCATAATCCGCATTGGCGATCATCTGTATTAGCCACCACTTCAGTTCGGCCATAACTGCATCTAGATATGAATACTTGTGAGTAGCCGCCTGATCCTTCAATTCCTTTACCATGATGTCCTCGTCTCTATTTAGGGCGATCTTCTTTGGAACTGAAGGGACCAGGTATTGCCAACTGCACGGGATACCCTCAAAGCCGTTCGAAATCTTACTCCTCAATATAAAGAATTGATTCTTCCAATTCTTCAATGAAGAAGGGAGATTGGTAAAAAGCCCACAGTGCAGCTTGGCTTGGAAAAATTAATACTCATCGTCCTTTCGTCGAGTGAGCCTACGCAACTTGGCAAAAACCTTTGCTATAGGTTCAAGCTTTTTAGCTCGACATAAGCCTCTGAAAGCCACCAGAATTCGCTAAGAGAGAATTCGCTAAGAGTTTGGGTGCACTTGGGCTATGCATTCTTAATGGAACTTCAGAACGGCTCTAAAGAATTCATCCAGGGGGAACCTAAGCCCGGCCTTCAATTATTCTTCATATACAATGATCATGTCATTTTTTTTCAAAGAAATGATCAGCTCAGTGATCGCCATGACATCTGATGAGCTCGAAGGAGTCAGTCCAAAGGTTGTATTCTTGACTAATGGACTGCAGATCAATTTCCTAGAGGATCGACAGCAACTCATCCATGGGTAAGTTTTCTTTCTTTGAAGAAGATGCTTGTTTTGATTGGGTCGCCTGACCGTGGGCTGAGACAGAGGTTGTAGAAGGTTCGGGTTAGCCTGATCACCTCAACTTCATCCGATGTCCATGAGATATGGACAGAGGGAGGACTAGCAGCTCTCTGACCATCGGTGCAACTCATTTTCAGAAAATAAAAAGGAAAAATAACTGAGAAAAGATCAAAACCCTTACCGGAGTGTAAATTGGTACTCGAAAGCTTTAAAAAGCAAGAGGAAGTGCTGAAATCACTAGGGGAAGGTCTAAAAATGACATAAGGAAACAAATGACTCACCTTTCCCCTATTTATACCTGTCTGAGCATTAAATGCTCACGAAGTCCCAAGTGATGCATCAGTTAGCGGAACCGGGCTGCCTCCTTAACACGTCACAAGTAGGTTCCAGAAACGTAGTAAAAAAAATCAGATAAATAAGATCGGTTAACTGAGGTCGTCAGATTGAACAAACTTTCAAACCTATAGATCGGCAAATGGCAATTTGTATAGGGATCAGATCGAGTGCACATATCAGAGATTGGAAAATAACCAATGCAATAACAAAACAAAAACATTCAAAGTAAAAATTTCATTTCATTTCCAAAAGATCTGATTACATCAATTAGGCGATCTCAATTACATCATTTAAGCGATCTCAAAAGATTTGATTACATCAATTGGGCGATCTCAATTACATCAGTTGGGCGATCTTAATTATATCATTTAGGCAATCTCAAAAGATCTAATTACATCAGTTGGGCGATCTCAATTACATCATTTGGGCGATCTCAAAAGATCAGAATGAGAGAGATTAGAACATAAGAAGGGACCCGATGCAAGAGATAAAGATCAAAATAATGACCCAAAAAGGGGATGGATATAATGGGAAGATCGGAAGAAATAGGAGATGACCTATAGAGATCGGAGAGCACCGAGGGGTTAAATAACTTCAGGTAATAACTTTCAATTAACTCTCTTCATCATCAGATTCAAGTTAGTTAAAGCATTACAGGCATGATCGGATCCTCACCACACATCTCATCTACAAGGATGCTTACCAAGCCGCCAGATGCTAAAACAGTTAAAGCAGCCCCGTACGTCCCAATCTACACCGTTGATTATAATTGTAAGGATGGATCTGTAGCCCTCCGATCAAAAGCAGAGGATAAATTCAGCTCTTTTTATTCCCAACCTTTGGATCCATTTTGTAAGGCAAGACACTGGACCATTGGATTAAGAGGAAAAAGGACGGATATTCTAAATGGAATCCCAACCCTCCATTTTAATTCTCTTTAATTCTCAGATATCAAATTATGTCTTTTTGAATCTAAGCCCTCCATCTCCCCTGGTGAGATCCTGACCCTTCATTTTGGGCACCCATTCTCTATAAATATCTGCATGTAACACTGTAAACAAAAAAAAAAAAGGTGGTGATTATTGTGGAAAGAATTTGGATTTTGATTCAGTCTTGCCATTTTGAGTTTTCGATGTCACACCCTACCCCTCTGTAAGGCATAACATGATCTCGTAGTATACCTAATGAATTACAAAACTTCGTCTACTGATAACCCATTAAATACACTACAAGGGATTTTAAACCTTTTCTTATTTCTTTTTACAGTGGTGAGCATTTTTTATAGGAGTTATTTTTTATTTTTTGTTTTTTTAACTGAAATGAAACCAATTAACAAATCTGAAGTATTAGTAATTTCTGTAAAAATTTTGACAGAGTGCCATCTGTATTTTGAATAAAATAGTTTTTCAAAAACCTGTAAAAAGCACTTCCAATATATTTCTTCAATCCCAAGCTCCAATATGGCTCTGTCACACCCTATTCCCCCGTAAGTTGTAACATGATCCCGTAGTACACCTAATGAATTACCGTACTTCGCCTACTGATAACCCATTAGATATACTACAAGGGATTTTAAAATAATTTTTGTGAAATTTAAATCATCGATTAAAATCTGGTGTTATAAAATTTTTCAAAATTTCGGCAGAGTGCTGGCTGTATTTTGAGAAAACAATTCTTCAAACCTGAAAAAGAAACCACTCCCAATATTTTTTCTCAAATACAACTCCAAGAAAATTTATTTCATCTCACAATTCAATCTCAATAATCAATCATTTCATTTTCAAACCTATCTCATCATAAAAGAAACATTTCATTGATTACAAGACTAAAAAATTAATATTACAAAACTATTCAAGTAAGTGAAATCTCAAATTTACATTTACAATAATTTACATTTAATTACATACCAAAATATTTTACAAGAGTTTTTATACAACTGCTCAAATAATTTACATACATATTATCACATACATATATCAAAACCTATGTACATGGGTGTACCTATGATATACCTGGAGCTGATATGAATGTTTCTTCAAAGAAGCTTACTCAATTGCTCTATGTTCTTTTCACCTGCGACAACATACAAAGCTATCGCTGAGTAGTAAACTTAGTGGTGCACAACTATAATTTAAAACGTAGTACAATATACCTTAACAAAAATTACAGCAAATAATTTGAAAATCTGGATACTTAAAAACTCAAAATATTCATTGCCAATAATATAAATCATTTCTATAAAACGACTCTGATCACGAAATTCAATTTATCAAATCATAACTAATCATTTAAGGTAATTCCAATAATTTATTGGAAATAAAAATTAATTCCAACAAAATCAATTATACATAAATCATAATTGAAATCACAATTCTTTACTATTCAAAAACCATTCTTGATCTCGAAAACCATTCTTTATCTCAAAAATCATTCTTTATCTCACTAACTATGCAAGACTAATTCGAAAGGGCCAACTTCGAGGTGATTCTAGCTCCCTATGGTCGAGGAGGTCAAATCAGATTTTAACTCCCAATGGTTGGGGAGGTCGAATCATCGTGCACAGTACACATCACAATAATGAAACTTCCAAAATGGCGATAACAAATAAAAACTTAGATCTAACCTCTAATAAGAGGAGAATCTAAGCCTGTGCATGTACCATGGTAATCAAAACACAACTAACTCCATTGTCTTCTCAACAAATAAAAGAGACAGGTAATAACCTAGTCAAGCATCTATAGTGAGATATAAAACAATATCACAATCCTTTAGTGAGCATAAATCACAATACAATTTGATTCAAAGTCAATTCCAATATCCAATAATTTTTATGCTCATTACAATTCAAATCATAAATTTGCATTTTTCCATGCAAATTGCCTATCACAATTCAAAACATGTTCTATCACAATTTTCCAAAACATAATTTATTCAATTCACAACAATGCTTAATACTTATGGAAATACCATTTCACAAAGCTAAATTCATACATACTATAACAATTTCAATAATCATTGAATGAAATCCAGTACTTGATAAACATAAGTCATGAGAAAAATATATCATTTAATCATATGAAATATTCAGAACAAAATCAGTTAAAAACTAGTTGTGCACAAACCTGATTTGAGTCGCCCCTAGGCCTTAACTCAATGTTCCTTATGCTTCCCAATATCCTTTTCATTTGAAACACACAATTTAAAGTGTTTCAGTACTCAATGAATTTGTTTCTAACAATAAAATCCAATATTTAAATTTTATTTGTACTATTCTCTTCAATTCATTTCATTAGTCAACCTATATGTTGACCCTTGATGCACTCTAAGTGAGTCAATTCTAATGTTACCAATATGTCACATTTTATAGCCCTTTAGTGTTAGTATATGTTACCAAGTTCATTTCCAAGTGTATTGCATTTTATTGCAATTTATCGGATTTCAGTGTACTATTTTAACCTAGCTGGACGACCTAGTTCCCTCGGTTTTCGGGTTTCGGTCCAAACTACAAACTTGTAGGTCAATGTCTTATTGCACGCGGGGCAAAATTTCAGGTCATTCTGAGTTGTGTAGACCAAGATATAGTCAATTTACCAATGCTGGATAGAATGCACTAAAATGGTAGGCTTAGGTCATTTTTACGTCACTTTTGGTTCGGCAATTTGGTTTGGTTCTGGCTATTTCTGGGCTTTGGTGTCTTCATAAGAATTGTATATCTATGTCTAAACTATTCATGGTAAAAATTGCAGGTCAATTGGACTTTTTTTCAGTAAGTTATGGTAAAAAAACTAACTGCTGCCCAAATGGTCAATTTTCAGGCTTTCAAGTCACTAATCCGGATTTAGTCATTTTTCAAGTCACCTTCTAGGAAGAATTTATGTAAGCTTTCTTCATGAAAGTTGGCACATTTTGTGCCTTGTTTCACCTCCAATTGGTCTTATACCATTTGGAGTCACACACATAAGGTTCTAAGCTAAAGTGTACACTGCCCTGTTACACATTATTCAATACTTACCAACTACACATTCAATACTTACCAAGTTTAACTTTCATGCCAATTCTGATTTGGTACCATAACATTAACACACTTTATATCACATTTTGGTCATTTTGGGCAGCTTGTAACTACTCTCAATATATGTTAGTAGTATGTCCTAGAGCATATCATTTAGTATGTATCTTGTACATATTTTTATTAATAAAAGGCATTTCCACTTTTCCGTTTACATAATATATTTATGTGTAATAGAAAAGGTCCATTGATAATTTGTTAGAAATATTATTCTTAAGTTGTTAAGAATATGAGTGACAATATTTCTAGCACAAAGTATCATAAATAGGTTCACAATCGAGGATACTTCATTATAAGAACATGACTTATGCAGAAAGATTGTATTCATATTTGTTCCCAAGTTATTTATATGAGATATAAATAAGATGGAATGGTGAGTCTCATGCCATATAGCAAACATGATAGGCACTTATAAATAATAAGTAGGCCGAACCAGTGACACTTATGACAAGCACATGGAGTTTACTCTTGTCAATGTTTTGTCATAAATCATATCAGTGCATATAATCTTTAGACCTGAGATAGCACAGTTATCTTGTATATAGGCAGTTTGAGTTTGATACTACTTTCATACTTGTACTGTGTATGGTTATATGGGCATGTGTTGGCTCCTACTAGCTATATATGGAGGTAGGTGTTGATCAAGATGGAATCTGTTCCTCTAAGTAAATAGAGATAAAATCCTATGTTCATTTAATTGTTCTTGATGTTTCAAGTTCCTGGCTAGGATTCAGAAAAGAGTTTCTGATGAGAAAATCTTTTTAATCAAGAACTGGAATTAAAAGAGAACATAATATTCATAGCAAATGAAGTTTGACATAAACCATGACTCCAACTTGAGTTGGGATTTTATAACAGAGAGATTCTAGTGCATGGTAACATATGATTAAAGGTTCATTTAAGGTAAACCCTATTACTAATTGGGTGGCCATGGCATGCTATGCTAGGTGTTAACCATGGTCTATGAGGTTCATAAAATGATTTAGAGAAATCATTTATGGTAAGAAAAGAGTTCTGATGATATTAAGAGTTGATATCATGTCTCATTACCAATTAGTGATGAGCCTAGTAAGTCACACACATACACAAGTTATCACCTAATTAAATATGATTTAATTAATTAATTAAGAGTTTAATTGATTAATTAAATAGATTTGGTTGGCAATTAAATTACAAAGTCCCTAGCATGACATGAAACCAAATCTAGATTATTGGATGTATAGTATAAGTTAAATTTATATTTAAAGTGTTTAAATATGAATTTAATTAATGAGAAATTAATTAATAGAGATTAATTAATTAATTTATATTTGATATAAATTAGAAGAAGAAAAATAATTATTTTGGGTTAAGAACTCAAAATTAAAACACAGGGGCATTTTGGTCATTTCACAGTGTGACACGTGGCACCATGAGATGGTGACACATGGGATTACACATAAGCTTGCCAAATGTTTTTTAATCATGTAAGATGATTAAAATCAAGATTAAATATAGGTTTGACACTTGGCACAATGTGATTGAGTCACTTAAACCTAGAGCTAATCAAAGGGTGACATGTGGCAAGGGTTTAATGTGTTAACCTAGCTATATAAGTGTTGTTATGAAAAAGAAAAACAACCAACAACCACTCCTCTCCTTTGTCACGCCATTTTGAGGTTCTTCATCTATTTTTCTTCATCTCTCATCAATTCAAAGAGATTAGCCATCAATCTCTTGAATAAAGAACACTAGAAATTATTTCTAGTGTCCTGTTTACATCTCTAATCTCTTAAAAGGCAGAACTTGAATTTCTAATTAATAGAAAAAGTTTTAGAAGCTGTTCAAGGGCTGCCATAGGTGTTCTTGGTGTGGACAAACTAGAGGGACAACATCTGGTGTCTTGAAGACAAATCTCAAAGGCACAGACACGCTGCAGTGCATCAAGAGGTTAGTGTAATCGTTCTTGATTTAATCTAGGGTTCTAAAATTAATCTGATTAATTTTAAAATCTTAAATGGAAAATACAGATCCAAAAACATATTAAAAGAGTTTTAATATGTTGTTTATCATTGAAATCAAATAGATAAAAATAAATCTTGCATGATGCATGTGACCCTAGGTGAAAAATTTTGAATTCAATGGTATAAACTTGTGTTTTTCACGCTTCCGTTTCTTCAATTGGTATCAGAGCTACTATATTTGCCATTTAGATTGATGTTTATATGATTTAATTGTGTGTTTGATCATGAGATCAAAAGTTCATTGATGGTTTCGAAGCCAAGGTGGCGGCACAAATGATGAACACCATGGTGCGCATGGTTGATGCACCACAATGGTGTGCAAAGGTAAATGGATGGTGAATGTGCAATTGTTGTATGATCTAAGATCCATTTTATGTCTAATTAAATTGTTTAATTAGAATTTTTATCACACAATTAAATTATGATTCAAATCAGAATTTTAAAAATTGTTTGAATGTGATTCAAATCTGAATTTTAAAAGTTGTTTGAATGTGATTCAAATCTGAATTTTTAAAGTTGTTTGAATCATATTTAAATCTGATTTTTTAAAATTGATTGAATAAAATTCAGATCTAATTTTTTAAAAAAATGTTTGAATGTGATTCAAATCTGATTTTTTAAAAAATGTTTGAATGTGATTCAAATCTGAATTTTTAAAGTTGTTTGAATGTGATTCAAATATGAATTTTTAAATTTGTTTGAATGAGATTCAAATATAAATTTTTAAATTTATTTGAATCATATTCAAATCTGGATTTTTAATTTGAATATGAGATATTCAATTTAATTTAAGTATGTATATTTTATTTAATTGTTAAATAGTGATATGCATGATGGATGATCATGGACTATAAAAGACCAATGTGATTGGATTTATTTCTTTTATATTTCTTTGGGATTGTAAATTAATTAATTTATTTTAATTTATTTTGGGCATGTATTATTAAGTTTGTAATAATTTTTTTGTTGTAATTTCATTTATTTAAGTTCTTGTAAATTCGCCTTGGTATGCCAAGGATTACTATGTAATATTGGATTGCAAGAAGTTCAAGGAGGTCAAGAGCATTGGTGGGACCAGTGGGAGGAATTCAAGATCAAGTGTTGATTATGTATTCCTTCAGCAACTCTTGTAAAATGAATGAATGAAATGCACCTAGGAATGCCCTGATTCAATTCTTGGTGGCTCAGAATTGAATCCCTTAGAAAGTCCATGATCATACCGTATTTACTACTTATCCATGAATGCATGAGATGTATGGGAATGTATGTAATTATATGATCTATGCATGCTAAATGGATAATGTGCAAAGTAAGACCTTAATAGAAATTAGAATGACCATAAAATCTTCCAAACAAATGATTAAGTTGGAAATGCTATAATTAAAGTAATTATAACATAGGCCCTCCATTGGGGCAATTATTTTAAGAAATTTTAAATAGTTGCATAAGATGCAATTAATTTAAGAGATTTTCTTAAGAATAATTGTTAAGCATGAGATGTTGTAAATATGTAAATAGTTTGGTGGCCAATATTGGATGTACCTGAGGACATTAAAATTATTTGCATAATTACTGGCTCAATGGGATCAATTTAACTAATGCAAGATAAGTCAATAATGGATGTACCTGAGATTTTGAGCATTAGGGGCTAGGTAAAGGATTGAACCTCACATGAGATGTGATGGGCAAGGAGTTGCTCACTTATAGTTTATTGTAATTCCAATAATGGATGTACCTGAGGATGATCAATAGAATTATAAGAATTCAATCACCCACTAGAAATCCATCCAACTAGGATTTTCATTTTCTACTTTGGAAGTGTAGGATTCGCTAAGTTAGTGGGAGGACCAATTTGATTAAAAGACCATAATCATTTTGGTTAATTACATGATACATTTACTAATTAATCTGGTTATTTTCTGTAGTTAATTTTCTGATAAAAATGAGCACATAACAACCACCACCATCCAATATCCTTGCAAGCATACGTGATCGCAATATGTTGACAGGACCTAATCTGTCTGATTGGCTAAGAAATTTGAAACTTGTGCTGAAACTTGAACATATAGGATATGTTATAGATTCAAATGTTCCTGGTCCCTTACCTCCAGAGGCCACACAAGAGGAACATGAAACTTTGGACAAGTGGAAGGAGCATGATATGAGAGCTAAGTGTTACATGCTTGCTTCAATGGGTAATGAGTTACAGAAGCAGCATGAAAACATGCAGAGTGCAAGTGAGGTCCTCCTTCACCTACAAGAGTTGTATGGTGAGCACAGTAGGAATGCTAGGTATGAGATATCTAGGCAGCTGTTCCGCATGAGGATGTTTGAGGGATAGAATGTTGGGGATCATGTCCACAAGATGATTCGGCTAATTAAGCAGTTGGAACATCTTGACTTCAAACATGGATTTCCAACTACATACGGATTTGATCCTTCAGTCCCTTCCTGAGTCTTTTGGGAATTTTGTGACAAATTTCCATATGACTCGATAGGAATGCACCTTAGCTGGTTTACTCAACATGCTGGTTATTGCCCAAAAGAATATGCCAGGCAATAAAGGAAAAGAGGTAGCTTTGATTGCATCTTCTTCTACTGGAAAGTCCAACAAGAAAAAGGGCAATAAGAAAAAGAAACCTTAGATTCCTGGTCCTTCCAAGAAAATAGCTAAACAAAAAAGGAAGACTAAAGCTGATGAAGGCAAAGGAAAGTGTTTCCGCTGTCAAAAGGATGGGCACTGGAAAAGGAACTGCCCAGAGTATCTGTGACACCCCTTACCCATCTACAGTATATCCGAGTAAGTTATGTCACACGGTGTACCGGAACACTTTATTTTATCTTAATTAATTTTCATCATAATTTTGAACATATCTTGTGAAATATAATCTATTTAAGTCATTTCTTGAAATTTTAATTTATTTGAGGTTCCGAAAATTTTATAGAAAATCCGGCAGAATACCGGCTAAAAATGGAGAAAACAGTTCTTTGGAACCTGTGAAAAACACTTCCAATAATCATATTCAATAATCTCAAACTCCAATATCAAAATCTCAACATTTTTCAATTTCATTTCTCAATCATTCATCTCATGTGATAATCATGTATAAATCACAGGTAAACATTCACTTTTCCTTTCACAAACACAATTCTCATTATTTACATGAACATCAAAATACATTTCATAAGTTCAATTACATATGAGAAAATAAAAATTAGTTACAAAATATCAAAATGGAACCTAGTGTCCTACCAATGCACTGAAGATGGTGAGGTGACACGGACACTATGCAGAGCTGCAGGATGGACTCACCCAGTCTGCGGTCTACTGGGCTCACGATCAGTATCTCTAGAACCTACGCGTGGCAAAAGCAACGCGCTAAGTAATGATGCTTAGTGGTGCAATAATAAAATAAAAGAAAATAGCAGAAAATAAATATGTATTGAATGTATATGTCTTATTTGTTTTGTATTTGTTATATTTATTTATTTCTTTAACTTTGTCCATTTTCATTCATTTAGTTGCCCAAGTAACCTATTGTCACACCCTACCCCTCTGTAAGGCATAACATGATCCCATAGTATACCTAATGAATTACCAACTCCGTCTACTGATAACCCATTAAATACACTACAAGGGATTTTCAAAACTTTTCTTACTTCTTTTACAGTGGTGAGCACTATTTACAGGTGTTAAAACCTTTTTGAACTGAAGTGATAGAATTGACACATTTGAATTATTTGGAATTTTTGTAAAAATTTTGGCAGAGTGCCCTCTGTATTTTGGATAAAACAGTTCTTCAGAAAACTTGTAAAAAGCACTTCAATATGTATTTGCAAATCTCAACTCCAACATATTTCTTAACACAACATTTTTCTCAACTCAAATCCGTAGTGATTTTTCAAAGACTGAGATACAAGAAATATAATACAAAACTATTCAAGTAAATGAAATCTCAAATTTACATTTACAATAATTTACATTTAATTACATACCAAAATATTTTACAAGAGTTTCTATACAACTACTCAAATAATTTACATACATATTATTACATGCATACATCAAAACCTATGTACATGGGTATACCTATGATATACCTGGAGCTGATCTGAATATATCTTCAAGGAAATTTACTTATCGCTCTATGCTCTTCTTACTGCGACAAGATACACATTATCATTGAGTGGTGAACTCAGTGGTGCACAACTATAATTTAAAACATAGTACAATATACATTGACAAAATTTACAGTAAATAATTTGGGAATCTGAATACTCATCAAATTCCAAAACTCAAAATATTCATTTCCAATAATGTAAATCATTTGTATAAAATGACTTTGATCACGACATTCAATTTATCAAATCATGACTAACCATTTAAGTAATTCCAACAAAATCAATTATACATAAACCATAATTGAAATCACAATTCTTTACCATTCAAAAGCCATTCTGTATCTCAAAAATCATTATGTTTCCCAAAAATCAATCTTTATCTCAAAACCATGTTGTATCTCAAAAACCACGCTGTAGCTCAAAAACCATGCTGTATCTCACAAATCATTCTTTATCTCACTAACTATGCAAGACTAATCCGATAGGGCCATCTTCGATGTGATTCTAACTCCCTATGGTCGGGGAGGTCGAATCAGATTCTAACTCCCTATGGTCGGGGAGGTCGAATCATCGTGCACAGTACCATCACAATAATGAATCTTCCGCAAGGGCCATAACGATAAAAAAACTTAGATCTAACCTCAAATCAGAGGAAAATCTAAGCCTGTGCGCGTACCATGGTAATCAAAACACAACTAACTCCATTGTCTTCTCAACAATTGAGAGAGACGGGTAATAACCTAGTCAAGCATCTATAGTGATATATAAAACAATATCACAATCCATTTAGTGAGCATAAATCACAATACAATTCGATTCAAAGTCAATTTCAATATCCAATAAAGTTTTATGCTCGTCACAATTCAAATCATACAATTGCATTTTTCCATGAAAATTGCCATCACAATTCAAAACATGTTCTATCACAATTTTCTAAAACATAATTTATTCAATCCATAACAATGCTTAATACTTGTGGAAATACCATTTCACAAAGCTAAATTCATACCTACTATAACAATTTCAATAATCATTGAATTAAATCCAATGCTTGTTAAACATAATACATAAGAAAAATATGTCATTTAATCATATGAAATATTCAAAACAAAATCAGTTAAAAACTAGTTGTGCACAAACCTCTGATGACTGTCTCCTGGCCTGGACTCAGTGTTTCCTTCCCTTTCCCTGAGTCTTTACTAACTGAGAAACACAATTTGAAGTGTTTCAGTACTAAATTAAACTGTCTCTAACGATAATGCTTGATAAGTAGTTCACTGAAATCTATTATTTGCTTAATCACCTAATATACCGACCCTCGATGCGTTTTAGGTAAATTAGGTTTTAGTGTCATTAATATGTCACATTCGATAGGGTTTTAGGATTGGTACGTTTTACCAAACTCAATTCTATGTATATTGCGTTTTCTTGCATTTCATTGCAAATTACTGGATTTCAGGATACTAGATTGACCTAGCCGGACGACCTAGTTCCCTCGGTTTTTGGGTTTTGGTCAAAACTACAAACTTGTAGATCTATGTCTTATTGCACGCGGGGCAAAATTTTAGGTCAATCCGAGTTAAGTAGACCAAGTTATGGTCATTATACTATTGCTGGTCAAATGGCATCAAATTAGGTCAATTTTAGGTCATTTTGGTCAACTTTGGTTCGGCCAGTTTTTGGACCCGAACTTGTGCAAGCTTTTTGACTTGCTTCTGGTCATTTCTGGGTTTTGGTGTCTTCATAAGACTTGTAGGTATGGGTCTTAACTATTCATGGTTAAAATTTCAGGTCAATTGGACCTGTTTTGAGTGAGTTATGGCCTAAACACTCACTGCTGCCCAATTGGTCATTTTTCAGGTCCTAATTGTACCTAATCCGAATTGGTCATTTTCTTAGGTCACCTTGCAAGCAGAATTTTGGTATGTTTTCTCAACGAAAGTTGGCACATTTTGTGCCTAGTTCCACCTCCAATTGGTCTCATACCAATTGAGGTTACACATTTAAACTTATTGGCTAAAATGTACACTGCCCTTGGTTACTTTGGTTAACACACATCAATTACACACATTTACCTTGCAATATGTTTACTTCCCTACCAAATCTGTTTTGGTACATTACCAAAACTATATATTACTTTACATTAACATCACTTTGGGCAGATTACAATTATCCTCAACATACCAAATATAACTCTAATTCCCAAAGTTCAAATACCATTACACATACACATAAACATCACTAGTTTTTACATACACTTTACACAACAATTTCATATACATATCCATCAATCCTTCTATGTCAATATTCTGCCAACACTTCCATGAATACACACATTTATTCAAGTGTCCCCAAGCTGCCGAAAATCTTCTTCAACACCAAATTGTCCTACAATTCATCAAATCCCATCCAAGTGCCAAACATCACCATATAAATATGAAGTAATTCACTAGGTTATTAAATCATCACAACCAACATAATTCTCATCAAATATATGCACAATTATTTCATCAATTACATGACTCCATGGCTGTCCAAAATGAACACAACAATAACTCTTCAAACTCAAAAATTTTCTTCACAAATCCAACACCCATAACATGCACACAAAACTTAACAAAGCTATCTTCAAAAATACTAACTTACCTTATGGTTGGAGCTTGTTAAACCTTGCTTAAACTTCTCAAATTTGGTATCAAACTCTTCCTTGTGATGAGTAGACAAACTTTCATGAAGCCACTTAAGGGATTGGAGTTGAAATGAGGGGAGTTATGAGAGCTTGATGAAAACGTTAATGGTGGATTCTTCACCTCTTCATTTCGGCATGGAGGAGGAACCTTGAAGAAGATGAAGTTTCTGCTGGTTTAGTGGAATTACAGCTGCCCCTCTTTGTTTTATTTTATTCCCTTAGTGACCCACTCACAATTTTAAATCATATAATATGTTAAATTCCCACTTATTCCACATTTAACCTTTAATTCTCACTATTTACTTTAGGTACCACCAAATTAATTTTTCATTTCATTTTCTAAGTGTAATATTATTTATTTTTAATGGACATTTAGGTCAAAAGACAATTCGGGATGTCAAATGACCATAATGCCCCTGTTCGGGTTGCATTCCCGATTTTTCGGTAATACCGGGTTTTGTCTGTTTTTCGATTTCTCACTTTTCTTTGTACTAATTATTTAATTTTTCTTTGATCTTTCTAATGATATTTATTCTTCTATAAGGTTCTATTTAAGTCCTAAAAATGTTTTCCAGGGTTCCCCGCAGTCCAGGGCTAGTCAACGGTCCACGCCGTGACTTCCCAGTGCGGTCACCCATCGTTAGGTTTCCCGGCTCGTTTAACTTGATTACCTTTCTTTGCTATTATTTTTCCTTTGTTTTTCTTGTATTTTCTTTTCTTGTATTTCATTATTTTGTGTCTCCTCACTCATATCGAAGTACGGTTCTAGGCATCCTAGCTGTCTGGACAGCACTGGTCACCGGAGCAGTAGAACGCACTACCGAATTTAGGGGTGTTACAATTCTCCCCCCCCTTAAATAAATTTCGTCTCGAAATTTTACCTGGCATTAGTCTCTGAACAGCTGTGGGTGCTGTCTCCTCATATCCTCTTCACGTTCCCAAGTAGCTTCCTGGCCTGAATGATGGTTCCACAGCACTTTAACCAGGTGTATCTGTTTGTTCCTCAGCTGCTTCACCTCATATGCCAGAATTTTTATGGGTTCTTCCTCATATGAGAGGTCTGGATTTACCTCAATCTCTTCAACTGATAGTACATGAGATGGGTCTGATCTGTACCTCCTTAACATAGACACATGGAAGACACTGTGTATCCTTGCTAGCTCTGGAGGTAATGCCAACCGATATGCCAAAGGACCCACTCTTTCCAGAACTTCATAGGGTCCGATGAAACGAGGACTCGGTTTCCCCTTTCTGCCAAATCTCATAATCCTCTTCCAAGGAGAAACTTTGAGGAATACCTTATCACCCACTGCGTACTCAATATCTCTTATTTTCAAATCAATATAGGACTTCTGACGGTCTGATGCAGCCTTGAGTCTATCTCTAATCAATCTGATCTTTTCCTCTGTCTGCTGAACAATTTCTGGCCCAATCATCTTCGTTTCACCTACTTCATCCCAACATAAGGGAGTTCTGCACTTTCTACCATACAAAGCTTCATATGGAGGCATCCCAATGCTTGATTGGTAGCTGTTGTTATAAGCAAACTCAATCAAAGGCAAGTGTGTATCCCAACTACCTTCAAATTCAATCACACAAGCCCGTAGCATATCCTCCAATATCTGAATAACCCTCTCAGACTGGCCATCTGTCTGTGGGTGGAATGATGTGCTGAAGTTCAATCTAGTTCCTAGGGCTCTCTGAAGACTACCCCAGAATCTAGAAGTGAACCTAGGATCTCTGTCAGAGACAATTAATACTGGCACTCCATGCAATTTTACAATCTCATATATGTACAATCTGGCCAATCTTTCCAGGCTATAGTCCATCCGAACTGGCAAAAAGTGAGCAGACTTGGTTAGTCTGTCAATTATAACCTATACTGCATCATGACTATTTTGTGTCCTCAGAAATCTCATCACAAAATCCATAGTTATCTGTTCCCTTACAATGTTTCATAGGGTGTCACTTGTATGCTAGCTTGACACTTATTAATCTATACAAATTCTGTTAGTGGGA
Organism: Hevea brasiliensis; assembly: GCF_030052815.1. NCBI lineage: Eukaryota > Viridiplantae > Streptophyta > Magnoliopsida > Malpighiales > Euphorbiaceae > Hevea > Hevea brasiliensis. The sequence goes on along the minus strand of NC_079500.1, from coordinate 41,447,142 downwards.
TGTATCTGTCCCATCTCCTCTCGGATTCAATGACACAAGTTCTCGATATATTCTTGAGGGCTTATCACATTTTACAGGTTATTTTTATCATTTCATTTCATTATTTATAGGAACTCAATGAGTTTCCAAATTTACCTGAATTACTTGTTTCAATTATCCATCTGTCTGAAGATGATACGTTGTACTGATATCTCTAAGCTTATAGCAATTACTGTGGTACTGGTAGTTCACATTATTGTAACCGAGTTACTGACTCCAGCTACCTTACAACTGTAGTCGTTTGATAGGCTAGTTCTGAAGTCTTAAATTTCTGACTAAAATTTTCATATTTATTTCCAATACTAGTACTCTATTCGGGTGTAACTGTATCAATTTATAGATTACTTACAAATATTCTTAATTTATTGTACCACGAGGAAGCACGTAGCTCTACACAATAATCTCGTGCCGGTACTGTAATCTGCAGCATACAATACAAACATTGAGAATATTATATAGTCACTACGTTATAACCTCATGGGCTAGGTTTTCTAACATCTTATCTTTCTCGAATCCACTAATATCCCAAACCGATTCTGATTACAATTTCCTTTGACAATTACTAACATTAACATCTTTGCCCTCATCTAGAGCAATTCTATTACTGTAACTTACTTTTAGGTCCTCTTGCCTTACATTAAGTAGGCTCGCCATTTAGCTTTATAATTTATGGTATGTTAGAAAATACTTTTAGCTAACAATTCTTCCAAAAGTAATGTCAATCATACTTGTTATTATAGTTATTATCCTAAAGGACTACTCATTAATACATCAAAATTCGTTCCCATGTAAAGGAATGACAACAGAACATATAGTTCTGACACTAACACACAACTAAGTAGTGCTGGGATCAAATAATAACTAAAATTAAGAACTTACCAACAGCTACATCTGAAGTTTCTGTTCCTTTTACTTGGCGCATAGTGGACACTCCGACTGGTGTGCTACTATATTCGGGTTGATTCACTGTGTTATAGTGGTGAGGAGTACCAACTCTATTTCTATCTTGACTCTGACTGACGGTCTGTGAACTTCGGAGAGCATATCGAGGTGGTTTAGCACAATCTTTAGCAAAGTGTCCAAGTTTTCCACAATTGTAACAGGCTCCAGAGGCCTTACGACAAATACCTCCATGATATCTTCTACAAGTTTCACATTGGCGGGAAGGGTAGGAACTTCTAGTTGTTCGACAACTAGATCTTAGTGGTCTCTGCCCTGATGATCCCCCTCTATCATATTTTTGAGTTCGGGGTTCCTCAAATTCTTTTCCCTTCCCCAAATTACTGTTCGAATTCTGACCCAAAGGTTTCTCCCTCTTCTCCATTTCACACTGCCCTTGTGGGGGTTGGAGTGCAGATTGGGCTTGGGTGTGATTATCAGCCATTTGTTGAAAGAAAGTGGCCATTTGTTGGGCCATTTGTGCAGAATTTGTACCAGTAAAGTCGGTACAAATGCCTTCGACAGTTTGTGGAGTTGGGGCCTCAACTTGTACTTCTGCCATCATAGACTGTTCTATTGTCTCATTCTTCTCTTCCATTCTTTTCACAGAATTTTCTATTCCTGTACAACCAACATAAGGAGATTCCTCTCCATTAGTTCATATTTATGATGTAAATGTACTATATGTATCAAACATTTGAGCAGTTGTAGTTACCGACAAAAAGATTTCAAATTCACAGTTCAAAATTTACTTTAAAACCATTGCTCTGATACCACTAAAACATGTCACACCCTACCCCTCTGTAAGGCATAACATGATCCCGTAGTATACCTAATGAATTACCAACTCCGCTTCATCGATAACCCATTAAATACACTACAAGGGATTTTCAAAACTTTTCTTACTTCTTTTACAGTGGTGAGCACTATTTACAGGTGTTAAAACCTTTTTGAACTGAAGTGATAGAATTGACACATTTGAATTATTTGGAATTTTTGTAAAAATTTTGGCAGAGTGCCCTCTGTATTTTGGATAAAACAGTTCTTCAGAAAACTTGTAAAAAGCACTTCAATATGTATTTGCAAATCTCAACTCCAACATATTTCTTAACACAACATTTTTCTCAACTCAAATCCGTAGTGATTTTTCAAAGACTGAGATACAAGAAATATAATACAAAACTATTCAAGTAAATGAAATCTCAAATTTACATTTACAATAATTTACATTTAATTACATACCAAAATATTTTACAAGAGTTTCTATACAACTACTCAAATAATTTACATACATATTATTACATGTATACATCAAAACCTATGTACATGGGTATACCTATGATATACCTGGAGCTGATCTGAATATATCTTCAAGGAAATTTACTTACTGCTCTATGCTCTTCTTACTCATGACAAGATACACATTATCATTGAGTGGTGAACTCAGTGGTGCACAACTATAATTTAAAACATAGTACAATATACATTGACAAAATTTACAGTAAATAATTTGGGAATCTGAATACTCATCAAATTCCAAAACTCAAAATATTCATTTCCAATAATGTAAATCATTTGTATAAAATGACTTTGATCACGACATTCAATTTATCAAATCATGACTAACCATTTAAGTAATTCCAACAAAATCAATTGTACATAAACCATAATTGAAATCACAATTCTTTACCATTCAAAAGCCATTCTGTATCTCAAAAATCATTATGTTTCTCAAAAATCAATCTTTATCTCAAAACCATGTTGTATCTCAAAAACCACGCTGTAGCTCAAAAACCATGCTGTATCTCACAAATCATTCTTTATCTCACTAACTATGCAAGACTAATCCGATAGGGCCATCTTCGATGTGATTCTAACTCCCTATGGTCGGGGAGGTCGAATCAGATTCTAACTCCCTATGGTCGGGGAGGTCGAATCATCGTGCACAGTACCATCACAATAATGAATCTTCCGCAAGGGCCATAACGATAAAAAAACTTAGATCTAACCTCAAATCAGAGGAAAATCTAAGCCTGTGCGCGTAACATGGTAATCAAAACACAACTAACTCCATTGTCTTCTCAACAATTGAGAGAGACGGGTAATAACCTAGTCAAGCATCTATAGTGATATATAAAACAATATCACAATCCATTTAGTGAGCATAAATCACAATACAATTCGATTCAAAGTCAATTTCAATATCCAATAAAGTTTTATGCTCGTCACAATTCAAATCATACAATTGCATTTTTCCATGAAAGTTGCCAAAACATGTTCTATCACAATTTTCTAAAACATAATTTATTCAATCCATAACAATGCTTAATACTTGTGGAAATACCATTTCACAAAGCTAAATTCATACCTACTATAACAATTTCAATAATCATTGAATTAAATCCAATGCTTGTTAAACATAATACATAAGAAAAATATGTCATTTAATCATATGAAATATTCAAAACAAAATCAGTTAAAAACTAGTTGTGCACAAACCTCTGATGACTGTCTCCTGGCCTGGACTCAGTGTTTCCTTCCCTTTCCCTGAGTCTTTACTAACTGAGAAACACAATTTGAAGTGTTTCAGTACTAAATTAAACTGTCTCTAACGATAATGCTTGATAAGTAGTTCACTGAAATCTATTATTTGCTTAATCACCTAATATACCGACCCTCGATGCGTTTTAGGTAAATTAGGTTTTAGTGTCATTAATATGTCACATTCGATAGGATTTTAGGATTGGTACGTTTTACCAAACTCAATTCTATGTATATTGCATTTTCTTGCATTTCATTGCAAATTGCTGGATTTCAGGATACTAGATTGACCTAGCCGGACGACCTAGTTCCCTCGGTTTTTGGGTTTTGGTCAAAACTACAAACTTGTAGATCTATGTCTTATTGCACGCGGGGAAAAATTTTAGGTCAATCCGAGTTAAGTAGACCAAGTTATGGTCATTATACTATTGCTGGTCAAATGGCATCAAATTAGGTCAATTTTAGGTCATTTTGGTCAACTTTGGTTCGGCCAGTTTTTGGACCCGAACTTGTGCAAGCTTTTTGACTTGCTTCTGGTCATTTCTGGGTTTTGGTGTCTTCATAAGACTTGTAGGTATGGGTCTTAACTATTCATGGTTAAAATTTCAGGTCAATTGGACCTGTTTTGAGTGAGTTATGGCTAAACACTCACTGCTGCCCAATTGGTCATTTTTCAGGTCCTAATTGTACCTAATCCGAATTGGTCATTTTCTTAGGTCACCTTGCAAGCAGAATTTTGGTATGTTTTCTCAACGAAAGTTGGCACATTTTGTGCCTAGTTCCACCTCCAATTGGTCTCATACCAATTGAGGTTACACATTTAAACTTATTGGCTAAAATGTACACTGCCCTTGGTTACTTTGGTTAACACACATCAATTACACACATTTACCTTGCAATATGTTTACTTCCCTACCAAATCTGTTTTGGTACATTACCAAAACTATATATTACTTTACATTAACATCACTTTGGGCAGATTACAATTATCCTCAACATACCAAATATAACTCTAATTCCCAAAGTTCAAATACCATTACACATACACATAAACATCACTAGTTTTTACATACACTTTACACAACAATTTCATATACATATCCATCAATCCTTCTATGTCAATATTCTGCCAACACTTCCATGAATACACACATTTATTCAAGTGTCCCCAAGCTGCGAAAATCTTCTTCAACACCAAAGTGTCCTACAATTCATCAAATCCCATACAAGTGCCAAAAATCACCATATAAATATGAAGTAATTCACTAGGTTATTAAATCATCACAACCAACATAATTCTCATCAAATATATGCACAATTATTTCATCAATTACATGACTCCATGGCTGTCCAAAATGAACACAACAATAACTCTTCAAACTCAAAAATTTTCTTCACAAATCCAACACCCATAACATGCACACAAAACATAACAAAGCTATCTTCAAAAATACTAACTTACCTTATGGTTGGAGCTTGTTAAACCTTGCTTAAACTTCTCAAATTTGGTATCAAACTCTTCCTTGTGATGAGTAGACAAACTTTCATGAAGCCACTTAAGGGATTGGAGTTGAAATGAGGGGAGTTATGAGAGCTTGATGAAAACGTTAATGGTGGATTCTTCACCTCTTCATTTCGGCATGGAGGAGGAACCTTGAAGAAGATGAAGTTTCTGCTGGTTTAGTGGAATTACAGCTGCCCCTCTTTGTTTTATTTTATTCCCTTAGTGACCCACTCACAATTTTAAATCATATAATATGTTAAATTCCCACTTATTCCACATTTAACCTTTAATTCTCACTATTTACTTTAGGTACCACCAAATTAATTTTTCATTTCATTTTCTAAGTGTAATATTATTTATTTTTAATGGACATTTAGGTCAAAAGACAATTCGTGATTTCAAATGAACTTAATGCCCATGTCGGGTTGCATTCCGATTTTTCTGAATATCTGGGTTTTGTCTGTTTTTCGATTTCTCACTTTTCTTTGTACTAATTATTTAATTTTTCTTTGATCTTTCTAATGATATTTATTCTTCTATAAGGTTCTATTTAAGTCCTAAAAATGTTTTCCAGGGTTCCTCGCATCAGTAGCTAGTCAACGGTCCACGCCGTGACTTCCCAAAGGCGTCACCCATCGTTAGGTTTCCCGGCTCGTTTAACTTGATTACCTTTCTTTGCTATTATTTTTCCTTTGTTTTTCTTGTATTTTCTTTTCTTGTATTTCATTATTTTGTGTCTCCTCACTCATATCGAAGTACGGTTCTAGGCATCCTAGCTGTCTGGACAGCACTGGTCACCGGAGCAGTAGAACGCACTACCGAATTTAGGAACTCAATCTCATGTCCATGGAATGCAATCTCATTCAACCAAAAGTCACACTTGGACAATTTAGCATACAGCTTCTTTTCTCTTAGGGTTTGCAGAACAATCCTCAAATGTTCATCATGTTCTTCCCTGGTCTTGGAATACACCAGGATATCATGAATAAAGACCACTACGAACCGATCTAGGTATGGATGGAAGATACGGTTCATAAGGTCCATAAATGCTACTGGTGCATTTGTTAGGCTAAAGGGCATCACTAGGAACTCATAATGCCCATATTAGGTCCTGAATGCAGTCTTTGGCACATCTGCATCCTTCACCCTCAACTGATGATACCCCGATCTGAGATCAATTTTGGAAAATACTCCTGCTCCTTTCAACTGATCAAATAAATCATCAATTCTAGGCAACGGATACTTATTCTTCACTGTCACTTTATTCAACTGCCAGTAATCAATGCATAGCCTCAAAGTCCCATCCTTCTTTTTTACAAACAGCACTGGAGCTCCCCATGGTGACACACTGGGGCGTATAAACCCCTTATCAAGTAACTCTTGCAACTGAGTTTTCAACTCCCTCAATTCCGTGGGTGCCATCCTATAAGGAGCAATGGAAATGGGTGTTGTTCCCTGCAGTGTCTCATTAGCTAATTCACCTTCCCTTTCTGGTGGCAAACTAGGTAACTCTTCAGGAAATACCTGCAGGAAGTCTCTTCGTGGGTATATCACTCAGGTTTGGCTTAGCCTGCCTAGTATCCACCACATGTGCTAGGTAGGCTTCATAGCCTTTTCTCATCATTCTTCTTGCAACTGTGGCTGAGATGACATTGGACAAGAAATCTGTCCTTTCCCCCACAACTGTGATCTCATTACCCTCTGAAGTTTTCAGAGAAATTCTCTTCAATTTACAATCAACCATTGCCTGATGACGTGACAACCAATCCATTCCCAAAATCACGTCAAACTCATGGAAGGGCAACTCAATCAAGTCTGCCAAGAATTCATACCCCTGACTCCTCAACGGGCAACCCTTGTATACTTTATTCACCACTACACTGTGGCCCAATGGATTAGTGACCAGAATGTCTTGGTCACTCTCCCCTACTAGTATCCCCCTTTCTACGGGTAGGTTGATGCAGATGTACGAATGAGTGGATCCTGGATCCACCAATGCATGCACAGATGTATTGTAGAGGGAGAACGTACCCCTGATGACGTCCGGGGCATCTTGCTCCTCCTGAGCTCTAATGGCATAAGCTCTACAGTGGTCCGCTGTGCCTCTGCCGCCTGCATGCAGCCTCGTGATGGTCCCACACTCAGATTTGCAAGATTTTCTACCCTCTCGTGGTGCAGAGCAGTGCATCGCTTGTGTTGGAGCATTGTAGTAGTTCTGCGTGGGATGCTTCTTCAACCGATGCTCTGTTGACCCACACCTTAGCAGTGCACAGTCACTCTCCAACACTCCCTTGTGCCATTTCAAACAAGGTGGACATGCGTAAGATGCCGGGCTGGTCCTTGAACCCCATCCTCGAGAGCTGCCCACCGATGGTGTGGACCGACCTCTCCTAGGGGTAAATCGTGGCCCGCCCTCGAGACCGACTCGACCGTGTGGTGACCCGAACTCGTGCGGTGGACCCTTGAACCTCTTCCTGCATGCAGAGCCGAACTAGACCGACTCAGGCCCCTCTTCTGCTATCTTTCCCTTCTAGTCTGCTCACTGATTCTTACTTTTTCAACCTTTATTGTAGCTTCCACTAACTTGATAAAGTCAGTGATTCCCAAGGCGGTGATCTGGATCTTTATGTTGTCATTTAATCCCTCTTCAAATCTCTTACACCTTTTAGCCTCATTAGGGACTATCTCCCTTTCATAACGGCTCAATCTGACGAATTTCTTCTCATACTCGGCCACTGACAACTGTCTCTGCCTTAGGTTAATGAATTCCCTTCTTCTCTCTTCTAGGTATACAGTACCCACATATTTCTTCTTGAATTCTGAGAGGAAAAAGTCCCAAGTTACCATTTCTGGCTGTACTTCACTGGCTACCGTGTCCAACCATTCATATGCATCATCTTGTAACAGAGATATGGCAGCTTCTAGGTTTTGTTCTGGGGTGCAGTGGAGTTGTTTTAAGACGCTGCCTGTTCTATTTAACCAATTCTCGGCTGCAACAGAATCATCTTCTCTCTTGCCAAAGAAGTCCACTGCTCCATACTTTCTCAATTTTTCCAGGTGTGATTTTGGTTGTGGAGGTGGTGGTGGTGGTGCTGCTGCTGGCATTACCCCAGCCATTTGTCTGAAGAATTCGGCCATTTGCTGAAACATGGCCTGTGGAGGCTGAGCAGGCTCTGCTTGAGCTGGCGGAGCAGGTTCTCCCATACCCCCAGTTTCAGCTGCAGCAGGTGGAGCATGACTCTCCACTTCCTCCTTAACTGCCCTCTGAGATGTAGGGTCCATATCCTATTCAAAATAAGAAAGACAAACAGATCTGCATTAGTGTCACCTCGACTCTTACAAATGCAATGCATGGTATGAACTCAATCTAGGCCCAGAAACGCCTGAACCGTACTCTGATACCACTAAATGTGACACCCCTTACCCGTCTACAGTATATCCGAGTAAGTTATGTCACACGGTGTACCGGAACACTTTATTTTATCTTAATTAATTTTCATCATAATTTTGAATATATCTTGTGAAATATAATCTATTTAAGTCATTTGTTGAAATTTCAATTTATTGAGGTTCCGAAAATTTTATAGAAAATCCGGCAGAGTACCGGCTAAAAATGGAGAAAACAGTTCTTCGGAACCTGTGAAAAACACTTCCAATAATCATATTCAATCATCTCAAACTCCAATATCAAAATCTCAACATTTTTCAATTTCATTTCTCAATCATTCATCTCATGTGATAATCATGTATAAATCACAGGTAAACATTCACTTTTCCTTTCACAAACACAATTCTCATTATTTACATGAACATCAAAATACATTTCATAAGTTCAATTACATATGAGAAAATAAAAATTAGTTACAAAATATCAAAATGGAACCTAGTGTCCTACCAATGCACTGAAGATGGTGAGGTGACACGGACACTATGCAGAGCTGCAGGATGGACTCACCCAGTCTGCGGTCTACTGGGCTCACAATCAGTATCTCCAGAACCTACGCATGGCAAAAGCAACGCGCTAAGCAATGATGCTTAGTGGTGCAATAATAAAATTAAAGAAAATAGCAGAAAATAAATATGTATTGAATGTATATGTCTTATTTGTTTTGTATTTGTTATATTTATTTATTTCTTTAACTTTGTCCATTTTCATTCATTTAGTTGCCCAAGTAACCTATACTCGACAACTGGACTGGATAAACGGGTAAACTGGCACTGGGTATCAAGTACCTCGGGCCGTCACACCATCGGTCACATATGTATCTCCCGGTGTGCATCGTAATGGCTAACAAGTCAGAATAACAATAGGCACAAGGCCAAGTCCCAACACAATATCAAAATGGCTAAAAGCCATAAAATCACAGAATGGCATAATGCCATGTGCAGTACTGCTAACTGAACCCTATTGGCATGCCAAACTATCCAAACCAATATTGTTAGGTATACTAGGGCATTTGATACTTTTAAATTCTTCAATTTTTGAATTTCAAGTTTTGGTGTCACTATTCACCTCATTGGTCAACAAAAATGTTGACTTTTTGATAGAAAATAGGTACATTGGTTTTGACACTCCCAACATACCACATTTTGCATTCAAAACTTGTTGGCATTAAGCATTAATACCATTTCTAAGTTTAAACCAATGGAAGCAAAATTTTCAGTTTTTGTAGCCCAACTTTACTGTTCCATTGGGCACTGTTACAATGGGAATTTGAGGAAATGGTAAACATAAAAGTTGTTTGTCTAGTTGAATTTATTTTTTTGAATCACTCCATTTGGACTCTTGTAGCTCTAGATATGGTCCAAAAACCACAGCTGGCCGGATTTCAATTCTGCAGAATTTACCAAATCTACAGTACCATGAACATTGACTGCCACTGCCTTGTTGGATGGGTTCTGGCCATAATTTGGGGTAGGTTTCTTCATGAAAGTTGTTTGTCTATATCTTATCTTGTTGCTGTAAAAATTTTAGGTCAATTCAGCCATTCTAAAGTGAGTTATGGCCAAATGAACAGTTACTATTCATTTGGTCATTCTGCAGAACCTGTTTGCAGGGTATCCGGATTGGGGCCAACTTTTGGTCCTCTTGCTTTTGTCTTTTGGGCATGGTTTCTTCAGAAAAATTGTGCCATTTTATGTCTAGTTTCATATCCAATTGGCCAAACACCAATTGAACCTACACAGCCAAAGATATGGCAGTCCAAACAGGCTGGACTCACAGCCTCCTTGCTGCTGTCACTAGGCAGCCTACCAATTTGGTTTGTAACACTCTAATTCACTTCAAATTATGGTCAACTTACCTCAAATGGTCACTAATTGACCATTTGAATGTGCACTCACCATTTCATAAGCAAATCCAAGTTTCTCTCCCAAAACCCTAACCCTAATTGACCAAGCCTCCAATTCATGCATTCCACTCCTAATTTGCTATACTAATAATATAATTTATAAGAGGGGCAGCAATATGTCACTTTAAACCAAAGATTTCTCCTAACCTAACTCATGTCCAGGCTGCCAAAACTTCATGGAATATAACCATGCTTCATTAATTCAATTTTTGTCAAATTTTTAACTTAACTTAGCTCAAATTCAATATTAGAAAGATGTAAAAGCAAAAGTTATGGCACTAACCTCTTGTAGGGTAGAATTTTCCAAGCTTAAACTTCACTTTTTCTCTTTCTTTTTGCTCCCAAAAACTTCACCAAACTGAAATATCAAGGTTTTATGTTGACACTTAGGGTTTTTGTTCAAAGAAAGCTAGGGAAAATGAAGATTTAAAAAGTTTGTTAATTGAGGAGTGAGGGAGGAGGTGTAAAATGTTTTGAAGAAGAAGAAAAGGGCTGTTGTTTTTTTCTAGAATTCTGCCTCCTTTTCTTTAGTTTAATGTATTTTAATTGTCTTGCTTTAATTTGATTGGCCATAGCATTTTTAATTACCTAAGCATGACATCATAATTCCCAATTTAGCTCCTTTTTCTTTCTTTTCTTTTCTACCAAATTTCAATATAATTTTTAACAATATTTATTCATATTTTAGATCATAATAATTATTTACTTAACTGGACAAGTCGGCCAAAAATCGTCTCTGAAGGCGAAATGACCAAAATGCCCTCCGTTTGGCTTAACGGGTCAAAATTGTCTGTACCGATTGAAAAAATTTTCTAAATATTTTCTTGGCATTCTAATGCCATAGGAACCTCAATGACCCTTCTCTGGAGTCCTAAAAATTATTTTATAATTTTTCCCCCGGGTCTAGGGCTCCTAGTTGCGAGAACCGTAACTTCCCTCTGGGTTACCCATCGCTTGGGCACCGGCTCATTTAACTTGGTTGTATTTTATTTCTAAAATTTTTCCTAAATTTTTCTTATTAATATTTGAGTTAATTATGGTTCCTCACTTTAGTTTAAATATTTTTCCGGATGTTCTAGCTGTCCGGACCGACACTGGTCACTGGAACAGTAGAATGTACGGAGTTACTATCGGGAGGGTGTTACAGTATCTTGCTTCTCTGAAGGACAAGAAGGATACACCTTCGGAAGGTATGTCCATATCTTGTTATTTAGATTTTGATGACACTCATAGTTCATCTACAGCTTGGGTTTTAGATTCCGGTGCCAGTTCTCACATTTCTAATGATATGCAGGAACTAGCAAATAGTAGCAGCTTGCGTTCTCAAGATATTAGAGTCCGGATTGGTAATGGCTCAATTGTTGAAGCTTTAGCCATAGGATCTAAATCTTTTTACATGTTTGGACAAGTTTTGTGTTTGGATAATATTTTATATATACCTGATGCTTTTAAGAACATCATTTCTATATCTTGTTTGACTAGAAATGGCTATGAATTTCAGTTCACAGATGATGTTTGCAATATTTATTTTGGAAATAAATATGTTGGTTCGGGTTATATGAATGATGGTCTTTATTATTTGGATAATAATGACAAACACAAATTGAATGCAAGTGATCTAAAAAAATGCAATGCCATGGTGAAAACCAACTCAAGTTCAAAATATATTTGGCACTTAAGGTTATGCCATGTTGCAGAAGATAGGATTGCAAAATTAGACAAAATGGGGATTTTATCCTCATTGGGCTCTGAGCCTACTCCAACTTGTGAATCTTGCCTTCAGGGCAAAATGACTAGATCACCCTTTGTTGGACAAGGGCTAAAAGATGAAAATATTTTGGAACTAATACATAGTGATGTATGTGGTCCATTTAAAGAAATGGCTAGAGGGGGTTTTCATTATTTTATTACCTTTACTGATGATAAATCAAGATTTGGGTATTTGTATTTGATGAAATACAAACATGAATCCTTTGAAAAGTTTAAAGAATTTAAATCTGAAGTAGAAAATCAAACAGGAAAGAGTATTAAAGCTCTTTGATCAGATCGTGGAGGTGAATATTTGAGTACTGAATTTGATGAACACTTGAGAGAGCATGGCATTGTTTCTCAGCTGACTCCTCCAGGAACACCACAGCTGAATGGTGTATCTAAAAGGAGAAATCGTACCCTATTGGATATGGTACGTAGTATGATGAGCTATACTGATATGCCAATCTTCTTTTGGGGATTTGCATTAGAATCAGCTTTGTATATTCTGAATAGGATTCCATCAAAATCAGTTTCTTCCACACCTTATGATATATAGCATGGAAGAAAACCAAGTCTTAAGCATGTTAAGATTTGGGGTTGTCCAGCTTATATCAAAAAGCTGAACACTGATAAATTGGAGACCAGATCAGAAAAATGTCGATTTGTTGGATATCCAAAAGATTGTTTTGGATATTATTTTTATTTGCCTACTTCACAAAAGGTTGTGATAAGTAGAGATGCCACATTTCTTGAACAATAGTTTGTTCAAGAAGGAGGCAAAGGAAGGCAAATAGAGTTAGAATTGGAGAATTCTGACCAACCAACAGATCAGATGGATATAGATCCATCTAGTCAACCTATACCCGTTGATGAAACGTCTACAACTGTTCCTCGTAGAACAACCAGGGTATCTCACCCACCAGTGAGATATGGTTGTCTTTATGAAGAAGAACAAGAGTTGTCTACTCATGAAGAAGTAGATCATGGAGATGATCCACTTACCTATGAAGAAGCTATATCAGATATATACTCTTCAAAATGGATTGATGCTATGAAATCCGAGATTGATTCCATGTATAACAATCAAGTTTGGGATCTTGTTGACCCACCTGAAGGTATTGTACTTATAGGGAACAAATGGGTTTTCTAGAAGAAAATTGGTTCTGATGGAAAGGTAGAGACCTATAAGGCAAGGCTAGTAGCGAAAGGGTTTCACCAAAGGCAAGGAATCGACAATGAGGGGACTTTCTCGCCTGTTGCCATGCTTAAATCAATTAGGATTTTTTTAGTAATAGCTGCATACTATGATTATGAGATTTGGTAGATGGATGTTAAAACAGCTTTTGTAACACCCCGAAGTTCGGTAGTGCGTTCTACTGCTCCGGTGACCAGTGTTGTCCAGATAGCTAGGATGCCTAGAACTACACTTTGACATGAGGGAGGAGATATAAAATAATGAAATACAAGAAAAGAAAATACAAGAAAAACAAAGGAAAAACAATAGCAAAGAAATGTGATCAAGTTAAGCGAGCCGGGAAACCTAGCGATGGGTGATCATGACCAGAAGTCACGGCGTGGACCGTTGACTAGCCCTCGGATCATGGGAACCCAGGAAAACATTTTTAGGACATAAATAGACCCTTGTTGAAGAATAAATCTCATTAGAAATATCAAAGAAAAATTAAATAAATAGTACAAAGAAAAGTGAGAAATCGAAAAACAGACAAAACCCGGTAATACCGAAAAATCGGGAACGTAACCCGAACAGGGGCATTATGGTCATTTGACATCCCGAATTGTCTTTTGACCTAAATGTCCATTAAAAATAAATAATATTACACTTAGAAAATGAAATGAAAAATTAATTTGGTGGTACCTAAAGTAAATAGCTAAAATCATGGGTTAATGTGGGATTAAGTGAAAGTTTAACTTATAAAATGATTTAATTTTTTAGTGGACCACTAAGGGAATTAATTAAACACATAGTGGGACATGTGTACACTTAAAATGCAGATGAATAATTCAGCTTCCTCATTTGCATTCAACATTGCCGTGAATGAGGTGAGAGGAAACTCCATAGCCATTTTTCATGCAAGCTTTCTTAACCTCCCATTTTCAACTCCAATCCTTTAAGTTCCTTCACAAAAAATGGTCTACACATCACAAGGAAGATATTGATACCAATTTTGAGAAGTTTGGTGAAGGTTTAGCAAGCTACAATTAAAGGTAAGTTTGCATTTTTGAGAATTTTCTTGTTAAACTTTATGTTTATGTTATGGGTGTTAGTTTTGTGAAGGAAATTTTGAAGTTTAAATAGTTATTGAGATAGCCATTTTTGGACAGCCATGGGGTCACACATTTGATGATTTATTATGCATATAATTGATGAGAAATAATGTTGATCATGGTAAATTAATATCCTAATGAATTGTTTTACATATACATGGTGATTTTGGCACTTGGATGAGAATTGATGGATTGTAGGGCAATGTGGTGTTGAAGGACAATTTCGGCAGCCTTGGGGACACTTGAATAAATGTGTATATTCATGGGAGTGTTGGCAGAATTGTGGCATTAAGGAATGAAGGATATGTGTATGAAATTATTGTGTAAAGTGTATGTGAGAATTAGTGGTGTTTAGGTGTGTATGTAATGGTATTGAGATATTGTAAATGTTAATTATATTTGATGTGTTGAGGGTAATGGTAATCTGCCCAAAATAATGTCAATGTAAAGTAGATTATACTGTGGTTAATGTACCAAAACAGATTGGTAGGGAAGTAAACAAATTGCAAAGTAAATGTGTGTAGTTGATGTGTGTTAAGCAAAGTAATCAAGGGCAGTGTACATTTTAGCCTATAACCTTAAATGTGTAACCTCAATTGGTATGAGACCAATTTGAGGTGAAACTAGGCACAAAATGTGCCAACTTTCATTGAGAAACCATACCAAAATTCTGCTTGCAAGGTGACCTAAGAAAATGACCAATTCGGATTAGGTACACTTGAGACCTAAAAACTGACCATTTGGGCAGCAGTGAGTATTTAGGCCATAACTCACTCAAAACAGGTCCAATTGACCTGAAATTTTAACCATGAATAGTTAAGACCCATACCTACAAGTCTTATGAAGACACCAAAACCCAGAAATGACCATAAGCAAGTCAAAAAGCTTGCACAAGTTCGGGTCCAAAAACTGGCCGAACCAGAATTGACCAATTTGACCTAAAATTGACCTAAAATGGTACCACTTGACCAGCAATAGTGTAATGACCATAACTTGGTCTACTTAACTCGGATTGACCTGAAATTTTGCACCACGTGCAATAAGACCTAGATCTACAAGTTTGTAGTTTCGATCGAGACCAAAACCGAGGAACTAGATCGTCCTGTTAGGTCAAACCAGTGTTCCGGAATCCAGCAATTTGCATTAAAATGCACTAAACAAGGAAATGACTTTGGTAAAACGTACCAAACCTAAAACCCTATCGAATGTGACATATTAACGAAACTAAAACCTAATTTACCTAAAACGCAATGAGGGTCGGTATATTAGGTGATTAAGTGAATAACTGAGTTCAGTGCATTATTTACCAAACACCATCGATAGAGACAGTTTAATTTAGTACTGAAACACTTCAAATTGTGTTTCTCAGTTAACAAGGACTCAGCAAAAGGGAAGGAAACACTGAGTCCAGATCAGGGAGACAGTCATCAGAGGTTTGTGCACAACTAGTTTTTAACTGATTTTGTTTGAATATTTCATATGATTAAATGACATATTTTTCTTATGAATTATGTTTAACAAGCATTGGATTTAATTCAATGATTATTGAAAATTGTTATAGTATGTATGAATTTGGTTTTGTGAAATGGTATTTCCATAAGTATTAAGCATTGTTATGGATTGAATAAATTATGTTTTGGAAAATTGTGATAGAACATGTTTTGAATTGTGATGGTACTTTTCATGGAAAAATGTAAATTTATGATTTAAATTGTGATGAGCATAAAAATTATTGGATATTAGAATTGACTTTGAATCGAATTATATTGTGATTTATGCTCACTAAATGGATTATAATATTGTTTTATATCTCACTATAGATGCTTGACTAGGTTATTACCCGTCTCTCTCATTTGTTGAGAAGACAATGGAGTTAGTTATGTTTTGATTACCATGGTACGTGCACAGGCTTAGATTTTCCTCTGATTTGAGGTTAGATCTAAGTTTATGTTATCGTTATGGCCCTTGCGGAAGATTCATTATTGTGATGGTACTGTGCACGATGATTCGACCTCCCCGACCATAGGGAGTTAGAATCAGATTCGACCTCCCCGACCATAGGGAGTTAGAATCACATCGAATATGGCCCTTTCGGATTAGTCTTGCATATTAGTGAGATAAAGATTGATTTTTGAGATACAGTATGATTTTTGAGATACAGTATGATTTTTGAGATACAGTATGATTTTTGAGATACAGTATGATTTTTGAGATACATAATGATTTTTGAGATACATAATGGCTTTTGAATGGTAAGGAATGGTGATTTCAATTATGGTTTATGTATAATTGATTTTGTTGGAATTACTTAAATGGATAGTCATGATTTGATAAATTGAATTTTGTGCTCCAAGTCATTTATACAAATGATTTACATTATTGGCAATGAATATTTTGAGTTGTGAAATTTGATCAGTATTCAGATTCTCAAATTATTTATCAGAAATTTGTCAATGTATATTGTACTATGTTTTAAATTATAGTTGTGCACCACTGAGTTCACCACTCAGCGATAGCTTTGTATGCTGTCGCAGGTAAGAAGAGCATAGAGCAGTAAGTAAATTTCGTTGAAGATATATTCGGATAAGCTCCAGGTATATCATAGGTATACCCATGTACATAGGTTTTGATGTAAGCATGTAATAATATGTATGTAAATTATTTGAGCAGTTGTATATAAAACTCTTGTAAAATATTTTGGTATGTAATCAAATGTAAATTATTGTAAATGTAAATTTGGGATTTCAATTATCTGAATAGTTTGTAATATACATTTTGAGTCTTGAAATGAATGAGATATTTCTTTATGATGGGATTAGTTTGAAAATGAATTGATTGTGTATTGAGAATTGAATTGTGAATTGAATTGAAGTTACTGAAGTTGTATTTGAGAAAACATATTGGGAGCATTTTTCTTTTGCAGATTGAAGAACTGCTTTCTCAAAATACAATGGCACTTTGCGAAATTTTGAAAAAATTTTATAACACCGATTTTAATCGATGATTTAAATTGCACGAAATTGTTTTAAAATCCCTTGTAGTGTATCTAATGTGTTATCGGTAGGCGAAGTACTGTAATTCATTAGGTGTACTACGGATCATGTTACATCTTATGGAGGAGTAGGGTGTGACATGTTTAGTGGTATCGGAGCAATGGTTTAAAGTAAATTTGAATCGTGAATTTGAAATCTTTTTGTTGGTAACTACAACTGCTCAAATGTTTGATACATATAGTACATTTACATCATAAATATGAACTAATGGAGAGGAATCTCCTTATGTTAGTTGTACAGGAATAGAGAATCTTGTGGAAAGATATGGAAGAGAAAAATGAGACCGTAGAATGTCCATGATGGCGTAAGTACAAGTTGAGGCCCCACTCCACAAAGTGTCGAAGGTCCGATCACTGGGGCTTTACCAAGACAAATTATCGCACAAATGGCCCAAAGAAATGGCCACTTTCTTCCAACAAATGGTCGATAATCATCGCCCAAGCCCAAGTCTGCACTCCAACCCCTACAAGGGCAGTGTGAAATGGAAAAGAGGGAGAAACCTATGGGTCAGAGCTCGAACAGTAATTTGAGAAAGAGAAAAGAATTTGAGGAACCCCGAGCTCAGGGATACGATAGAGGTGGATCATTAAGACAGAGACCTCCAAGGTCCAGTCGTCGAACAACTAGAAGTTCCTACCCTTCCCGCCTATGTGAAACTTGTGGAAAATATCATGGTGGGATATGCTATAAGACCTCTGGAGCCTGCTACAATTGTGGAAAACTTGGACACTTTGCTAAAAATTGTACTAAACCACCTCAATCTGCTCTCCAGAGTTCACAGACCGTCAGTCAGAGTCAAGATAGAAATAGAGTTAGTACTCCTCACCACTATAACACAGTGAATCAACCCGAATATGGTAGTGCACCAGTCAGAGCGTCCACTGTGCGCCAAGGAGAAAGAGTAGAAACTTCAGATGTAGCTACTGGTAAGTTCTTAAATTTTGAAAGAAACAATCAGTTATTATTTGATCCCAGCACTACTTAGTTGTGTGTTAGTGTCAGAACTATATGTCTTGTTGTTATTCCTTTACATGGGAATGAATTTTGATGTATTAGTGACTAGTCTTTTAGGATAATAATTGTAATAACAAGTATGATTGATATTAATTTTGGAAGAATTTTAGCTAAAAGTATTTTCTAACATACCGTAAATTATAAAGCTAATTGGCGAGCCTACTAATGTAAGGCAAGAGGACCTAAAAGTAAGTTACAGTAATAGAATTGCTCTAGATGAGGGCAAAAATGTTACTATTAGTAATTGTCAAAGGAAATTGTAATCAGAATCAGTTTGGGATATTAGTGGATTCGAGAAGGATAAGATGTTAGAAAACCTAGTCCATGAGGTTATAACGTAGTGACTATATAATGTTCTCGATGTTTGTATTGTAAGTCGCAGACAAAGATCGATTAATCGGATTATTGTGTAGAGCTACGTGTTTCCTCATGGTACAATCAGTAATCATATTTGTAATTATTCTATAAATTGATACAGTTGCACCCGAATAGGGTACTATTATCGAAATAAATGTGAAAATTTTAGTCGAAATTTAAAACTTCGTAACTAGCTGTCAAAAGACTACACTTGTAAGGTAGCCGAGTCAAGAACTCGGTTACAATAATGTGAACTACCAAGACTACAAGAATTGCTATAAGCTTAGAGATATCAAGACAACGTATCATCCTCGCATGGATGGACAATTGAAACAAGTAATTCGTAAATTCGAAACTCATTGAATTCCTATAAATAATGAAATGAAATGATAAAAATAACTCAGAAATGTGATAAGCCCTCAAGAATATATCGAGAACTTGTGTCATTGAATCCGAGAGGAGATGGGACAGATACATCCCACTAACAGAATTTGTATACATTAATAAGTATCAAGCTAGCATACGAGTGGCACCCTATGAAACATTGTAAGGGAACAGATAACTATGGATTTTGTGATGAGATTTCCGAGGACACAGAATAGTCATGATGTAGTATAGGTTATAATTGACAGACTAACCAAGTCTGCTCACTTTTTGCCAGTCCGGATGGACTATAGCCTGGAAAGATTGGCCAGATTGTACATATATGAGATTGTAAAATTGCATGGAGTGCCAGTATCAATTGTATCTGACAGAGATCCTAGGTTCACTTCTAGATTCTGGGGTAGTCTTCAGAGAGCCCTAGGAACTAGATTGAACTTCAAAGACAAAGATTCCACCCACGCATGCATGGCCAGTCTGAAAGGGTTATTCAGATATTGGAGGATATGCTACGGGCTTGTGTGATTGAATTTGAAGGTAGTTGGGATACACACTTGCCTTTGATTGAGTTTGCTTATAACAACAGCTACCAATCAAGCATTGGGATGCCTCCATATGAAGCATTGTATGGTAGAAAGTGCAGAACTCCCCTATGTTGGGATGAGGTAGGTGAAAGGAAGATGATTGGGCCAGAAATTGTCCAGCAGACAGAGGAAAAGATCAGATTGATCAGAGATAGACTCAAGGCTGCATCAGACCGTCAGAAGTCCTATGTTGATATGAAAAGAAGAGATATTGAGTACGCAGTGGGTGATAAGGTATTCCTCAAAGTTTCTCCTTGGAAGAGAATTATAAGATTTGGCAGAAAGAGGAAACTGAGTCCTCGTTTCATTGGACCATATGAAGTTCTGGAAAGAGTGGGTCCTTTGGCATATCGGTTGGCATTACCTCCAGAGTTAGCAAGGATACACAATGTCTTCCATGTGTCCATGTTAAGGAGGTACAGATGAGACCCATCTCATGTACTATCAGTTGAAGAGATTGAAGTAAATCCAGACCTTTCATATGAGGAAGAACCCATAAAAATTCTGGCTTATGAGGTGAAGCAGCTGAGGAACAAACAGATACAACTGGTAAAAGTGCTGTGGAACCATCATTCAGGCCAGGAAGCTACTTGGGAACGTGAAAAGGATATGAGGAGACAGCACCCACAACTGTTCAGAGATTAATGCCAGGTAAAATTTCGAGACGAAATTTATTTAAGGGGGGGAGAATTGTAACACCCCAAAGTTCGGTAGTGCGTTCTACTGCTCCGGTGACCAGTGTTGTCCGGATAGCTAGGATGCCTAGAACTACACTTTGACATGAGGGAGGAGATATAAAATAATGAAATACAAGAAAAGAAAATACAAGAAAAACAAAGGAAAAACAATAGCAAAGAAATGTGATCAAGTTAAGCGAGCCGGGAAACCTAGCGATGGGTGATCAAGACTGGAAGTCACGGCGTGGACCGTTGACTAGCTCGGATCATGGGAACCCTGGAAAACATTTTTAGGACATAAATAGACCCTTGTTGAAGAATAAATCTCATTAGAAATATCAAAGAAAAATTAAATAAATAGTACAAAGAAAAGTGAGAAATCAAAAAACAGACAAAACCCGGTAATACCGAAAAATCGGGAACATAACCCGAACAGGGGCATTATGGTCATTTGACATCCCGAATTGTCTTTTGACCTAAATGTCCATTAAAAATAAATAATATTACACTTAGAAAATGAAATGAAAAATTAATTTGGTGGTACCTAAAGTAAATAGCTAAAATCATGGGTTAATGTGGGATTAAGTGAAAGTTTAACTTATAAAATGATTTAATTTTTTAGTGGACCACTAAGGGAATTAATTAAACACATAGTGGGACATGTGTACACTTAAAATGCAGATGAATAATTCAGCTTCCTCATTTGCATTCAACATTGCCGTGAATGAGGTGAGAGGAAACTCCATAGCCATTTTTCATGCAAGCTTTCTTAACCTCCCATTTTCAACTCCAATCCTTTAAGTTCCTTCACAAAAAATGGTCTACACATCACAAGGAAGATATTGATACCAATTTTGAGAAGTTTGGTGAAGGTTTAGCAAGTTACAATTAAAGGTAAGTTTGCATTTTTGAGAATTTTCTTGTTAAACTTTATGTTTATGTTATGGGTGTTAGTTTTGTGAAGGAAATTTTGAAGTTTAAATAGTTATTGAGATAGCCATTTTTGGACAGCCATGGGGTCACACATTTGATGATTTATTATGCATATAATTGATGAGAAATAATGTTGATCATGGTAAATTAATATCCTAATGAATTGTTTTACATATACATGGTGATTTTGGCACTTGGATGAGAATTGATGGATTGTAGGGCAATGTGGTGTTGAAGGACAATTTCGGCAGCCTTGGGGACACTTGAATAAATGTGTATATTCATGGGAGTGTTGGCAGAATTGTGGCATTAAGGAATGAAGGATATGTGTATGAAATTATTGTGTAAAGTGTATGTGAGAATTAGTGGTGTTTAGGTGTGTATGTAATGGTATTGAGATATTGTAAATGTGAATTATATTTGGTGTGTTGAGGGTAATGGTAATCTGCCCAAAATAATGTCAATGTAAAGTAGATTATACTGTGGTTAATGTACCAAAACAGATTGGTAGGGAAGTAAACAAATTGCAAAGTAAATGTGTGTAGTTGATGTGTGTTAAGCAAAGTAATCAAGGGCAGTGTACATTTTAGCCTATAACCTTAAATGTGTAACCTCAATTGGTATGAGACCAATTTGAGGTGAAACTAGGCACAAAATGTGCCAACTTTCATTGAGAAACCATACCAAAATTCTGCTTGCAAGGTGACCTAAGAAAATGACCAATTCGGATTAGGTACACTTAAGACCTAAAAACTGACCATTTGGGCAGCAGTGAGTATTTAGGCCATAACTCACTCAAAACAGGTCCAATTGACCTGAAATTTTAACCATGAATAGTTAAGACCCATACCTACAAGTCTTATGAAGACACCAAAACCCAGAAATGACCATAAGCAAGTCAAAAAGCTTGCACAAGTTCGGGTCCAAAAACTGGCCGAACCAGAATTGACCAATTTGACCTAAAATTGACCTAAAATGGTACCACTTGACCAGCAATAGTGTAATGACCATAACTTGGTCTACTTAACTCGGATTGACCTGAAATTTTGCACCACGTGCAATAAGACCTAGATCTACAAGTTTGTAGTTTCGATCGAGACCCAAAAACCGAGGGAACTAGATCGTCCGGTTAGGTCAAACCAGTGTTCCGGAATCCAGCAATTTGCATTAAAATGCACTAAACAAGGAAATGACTTTGGTAAAACGTACCAAACCTAAAACCCTATCGAATGTGACATATTAACGAAACTAAAACCTAATTTACCTAAAACGCAATGAGGGTCGGTATATTAGGTGATTAAGTGAATAACTGAGTTCAGTGCATTATTTACCAAACACCATCGATAGAGACAGTTTAATTTAGTACTGAAACACTTCAAATTGTGTTTCTCAGTTAACAAGGACTCAGCAAAAGGGAAGGAAACACTGAGTCCAGATCAGGGAGACAGTCATCAGAGGTTTGTGCACAACTAGTTTTTAACTGATTTTGTTTGAATATTTCATATGATTAAATGACATATTTTTCTTATGAATTATGTTTAACAAGCATTGGATTTAATTCAATGATTATTGAAAATTGTTATAGTATGTATGAATTTGGTTTTGTGAAATGGTATTTCCATAAGTATTAAGCATTGTTATGGATTGAATAAATTATGTTTTGGAAAATTGTGATAGAACATGTTTTGAATTGTGATGGTACTTTTCATCGAAAAATGTAAATTTATGATTTAAATTGTGATGAGCATAAAAATTATTGGATATTAGAATTGACTTTGAATCGAATTATATTGTGATTTATGCTCACTAAATGGATTATAATATTGTTTTATATCTCACTATAGATGCTTGACTAGGTTATTACCCGTCTCTCTCATTTGTTGAGAAGACAATGGAGTTAGTTATGTTTTGATTACCATGGTACGTGCACAGGCTTAGATTTTCCTCTGATTTGAGGTTAGATCTAAGTTTATGTTATCGTTATGGCCCTTGCGGAAGATTCATTATTGTGATGGTGCATGCACGATGATTCGACCTCCCGACCATAGGGAGTTAGAATCTGATTCGACCTCCCCGACCATAGGGAGTTAGAATCACATCGAATATGGCCCTTTCGGATTAGTCTTGCATATTAGTGAGATAAAGATTGATTTTTGAGATACAGTATGATTTTTGAGATACAGTATGATTTTTGAGATACAGTATGATTTTTGAGATACATAATGATTTTTGAGATACAGAATGGCTTTTGAATGGTAAGGAATGGTGATTTCAATTATGGTTTATGTATAATTGATTTTGTTGGAATTACTTAAATGGATAGTCATGATTTGATAAATTGAATTTTGTGCTCCAAGTCATTTATACAAATGATTTACATTATTGGCAATGAATATTTTGAGTTGTGAAATTTGATCGATTCGATTCTCAAATTATTTATCAGAAATTTGTCAATGTATATTGTACTATGTTTTAAATTATAGTTGTGCACCACTGAGTTCACCACTCAGCGATAGCTTTGTATGCTGTCGCAGGTAAGAAGAGCATAGAGCAGTAAGTAAATTTCGTTGAAGATATATTCGGATAAGCTCCAGGTATATCATAGGTATACCCATGTACATAGGTTTTGATGTAAGCATGTAATAATATGTATGTAAATTATTTGAGCAGTTGTATATAAAACTCTTGTAAAATATTTTGGTATGTAATCAAATGTAAATTATTGTAAATGTAAATTTGGGATTTCAATTATCTGAATAGTTTGTAATATACATTTTGAGTCTTGAAATGAATGAGATATTTCTTTATGATGGGATTAGTTTGAAAATGAATTGATTGTGTATTGAGAATTGAATTGTGAATTGAATTGAAGTTACTGAAGTTGTATTTGAGAAAACATATTGGGAGCATTTTTCTTTTGCAGGATTGAAGAACTGTTTTCTCAAAATACAGCCGGCACTTTGCCGAAATTTTGAAAAAAATTTTATAACACCAGATTTTAATCGATGATTTAAATTGCACGAAATTGTTTTAAAATCCCTTGTAGTATATCTAATGGGTTATCGGTAGGCGAAGTACGGTAATTCATTAGGTGTACTACGGGATCATGTTACATCTTACAGAGGAGTAGGGTGTGACAGCTTTTCTCAATGGATACATTGAAGAAAACATTTTCATAGAACGACCTAGGGGTTTTGAGTCCCAAGATGGTTCCAAGGTATGCAAGCTAAAGCGATCCATTTATGGGTTGAAACAAGCTTCGAGGAGTTGGAACATCCGTTTTGATGAAGCCATTAAATCCTTTGGTTTCATCAAAAATGAGGATGAGCCATGTGTATATAAGAAGGTTAGTGACAGTGCTATCACTTTCCTTGTCTTATATATGGATGACATACTATTGATGGGTAATGACACAGGTATGTTGACAACTATAAAGGTATGGTTGTCAAATACATTCTCCATGAAAGACTTAGAGGAGGCAACCCATATTCTTGGGATTCGCATCTATAGAGATAGAGCGAAAAGAATAATTGGTTTATCCCAAAGTCTATACTTGGAAAAGGTGTTAAAGAGGTTTAACATGCTTGATTCCAAGAGAGGATTGTTACCAGTGAGACATGGTATCCACCTTTCTAAAGAGATGTCTCCAAAGACACCTGAAGAAAGAGATAAGATGGCCAGGATTCCATATGCTTCGGCTATTGGAAGTTTAATGTATGCAATGTTGTGTACTAGGCCGGATATCGCATATGCTGTTAGTTTGACTAGCAGGTATCAATCCAATCCAGGTTTGGAACACTGGATAGCTGTCAAAAATATCCTTAACTACTTGAGAAGAACTAAGGATTTATTCTTGATTTATGGAGGTGGAAACTTGCAATTGGATGGTTATATTGATTCTGATTTCCAATCAGATATCGATGATAGAAAGTATACATCTGGATATGTGTTCATTTGTAATGGAGGTGCAGTCAGTTGGAAGAATTCGAAATAGAGCATGACTGCAGATTCCACTACAGAGGCTGAGTATATTGCTGCATCAGATGCTACAAAAGAAGCTGTTTGGATAAAGAAGTTCGGGACAGAACTTACAGTAGTTCCTTCCATTGAGTCAGCAGTTCCACTACACTATGACAACAATGGAGCAGTCATCCAAGCTAAGGAACCAAGGTCTCACCTGAAATCCAAACACATAGAAAGGCACTACCACATTATCAGAGATATAGTTGGACAAGGCAATATAGCCATGCAGAAAATAGCATCAGCTGAAAATCCATCTGATCCATTCACTAAGCCTATGTCACAGACTTAGTTAGACTGACATCTTGAGAAGATGGGTCTAAGGTATTGTAATGAATGGCTCTAGTGCTAGTGGGAGATTGTTAGTAGTATGCCTTAGAGCATATCATTTAGTATGTATCTTGTACATATTTTTATTAATAAAAGGCATTTTCACTTTTCCGTTTACATAATATATTTATGTGTAATAGAAAAGGTCCATTGATATTTTGTTAGAAATATTATTCTTAAGTTGTTAAGAATATGAGTGACAATATTTCTAGCACAAAGTATCATAAATAGGTTCACAATCGAGGATACTTCATAACAAGAACATGACTTATCCAGAAAGATTGTATTCATATTTGTTCCCAAGTTACTTATATGAGATATAAATAAGATGGAATGGTGAGTCTCATGCCATATAGCAAACATGATAGGCACTTATAAATGATAAGTAGGCCGAACCAGTGACACTTATGACAAGCACATGGAGTTTACTCTTGTCAATGTTCTGTCATAAATCATATCAGTGCATATAATCTTTAGACCTAAGATAGCACAGTTATCTTGTATATAGGTAGTTTGAGTTTGATACTGCTTTCATACTTGTATTGTGTATGGGTATATGGGCATGTGTTGGCTCCTACTAGCTATATATGGAGGTAGGTGTTGATCAAGATGGAATATGTTCCTCTAAGTAAATAGAGATAAAATCCTATGTTCATTTAATTGTTCTTGATGTTTCAAGTTCCTTGCCAGAACAGATAAATTTATTCAGAAAAGAGTTTCTGATGAGAAAATCTTTTTAATCAAGAACTGGAATTAAAAGAGAACATAATATTCATAGCAAATGGAGTTTGACATAAACCATGACTCCAGCTTGAGTTGGGATTTTGTAACAGAGAGATTTTAGTGCATGGTAACATATGATTATAGGTTCATTTAAGGTAAACCTTATTACCAATTGGGTGGCCATAGCATGCTATGCTAGGTATTAACCATGGTCTATGAGGTTCATAAAATGATTTAGAGAAATCATTTATGGTAAGAAAGAGTTCTGATGATATTAAGAGTTGATATCATGTCTCATTGCCAATTAGTGATGAGCCTAGTAAGTCACACACATACACAAGTTATCACCTAATTAAATATGATTTAATTAATTAATAAAAGAGTTTAATTGATTAATTAAATAGGTTTGGTTTGCAATTAAATTGCAAAGTCCCTAGCATGACTTGAAATCAATTCTAGATTATTGGATATATAGTATAAGTTAAATTTATATTTAAAGTGTTTAAATATGAATTTAATTAATGAGAAATTAATTAATAGAGATTAATTAATTAATTTATATTTGATATAAATTAGAAGAAGAAAAATAATTATTTTGGGTTAAGAACTCAAAATTAGGACACAGGGGCATTTTCGTCATTTCACAGTGTGACACATGGTACCATGAGATGGTGACACATGGGATTACACATAAGCTTGCCAAATGTTTTTTAATCATGTAAGATGATTAAAATCAAGATTAAATATAGGTTTGACACTTGGCACATTGTGATTGAGTCACTTAAACCTAGAGCTAATCAAAGGGTGACATGTGGCAAGGGTTTAATGTGTTAACCTAGCTATATAAGTGTTGTTATGAAAAAGAAAAACAACCAGCAGCCACTCCTCTCCTTTGTCACACCATTTTGAGGTTCTCCATCTATCCTTCTTCATCTCTCATCAATTCAAAGAGATTAGCCATCAATCTCTTGAATTAAGAACACTAAAAATTGTTTCTAGTGTCCTTTGTACATCTCTTATCTCTTAAAAGGCAGAACTTGAATTTCTAATTAATAGAAAAAGCTTTAGAAGCTGTTCAAGGGCTGCCATAGGTGTTCTTGGTGTGGACAAACTAGAGGAACAACATCTGGTGTCTTGAAGACAAATCTCAATGGCGCAGACACGCTGTAGTGTATCAAGAGGTTAGTGTAATCGTTCTTGATTTAATCTAGGGTTCTAAAATTAATCTGATTAATTTTAAAATCTTAAATAGAAAATATAGATCCAAAAACATATTAAAAGAGTTTTAATATGTTGTTTATCATTGAAATCAAATAGATAAAAATAAATCTTGCATGATGCATGTGACCCTAGGTGAAAAATTTTGAATTCAATGGTATAAACTTGTGTTTTTCACACTTCCATTCCTTCAATATACACATTATAACTTAAAATTTTCAAAATCCAAATTACAACAATTTAACCACATGAGCATATCTCATTTACGTGTATAAATCCAAACAATTATACACATACACATGCTGCCACCATAAGCAACATAATTCAACAATATTTCATGAACTTAAACACTTTAATCTTCTTCATGAGACTGTCACAAGTTTACACATACCCATCAACTTCCATATTCACTTTTCAAGCATACAAATCAAACTTACACATGGAATTCAACTTCAATACAATTAAACATTTAAATCTGTAACACCCCTATTTGCATAGCGTGGTATATTTCACTGTTCCGGTGACTGGTGTCGGTCCGGACAATTAAGGAGATTAGAATCGCACTTAAGACAACTAAAGAAGCCATAAACACAAATAATTAGTAATTGCCAATTAGCTAAGTAAAAATAACAACAACAGAACATAGGAAGTTAAACGAGCCGAGAGTCACAGCGATGGGTGACCTTCTAGGGAATGACAGCGAAGTCGATTTAAACTCAAATTTCGAACTGTAAAATGTGACGCCGCGGTCTTAAGACCATTTTAAACACAGTGGAAAAGAGAAAATCACGAAAAAGAATTGTTAAGTCAGTCAAATAATTAGGTCAGGGAGCCGGAAGAAACATTGAATTATTTGCAAACCGGGATGAACCGACGAGGGGCAATTTGGTCAATTGACCCTGAGAGCTGACTCCTAACCTAACTGTCAATTAAAATCGGAGAAAAGAAAATTTCAGAATCAAGAATTAAATTAAAGAGCTAATAGAAAAATAAATAGGAAAAAAAATGAAAAAGTTAAAAAGGTGATGACATCATGCATGATGCCATAAAAATAATAATTAATATATTTAATTAATTGGAATTTTTGTTCTTCCTAAGACATAAAAGAAAAGAAAAGAAAAGAAAAGAAAAAATAAAGTCATCTTCTTCTTTTTCAAAAAAAAAAAGTGACCCATCTCTTTCCTTCCTTCCTCACCAAAAAACCACCATTGAAGCTCATCTTTGAGCTTGAAGACTACAAAATCCCACCATAGAAAATTGTCTTACCATGGTTAAAGTTTGTTTGGGCAACTAGAAAAGAAGATTCAAGGGAAAGAAAGAAGGAGAAAATTAAGAAAAGGGAGATTGAAAATTCTACATTCAAGGTTAGTAGCTAAACTTGGAAATTATAGTTTAATTTAAGTATTTATAGCATGAAGAACATGGAAATATGCTTAAAATGAAAAGAAATTAATTGTTGGAGGACTAGATGGAAATTCTAGCAGTTAGGGTTTGTGATGAAAAGCATGTGTTTTGATTGAATTTCATATGTTAGGCAAGCTTATGTGAATGTGGTAGTGAGATTGAAATATTTAGATTTAGCTAAATGCATGAGTTTGTGAATTAGGGTTTTGAACATTAGGGTTTAGAGACCAAAAATATGAGAAAGTGGTAAATGATGTCTTTGACCTAATGTGAAGTGAAAAATGGTCATTTGTGACTAAATGAAATGTGTTGGAATGGTGGGAGTTAAGGCCAAATTTGGATGGAGTATGGCAGCATGACTAAAATTTCCTTTGAGGGACCAAAAATGAAATTTTACAAGTCCAATTGGTATGGGACCAATTGGGGATGAAAATAGACACTAAATGACACAATTTTCATTTAGGAAGCATGCCCAAAAAGTGACCAAAACCTAGTGAACAAATTGACCAAAGTTGAAAAATCACAGTATGCCTCTGCACAAACTGACCAAATGAACAGTGTTTGTTCATTTGGCCATAACTTGAGCTAGGAAGGTCTAAATGACTTGAAATTTTACCAGTGGATAGTTGAGGTATATACCTAAAACTTTCATGCAGAACAACAACCCAAATTATGCCATTAACCAAGTCATTTGGACACCAAAAATTGGTGACCTAAAACTGCCATAACCAAAATTTGCCCAGAAAACTGGGTTGAGTCCAATCCGGCAGCCATGGTTCAAATGGCTATAACTTGAGCTACAAAACTCCAATTGGAGTGATTCAAAAAAGAGAATAAACTTAAGACAATAGGGAACATTTTCTATGAAGAAAGTTTTTCCAAATTCCAACAGTAAATGACCAATGGAACAGTGCAACCTTAGATACAAAAACTGAAAATTTACAAATTTGCCTAAAAGACTTAGAATTTGAGTAAACAACCAAAACCAACAAATTTAGTGACGAAAATGAAGTATGTGGGTGAAGTTGGAATTCCCATACCTATTAAGCTTTAACAAGTCAACAATTTGACTTGAATAGTATAGTGACTAGTAACCCCGAAACACAAATTTGAGGAACGTCAAGTTTAGCACATTAGAGCTAGGTAAAAGTGAAGTTAAATTTATTTTTGGATTTATGATAAGTTATGGTACCGAAATACTGTGAAATTGTGTGTTTCAGTTGAAAAGAATACCGAAAAAGAACTCGAGGAACCTAGTCAAGGCCAAGAGGCGTATCGCTTGAGGTTTGTGATCAACATCATTATGCTTTAAAATTCATTGATTAAGTGAATGAAATATGCATTTTACTTTTGCTTTGAATTGTTGAAAGTATTGTGACCTTATTTATGATGTTTTGATTTAAATTTTGAAAGTTATTGTGTATATTTAAAATAGCAATGTTTAGCAAATTGTTAAGATAAGTTTTGAAACCATAGTGTCATGACCATATATTTGAACGCCTCACTAGCATGACTAATGGGGGGTAATTAGTTTTGAATTTTGATTCCTTCTCTGGAGAAGTGTTGAGGCGTGCCAGTAAAAGAGGATGTGAATGGATATCCATATATTTGAGCTAGCTAGCCTTGTGATGTGATTTCTCTTTAGCCTCTGGCTATTGAGATTCTATTTGTTTCGAATGGCATGAACTAACTGCGTGTTTTATGAAATGTAATTTGATACTTCAAAATGAAATTGTTTGGGATTAAAATCTCATAATGCATGATTTGTATTTAATTGTCATGTTCAGTCAAATTTTCGAATAAATGTGATTTATGTTCTGCATAAAGATTATCTTAGTATGTTGTGCACCACTGAGTCCTAGTACTCAGCGACAGCTTTTATTGCTGTCGCATATATAGAGACTAGAGGAGCAGTAGACTAAGCTGCTGAGGATTGAGGATTTATCATCTTGAAGTTATCGGGTATAATATATACCCTGCTTGTAAATATTTATTTTGATGTATATATTGCACATAAATGTATGGACATGTAAATCGGTCTTGAGCAGTTTGTACAAAGTTTGTATAAAGTTGTAATAAAATTTAGTTTGAATTTTCATACTGTAGATTTGGTATGATGTATATATATAGTTGTTGTCTTTAATGAATGGAATGTTTTATTTTAATTTGAATGAGATTGATAGATATTATTTTACTGATGATTGAATTTTGGAAATTGAGAAATATTGATTGTTGAATTTTGAGATTTGAGATTTTGTTGAGATTGATTGTGAAATTGAAGTAGTGGTTGAGAAAATTTTTGGAAGTGTTTTTTTTCAGGTATTTGAAGAACTGTTTTCTCAAAATATAAACGGAACTCTGTCAAAATTTTTATAAAATTTGTGAAAAAATAAAATGGGCCAAAAGTTTTAACTAGTTTTTAATTTCAATTAAATGTTTTAAACACCTATTAGAAAACGCTCACCACTTAACAAAAGTAAGAAAATTGTTTTAAAATCCCTTATAGGGTACTTAATGAGTTATCGATAGGTGAAGTTTGATAGTTCATTAGGCATCCTACGGAATCATGTTATGCCTTATAGAGGGGTAAGATGTGATATGTTTTAGTGGTATCAGAGCCAGGTTTTTAAAGTATGTTTTAACTTGAGAATTTGTGTCTTTCTTTGTTAAGTACAACTGCTCAATGTCCATATTTGTTACATACAGTGCATTACATTATAAAGATGAACTAATGGAGGGAAATCTCCTTGTGTTACTTGTTCAGGAGATACCCTAGCTTCAGACTGAGATGGAAGAAGGGGATCACTCAGTTGAGCAGTCTATTGAAGCTGAGGCACAAGGGGAAGCCCCAGCTTTGCAAAATGTTAGTGGATCAGTAGCACCAGCCCCGCAAATGCCGCAGTTTCCTGCACAGTTTGCACAACAGATGGCTGCGATGTTTCAACAAATAGCTGGGGGTATGCCTGCTCAAGCTCCACCCCAGACACTTGTGGCACAACCACTACCTCCAGCCAGACAGTGTGATAAGTTATTGAAGTATGGAGCTACTGAATTTAAGGGTACAGTAGACCCACTTGAGGTAAAGCAATGGCTTGAAAGGATGGATAGAGTGTTTAAGAAGTTGCACTACCAAGATGAATTGAAGTTTGAATACTCTGTGTCTCTACTGCAAGGGGATGTGTATGATTGGTGGAAGACCATCCCCCACAGCTTAGCTGAACCACCAGTGCTGACCTGGGATGACTTCATCAGAGAATTCAGACAAAAATACATCCCAAATGCATATGTTGATCAGAAACTGCAAGATTTTTTGAGTTTGAAAAAAGGGAATAGATCAGTGGCAGAGTATGAGAGGGAGTTCTCCCGCTTAAGTCATTATGCTGGGAGTCTCCTTTCCACCAGCAAGGCAAGGTGCAAGAGATTTAAGACTGGTTTGAAGCCCAGTATAAGGATGCAAGTTGTGGGATTCAGACACAGCGACTTCTCAGAGCTCATGTCTCAAGCACTTGAGTTGGAAAGAATAGAATCAGAAGCAACCCCAATGAAAGAAAAATCAGAGAAAGACAAGGGGAAATATCAGTAGAGCCGAGTTCTGGTGGGACTTTTAGGAAAAATAAGAAATTTAGTGGACCCAGCAGGGGTCGAAGTGGAAGATTTGGTAGGGGCAGATTTTCCGGATAGAGACCCCCTAAGTCTGGTCAGCAGTCGAGCAGGGGTTCACATTCTGCCCACCTCTGTGAGACATGTGGCAAGATTCATGGGGGGGAATGCTATTGGGCCACTGGAGCCTACTTTAACTATGGAGGCAAGGGCCATATAGCTAAAGACTGCACTAGTGCTCCTAGATATGGTCCAGCTCCTACTACTGCCGAGGGATCTATTCAGAGTCCTGCTCCCAGAGGTTCACAATCAGTTGGCAGAGGAAGAGGCAGAGGTAGAGGCACCGCTCAGCGATCGTGGCACGGTTGGTCGATCGGCAAGGAATTGCTTCAGCCAGAGTCTACACAATGAAACAGCGAGAAGAAGCTGAGACTTCCGATGTGGTAGCTGGTACATTCTCTATCTCTGATCAAGAAGTATTTGTGTTGTTTGATCCAGGTTCAACCCATTCATATGTTAGTGCTAGCATAGTCAGTTCACTTGCTGTTCCATGTGTTTAAATGGGTTTTGAAGTGCTAGTAACTAGTCCGTTAGGATAAGAGTTTCGGGTCAACAGAATTTATAGGGACTGTCCTTTGGTGATCCAAGGACATGTTTTTCTGTCAGATTTGATTGAAATACCCTTCAGAGATTATGATATTATCTTCGACATGGATTGGTTAGCCAGGCATCATGCCATGATTGACTGTAGACTGAAGATAGTCACTTTTGGTCTTCCTCTGTACGGTGATGTGGTAATACACGGGGAGAGGCATTTACTGCCATCAAACATCATTTCGGCTGCACTAGCCAGAAGGATGATTAGAAAGGGGTGTGAAGCATACTTGGCACATGTGATAGACACCCAAGTGGGGAGTCCAAAGATCGAGGACATCCTCATCGTATGTGACTTTCCGGATGTGTTTCCTGATGAATTACCAGGATTACCTCTAGAAAGAGAGGTGCAGTTTGAGATTTCCGTTATGCCTAGTGTGGACCCAATCTCCATAACGCCATATAGAATGGCACCTGCAGAATTGAAAGAGTTGAAAGTGCAATTGCAAGAATTTCTTGACATGGGCTTTATCCGCCCTAGTGTGTCACCTTGGAGAGCGCTAGTGTTGTTTGTTAAGAAGAAAGATGGCACTCTCCGTTTGTGTATTGATTATCGACAGTTGAATAAGGTGACAATAAAGAATAGATATCCATTGCCCCGCATTGATGACTTATTTGATCAGTTGAGGGGTGCAGCTGTGTTCTCCAAAATTAACCTGAGATCAGGTTATTATCAGTTGAAAGTACAAGAGTAGAGTATTCCTAAAACTGCCTTCAGAACCCGTTATGGCCATTATGAGTTTTTGGTTATGCCATTCGAGTTAACTAATGCTCCGGCTGCTTTTATGGATCTGATGAACACTATCTTCAGACCATACCTCGACTAGTTTGTGGTGGTATTCATTGTGATATATTGGTCTATTCGAGGAATGCAGAAGAGCATGATAGATATCTGCGGATTGTACTACAGACTTTGATGGAGAAACAGCTATATGCCAAATTATCGAAATGTGAATTTTAGCTGAAAGAAATATCTTTCTTGGGGCACGTAGTATCAGAAAAGGGTATCAAGGTAGATCCAAGTAAGATAGAAGCTATCCTTAATTGGAGGCCACCCAGAAATGTCACAGAGATTCGCAGTTTTCTGGGTTTAGCTGGATACTACCGTCGATTCGTGAAAGGATTTTCCATGTTGGCATCTCCATTGATTTAACTAGTTTTAACTAGTTTTTAATTTCAATTAAATGTTTTAAACACCTATTAGAAAACGCTCACCACTTAACAAAAGTAAGAAAATTGTTTTAAAATCCCTTGTAGGGTACTTAATGAGTTATCGGTAAGTGAAGTTCAGTAGTTCATTAGGTATCCTACGGGATCATGTTATGCCTTACAGAGGGGTAAGGTGTGACAAAATCAACATCCAAACAACCATTTACATGCAAGGACAAGCTGTTCATGGTGAGGTTTCATGGCTGCCAAAATGGTGTACCACTATTACTCCATCAAACTTCAAAATTTCTTCCACAAAACAACTCCCTACAACATCCACTCAAAGTTTAATGAAGCAAGATTGAAAAATACACACTTACCTCTTATGGACTTCTTCAAAACTCCACCAAAACTTTCCTTTCTTGCTCCCAAAATGTTGCCCAAGCTGTATAGAACAATTTTAGTGAAGAAACCTAGAAGAACTAATTGCTTGATGATGGTGGATTAACCCTTGCATGGTGAACAGCCATGGAAGTTTTGGGAAGAGCTTGATTTGCCAATGGAGAGAGTTTGAGGAAGAAGATGGTTTGCAGAAGTTAGTGGAAGATGACAGGATTTTTATTGATTTTCAAAGTGCTTAGTGGTCCACTAATGTAAGAATATCATTAATTTAATTCAACTTTCAATTATTCAACATTATACCCCTTTTTTTCACTATTTAAATTATGGACCACCATTTTAATTTTTATGGTATTTTTAAAGTTTAATATCATTTATTTTTAATGTACATTTAGGTCAAAAGGCAGCTCGGGGTGTCAATTGATCACAATACCCCTATTCGGGTTGCTTTTCAGCTTTTTCGGTAACACCGATTTTTGTCGGTTTCTCGATTTTTCGTTTTTCTTTGTACTAATTTTTTAATTTTTCTTTGACATTTCTAATACCATTTATTTTTCAATGAATGTTTATTTAAGTCCCAAAAATATTTTCTAGGGTTCCCAATAGTCCAAGGCTAGTCAACGGCCCACGCCGCCACTTTCCGGTTTGGTCACCCATCGGTACAGTTTTGTCCGTTTAGCTTAGTTCCATTTTCTCTCTTTTATTTTTCCTTTCTTTTTTTCTTGTATTTTCTTCTATTGTATTTCACTACCTTATATCTCCACACTAATATTTAAATATAATTCCAAGCATCCTAACTGTCCGGACAGACACTGTCACCGAAACAGTAGAACGCACTACCGAACATAGGGGTGTTACAGGCTCAACACAATTCAATGTCCTCAACACAATTCAAACTCAGTTCAATATCATTTTCAGCAATTTCAATGATAAAGGGCAAAATAAATAAGTATTTCAAAAGCTGAAATAAGAGAATTGTAATACAACATTTTGATTGGCCAAAATAATTTACAACTTTATTTTACAATTGCTCAAGACCAAGTACAATATATACATACAGTGCACATACATTACAACAAAATTTCAAAAATATGGTATACTCAATATACCTGACAGAATCCCAAAATGTAGCACAAGCAGCCTACTCTGCTACTCTGTCTGTCTGTCTACCTGCGACAGCATTGAAAAATCTATCGCTAAAAAAAATTTACTCAGTGGTGCACAATAACAATTTAAAATGCGGTATATAAAATTTTTATTGATAATTTACAATTCAAATAATTCACAATTTCATGTCATGATTTTCAAAGCTCATATAACACAAATTTGATCAAACAATTGAATAACACAGTGTTACCAATCAATAACACAACTTAGGTCATGACACAAACTTTCCGAACATGCCTTGTTGTACACCACGACAAGGCATACTCACCCACTAATCGAAATCAATGAGGGAGGTAGCTAGCTAAATAATGAGTACTCATCCACAAAGTCAAAGAGGGAGGAATATAATCACACTCACCCCATAAATGGAGGAGGAACATAGTAATATTGTTATGCCAAGTGTGAATCAAAACAATTCCAAATCATAATATTTAAATACTTCATACAAACCACAAATCATGTTTTATCTCAAAATTTCCATTTGCAAAGTAGGCAACACAATAATTTCTAATTAAAATTCCCAAAGCCAAAACAATAAAAAATTATTCATAACTCATTTCTCCAAATAAATTTTCTGGTAAAAGTAGTGAATATAAAAAGTATTATGCACAAACCTCTGATAAATGCCTCTTTGCCCTAATTCAGTGTTCCTTATGCTTCTCAATATCATTTTCAACTGAAACACACAATTTAAAGTGTTTCAATACTCAATGAATTTACTTCTAGCAATAAAATCTAATATTTAAATTTTCTTGGTACTATTTCCTTCAATTCATTTCATTAATCAACCTATAATGTTGACCCTTGATGCACTCTAAGTGAGTTAATTCTAATGTTACCAATATGTCACATTTTATAGCCCTTTAGTGTTGGTATATGTTACCAATTTCATTTCCAAGTGCATTACATTTTATTGTAATTTATCGAATTTCGGTGTACTATTTTAACCTAGCCAGACGACCTAGTTCCCTCGGTTTTCGGGTTTCGGTCCAAACAACAAACTTGTAGGTCTATGTCTTACTGCATGTGGGGCAAAATTTCAGGTCATTCTGAATTGTGCAGACCAAGATATGGTCAATTTACCAATGCTAGACAGAATGCACTAAAATGGTAAGCTTAGGTCATTTTTAGGTCATTTTCATTTTGGCCAGTTTTGGTACCTGAATTTGTGAAAGCTATTTCGCTTAGTTGTGGCCATTTCTGGGCTTTGGTGTCTTCATAAGAATTGTAGATCTATGTCTAAACTATCCATGGTAAAAATTTCAGGTCAATTGGACCTGTTTTGAGTAAGTTATGGTTAAAATACTAACTGCTGCTCAAATGGTAAATTTTTAGGCTTTCAAGTCACTAATCTGGATTTGGTCATTTTTCAAGTCACCTTCTAGGCAGAATTTAGGTAAGCTTCCTTCATGAAAGTTAGCACATTTTGCGCTTAGTTTCACCTCTAATTGGTCTCATACTAATTGAAGTCACACACTTAAGGTTCTAAGCTAAAACATACACTGCCGTGCTACACATTCTTCATCACATACCAATTACACATTCTATACTTACCAAGCTAACCCTTTCATGCCAATTCTGGTTTGTGCCATACCATTAACATACTTGACAATACATTTTGGTCATTTTGGATAGCTTGTAACCATTTTCAATATACACACTATAACACAGAATTTTTCTAATGTCCATTTACACAATTTAACCACATGAACATACCCCATTTACATATCCAATTCCAAACTATTATACACATATACATGCTGCCAGAACAAACACCATAATTCAAAAAACCATTCCATGAAATTACACATTTCCAACCACTCATTAAAATTGCCGATTCACCTCATGGAAAATATCTCCTTCAAACTTGCTTTCAAGCTTCCAAAACCAAGTGCACTATCACACATACACTTAGTATACATTATCTAAATTATTTCTATAAACATAAACACCTATACCAACATCTTAAACAACCATTTACAAAGTGAAAACAAACAACAAATAGTAAGTTTCCATGGCTACTGAAATGGTGTACCACCATTACTCCATCAAACTTCAAAATTTCTTCCACAAAACAACTCCCTACAATATCCACTCAAAGTTTAATGAAGCAAGATTGAAAAATACACTTTTACCTCTTTTGGACTTCTTCAAAACTCTACCAAAACTTATCTTTCTTGCTCCTAGTATCCTGCCCAACGTGTGTACTTTAACTTTAATGAAGAACTCTTGTGCAAACCATGGCTTGAAGAGGGAGATGGAGGCTTGGACATGGGGCGGCCATGAGAGAACTTGGGAGAGCTTGGTTTCGGCTGGTTCTCCACATGAGGTTGAAGATGAATTCTGTATCTCCCAAGTATCCCTTTAGGTGTCCAAAGGCTGAAGTTAGTGGAGCACTATTAAAACTTATAATGGTTATTTATTTATAGTTTCCAATTTTTGCAATTTGGCCACCACACTTTCACTATTTATATAATGTATCTCATTTTAAATTTTCATGATATTTTTCAAGTGTAATATCATTTATTTTTAATGGACATTTAGGTCAAAAGGTAACTCGGGATGTCAAATGACCGCAATGCCCCTATTTGGGTTGCATTCCTGATTTTTCGTAACACCGAGTTTTATCCTTTTCTCGATTTCTCGTTTTTCTTTGTACTAATTAATTAATTTTTCTTTGATATTTCTAATGATATTTATACGTCAATAAGTCTTTAATTATGTCTCAAAACTAAATTGCGAGGGTTCCCTGTGAAGGAGCAGAAGCGTGAAAAACACAAGTTTATACTATTGAATTCAAAAATTTTCACTTAGGGTCACATGCATCATACAAGATTTATTTTTATCTATTTGATTTCAATGATAAACAACATATTAAAACTCTTTTAATATGTTTTTTTGGATCTGTATTTGCCATTTAAGATTTTAGAATTAATCTGATTAATTTTAGAACCCTAGATTAAATTAAGAACAAACACACTAACCTCTTGATGCACTGCAGTATATTTGCACCTTTGAGATTCGTCTTCAGGACGCCAGATGTTGTCCCTCTAGCTAGTCCACACCAAGAACACCTATGGCAGCCCTTGAATAGCTTCTAAAGCTTTTTCTATTATTTAGAAAATCAAGTTCTGCCTTTTAAGAGATTAAAGATGTAAACAGGACACTAGAAATAATTTCTAGTATTTTTAATTCAAGAGATTGTTTGCTAATCTCTTGGAATAGATGAGAGATGAAGAGGAAAAGAGAATATGAGTCTCAAGGGTGGCGGCACACAATGGGAGGCAGCAGCTTCTGTGTTTTATTTTTTCATAACAATACTTATATAGCTAGGTCACAACTTAACCCTTGCCACATGTCACCCTTTGATTGGTTTAAGGTTTAATTGACCCAATCACATTGTGCCTGTAATACCCCTATTTGCATAGCCTGGTATATTTCACTATTCCGGTGATCGGTGTCGGTCCAGAAAATTAAGGGGATTAAAACCACACTTAAGACAACTAGATAAGCCATAAAAACAAATAATTAGTAATTGTCAATTAGTTAAGTATAAATAAGAAAAACAGAACATAAGAAGTTAAATGAGCCGAGAGTCACAGCAATGGGTGACCATCTCGAAAAGGACTGCGAAGTCGATTTAAACTCAAATTTCGAACCGTAAAATATAACGCTGCGATCCTTAGGACTATTATGAACACAGTGGAAAAGAGAAAATCATGGAAAAAGGTTGTTAAGCCAGTTAAATAATTAGGTCAGGGAGCCAGAAGAAATATTAAATTATTTACAAACCGGATTGAACCAGCGAGGGTCAATTTGGTCAATTAACCCCGAGAGCTGACTCCTGACCTAACTGTCAAATAAAATCAGAGAAAAGAAAATTTCAGATTCAGGAATTAAATTAAAGAACTAATAGAAAAATAAATAGAAAAAAAAAGGAAAATGAAAAAGTTAAAAAGGTAATAACATCATGTGGTGACATAAGCATGATGCCATAAATATTATAATTAAAATTTATTTAATTTAGATAAATTTTGGTCTTCCTAAGAGATAAACTCATAAAAGAAAAAGAAAAGAAAAGAAAAGAAAAAAAAACACTTATCTTCTTCAAGTGGCCGTCCACCTCTCCCTCTCATCTTCATGGTTGTCCTCCATTGAAGCTTGCACTCAAGCTTAAATTCCCTCACTTAACCTTAATATTTTCCATAAATACCTCATCAAAGCTTGTTACCTCAACCTAAAAAGAAGATTGAAAGAGGAAAGAAAGGTCAAAAGATAGAGAATTGAAGGATTTGAAGTTCTAAGAAAGGTTAGTAAGCAAACTTGACACTTTTAGTTTGATTTCTACATTTTTAACTTATTGAACTTGGAAATAAATGTAAAATGAAATAAAAACATTTGTGGAGGACCAAGGGGAATTTCGGCCAGCCTATGAAGGGGGATGAATTGCATGAGTTTGATTGCATTAAACTTGTTAGAATGCATGAATGAGATTTAAAAGTATGTTAAGATGTGTTGAATTAATCAAATGTAACAATTAGTGTGAATTAGGGTTTTAAAACTTAGGGTTTAGACACAAAAATATGAGAAATTGGTAAATGATGTCTTTGACCTAGTTTGAGGTGAGAAATGGTCATTTGTGACCAAATGAAGTATGTTGGAAGTGTTGGAGTTGAGGTTAAATTCGGATTCAATGTGGTCATGCTGCTGGTAGTAGGACCAAGGTCCATTTGAGGGACCAAAACTGAAAATTTACAAGTCCAATTGGTATGAGACCAATTGGGAATGAAAATAGACACAAAATGACACAATTTTCATTTAGGAGTCATGCCCAAAAAGTGACCAAAACCTAGTGAATAAATTGACCAAATCCGAAAATTCTCAATCTGACTTGTACAAACTGACCAAATGAACAGTGTTTATTAATTTGGCCATAACTTGAGCTAGGCAGGTCTAAATGAATTGAAACTTTACCAGTGGACATCTGAGATATAGACCTAAAACTTTCATGAAGAACACAAACCCAAATTATGCCATTAACCAAGTCATTTGGCCACCCAAAATTGATGACCTAAAACTGCCAGAACCAAAATTTGCCCAAAAATCTGGGTTAAGTCCAATCTGGCAGCCATGGTTCAAATGGCTATAACTTGAGCTACAAAACTCCAATTGGAGTGATTCAAAAAGGATAATAAACTTAAGACAATAGGGAACATTTTCTATGAAGGAAGTTTTGCCAAATTCTAACAGAAAAGTGATCAATGGAACAGTGCAACTTAAGACACCAAAACTGAAAATTAGCAAATTTGCCTAAAAGACTTAGAATTTGACTAAACAAACAAAACCAACAAATTAGGTAACCAAAATGTGGCATGTGGGTGAAATTAGAATTCCCATACCTATTAAGCATTAGAAAGTCAACAAATTGACTTAAGTAGTTGTTAGTAGTATGCCCTAGAGCATATCATTTAGTATGTATATTGTACATATTTTTATTAATAAAAGGCATTTCCACTTTTCCATTTACATAATATATTTATGTGTAATAGAAAAGGTCCATTGATATTTTGTTAGAAATATTATTCTTAAGTTGTTAAGAATATGAGTGACAATATTTCTAGCACAAAGTATCATAAATAGGTTCACAATCGAGGATACTTCATAATAAGGACATGACTTATCCAGAAAGATTGTATTCATGTTTGTTCCCAAGTTATTTATATGAGATATAAATAAGATGGAATGGTGAGTCTCATGCCATATAACAAACATGATAGGCACTTATAAATGATAAGTAGGCCGAACCAGTGACACTTATGATAAGCACATGGAGTTTACTCTTGTCAATGTTTTGTCATAAATCATATCAGTGCATATAATCTTTAGACCTGAGATAGCACAGTTATCTTGTACATAGATAGTTTGAGTTTGATAATGCTTTCATACTTGTATTATGTATAGGTATATGGGCATGTGTTGGCTCCTACTAGTTTTATATGGAGGTAGGTGTTGATAAAGATGGAATCTATTCCTCTAAGTAAATAGAGATAAAATCTTATGTTCATTTAATTGTTCTTGATGTTTCAAGTTCCTGGCCAGGACATATAGATTTATTCAGAAAAGAGTTTCTGATGAGAAAATCTTTTTAATCAAGAACTGGAATTAAAAGAGGACATAATATTTATAGCAAATGGAGTTTGACATAAACCATGACTCCAGCTTGAGTTGGGATTTTGTAACAAAGAGATTCTAGTGCATGGTAACATATGATTATAGGTTCATTTAAGGTAAATCTTATTACTATTTGGGTGGCCATGGCATGCTATGCTAGGTGTTAACCATGGTCCATGAGGTTCATAAAATGATTTAGAGAAATCATTTATGGTAAGAAAGAGTTCTGATGATATTAAGAGTTGATATCATGTCTCATTGCCAATTATTGATGAGCCTAGTAAGTCACACACATACACAAGTTATCACCTATTTAAATATGATTTAATTAATTAATTAATTAAAGAGTTTAATTGATTAATTAAATAGGTTTGGTTTGCAATTAAATTGCAAAGTCCATAGCATGACTTGAAACCAAATCTAGATTACTGGATGTGTAGTATAAATTAAATTTATATTTCAAGTGTTTAAATATGAATTTAATTAATGAGAAATTAATTAATAGAGATTAATTAATTAATTTATATTTGATATAAATTAATTAGAAGAAGAAAAATAATTATTTTGGGTTAAGAACTCAAAATTAAGACACAGGGGCATTTTAGTCATTTCACAGTGTGACATGTGGCACCATGAGATGGTGACACATGGGATTACACATAAGCTTTCCAAATGTTTTTTTTTAATCATGTAAGATGATTAAAATCAAGATTAAATATAGGTTTGACACTTGGCACAATGTGATTGGGTCACTTAAACCTAGAGCTAATCAAAGGGTCACATGTGGCAAGGGTTTAATGTGTTAACCTAGCTATTTAAGTGTTGTTATGAAAAACAAAAGCAACCAGAAGCAACTCCTCTCCTTTGTCACGCCACTTTGAGGCTTTTCATCTATTCTTCTTCATCTCTCATCAATTCAAAGAGATTAGCCATCAATCTTTTGAATTAAGAACGCTAGAAATTGTTTCTAGTGTCCTGTTTACATCTCTAATCTCTTAAAAGGCAGAACTTGAATTTCTAATTAATAGAAAAAGCTTTAGAAGTTGTTCAAGGGCTGCCATAGGTGTTCTTGGTGTGGACAAGCTAGAGGGACAACATCTGGTATCCTAAAGACGAATCTCAAAGGCGCAGACACGCTGCAGTGCATCAAGAGGTTAGTGTAATCGTTCTTGATTTAATCTAGGGTTCTAAAATTAATCTGATTAATTTTAAAATCTTAAATGGCAAATACAGATCCAAAAACATATTAAAAGAGTTTTAATATGTTGTTTATCATTGAAATCAAATAGATAAAAATAAATCTTGCATTGTGCATGTGACCCTAGGTGAAAATTTTTGAATTCAATGATATAAACTTGTGTTTTTCACGCTTCCGTTCCTTCAATTGGTATCAGAGCCACTATATTTGCCATTTAGATTGTTGATTATATGATTTAATTATGTGTTTGATCATGAGATCAAAAGATCATTGCTGGTTGCAAAGCAAGGTGGCAGCATATTTAAAAAAAACACCATCAATGGTGCGCATGGTTTGGCTACCATGGGTTGTTCAAGTTTTGGCTTTTAATTCTGCAATTGTTGTATGATCTAAGGCCTATTCTTTGACTAATTAAAGTGTTTAATTAGTAATTTTAATCACACAATTAAATTATAATTCAAATCAGAATTTTAAAAATTGTTTGAATGTGATTCAAATTTGAATTTTAAAAGTTGTTTGAATATGATTCAAATCTGAATTTTTAAAGTTGTTTGAATCATATTTAAATCTGATTTTTTAAAATTGATTGAATAAAATTCAGATATGATTTTTTAAAAAATGTTTGAATGTGATTCAAATCTGATTTTTTAAAAAATGTTTGAATGTGATTCAAATCTGAATTTTTAAAATTGTTTGAATGTGATTCAAATCTGAATTTTTAAATTTGTTTGAATGAGATTCAAATCTAAATAAATTTATTTGAATCATATTCAAATCTGGATTTTTAAGTTGAATATGAGATATTCAATTTAATTTAAGTATGTATGTTTTATTTAATTGTTAAATAGTGATATGCATGATGGATGATCATGGACTATAAAAGACCAATGTGATTGGATTTTATTTCTTTTATGTTTCTTTGGGATTGTAAACTAATTAAGTTATTTTAATTTATTTTGGGCTTGTATTATTAAGTTTGTAATAATTTTTGGGTTGTAATTTCATTTATTTAAGTTCTTGCAAATTCGCCTTGCTATGCCAAGGATTATCATGTAATATTGGATTGCAAGAAGTTCAAGGAGGTCAAGAGCATTGGTGGGACCAGTGGGAGGAATTCAAGATCAAGTGTTGATTATGTACTCCTTCAGCAACTCTTGTAAAATGAATGAATGAATGAAATGCACCTAGGAATGCCCTGATTCAATTCTTGGTGGCTCAGAATTGAATCCCTTAGAAAGTCCATGATCATGCCATATTTATTGCTAATCCATGAATGCATGAGATGTATGGGAATGCATGCTA
Source organism: Hevea brasiliensis (assembly GCF_030052815.1). NCBI lineage: Eukaryota > Viridiplantae > Streptophyta > Magnoliopsida > Malpighiales > Euphorbiaceae > Hevea > Hevea brasiliensis. The sequence goes on along the minus strand of NC_079500.1, from coordinate 41,402,396 downwards.
TTATATGATATATGCATGCTAATTGGATAATGTGCAAAGTGAGACCTTAATAGTAATTAGAATGACCATAAAATCTTCCAAACAAATGATTAAGTTGGAAATGCTATAATTAAAGTAATTATAACATAGGCCCTCTATTAGGGCAATTTTTTTAAGAAATTTTAAATAGTTGCATAAGATGCAATTAATTTAAGAGATTTTCTTAAGAATAATTGTTAAGCATGAGATGTTGTAAATATGTAAATAGTTTAGTGGCCAATATTGGATGTACCTGAGGACATTAAAATTATTTGCATAATTACTGGCTAAATGGGATCAACTTAACTAATGCAAGATAAGTCAATAATGGATGTACCTGAGATTTTGAGCATTAGGGGCTAGGTAAAGGATTGAACCTCACATGAGATGTGATGGGCAAGGAGTTGCTCACTTCTAGTTTATTATAATTCCAATAATGGATGTACCTGAGGATGATCAATAGAATTATAAGAATTCAATCACCCACTAGAAATCCATCCAACTAGGATTTCCGTTTTCTACTTTGGAAGTGTAGGATTCGCCAAGTTAGTGGGAGGACCAATTTGATTAAAAGACCATAATCATTTTGGTTAATTACATGATACATTTACTAATTAATCTGGTTAATTTCTGCAGTTAATTTTCTGATAAAAATGAGCACAAAACAACCACCACCATCCAATATCCTTGCAAGCATACTTGATCACAATAGGTTGACAGGACCTAATCTGTCTGATTGGCTAAGAAATTTGAAACTTGTCCTGAACCTTGAACATATAGGATATGTTCTAGATTCAAATGTTCCTGGTCCCTTACCTCCAGAGGCCACACAAGAGGAACATGAAACTTTGGACAAGTGGAAGGAGCATGATATGGGAGCTAAGTGTTACATGCTTGCTTCCATGAGTAATGAGTTACAGAAGCAACATGAGAACATGCAGAGTGCAAGTGAGATCCTCCTTCACGTATAAGAGTTGTATGGTGAGCACAGCAGGAATGCTAGGTATGAGATATCTAGATAGCTATTCCGTATGAGGATGTCTGAGGGACAGAATGTTGGGGATCATGTCCACAACATGATTCGGCTGATTGAGCAGTTGGAACATCTTGACTTCAACATGGATTTCCAACTACAGATGAATTTGATCCTTCAGTCCCTTCCTGAGTCTTTTGAGAATTTTGTGACAAATTTCCATATGACTAAATAGGAATGCACCTAAGCTGGTTTACTCAACATGCTGGTTATTGCCCAAAAGAGTATGCCAGGCAATAAAGGAAAAGAGGTAGCTTTGGTTGCATCTTCTTCTGCTGGAAAGTCCAACAAGAAGAAGGGCAACAAGAAAAAGAAACCTCAGATTCTTGGTCCTTCCAAGAAAATAGCTAAACAGAAAAGGAAGACTAAAGCTGATGGAGGCAAAGGAAAGTGTTTCCACTGCCAAAAGGATGGGCACTGAAAAAAGGAACTGCCCAGAGTATCTTGCTTCTCTGAAGGACAAGAAGGATACACCTTCGGAAGGTATGTCCATATCTTTTTATTTAGATTCTGATGATACTCATAGTTCATCTACAGCTTGGGTTTTAGATACTAGTGCCAGTTCTCACATTTCTAATGATATGCAGGAACTAGCAAACAGTAGCAGCTTGCGTTCTCAAGATATTAGAGTCCGGATTGGCAATGGCTCAACTGTTGAAGCTTTAGCCATAGGATCTAAATTTTTTTACATGTTTAGACATGTTTTGTGTTTGGATAATATTTTATATGTACCTGATGCTTTTAAGAACATCATTTCTATATCTAGTTTGACTAGAAATGGCTATGAATTTCAGTTCACAGATGATGTTTACAATATTTATTTTGGAAATAAATATGTTAGTTCGAGTTATATGAATAATGGTCTTTATTATTTAGATAATAATGACAAACACAAATTGAATGCAAGTGATCTAAAAGAATGCAATGCCATGGTGAAAACCAACTCAAGTTCAAAATATATTTGGCACTTAAGGTTATGTCATGTTGCAGAAGATAGGATTGCAAAACTGGAGAAAATGGGGATTCTATCCTCATTGGGCTCTGAGCCTACTCCAACTTGTGAATCTTGCCTTCAGGGCAAAATGACTAGATCACCCTTTGTTGGACAAGGGCTAAGAGCTGAAAATATTTTGGAGCTAATACATAGTGATGTATGTGGTCCATTTAAAGAAATGGCTAGAGGGGGTTTTCATTATTTTATTACCTTTACTGATGATAAATCAAGGTTTGGGTATTTGTATTTGATGAAATACAAACATGAATCTTTTGAAAAGTTCAAAGAATTTAAATCTGAAGTAGAAAATCAAACAGGAAAGAGTATTAAAGCTCTTCGATCAGATCGTTGAGGTGAATATTTGAGTACTGAATTTGATGAATACTTGAGAGAGCATGGCATTGTTTCTTAGCTGACTCCTCCAGGAACGCCACAGCTGAATGGTGTATCTGAAAGGAGAAATCGTACCCTATTGGAATGGTACGTAGTATGATGAGCTATACTGATATGCCAATCTTCTTTTGGGGATTTGCATTAGAATCAGCTTTGTATATTCCGAATAGGATTCCATCAAAATCAGTTTCTTCCACACCTTATGAGATATGGCATGGAAGAAAACTAAGTCTTAAGCATGTTAAGATTTGGGGTTGTCCAGCTTATATTAAAAAGCTGAACACTTATAAATTGGAGACCAGATCAGAAAAAGGTCGATTTGTTGGATATCCAAAAGATAGTTTTGGATATTATTTTTATTTGCCTACTTCACAAAAGGTTGTAATAAGTAGAGATGCCACATTTCTTGAACAATAGTTTGTTCAAGAAGGAGGCAAAGGTAGGCAAATAGAGTTAGAATTGGAGAATTCTGACCAACCAACAGATCAGATGGATATAGATCCATCTAGTCAACCTATACCCGTTGATGAAACATCTATATGGTTTTCTTCATGAAGAAGAATAAGAGTTGTCTACTCATGAAGAAGTAGATCATGGAGATGATCCACTTACTTATGAAGAAGCTATATCAGATATAAACTCTTCAAAATGGATTGATGCTATGAAATCCGAGATTGATTCCATGTATAAGAATCAAGTTTGGGATCTTGTTGACCCACCTGAAGGTATTGTACCTATAGGGAACAAATGGGTTTTCAAGAAGAAAATTGGTTCTGATGGAAAGGTAGAGACCTATAAGGCAAGGCTAGTAGCGAAAGGGTTTCGCCAAAGGCAAGGAATCGACTATGAGGAGACTTTCTCACTTTGTTGCCATGCTTAAATCAATTAGGATTTTATTAGCAATAGCTGTATACTATGATTATGAGATTTGGCAGATGGATGTCAAAACAGCTTTTCTCAATGGATACATTGAAGAAAACATTTTCATGGAACAACCTAGGGGTTTTGAGTCCCAAGATGGTTCCAAGGTATGCAACCTAAAGCGATCCATTTATGGGTTGAAACAAGCTTCGAGGAGTTGGAACATCCGTTTTGATGAAGCCATTAAATCCTTTGGTTTTATAAAAAATGAGGATGAGCCATGTGTATATAAGAAGGTTAGTGACAGAGCTATCACTTTCCTTGTCTTATATGTGGATGACATACTGTTGATGGGTAATGACACAGGTATGTTGACAACTATAAAGGTATGGTTGTCAAATACATTCTCAATGAAAGACTTAGGGGAGGCAACCTATATTCTTGGGATTCGCATCTATAGAGATAGAGCAAAAAGAATAATTGGTTTATCCCAAAGTCTATACTTGGAAAAGGTGTTAAAGAGGTTTAACATGCTTGATTCCAAGAGAGGATTGTTACCAGTGAGACATGGTATCCACCTTTCTAAAGAGATATCTCCAAAGACACCCGAAGAAAGACATAAGATGGCCAGGATTCCATATGCTTCGGCTATTGGAAGTTTAATGTATGCAATGTTGTGTACTAGGCCGGATATCGCATATGCTGTTAGTTTGACTAACAGGTATCAATCCAATCAAGGTTTGGAACACTGGATAGCTGTCAAGAATATCCTTAAGTACTTGAGAAGAACTAAGGATTTATTCTTGATTTATGGAGGTGGAGACTTGCAATTGGATGGTTATACTGATTCTGATTTCCAATCAGATATCGATGAAAGAAAGTCTACCTCTGGATATGTGTTCATTTGTAATGGAGGTGCAGTCAGTTGGAAGAGTTCCAAACAGAGCATGACTGCAGATTCCACTACAGAGGCTGAGTATATTCTTTGCATCGAGATCTTTGCAAAGGAAGCTGTTTGGATAAAGAAGTTCGTGACAAAACTTACAGTAGTTCCTTCCATTGAGTCAGCAGTTCCACTACACTGTGACAATAATTGAGCAATCATACAGGCTAAGGAACCAAGGTCTCACCAGAAATCCAAACACATAGAAAGGCACTACCACATTTTCAAAGAAATAGTTGGGCGAGCTGATGTAGCCATGTAGAAAATAGCATCAGCTGAAAATCCAGCTGATCCATTCACTAAGCCTATGTCACAGACTCAGTTAGACTGACATCTTGAGAAGATAGATCTAAGATATTGTAATGAATGGCTCTAGTGCTAGTGGGAGATTGTTAGTAGTATGCCCTATAGCATATTATTTAGTATGTATCTTGTACATATTTTTATTAATAAAAGGCATTTCCACTTTTTCGTTTACATAATATATTTACGTGTAATAGAAAAGGTCCATTGATATTTTGTTAGAAATATTATTCGTAAGTTGTTAAGAATATGAGTGACAATATTTCTAGCACAAAGTATCATAAGTAGGTTCACAATCGAGGATACTTCATAATAAGGACATGACTTATCCAGAAAGATTGTATTCATGTTTGTTCCCAAGTTATTTATATGAGATATAAATAAGATGGAATGGTGAGTCTCATGCCATATAACAAACATGATAGGCACTTATAAATGATAAGTAGGACGAACAAGTGACACTTATGACAAGCACATGGAGTTTACTCTTGTCAATGCTTTGTCATAAATCATATCAGTGCATATAATCTTTAGACCTGAGATAGCACAGTTATCTTGTATAAAGATAGTTTGAGTTTGATACTGCTTTCATACTTGTACTATGTATGGGTATATGAGCATGTGTTGGCTCCTACTAGTTATATATGGAGGTAGGTGTTGATCAAGATGGAATCTGTTCCTCTAAGTAAATAGAGATAAAATCCTATGTTCATTTAATTGTTCTTGATGTTTCAAGTTCCAGGCAAGGACAGATAGATTTATTCAGAAAAGTGTTTCTGATGAGAAAATCTTTTTAATCAAGAACTGGAATTAGAAGAGAACATAATATTCATAGCAAATGGAGTTTGACATAAACCATGACTCTAGCTTGAGTTGGGATTTTGTAACAGAGAGATTCTAGTGAATGGTAACATATGATTATAGGTTCATTTAAGGTAAACATTATTACTAATTGGGTGGCCATGGCATGCTATGCTAGGGGTTAACCATTGTCTATGAGGTTCATAAAATGATTTAGAGAAATCATTTATGGTAAGAAAGAGTTCTGATGATATTAAGAGTTGATATCATGTCTCATTGCCAATTAGTGATGAGCCTAGTAAGTCACACACATACACAAGTTATCACCTATTTAAATATGATTTAATTAATTAATTAAAGAGTTTAATTGATTAATTAAATAGGTTTGGTTTGCAATTAAATTGCAAAGTCCCTAGCATGACTTGAAACCAAATCTAGATTTTTGGATGTGTAGTATAACTTAAATTTATATTTAAAGTGTTTAAATATGAATTTAATTAATGAGAAATTAATTAATAGAGATTAATTAATTAATTTATATTTGATATAAATTAATTAGAAGAAGAAAAATAATTATTTTGGGTTAAGAACTCAAAATTAAGACACAGGGGCATTTTGGTCATTTCACAGTGTGACAAATAGCACCATGAGATGGTGACACATGGGATTACACATAAGCTTACCTAATGTTTTTTTTTAATCATGTAAGATGATTAAAATCAAGATTAAATATAGGTTTGACACTTGGCACAATGTGATTGGGTCACTTAAACCTAGAGCTAATCAAAGGGTCACATGTGGCAAGGGTTTAATGTGTTAACCTAGCTATTTAAGAGTTGTTATGAAAAAGAAAAGCAACCAACAGCCACTCCTCTCCTTTGTCACGCCACTTTGAGGCTTTTCATCTATTCTTCTTCATCTCTCATCAATTCAAAGAGATTAGCCATCAATCTCTTGAATTAAGAACGTTAGAAATTGTTTTTAGTGTCCTGTTTACATCTCTAATCTCTTAAAAGGCAGAACTTGAATTTCTAATTAATAGAAAAAGCTTTAGAAGCTGTTCAAGGGCTGCCATAGGTGTTCTTGGTGTGGACAAGCTAGAGGGACAACATCTAATGTCCTGAAGACGAATCTCAAAGGCGCAGACACGCTGCAGCGCATCAAGAGGTTAGTGTAATCGTTCTTGATTTAATCTAGGGTTCTAAAATTAATCTGATTAATTTTAAAATCTTAAATGGCAAATACAGATCCAAAAACATAGTAAAAGAGTTTTAATATGTTATTTATCATTGAAATCAAATAGATAAAAATAAATCTTGCATGGTGCATGTGACCCTAGGTGAAAATTTTTGAATTCAATGGTATAAACTTGTGTTTTTCATGCTTCCGTTCCTTTAATAGTATCATGAATAGTAACCCCGAAATACAAATTTTAAAGAACTTCAAGTTTAGCATATTAAAGTTACATATAAGTGAATTTGGATTTATTTTTGGATTTGTGATGAGTTATGATACTGAAACATTGTGAAACTATGTGTTTCAGTTGAAAAGAACACCGGAAAAGAACCCGAGGAATCGAGTCAAAGCCAAGAGGCGACTTGTTTAAGGTTTGTGCACAACTAACTATTTTGTTACTTTTCACTTCTAAATTGATTTAAACAAGTTTATTTTATGATTTATAATTTTGTTGTGTTGAGGATTTTAATTTGTTGAATGAAATTGTATAAACTAAATGTAAATTTTTTTTTATGCATTTAAGGATTTATTGCATGGTTTTGAGGTTTGTAAATTTTAAGTTTGATGTGTTGCCAACCTTAAGCATGAATTTATGATGATTAAATATGTTGATGATTTGTAAACATTTTGTAAATAGAAATTGTTTTGAATGTGATTTAAAACCAAAGTTGACATGGCAAAATATGTTGTGAATTCTCATTAGCTTGTCTAGTGACATATCTCCTCCACTAGATGAGGCGAGTTTCTTCCTCTCTCGCTTGCCAGTTGGGGAAGAGTTTGAATGAGTACTCATATATACTAGCTAGTCTTTGTTCCTCCCTTTTAGCCTCGGTTATTTGGAAAGTGTGAAATGTCATGGTGTACAACACGACATCTATTTGAATTTTGGGACATGGGTTCAACTGTGTGGATTGTTGGCAATGCTCTTTAAATTATGCATAATTTGATAAATTGTGATTGAAATAAATAATTTATTAATGATTCAAAATATTTTTGTATTGTTTCAGCATTTAAAAGAAATATAAATAAATAGTTATTATTTGATCAAAATTTTATTCAAATGAATAATTTGCATGAATGAAAATAATGATTTCTGAATGTTATGAATTTTGAAGAATTTAGAAATTTTAAATGTTTATTTGTTATGAATTGTCAAGCATAACTTGTATTAAGTTTTAAATTATTAGTTTGTGCACCACTGAGTTCACCACTCAGCGATAGCTTTGTATGCTGTTGCAGGTAAAAGAAAACATAGAGCAGCTGAGCGAGGTTACTGAAAGACACGGTGAGATTATCCTTGGGTATATCATAGGTATACCTTTGTACATTAGCTTTTGATGTAATTCTGTAATTATATGTGTAACACCCTCCCTATAGTAACTCTGTACATTCTACTGTTCTGGTGACCAATGTCGGTTCGGACAGTTAGAACGTCCGGAAAAATATTTAAACTAAAGTTAGAAACCATAATTAACTCAAATATTAATAAGAAAAATTTAGGAAAAATTTTAAAAATAAAATACAACCAAGTTAAATGAGCCGGTGCCCTAACGATGGGTAACCTAGTGAGAAGTTACGGTTCTTGAAACTAGGAGCCCTAGACCCAGGGGAAAAATTATAAATTAATTTTTGGGACTCCAGAGAAGGGTCATTGAGGTTCTTATGGCATTAGAATGCCAAGGAAATTCTTAGAAAAATTTTTCAATCGGTACAGACAATTTTGTCCCGTTAAGCCAAACGGAAGGCATTTTGTTCATTTTGTCTTCAGAGATGATTTTTGGCCGACTTTTCCAGTTAAGCAAATAATTATTATGATCTTAAATATGAATAAATATTACTAAAAATTAAATTGGAAATGAGTAGAGAAGAGAAGAAAAGAAAATGAAAGAAAATACTAATTATGACATCATATGATGTCATTTAAATTTCCTCCACCAATCACAATTTGTTAAACTCATTAAAAGAGATAAAAGAGACCAAAAAATTGAAAAACCAATCTGCATCTTCAACCTTTGGGCAGCCAAAAACGTTGAGAGAGAGAGAGAGAGAAGAGATTCCACCATTTTCAAGCTTAAAAGCTTGAATTTCTTCTCCATTTGTTCACCAAAATTGCCAAGTCCCTTCAGAAAAATTTGATCTTTCACCTAGAAAAAGCTATTGGCAGCCAAAGAAGAAGAGATTAGGGAGGTTTAATCAAGGTTAAGTGAAGCTCAAAAAGGTTAGTGCACTAAACAATTTCTTTTCTTTCTTTAATCTTGTAAGCATGCTAAATCAAGTAGAAATTATGTGAAATTAAAAGAAAAACTTGAGTAAATGAAATCTCTAAACTTTTCAGCCATGAGAAAGTTTAAGGATTGTTGGTTTTTGATGAAATTAAGTGGCTTAATTATGTTATTGATGAGTATAAATGATGGACAAAGTGATTTGGTATGAGTTTGGTGTGTGTATGCTATGAATTGGAAATTGGAGTTAGGGTTTGAGCATGAAATGGAGACTTTGATCATGTAATGATGAAAGTGAGTTTTAATGGTCAATTAGTAACCATTTGGCTATGTGTAAACAAGAAATGAGGTTGTTTGATTAGTGGGAATTGCAGTTGGTGTGACTGCCCATGGTGACCTGCAGAATTGGATATGAGTCCAGCAGGTTTGGGCAGCCATAACTTAAATTTTATAAGTTCAATTGGTGCAAGGCCAATTGAACATAAAATTGGACAAATAATGGCACAACTTTGGTGAAGAAACCATGCCCATAAAACCAAACCAAGTAGACCAAAAGCTTGCCCTAATCTGGGTGATCTGCAGTTTGTTTTTGCAGAATGATCAAATGAATAGTGTTTGGTCATTTGTTCATAACTCAGTGTAGAATGGTCCAATTGACCTGAAAGTTTACCAGAAATAAGCTGAGATGTACACCAACAACTTTAATGAAGAAACCTAACCCAAATTATGACCAGAACCTATCCAACGTGTAAGTTGCATTCACTGTTCACTGCACTGTAGATATGGTCAGTCTAGAAAAATTTCAATCCGGCCAGTTGTGGTTTTTGGACCATAACTTGAGCTAAAAAACTCCAAATGGAGTGTTTCAAAAAAGGAAATGCAACTAGACAAAATAAGGAACAACTTTCATGTTGATTAGTTTGCCAAATTCCTGCTGCAAAATTGACCAATGGAATAGTAAATACAAGGCATGAAAAGTGAAAATTCTGCCTAACTAACATTAAGCTTAGAAATAGTATTGGCAACCAATACCAACAAATTTTGAATGCAAAATGTGGTAAGTTGATGATATTAAAACCAATGTACATATTGCCTATGCAAAAGTCAATATTTTTGTTGACCAATGAATGGAATAGTAATACTAAAACTTAAATTCCAAAAATTATGAAACTTAAAAGTGTGAAATGCCCTAGTATACCTAACAAGATTGGTTTGGATAGCTTGGCATGCCAATAGGGTTCAGTTAGCAGTACTGCACATGGCATTATGCCATTCTGTGATTTCATGGATTTTAGCCATTCTGACATTGTGTTGATATTTTGTAACACCCCTAAGTTCGGTAGTGCGTTCTGCTGCTCCGGTGACCAGTGTTGTTCGGACAGCTAGGATGCCTAGAATTACACTTTGATATGAGTGAGAAGACATAAAATAATGAAATACAAGAAAAGAAAATACAAGAAAAACAAAGGAAAAATAATAGCAAAGAAATGTGATCAAGTTAAGCGAGCCGGGAACCCTAACGATGGGTGACCACACCAGGAAGTCACGGCGTGGACCGTTGACTAGCCCTGGACTGCGGAGAACCCCTGGAAAACATTTTTAGGACTTAAGTAGACCCTTATTGATGAATAAATCTCATTAGAAAGATCTAAGAAAAATTAAATAATTAGTACAAAGAAAAGTGAGAAATCGAAAAACAGACAAAACCCGGTGTTACCAAAAATCTGAATGTAACTAACAGGCATTATGGTCATTTGACATCCCGAATTGTCTTTTGACCTAAATGTCCATTAAAAATAAATAATATTACACTTAGAAAATAAAATGAAAAATTAATTTGGTGGTACCTAAAGTGAATAGCAAGAATTAAGGGTTTAATATGGAATAAGTGGGAATTTAACATATTATATGAATTAATTAGAGTAAGTGGACCACTAAAGGAATAAACTAAGGATAATGGGGCAGGTGTAAGTCCATAATACAAGCTGAAACTTCATCTTCTCCAAATGAATTCATCCATGCCGATTTGAGAAGGAAGAAAATCCTCCATTGCCGTTTTTGCATGAGCTTGATCCACTCCTCCATTTCAACTCCAATCACTTAGATAGCTTCATAAAAAATTGTCTACACATCATAAGGAAGAGCTTGATACCAAAATCAAGAAGTTTAATCAAGGTTTAGCAAGCTCCAACCGTAGGTAAGTTTACATTTTTGAATGTTGCTTTGTTAAACTTTGTGTACATGTTATGGGTGTGTGCTTTGTGAAGAAAATTTTCAAGTTTGAAGAGTTCTTGATATATCCAGTTTGGACAGCCATGGAGTTGTGTATTTGATGATTTATTTTACATATATTTGATGAGAAATTATGATGAATAGGGTGATTTAATGTCCTAGTAGTTAAATTCCATGTATATGTGGTGATTGTACAATGGGGATTGAAGTTGACGAATTATGGACACTTTGGCATGGTGAAGCTTATGCAGCCTTGGGACACTTTGATAAATGTATGAGTTCATGAAGGTATTGGCAGAATATTGACATTAAGGATTGATGGATATGTATATAGATTGGTTGTGTAAAGTGTATGTAAGAATGAGTAATGTTTAGGCGTATATGTGATTATACTTAGACTTTGTAAATTTGAGTTTTAATTGGTGTATTGAGGATCTGTGTAATCTGCCCAAAGTGACTTTAAAGTGAAGTGGTATATGGTTTTGGTAATGTACCAAAACAGAATTGGTAAGGGAGTGGACATACAGTAAGGTGAATGTGTCATTGATGTATGTTTAAGCAAGGTAATTAAGGGCAGTATGCATTTTAGCCTATAACTTTAAATGTGTAACCTCAATTGGTATGAGACCAATTGGAGGTGAAACTAGGCACAAAATGTGCCAAATTTTATACATGAAAAATGACCAATTCGGATTAAGTGCAATTGAAACCTGAAAACTGACCAATTGGGCAGCAGTTAGTGTTTAGGCCATAACTCACTCAAAACAGGTCCAATTGACCTGAAATTTTAACCATGAATAGTTAAGACCCATACCTACAAGTCTTATGAAGACACCAAAGCCCAGAATGACCAGAAGCAAGTCAAAAAGCTTGCACAAGTTCGGGTCCAAAAACTGGCCGAACCAGAGTTGACCAAATTGACCTAAAATTGACCTAATTTGATGCCATTTGACTAGCAATAGTATAATGACCATAACTTGGTCTACTTAACTCAGAATGACCTAAAATTTTGCCCCGCGTTCCATAAGACATAGATCTACAAGTTTGTAGTTTTTGCCGAAACCCGAAAACTGAGGGAACTAGGTCGTCCGGCTAGGTCAAACTAGTATCCCGGAATGCAGCAAGTTGCATTAAAATGCACTAAACAAGGAAATAATATGATTAATTGTATGTTAGTGTTTTAAATTGTGTTTGTGCGCAACAACTATTTCTTTTGAATTATTTTCAATTGAAATAAATTATGACTATTTTCATATTATTGTTTTAAGTTGTGAAATTGTGCAAAATGGTTTGAATGATATTTGATGGATACTTATTGATTGAAAAGCACTGTAATTGGTTTGAAACCACAGCTATCATGTACATTGATTGTATTCCTCGCTAGCTTGTCTAGTGGGATGAATTGAATTCCCTCTCTGGCTGAAGTGTTAAGGTGTGTGCCTGTTGAGGACGAATAGAATGAGTACTCATATTTTTGCTAGCTAGCTATGTTATTCCTCATTAGTCATTGACTTTTGGGATGAATTGAATACCTCATTAGCCATCGGCTTTTGGGATGAATTGAACTTGGGAACGTGATTAAAGCTATGTGTGATTTATTGATGCATATTGTAAGATTGTAAAATGAGTTTAAATTCTTATTGACATTCACTGTCTTTTGAATTTAGCTATGTTTTGATTACTGAGATTTATTGTAATATTGTGTTAAATTTCTTATGACATTATTGTCTTGAAATTAACTATGGTTTTAAGTATCCACTATTTACATGACTTATGAATTATGATTTAAATTGTATTTGGTTAATGTTGTGCACCACTGAGACATTGTCTCAAATGATAGCTTTTATTGCCGCAGTAGACAGCATTGCAGTGGAAGCAAACTAGGTCGCTAGTACCTCCAAATGAGAGACTACCGGGTATAATGAGTATACCAATATTTTGTATTTTGTAATGTAATGTATGTTCACTGTATGTACATATTGTTGTTGGTTTTGAGCAGTTGTAAATAAAAATTGTACATTGAAGTTGTAAAGTAAATTATGAGTTATTTTGGCTTGTAAAAATTGTATTATATCTCTTTTATCTCAGTCTTTGAAAAATCACTGTGGATTTGAGTTGAGAAATGTATTGTTTTGAGAAATATGTTGGAGTTGAGATTTGAAAATCTATTGAAGTGCTTTTTACAGGTTTTCTGAAGAACTGTTTTATCCAAAATACAGATGGCACTCTGCCAAAATTTTTATAGAAATTCCAAATAATTCAAATGTGTTAGTTCTATCACTTCAGTTCAAAAAAGGTTTTTAACACCTGTAAATAGTGCTCACCACTGTAAAAGAAGTAAGAAAAGTTTTTAAAATCCCTTGTAGTGTATTTAATGGATTATCTGTAGACGGAGTTGGTAATTCATTAGGTATACTACGGGATCATGTTATGCCTTACAGAGGGGTAGGGTGTGACATGTTTTAGTGGTATCAGAGCATAGTTTTTAAATTCTGTTTTCACCTGTTACTTGAATATTCTTTCTTCATAATACAACTGCTCAATATCATTGTTTGATACATACAGTACATTACATTATAAAAATGCACTAACGGGAGGAAATCTCCTTATGTTATTTGTTCAGGAGATCTAAAATCCTCACATTGACTATGGAAGAGGGTGATCGTTCAGTCGATCAATCTATTGAGGCTAAGGTGCAAGGGGATGCCCCAGGCCTACATAATGTTAGTGGTTCAAGAAAGACCACCCGCAGCACTACGCTTCTCGATTCGCTCAGTAGATGGCTGCAATGTTCCAACAAATGGCTGGTAATGTACCTACTCAAGTCCCAATACAGACACCAGTGGTACAACCACAGTCTCCTACCAGGCAGTATGATAAATTGATGAAATATGGGGCTACAGAGTTCAAAGGGACAGTAGATCCTCTAGAAGCTGAACAATAGTTAGAGAGGATGGACAGGGTATTCAAGAAATTGCATTGCACAGAAGAGCTCAGATTTGAATACTCAGTGTTTTTACTACAAGGGGATGCTTATGATTGGTGGAAAACCATTCCCCACAGCCTGGTAGAACCTGCATTGTTAACATGGAATGACTTCCTCAAGGAATTTAGACAGAAATATGTCCCTGATGCTTATGTAGACCAGAAGTTACAAGAATTCCTAAGTCTGAAACAGGGGAACAGATCAGTGGCTGAGTATGAAAGGGAATTTTCCCACCTTAGCCATTATGCAGTGAGTCTACTCTCTACCAGCAGGGAGAGATGCAAGAGGTTTGAAACTGGCTTGAAGCCCAGTATCAAACTACAAGTAGTCGGCTTCAAACACACTAACTTCTTTGAACTTATTTCTCAAGCTGTAGAGTTAGAAAGAATTGAGTCTGAAATTGCTCCTGAGAGAAAGAAATCAGAGAAGACAGAGAAAGAGGGAAAATCAGTAGAACAGAGTTCCGGTGGTCCTACTGGAAAGAGGAAGAACTATGGGGGACATGGCAGAGGTGGCAAGAAATCTGGTAGGGGAAGATATTCAGGACAGAGACCTCCCCTATCTGGTCAGCAAAGTACCAGAAGTTCCTACCCTCCCCGCCAATGTGAAACTTGTGGAAGAAATCATGGTGGGATATGCTATAAGGCTATTGAAGCCTGTTATAACTGTGGAGGCACCGGACACTTTGCCAAGGATTGCACCAGTAGTCGCAGAGTTGGACCACCTCCTACTACTACAGAAGGGTCAGTTCAGAGCCCTGTCACTAAAAGTTCACAACCACCCAGCAGAGGTAGAGGCAGGGGTAGAGGTAGCCCAGCAGGCAGCCAAGGCACAATGAAACAATCAGAGCAAGACAGTGCTCCAATCAGAATGTATGCAATGAGACAGAGGGAAGAGGCCGAGACATCTGATGTTGTGGCTGGTACCTTCTCAACTTTTAATCAGAATGTGTTTGTGTTATTTGATCCAGGCTCTACCCATTCTTATGTGAGTGCTACCATCATTGATTGCATTGCTGTTCCATGTACAAAAATGGACTTTGAGGTGCTAGTAACAAGTCCCCTAGGACAGGAGGTCAGGGTTAATATAATGTATAGAGATTGTCCTTTGGTGATCCAAGGACACACTTTTCTGTCCGATCTCATTGAAATGCCCTTCAGAGATTATGATATCATCTTGGGCATGGATTGGTTCGCTAGGCATCATGCCATGATTGATTGTAGGCTGAAGACAGTCACTTTTGGCCTTCCTTAGTACAGTGATGTGGTAATACATGGGGAGAGGCAGTTATTGCCATCAAACATCATTTCGGCTGCACTAGCCAGAAAAATTATCAGAAAGGGGTGTGAAGCCTACTTGGCACATGTGATAGACACCCAAGTGGGGAGTCCAGCATTGAAGGACATTCCTACAGTATATGACTTTCCAGATGTGTTTCCTGATGAATTGCCAGGATTACCTCCGGAAAGAGAAGTGCAGTTTGAAATTAATGTTATGCCTGGTGTGGATCCAATCTCCATAACACCATACAGAATGGCACCAGCGGAGTTGAAGGAGTTGAAGATACAATTGCAAGAATTACTTGAAAAGGGCTTCATCTGCCCTAGTGTGTCACCTTGGGGAGCTCCAGTGTTGTTTGTTAAGAAGAAGGATGGTACTCTCCGCTTATGCATTGACTACCGGCAGTTGAATAAGGTGACAATAAAGAACAGATATCCATTGCCTCGCATTGATGATCTGTTTGATCAGTTGAAGGGTGCAGCTGTATTCTCCAAAATTGATTTGCGATCTGGTTATTATCAGTTGAAGGTGCAAGAGCAGAGTATTCCAAAAGCGCTTTGAGAACTTCGGTATGGCCACTATGAGTTTCTAGTAATGCCATTCGGGTTAACAAATGCTCCAGCTGCTTTTATGGATCTGATGAACACTATCTTCAGACCATATCTTGATCAATTTGTGGTGGTGTTTATTGATGACATTTTGATAAACTCGAGGAATGCAGAAGAGCATGACAGACATCTGCGGATTGTATTGCAGACTTTAAGGGAGAAACAGCTATACGCCAAATTGTCGAAATGTGAATTTTGGCTGAAAGAAATCTCCTTTTTGGGACATGTTGTGTCAGCTGAAGGGATCAAGGTAGATTCCAGCAAGGTAGAAGCTATCCTTAATTGGAAGCCGCCCAAGAACATCACAGAAATTCGCAGTTTTCTGGGTTTAGCTGGATATTACGTCGGTTTGTGAAGGGATTTTCTATGTTATCTTCTCCACTAACCAAACTGCTTCGGAAAGATGTAAAATTTCAGTGGACAGATAAATGTCAGCAAAGTTTTGATGAGTTGAAGAGGTGTTTGACTGAAGCTCCAGTCCTCACTTTACCTACTCCTGGTAAAGAATACACAGTTTATAGTGATGCTTCTCACAATGGGTTAGGCTGTGTACTAATGCAAGATCGGAATGTCATTGCTTATGCATCACGCCAGTTGAAACCGCATGAGAGGAATTACCCAAC
Organism: Hevea brasiliensis; assembly: GCF_030052815.1. NCBI lineage: Eukaryota > Viridiplantae > Streptophyta > Magnoliopsida > Malpighiales > Euphorbiaceae > Hevea > Hevea brasiliensis. Next base: position 41,385,862 of record NC_079500.1, on the reverse strand, counting down.
ACATGACCTGGAGTTAGCAGCTATTGTTTTTGCTCTGAAAATCTGGAGACACTATTTGTATGGGGAGAAATGCTACATTTACACAGATCACAAGAGCTTGAAGTACTTAGGCACCCAGAAGGAATTAAATTTGAGGCAGAGGAGATGGTTAGAACTTATCAAAGATTATGATTGCTTAATAGACTATCAGCCAGGGAAAGCAAATGTGGTGGCTGACGCCTTAAGTTGCAAGACTATGGCAAGTCTCAGAGTTTCGCCTTTGTCCATGGTATATAAATTGAAAGCACAGCATGCCAGTTTAGAGATTGATGATGAGGGACAGAAAGTAGTTGCATGGCATGTACAGCCAGTGTTGATTGATCATATCAGAATGGCTGCTCAGAGTGAGGAAAAATATCAAAAGCTACTGAAAGAAGTCCAGCAGGGCAAGAAACCTGAATTCTCTGTGAGAGACGATGGTTTTTTGCTACATCAGGGCAGAATGTGGTTTCCTAGTAATGTGGAATTGAGACAAATCATTATGAAGGAAGCACATGAGTCTCCATTTGCTATGCACCCTGGTGGAACTAAAATGTACAGAGGGCTGAAAGAGCATTACTGGTGGATGGGTATAAAAAGAGATATAGCTGAATTTGTTTCCAAATGCCTAACTTGTCAGCAAGTAAAGGCAGAACATCAAGTTCCAGCTGGTTTGTTACATCCTTTGTCAGTACCAGAGTGGAAATGGGAACGAATAACTATGGATTTTGTTACAGGACTTCCAAGAACACAGAGTAGTCATGATGCAGTATGGGTTATAGTTGACAGATTGACCAAGTCTGCTCACTTTTTGCCAGTTCGGATGGACTATAGCCTAGAAAGATTGGCCAGATTGTACATATATGAGATTGTAAAATTGCATGGAGTGCCAGTATCAATTGTGTCTGACAGAGATCCTAGGTTCACTTCTAGATTCTGGGGTAGTCTTCAGAGAGCCCTAGGAACTAGATTGAACTTCAAGACAAAGATTCCACCCGCAGACGGATGGCGATGCGAAAGGGTTATCCAGATATTGGAGGATATGCTACGGGCTTGTGTGATTGAATTTGAAGGTAGTTGGGATACACACTTGCCTTTGATTGAGTTTGCTTATAACAACAGCTACCAATCAAGCATTGGGATGCCTCCATATGAAGCTTTGTATGGCAGAAAGTGCAGAACTCCCCTATGTTGGGATGAGGTAGGTGAAAGGAAGATGATTGGGCCAGAAATTGTTCAGCAGACAGAGGAAAAGATCAAATTGATCAGAGATAGACTTAAGGCTGCATCAGACCGTCAGAAGTCCTATGTTGATTTGAAAAGAAGAGATATTGAATATGCAGTGGGTGATAAGGTATTCCTCAAAGTTTCTCCTTGGAAGAGGATTATGAGATTTGGCAGAAAGGGGAAACTGAGTCCTCGGTTCATCGGACCATATGAGATTCTGGAAAGAGTGGGTCCTTTGGCATATCGGTTGGCATTACCTCCAGAGCTAGCAAGGATACACAGTGTCTTCCATGTGTCCATGTTAAGGACGTACAGATCTGACCCATCTCATGTACTATCAGTTGAAGAGATTGAGGTAAATCCATACCTCTCATATGAGGAAGAACCCATAAAAATTCTGGTTTATGAGGTAAAGCAGCTGAGGAATAAACAGATACACCTGGTTAAAGTGCTGTGGAACCATCATTCAGGCCAGGAAGCTACTTGGGAACGTGAAGAGGATATGAAGAGACAGCAACCACAGCTATTCAGAGACTAATGCCAGGTAAAAATTTCGAGATGAAATTTATTTAAGGGGGGGAGAATTGTAACACCCCTAAGTTCGGTAGTGCGTTCTGTTGCTCCGGTGACCAGTGTTGTCCGGACAGCTAGGATGCCTAGAATTACACTTCGATATGAGTGAGAAGACATAAAATAATGAAATACATGAAAAGAAAATACAAGAAAAACAAAGGAAAAATAATAGCAAAGAAATGTGATCAAGTTAAGCGAGCCGGGAACCCTAACGATGGGTGACCACACCGGGAAGTCACGGCGTGGACCGTTGACTAGCCCTGGACTGCGGGGAACCCTGGAAAACATTTTTAGGACTTAAGTAGACCTTTATTGAAGAATAAATCTCATTAGAAAGATCAAAGAAAAATTAAATAATTAGTACAAAGAAAAGTGAGAAATCGAAAAACAGACAAAACCGATTATTCTGAAAAATCGGAATGTAACCGACGAGGGCATTATGGTCATTTGACATCCCGAATTGTCTTTTGACCTAAATGTCCATTAAAAATAAATAATATTACACTTAGAAAATAAAATGAAAAATTAATTTGGTGGTACCTAAAGTGAATAGCAAGAATTAAGGGTTTAATATGGAATAAGTGGGAATTTAACATATTATATGAATTAATTAGAGTAAGTGGACCACTAAAGGAATAAACTAAGGATAATGGGGCAGGTGTAAGTCCATAATACAAGCTGAAACTTCATCTTCTCCAAATGAATTCATCCATGCCGATTTGAGAAGGAAGAAAATCCTCCATTGCCGTTTTTGCATGAGCTTGATCCACTCCTCCATTTCAACTCCAATCACTTAGATAGCTTCATAAAAAATTGTCTACACATCATAAGGAAGAGCTTGATACCAAAATCAAGAAGTTTAATCAAGGTTTAGCAAGCTCCAACCGTAGGTAAGTTTACATTTTTGAATGTTGCTTTGTTAAACTTTGTGTACATGTTATGGGTGTGTGCTTTGTGAAGAAAATTTTCAAGTTTGAAGAGTTCTTGATATATCCAGTTTGGACAGCCATGGAGTTGTGTATTTGATGATTTATTTTACATATATTTGATGAGAAATTATGATGAATAGGGTGATTTAATGTCCTAGTAGTTAAATTCCATGTATATGTGGTGATTGTACAATGGGGATTGAAGTTGACGAATTATGGACACTTTGGCATGGTGAAGCTTTGCGGCAGCCTTGGGACACTTTGATAAATGTATGAGTTCATGAAGGTATTGGCAGAATATTGACATTAAGGATTGATGGATATGTATATAGATTGGTTGTGTAAAGTGTATGTAAGAATGAGTAATGTTTAGGCGTATATGTGATTATACTTAGACTTTGTAAATTTGAGTTTTAATTGGTGTATTGAGGATCTGTGTAATCTGCCCAAAGTGACTTTAAAGTGAAGTGGTATATGGTTTTGGTAATGTACCAAAACAGAATTGGTAAGGGAGTGGACATACAGTAAGGTGAATGTGTCATTGATGTATGTTTAAGCAAGGTAATTAAGGGCAGTATGCATTTTAGCCTATAACTTTAAATGTGTAACCTCAATTGGTATGAGACCAATTGGAGGTGAAACTAGGCACAAAATGTGCCAAATTTTATTAAGAAAGCATACCAAAATTCTGCTTGCAAAGTGACATGAAAAATGACCAATTCGGATTAAGTGCAATTGAAACCTGAAAACTGACCAATTGGGCAGTAGTTAGTGTTTAGGCCATAACTCACTCAAAACAGGTCCAATTGACCTGAAATTTTAACCATGAATAGTTAAGACCCATACCTACAAGTCTTATGAAGACACCAAAGCCCAGAATGACCAGAAGCAAGTCAAAAAGCTTGCACAAGTTCGGGTCCAAAAACTGGCCGAACCAGAGTTGACCAAATTGACCTAAAATTGACCTAATTTGATGCCATTTGACCAGCAATAGTATAATGACCATAACTTGGTCTACTTAACTCAGAATGACCTAAAATTTTGCCCCGCGTTCCATAAGACTTAGATCTACAAGTTTGTAGTTTTGGCCGAAACCCGAAAACTGAGGGAACTAGGTCGTCCGGCTAGGTCAAACTAGTATCCCGGAATGCAGCAAGTTGCATTAAAATGCACTAAACAAGGAAATGAGTTTGGTAACACGTACCAACCCTAAAATACTATAAAAAATGATATATTAATAACGTCAAAACCTAATTTACCTAGAACACATCGAGGGTCGATATATTAGGTGATTAAGCAAATAAAGGTATTCAGTGAATAATTGAATTCAGTGAATTACTTATCAAGCATTATCGATAGAGACAATTTAATTTAGTACTGAAACACTTCAAATTGTGTTTCTCAGTTAGTAAAGACTCAGGAAAAGGGAAGGAAACACTGAGTCCAGACCAGGAGACAGTCATCAGAGGTTTGTGCACAACTAGTTTTCAACTGATTTTGCTCTGAATAATATTTCATATGATTAATTGTATGTTAGTGTTTTAAATTGTGTTTGTGCACAACAACTATTTCTTTTAAATTATTTTCAATTAAAATAAATTATAACTATTTGCATATTATTGTTTTATGTTGTGAAATTGTGAAAAATGGTTTGAATGATATTTGACGGATACTTATTGATTGAAAAGCACTGTAATTGGTTTGAAACCACAGCTATCATTTACATTGATTGTATTCCTCGCTAGCTTGTCTAGTGGGATGAATTGAATTCCCTCTCTGGCTGAAGTGTTGAGGTGTGTGCCTGTTGAGGACGAATAGAATGAGTACTCATATTTTTGCTAGCTAGCTATGTTATTCCTCATTAGTCATTGACTTTTGGGATGAATTGAATACCTCATTAGCCATCGGCTTTTGGGATGAATTGAACTTGGAAACGTGATTAAAGCTGTGTGTGATTTATTGATGCATATTGTAAGATTGTAAAATGAGTTTAAATTCTTATTGACATTCACTGTTTTTTGAATTTAGCTATGTTTTGATTACCGAGATTTATTGTAATATTGTGTTAAATTTCTTATGACATTATTGTCTTGAAATTAACTATGGTTTTAAGTATCCACTATTTACATGACTTATGAATTGTGATTTAAATTGTATTTAGTTAATGTTGTGCACCACTGAGACATTGTCTCAGCGATAACTTTTATTCTTTGTTGCGGTGAAGCAGACAGACAGGCGTGACTAAATTAGTACTTCCAGCGAGAGACTACCGGGTATAATGAGTATACCAATATTTTGTATTTTGTAATGTAATGTATGTTCACTGTATGTACATATTGTTGTTGGTTTTGAGCAGTTGTAAATAAAAATTATACATTGAAGTTGTAAAGTAAATTATGAGTTATTTTGGCTTGTAAAAATTGTATTATATCTCTTTTATCTCAGTCTTTGAAAAATCACTGTGGATTTGAGTTGAGAAATGTATTGTGTTGAGAAATATGTTGGAGTTGAGATTTGGAAATCTATTGAAGTGCTTTTTACAGGTTTTCTGAAGAACTGTTTTATCCAAAATACAGATGGCACTCTACCAAAATTTTTACAGAAATTCCAAATAATTCAAATGTGTTAGTTCTATCACTTCAGTTCAAAAAGGTTTTTAACACCTGTAAATAGTGCTCACCGCTGTAAAAGAAGTAAGAAAAGTTTTTAAAATCCCTTGTAGTGTATTTAATGGATTATCAGTAGACGGAGTTGGTAATTCATTAGGTATACTACGGGATCATGTTATGCCTTACAGAGGGGTAGGGTGTGACATATTTAGCCTTGTGCCTATTGTTATTACAGCTTATTAGCTGTTCTATTGCGCACCGGGAGATGCATATGTGATCGATGGTGTGACGGCCCGAGGTACTAGATACCCAGTGCCAGTTTACCCGTTTATCCAGTCTAGTCATCCAGTTTAGGTTACTTGGGCACCTAAAAATGAAAGTGAACAAATTTAATGAAATAATGAATAGAACAAGCACATAATAAATAAGATTACCAATAATGATAAAAAAAAAATTGTCTGCATAAGACATCAAAACATGCACTGCATATTTACTTCCTGTTATTTCTTTTTATTTTATTATTGGCATCACTAAGCATTATTGCTTAGCGCGTTGCTTTTTCCACGCGTAGGTTCTGGAGATATTGACCGAGAGCCTAGTAGACCACAGACTGGGTGAGACCTCCTGCAGCTCTGCATAATGTCCGTGTCACCTCGCCATCTTCAGTGCATTGTTAGGACACTAGGTTTCATTTTGGTATTTTGTAACTAATTTTTATTTTCTCTTGTGTAATTGAGACTTATGTAATGTATTTTGATGTTAATGTAAATAGTGGAAATTGTGTTTATGAATGGAAAATTGAGTATTTATTTATTGCTTATATATGAATACCATGAGAAATGAATGATTGAGAAATGAAAATGTTGTTGAAAAATATTGAGATTTTGATGATTATTGGAGTTTGAGAATGATTGGAAATGATTATTGGAAGTGTTTTTCACAGATTCCGAAGAACTGTTTTCTCCATTTTTAGCCGGTACTCTGCCGGATTTTCTATAAAATTTTCGGAACCTCAAATAAATTATAATTTCAATAAATGGCTTAAATGAATTATATTTCACAAATTATATTCAAAACTATGATAATAATAAATTAAGGAAGAATAAAAATGATTGAGATAAAATAGAGTGTTCCGGTACACTGTGTGACATATCTTACTCGGATATACTGTAGACGGGTAAGGGGTGTCACATTTAGTGGTATCAGAGCATGGTTTAGGCGTTTATGGGCCTAGATCGAGTCCATACCATGCATTGCATTTGTAAGAGTCGAGGTGACACTAATACAGATCTGTTTGTCTTTATTATTTTGAATAGCATATGGACCCCACATCTCAGAGGGTAGTTGAGGAGGAAGTGGAGAGTCATGCTCCACCTGCACTAGGTGAGACTAGGGGTAGGGGAGAACCTGCTCCGCCAGCTCCATCAGAGCCTGCTCAGCCTCCACAGGTCGTGTTGCAGCAAATGGCCGAATTCTTCAAACAAATGGCTAGGGTAATGCCACCACCACCACCACCTCCACAACCGAAATCACACCTGGAAAGATTGAGAAAATTTGGAGCAGTGAACTTCTTTGGCAAGAGAGAAGATGATTCTGTTGTAGCCAAAAATTGGTTGAACAGAACAGGTAGAGTTTTAAAATAACTCCACTGCACTTCAGAGCAAAACCTATAAGCTGCCATATCTCTGTTGCAAGATGATGCATATGAATGGTGGGATATGGTGTCTAGTGAAGTGCAACCAGAAGTAATAACCTGGGACTTCTTCCTCTCAGTATTCAAGAAGAAATATGTGGGTAGTGTATACCTGGAAGAGAGAAGAAGGGAATTCATTAACCTGAGGCAGAGACAGTTAACAGTGGCCGAGTATGAAAAGGAATTTGTCAGATTGAGCCGCTACGGAAGGGAGATAGTCCCTAATGAAGCTGAAAGGTGTAAGAGATTTGAAGAGGGATTAAATGACAATATAAAGATCATGATCACTACCTTGGGAATCACAGACTTCACCAATTTAGTGGAAGCTGCAATAAAAGTTGAAAAAGTAAGAATAAGTGAGCAGACTAAAAGGGAGAGACAGTAGAAGAGGGGCTCGGGTCAGTCTAGTTCATCTCCTGCACCTGGGAAGAAGTTCAAAAGTCCACCTGCACAGAGTTTAGGTCAACTACAAGGTCAAGGTCAATCTCAGGGGCCCGGGCCACAGTTTACCCCTAGGAGAGGTCAGTCCACACCATCAGTGGGCAGCTCTCCAGGGATGGGATTCAGGGGACCAGCCCCAGCATCTTCTGCATGTCCACATTGCCTGAAGTGGCATAAGGGGGAGTGTTGGAGAGTGACTGGTGCCTGCTTAAGGTATGGGTCAACATAGCATTAGTTGAGGAATTTTCCACGCAGAACTGCTACAGCTGCTCCAACACAAGCTGATAGACTTGCTCCTGCACCACAAAGGGGTAGGAAATCTGGAAAATCTGAGGCAGTGGGACCATCACAGAGGCTTGCATTTGAGCCAGCAGAGAGGCCTGAGGGTAGACCACCTGCTAGAGCCTATGCCATGATAGCTCAGGAGGAGCAAAATGCCCTAGATGTCATCAGGGGTACGTTCTCCCTCTACAATACATCTGTACATGCATTGGTGGATCCAGGATCCACTCATTCATACATTTGCATCAACCTACCCATAGAGAGGGGGGTATTAGTAGGAGAGAGTGACCAAGACATTCTAGTCACTAATCCATTGGGCCACAGTGTAGTGGTGAACAAAGTGTACAAACGTTGCCCGTTAATGATTCAGGGGTATGAATTATTGGTAGACCTGATTGAGTTGCCTTTCCATGAGTTTGACGTGATTTTGGGAATGGACTGGTTATCACGTCATCAGGCAATAGTTGATTGTAAATTGAAGAGAATTTCTTTGAAAACTCCTGAGAGTAATGAGATTACAGTTGTGGGGGAAAGGACAGATTTCTTGTCCAATGTTATCTCAGCCACAGTTGCAAGAAAACTGATGAGAAAAGGCTGTGAAGCCTACCTAGCACATGTGGTGGATATTAGGCAAGCTAAGCCAGATCTGTGTGAGATACCCACAGTAAAAGACTTCCCAGATGTGTTCCCTGAAGAATTGCCTAGTTTGCCACCAGAAAGGGAAGTTGAATTTGCTATTGAGATACTGCTGGGTACAGCACCAATCTCTATTGCTCCTTATAGGATGGCGCCCACAGAATTGAAGGAACTGAAAATCCAGTTGCAGGAGTTGCTAGATAAGGGGTTCATACGCCCCAGTGTGTCACCATGGGGAGCTCCAGTGCTGTTTGTGAAAAAGAAGGATGGGACTTTGAGGTTATGCATTGACTATCGGCAGTTGAATAAAGTGATTGTGAAGAATAAGTATCCATTACCTAGAATTGATGATTTGTTTGATCAGTTGAAGGGAGCAGGAGTATTTTCCAAAATTAATCTCAGATCAGGGTATCATCAGTTGAGGGTGAAAGATGCAGATGTGCCAAAGACTGCATTCAGGACTCGGTATGGACATTATGAGTTTTTGGTGATGCCCTTTGGCCTAACAAATGCACCAGCAGCATTCATGGACCTTATGAACCGTATCATCCATCCATACCTAGATCAGTTCGTAGTGGTCTTTATTGATGATATTTTGGTGTATTCTAAGACCAGTGATGTGTTAGTAGTATGCCCTAGAGCATATCATTTAGTATGTATCTTGTACATATTTTAATAATAAAAGGCATTTCCACTTTTCCGTTTACATAATATATTTATGTGTAATAGAAAAGGTCCATTGATATTTTGTTAGAAATATTATTCTTAAGTTGTTAAGAATATGAGTGACAATATTTCTAGCACAAAGTATCATAAATAGGTTCACAATCGAGGATACTTCATAATAAGGACATGACTTATCCAGAAAGATTGTATTCATGTTTGTTCCCAAGTTATTTATATGAGATATAAATAAGATGGAATGGTGAGTCTCATGCCATATAACAAACTTGATAGGCACTTATAAATGATAAGTAGGCCGAACCAGTGACACTTATGACAAGCACATGGAGTTTACTCTTGTCAATGTTTTGTCATAAATCATATCGATGCATATAATCTTTAGACTGAGATAGCACAGTTATCTTGTATATAGGTAGTTTGAGTTTAATACTGCTTTCATACTTGTACTATGTATGGGTATATGGGCATGTGTTGGCTCCTGCTAGTTATATATGGAGGTAGGTGTTGATCAAGATGGAATCTGTTCCTCTAAGTAAATAGAGATAAAATCCTATGTTCATTTAATTGTTCTTGATGTTTCAAGTTCTGGCAGACAGATAGATTTATTCGAGAAAGAGTTTACGATGAGAAAAATCTTTTAATCAAGAACTGGAATTAAAAGAGAACATAATATTCATAGCAAATGGAGTTTGACATAAACCATGACTCGGCTTGAGTTGGGATTTTGTAAGAGAGATTCTAGTGCATGGTAACATATGATTATAGGTTCATTTAAGGTAAACCTTATTACTAATTGGGTGGCCATGGCATGCTATGCTAGGTGTTAACCATGGTCTATGAGGTTCATAAAATGATTTAGAGAAATCATTTATGGTAAGAAAGAGTTCGATGATATTAAGAGTTGATATCATGTCTCATTGCCAATTAGTGATGAGCCTAGTAAGTCACACACATACACAAGTTATCACCTATTTAAATATGATTTAATTAATTAATTAAAGAGTTTAATTGATTAATTAAATAGATTTGGTTTGCAATAAAATTGCAAAGTCCTAGCATGACGTGAAACCAAATCTAGATTATTGGATGTGTAGTATAAATTAAATTTATATTTAAAGTGTTTAAATATGAATTTAATTGATGAGAAATTAATTAATAGAGATTAATTAATTAATTTATATTTGATATAAATTAATTAGAAGAAGAAAATAATTATTTTGGGTTAAGAACTCAAAATTAAGACACGGGGGCATTTTGGTCATTTTGCAGTGTGACACGTGGCACCATGAGATGGTGACACATGGCATAACACATAAGCTTGCCAAATAATTTTAATCATGTAAGATGATTAAAATCAAGATTAAATATAGGTTTGACACTTGGCACAATGTGATTGGGTCACTTAAACCTAGAGCTAATCAAAAGGTGACATGTGGCTAGGGTTTAATGTGTTAACCTAGCTATTTAAGTGGGGTTATGAAAAGAAAACACAACCAGCAGCCTCTCCTCTCATATGTCATGCCACTTTGAGCCTCTCCAGCTATTTCTCTTCATCTCTCATCAATTCAAAGAGATTAGCCATCAATCTCTTGAATTAAGAACACTAGAAATTGTTTCTAGTGTCCTGTTTACATCTCTAATCTCTTAAAAGGCAGAACTTGAATTTCTAATTAATAGAAAAGGCTTTAGAAGCTGTTCAAGGGCTGCCATAGGTGTTCTTGGTGTGGACAAGCTAGAGGACAACATCTGGTGTCTCAAGACGAATCTCAAAGGCGCAGATACGCTGCAGCACATCAAGAGGTTAGTGTAATCGTTCTTGATTTTATCTAGGGTTCTAAAATTAATCTGATTAATTTTAAAATCTTAAATGGCAAATACAGATCCAAAAACATATTAAAAGAGTTTTAATATGTTGTTTATCATTGAAATCAAATAGATAAAAATAAATCTTGCATGGTGCATGTGACCCTAGGTGAAAATTTTTGAATTCAATGGTATAATCTTGTGTTTTTCACGCTTCCGTTCCTTCATGATGAACATGATGAGCATTTAAGGATTGTTCTGCAAACCCTGAGAGAAAAGAAGCTGTATGCTAAGTTGTCCAAGTGTGACTTCTGGTTGAATGAGATTGCATCCCTTGGACATATAGTTTCAGTTGATGGGATTTGGGTGGATCCCAGGAAAATAGAAGCAGTGATGGAATGGAAGCCTCCCAGAAATACAACTGAGGTCAAAAGCTTCTTGGGGCTAGCTAGGTATTACAGAAGATTTGTGAAGGGATTTTCCTTAATAGCTACTCCAATGACCAAGTTGTTACACAAGAATGTCAGATTTGACTGGAATGACAAGTGTCAGATCAGTTTTGAGAAGTTGAAGGCTATGTTGACAGAGGCACCAGTGTTAACACAGCCAGTGTCAGGAAAGGACTTTGTGGTCTACAGTGATGCCTCTCATAATTGGTTAGGGTGTGTATTGATGCAAGAGGGGAAGGTGGTCGCTTGTGTTTCCAGGCAGCTAAGGCCACATGAACAGAATTACCCTACCCATGATCTAGAGCTTGTAGCAATTATCTTCGCACTGAAGATATGGAGGCACTACTTATATGGTGAAAAGTGCTACATTTACACAGACCACAAAAGTCTAAAATATTTGCCAACTCAGAAGGAGCTCAACCTTAGACAAAGGCAATGGATTGAGTTCCTAAAGGACTATGATTATGTAATTGACTACCATCCTGGGAAGGCAAATGTAGTTGCTGATGCTTTGAGCAGAAAATCCATCACAGCTTTGAGATCATTGAATGCCCATCTATCTTTGGTTCGAGATGGAGCTATTTTGGCAGAGTTACAAGTGAGGCCAAACCTGCTACAGCAGATTTTAGATGGGCAGAAGGTAGATGAGAAGCTAAAGGCTATTATGAGCAAAATTCTAGAAGGGAAAGAAACTGACTATAAAGTGAAAACAGATGGGTGTCTGTACTACAAAGAAAGAGTATGTGTACTAGATGATGGGGAATTGAAAGCCAGTATTCTAAAAGAGGCACACACCAGTGTCTATGCTATGCACCTAAGAAGTACAAAAATGTATTATAATCTAAAGCTTCAGTATTGGTGGCCTGGTATGAAGAAGGATATAGCTGACTATGTGACTAAATGCTTGATATGTCAGCAAGTCAAGGCAGAACATCAAGTTCCATCGGGTTTGCTACAGCCTATACACATACCTGAATGGAAATGGGATCGGGTCACAATGGATTTTGTAACTGGTTTACCTCTCACCCAGAAGAAGCATGATGTAGTATGGGTGATAGTAGATAGATTGACGAAGTCAGCACATTTTCTGCCAGTTAGGACTGACTACTCACTGGAGAAGTTAGCAGTATATCAGTGAGATAGTTAGACTGCATGGAATTCCACCTTCCATCATATCTGATTGAGACCCAAGGTTTACATCGAGATTTTGGAAGAAGTTGCATGAATCCTTAGGTACACAACTGTAGGAACGGAAGCGTGAAAAACACAAGTTTATACCATTGAATTCAAAAATTTTCACCTAGGGTCACATGCATCATGCAAGATTTATTTTTATCTATTTGATTTCAATGATAAAAAACATATTAAAACACTTTTAATATGTTTTTGGATCTGTATTTGCCATTTAAGATTTTAAAATTAATCAGATTAATTTTATAACCCTAGATTAAATCAAGAACGATTACACTAACCTCTTGATGCACTGCAGCGTGTCTGCGCCTTTAAGATTCGTCTTCAGGACACCAAATGTTGTCCCTCTAGCTTGTCCACACCAAGAACACCTATGGCAACCCTTGAACAGCTTCTAAAGCCTTTTCTATTAATTAGAAATTCAAGTTCTGCCTTTTAAGAGATTAGAGATGTAAACAGGACACTAGAAACAATTCCTAGTGTTCTTAATTCAAGAGATTGATGGCTAATCTCTTTGAATTGATAAGAGATGAAGAAGAAGAGATAAAAACCCTCAAAGTGGCGTGACAAAGGAGTGTGGCTGCTGGTTGTGTTTTATTTTCTCATAACAACACTTAAATAGCTAGGTTAACACATTAAACCCTTGCCACATGTCACCCTTTGATTAGCTCTAGGTTTAAGTGACCCAAACACATTGTGCCAAGTGTCAAACCTATATTAAATCTTGATTTTAATAATCTTACATGATTAAAAAACATTTGGCAAGCTTATGTGTTATGCCATGTGTCACCATCTCATGGTGCCACGTGTCACACTGCAAAATGACCAAAATGCCCCTGTGTCTTAATTTTGAGTTCTTAACCCAAAATAATTATTTTCTTCTTCTAATTAATTTATATCAAATATAAATTAATTAATTAATCTCTATTAATTAATTTCTCATTAATTAAATTCATATTTAAACACTTTAAATATAAATTTAACTTATATTATACATCCAATAATCTAGATTTGGTTTCAAGTCATGCTAGGGACTTTGCAATCTAATTGCAAACCAAACCTATTTAATTAATCAATTAAACTCTTTAATTAATTAATTAAATCATATTTAATTAGGTGATAACTTGTGTATGTGTGTGACTTACTAGGCTCATCACTAATTGGCAATGAGACATGATATCAACTCTTAATATCATCAGAACTCTTTCTTACCATAAATGATTTCTCTAAATCATTTTATGAACCTCATAGACCATGGTTAACATCTAGCATAGCATGCCATAGCCACCCAATTAGTAATAAGGTTTACCTTAAATGAACCTATAATCATATGTTACCATGCACTAGAATCTCTCTGTTACAAAATCCCAATTCAAGCTGGAGTCATGGTTTATGTCAAACTCCATTTGCTATGAATATTATGTTCTCTTTTAATTCCAGTTCTTGATTAAAAAAATTTTCTCATCAGAAACTCTTTTCTGAATAAATCTATCTGTCCTGGCCAGGAACTTGAAACATCAAGAACAATTAAATGAACATAGGATTTTATCTCTATTTACTTAGAGGAATAGATTCCATCTTGATCAACACCTACCTCCATATATAACTAGTAGGAGCCAACACATGCCCATATACCCATACACAGTACAAGTATGAAAGTAGTATCAAACTCAAACTACCTATATACAAGATAACTGTGCTATCTCAGGTCTAAAGATTATATGCACTGATATGATTTATGACAAAACATTGACAAGAGTAAGCTCCATGTGCTTGTCATAAGTGTCACTGGTTCGGCCTACTTATCATAAGTGCCTATCATGTTTGTTATATGGCATGAGACTCACCATTCCATCTTATTTATATCTCATATAAATAACTTGGGAACAAACATGAATACAATCTTTCTGGATAAGTCATGCCCTTATTATGAAGTATCCTCGATTGTGAACCTATTTATGATACTTCGTGCTAGAAATATTGTCACTCATATTCTTAACAACTTAAGAATAATATTTCTAACAAAATATCAATGGACCTTTTCTATTACACATAAATATATTATGTAAACGGAAAAGTGGAAATGCCTTTTATTAATAAAAAAATGTACAATATACATACTAAATGATACGCTCTAGGGCATACTACTAACAATCTCCCACTAGCACTAGAGCCATTCATTACAATATCTTAGACCTATCTTCTCAAGATGTCGATCTAACTGAGTCTGTGACATAGGCTTAGTGAGTGGATTAGCTGGATTTTCAGCTGATGCTATTTTCTGCATGGCTACATCGCTTCGCCCAACTATTTCTCTGATAATGTGGTAGCGCCTTTCTATGTGTTTGGATTTCTGGTGAGACCTTGGTTCCTTAGCCTGTATGACTGCTCCATTATTGTCACGATGTAGTGGGCTGGCGACTCAATGGAAGGAACTCTGTAAGTTACATCACGAACTTCTTTATCCAAAGCGACTTCCTTTGCGACATCGATGCGAGAATATACTCAGCCTCTGTAGTGGAATTTGTAGTCGTGCTCTATTTGGAACTCTTCCAACTGACTGCACCTCCATTACAAATGAACACATATCCAGAGGTAAACTTTCTATCATCGATATCTGATTGGAAATCAGAATCAGTATAACCATCCAATTGCAAGTCTCCACCTCCATAAATCAAGAATAAATCCTTAGTTCTTCTCAAATACTTAAGAATATTCTTGATAGCTATCCAGTGTTCCAAACCTGGATTGGATTGATACCTGCTAGTCAAACTAACAGCATATGCGATATCCGGCCTAGTACACAACATTGCATACATTAAACTTCCAATAGCCGAAGCATATGGAATCCTGGCCATCTTATCTCTTTCTTCAGGTGTCTTTGGAGACATCTCTTTAGAAAGATGGATACCAAGTCTCACTGGTAACAATATTCTCTTGGAATCAAGCTTGTTAAACCTCTTTAACACCTTTTCCAAGTATAGACTTTGGGATAAACCAATTATTCTTTTCGCTCTATCTCTATAGATGCGAATCCCAAGAATATAGGTTGCCTCCCCTAAGTCTTTCATGGAGAATGTATTTGACAACCATACCTTTATAGTTGTCAACATACCTGTGTCATTACCCATCAACAGTATGTCATCCACATATAAGACAAGGAAAGTGATAGCACTGTCACTAACCTTCTTTTATACACATGGCTCATCCTCATTTTTGATAAAACCAAAGGATTTAATGGCTTCATCAAAACGAATGTTCCAACTCCTCGAAGCTTGTTTCAACCCATAAATGGATCGCTTTAGCTTGCATACCTTGGAACCATCTTGGCATTCAAATCCCTTAGGTTGTTCCATGAAAATGTTTTCTTCAATATATCCATTGAGAAAAGCTGTTTTGACATCCATCTGCCAAATCTCATAATCATAGTACGCAGCTATTGCTAATAAAATCCTAATTGATTTAAGCATGGCAACAAAGTAGAAAGTCTCCTCATAGTCGATTCCTTGCCTTTGGCGAAACCCTTTCGCTACTAGCCTTGCCTTATAGGTCTCTACCTTTCCATCAGAACCAATTTTCTTCTTGAAAACCCATTTGTTCCCTATAGGTATAATACTTTCAGGTGGGTCAACAAGATCCCAAACTTGATTCTTATACATGGAATCAATCTCGGATTTCATAGCATCAATCCATTTTGAAGAGTCTATATCTGATATAGCTTCTTCATAGGTAAGTGAATCATCTCCATGATCTACTTCTTCATGAGTAAACAACTCTTGTTCTTCTTCATGAAGAAAACCATATCTCACTGGTGGGTGAGATACCCTTGTTGTTCTACGAGGAACAGCTGTAGATGTTTCATCAACGGGTATTGGTTGACTAGATGGATCTATATCCATCTGATCTGTTGGTTGGTCAGAATTCTCCAATTCTAACTCTATTTGCCTTCCTTTGCCTCCTTCTTAAACAAACTGTTGTTCAAGAAATGTGGCATCTTTACTTATCACAACCTTTTGTGAAGTAAGCAAATAAAATAATATCCAAAACTATCTTTTGGATATCCAACAAATCGACCTTTTTCTGATCTGGTCTCCAATTTATCAGTGTTCAGTTTTTTATATAAGCTGGACAACCCGAAATCTTAACATGCTTAAGACTTGGTTTTCTTCCATGCTATATCTCATAAGGTGTGGAAGAAACTGATTTTGATGAAATCCTATTCAGAATATACAAAGCTGATTCTAATGCAAATCCCCAAAAGGAGATTGGCATATCAGTATAGCTCATCATACTACGTACCATATCCAATAGGGTACAATTTCTCCTTTCAGATACACCATTCAGCTGTGGCGTTCCTGGAGGAGTCAGCTGAGAAACAATGCCATGCTCTCTCAAGTATTCATCAAATTCAGTACTCAAATATTCACCTCCACGATCTGATCGAAGAGCTTTAATACTCTTTCCTGTTTGATTTTCTACTTCAGATTTAAATTCTTTAAACTTTTCAAAGGATTCATGTTTGTATTTCATCAAATACAAATACCCAAATCTTGATTTATCATCAGTAAAGGTAATAAAATAATGAAAGCCCCCTCTAGCCATTTCTTTAAATGGAACACATACATCACTATGTATTAGCTCCAAAATATTTTCAGCTCTTAGCCCTTGTCCAACAAAGGGTGATCTAGTCATTTTGCCCTAAAGGCAAGATTCACAAGTTGGAGTAGGCTCAGAGCCTAATGAGGATAGAATCCCCATTTTCTCCAATTTTGTAATCCTATCTTCTGCAAGATGACATAACCTTAAGTGCCAAATATATTTTGAACTTGAGTTGGTTTTCACCATGGCATTGCATTCATATAGATTGCTACACTCTGGCCAGTGGAAACACTTTCTTGTTAGCAGTGGAAACACTTTCCTTTGCTTTTGTCAGCTTTGGTCTTTCTTTTCTGTTTAGCTATTTTCTTAGAAGGACCAGGAATCTGAAGTTTCTTTTTCTTATTGCCCTTCTTCTTGTTGGACTTTCCAGTAGAAGAAGATGCAACCAAAGCTACCTCTTTTCCTTTATTGCCTGGCATATTCTTTTGGGCAATAACCAGCATGTTGAGTAAACCAGCTAAGGTGCATTCCTGTTTAGTCATATGGAAATTTGTCACAAAATTCCCAAAAGACTCAGGAAGGGACTGAAGGATCAAATCCATCTGTAGTTGGAAATCCATGTTGAAGTCAAGATGTTCCAACTGCTCAATCAGCCGAATCATCTTGTGAACATGATCCCCAACATTCTGTCCCTCATACATCCTCATGGGGAACAGCTGTCTAGATATCTCATACCTAGCATTCCTGCTGTGCTCACCATATAACTCTTGTAGGTTAAGGAGGATCTCACTCGCACTCTGTATGTTCTCATGTTGCTTCTGTAACTCATTACTCATGGAAGCAAGCATGTAACACTTAGCTCTCATATCATGCTCCTTCCACTTGTCCAAAGTTTCATGTTCCTCTTGTGTGGCCTCTGGAGGTAAGGGACCAGGAACATTTGAATCTAGAACATATCCTATATGTTCAAGGTTCAGGACAAGTTTCAAATTTCTTAGCCAATCAGACAGATTAGGTCCTGTCAACCTATTGTGATCAAGTATGCTTGCAAGGATATTGGATGGTGGTGGTTGTTTTGTGCTCATTTTTATCGTAAAATTAAGCTGAGAAAATAACCAGATTAATTAGTAAATGTATCATGTAATTAACCAAAATTATTATGGTCTTTTAATAAAATTGGTCCTCCCACTAACTTAGCGAATCCTACACTTTCAAAGTAGAAAACGGAAATCCTAGTTGGATGGATTTCTAGTGGGTGATTGAATTCTTATAATTCTATTGATCATCCTCAGGTACATCCATTATTGGAATTACAATAAACTATAAGTGAGCAACTCCTTGCCCATCACATCTCATGTGAGGTTCAATCCTTTACCGAGCCCCTAATGCTCAAAATCTCAGGTACATCCATTATTGACTTATCTTGCATTAGTTAAGTTGATCCCATTGAGCCAGTAATTATGCAAATAATTTTAATGTCCTCAGGTACATCCAATATTGGCCACTAAACCATTTACATATTTACAACATCTCATGCTTAACAATTATTCTTAAGAAAATCTCTTAAATAAATTGCATCTTATGCAACTATTTAAAATTTCTTAAAATAATTGCCCCAATGGAGGGCATATGTTATAATTACTTTAATTATAGCATTTCCAACTTAATCATTTGTTTGGAAGATTTTATGGTCATTGTATTTACTATTAAGGTCTCACTTTGCACATTATCCATTTAGCATGCATATATCTTATAATTGCATACATTCCCATACATCTCATGCATTCATGGATAAGCAGTAAATATGGTATGATCATGGACTTTCTAAGGGATTCAATTCTGAGCCACCAAGAATTGAATCAGGGCATTCCTAGGTGCATTTCATTCATTCATTTTACAAGAGTTGCTGAAGGAGTACATAATCAACACTTGATCTTGAATTCCTCCCACTGGTCCCACCAATGCGCTTGACCTCCTTGAACTTCTTGCAATTCAATATTACATAGTAATCCTTGGCATACCAAGGCGAATTTATAAGAACTTAAATAAATGAAATTACAACCCAAAAATTATTACAAACTTAATAATACATGCCCAAAATAAATTAAAATAAATTAATTAATTTACAATCCCAAAGAAACATAAAAGAAATAAATCCAATCACATTGGTATTTTATAGTCCATGATCATCCATCATGCATATCACTATTTAACAATTAAATAAAACATACATACTTAAATTAAATTGAATATCTCATATTCAACTTAAAAATCCAGATTTGAATATGATTCAAATAAATTTAAAAATTCAGATTTGAATCTCATTCAAACAAATTTAAAAATTCAGATTTGAATCACATTCAAACAACTTCAAAAATTCAGATTTGAATCACATTCAAACATTTTTAAAAAATCAGATTTGAATCACATTCAAACATTTTTTTAAAAAATCAGATCTGAATTTTATTCAATCAATTTTAAAAAATCAGATTTAAATATGATTCAAACAACTTTAAAAATTCAGATTTGAATCACATTCAAACAACTTTTAAAATTCAGATTTGAATCACATTCAAACAATTTTTAAAATTCTGATTTGAATCATAATTTAATTGTGTGATAAAAACTACTAATTAAACACTTTAATTAGTCAAAGAATAGGCCTTAGATCATACAACAATTGCAGAATTAAAAGCCAAACCTTAAACCACCCATGGAAGCCAAACCATGCGCACCATTGATGGTGTTTTTTTCAAGTATGCCGCCAACTTGCTTTGGGACCAGCAATGAACTTTTGATCTCATGATTAAACACACAATTAAATCATATAATCAACAATCTAAATGGCAAATATAGTGGCTCTGATACCAATTGTAGGAACGGAAGCGTGAAAAACACAAGTTTATACCACTGAATTCAAAAATTTTCACCTAGGGTCACATGCATCATGCAAGATTTATTTTTATCTATTTGATTTCAATGATAAACAACATATTAAAACTCTTTTAATATGTTTTTGGATCTGTATTTGCCAATTAAGATTTTAAAATTAATCAGATTAATTTTAGAACCCTATATTAAATCAAGAACGATTACACTAACCTCTTGATGCACTGCAGCGTGTCTGCGCCTTTAAGATTCGTCTTCAGGACACCAGATGTTGTCCCTCTAGCTTGTCCACACCAAGAACACCTATGGCAGCCCTTGAACAGCTTCTAAAGCCTTTTCTATTAATTAGAAATTCAAATTCTGCCTTTTAAGAGATTAGAGATGTAAACAGGACACTAGAAACAATTCCTAGTGTTCTTAATTCAAGAGATTGATGGCTAATCTCTTTGAATTGATAAGAGATGAAGAAGAAGAGATAAAAACCCTCACAGTGGCGTGAAAAAGGAGTGTGGCTGCTGGTTGTGTTTTATTTTCTCATAACAACACTTAAGTAGCTAGGTTAACACATTAAACCCTTGCCACATGTCACCCTTTGATTAGCTCTAGGTTTAAGTGACCCAATCACATTGTGCCAATTGTCAAACCTATATTTAATCTTGATTTTAATCATCTTACATGATTAAAAAACATTTGGCAAGCTTATGTGTTATGCCATGTGTCACCATCTCATGGTGCCACGTGTCACACTGCAAAATGACCAAAATGCCCCTGTGTCTTAATTTTGAGTTCTTAACCCAAAATAATTATTTTCTTCTTCTAATTAATTTATATCAAATATAAATTAATTAATTAATCTCTATTAATTAATTTCTCATTAATTAAATTCATATTTAAACACTTTAAATATAAATTTAACTTATATTATACATCCAATAATCTAGATTTGGTTTCAAGTCATGCTAGGGACTTTGCAATCTAATTGCAAACCAAACCTATTTAATTAATCAATTAAACTCTTTAATTAATTAATTAAATCATATTTAATTAGGTGATAACTTGTGTATGTGTGTGACTTACTAGGCTCATCACTAATTGGCAATGAGACATGATATCAACTCTTAATATCATCAGAACTCTTTCTTACCATAAATGATTTCTCTAAATCATTTTATGAACCTCATAGACCATGGTTAACACCTAGCATAGATGCCATAGCCACCCAATTAGTAATAAGGTTTACCTTAAATGAACCTATAATCATATGTTACCATGCACTAGAATCTCTCTGTTACAAAATCCCAACTCAAGCTGGAGTCATGGTTTATGTCAAACTCCATTTGCTATGAATATTATGTTCTCTTTTAATTCCAGTTCTTGATTAAAAAGATTTTCTCATCAGAAACTCTTTTCTGAATAAATCTATCTGTCCTGGCCAGGAACTTGAAACATCAAGAACAATTAAATGAACATAGGATTTTATCTCTATTTACTTAGAGGAACAGATTCCATCTTGATCAACACCTACATCCATATATAACTAGTAGGAGCCAACACATGCCCATATACCCATACACAGTACAAGTATGAAAGCAGTATCAAACTCAAACTACCTATATACAAGATAACTGTGCTATCTCAAGTCTAAAGATTATATGTACTGATATGATTTATGACAAAACATTGACAAGAGTAAACTCCATGTGCTTATCATAAGTGTCACTGGTTCGGCCTACTTATCATTTATAAGTGCCTATCATGTTTGTTATATGGCATGAGACTCACCATTCCATCTTATTTATATCTCATATAAATAACTTGGGAACAAATATGAATACAATCTTTCTGCATAAGTCATGTTCTTATAATGAAGTATCCTCGATTGTGAACCTATTTATGATACTTCGTGCTAGAAATATTATCACTCATATTCTTAACAACTTAAGAATAATATTTCTAACAAAATATCAATGGACCTTTTCTATTACACATAAATATATTATGTAAACGGAAAAGTGGAAATGCCTTTTATTAATAAAAATATGTACAAGATACATACTAAATGATATGCTCTAGGGCATACTACTAACAACAACTTCACTTCAGCATAGCTTTCCATCCTCAGACAGATGAGCAATCAGAAAGAGTAATCCAGGTAAATAATTGAAACCAATTAAATTAATACAAATATTGAACTAAAATGATAATAATAACATGAAATATATGTCAGGTCCTTGAAGATATGTTGAGGAGTTGTGTCATTGAATTTGAGGGAAGTTGGGATAGATACCTCCCACTAGCAGAATTTGCATACAACAATAGCTACCAAGCTAGCATCCAAATGGCCCCGTATGAAGCACTGTATGGGAGAAAATGTAGAACTCCAGTGTGTTGGATTAAATTGGGCGAAGACAAACTGGTAGGCCCAGACCTGGTGAAACAGACTGAAGAGAAGGTCAAACTAATCAAAGCCAATTTGAAGGTTACCTCAGATAGACAGAAATCCTATGCCGACTTGAAGAGAAAAGAAATAGAATATGCGATTGGCGACAAAGTGTTCCTCAAGGTGTCACCTTGGAAGAAGGTATTGAGATTTGGAAGAAAAGGTAAGTTAAGCCCTAGGTTCATTGGCCCATATGAAGTTATTGAACGTGTGGGTCCAGTGGCCTATAGGCTAGCTTTACCTCCAGAGCTGGACAAGATCCACAATGTGTTCCACGTATCTATGTTAAGAAGATACAGCTCAGATCCTTCACATGTCATCTCCATGGAAGAAATTGAAGTACAACCGGATTTGACATATGAAGGAGAACCCACACGGATCCTGGCTCGGGAAGTGAAAGAGTTGAGAAATAAGCAGATTCCACTGGGAAAAGTGCTTTGGAGGCACCACAACACTGAGGACGCAACTTGGGAAAGTGAAGAGATGATGAGGCAACAGTTCCCTCAATTGTTTGCATCAGGTAAATTTCGAGGACGAAATTTAAATTAGAGGGGAAGAGTTGTAACACCCTCCTTGTAGCAACTCCGTACATTCTACTGTTCTGGTGACCAGTGTCAGTCCGGACAGTTAGAACGTCCGGAAAAATATTTAAACTAAAGTGAGGAACCATAATTAACTGAAATATTAATAAGAAAAATTTAAGAAAAATTTTAGAAATAAAATAAAACCAAGTTAAATGAGCCTGTGCCCTAACGATGGGTAACCTAGTGAGAAGTTACGGTTCTCGCAACTAGGAGACCTAGACCCGGGAGTTTTGGGACTCTAGAGAAGGGTCATTGAGGTTCTTATGGCATTAGAATGCCAAGGAAATTCTTAGAAAAATTTTTCAATTGGTACAGACAATTTTAGCCCGTTAAGCCAAACGGAGGGCATTTTGGTCATTTCGTCTTCAGAGATAATTTTTGGCCGACTTGTCCAGTTAAGCAAATAATTATTATGATCTAAAATATGAATAAATATTGCTAAAAATTAAATTGGAAATGAGTAGAGAAGAGAAGAAAAGAAAATGAAAGAAAATACTAATTATGACATCATATGATGTCATTTAAATTTCCTCCACCAATCACAATTTCTTAAACTCATTAAAAGAGATAAAAGAGACCAAAAAATTGAAAAACCAATCTGCATCTTCAACCTTTGGGCAGCCAAAAACGTTGAGAGAGAGAGAGAGAGAGAGAGAAGAGATTCCACCATTTTCAAGCTTAAAAGCTTGAATTTCTTCTCCATTTGTTCACCAAAATTGCCAAGTCTCTTCACAAAAATTTGATCTTTCACCTAGAAAAAGCTATTGGCAGCCAAAGAAGAAGAGATTAGGGAGGTTTAATCAAGGTTAAGTGAAGCTCAAAAAGGTTACTTCACTAAACAATTTCTTTTCTTTCTTTAATCTTGTAAGCATGCTAAATCAAGTAGAAATTGTGTGAAATTAGAAGAAAAACTTGAGTAAATGAAATCTCTAAATTTTTCAGCCATGAGAAATTTTAAGGATTGTTGGTTTTTGATGAAATTAAGTGGCTTAATTATGTTATTGATGAGTATAGATGATGGATAAAGTGATTTGGTATGAGTTTGGTGTGTGTATGCCATGAATTGGAAATTAGAGTTAGGGTTTGAGCATGAAATGGAGACTTTGATCATGTAATGATGAAAGTGAGATTTAATGGTCAATTAGTAACCATTTGGTTATGTGTAAACAAGAAATGAGGTTGTTTGATTAGTGGGAATTGCAGTTGCTGTGGCTGCCCATGGTGACCTGAAGAATTGGACATGAGTCTAGGAGGTTTGGGCAGCCATAACTTGAATTTTACAGGTTCAATTGGTGCAAGGCCAATTGGACATAAAACTAGACACATAATGGCACAACTTTGGTGAAGAAATCATGCCCATAAAACCAAACCAAGTGGACCAAAAGCTTACCCTAATCCGGGTGATCTGCAGTCTGTTTTTGCAGAATGACCAAATGAACAGTGTTTGATCATTTGGCCATAACTCAGTGTAGAATGGTCCAATTGACCTGAAATTTTACTAGCAATAAGCTGAGATATAGACCAACAACTTTCATGAAGAAACCTAACCCAAATTATGACCAGAACCTATCCAACAAGTGAGTTGCATTCACTATTCACTACACTATAGATATGGTCAGTCCAGAAAAATTTCAATCTGGCCAGTTGTGGTTGTTGGACCATAACTTGAGTTACAAAACTCCAAATGGAGTGATTTAAAAAAGGAAATGCAACTAGACAGAATAGGGAACAACTTTCATGTTGATCAGTTTGCCAAATTCCCACTGCAAAATTGACCAATGGAATAGTAAATACAAGGCATAAAAAGTGAAAATTCTGCTCAACTAATATTTAGCTTAGAAATGGTATTGGCAACCAATACCAACAAATTTTGAATGCAAAATGTGGTATGTTGATGATATTAAAACCAATGTACCTATTGCCTATGCAAAAGTCAACATTTTTGTTGACCAATGAATGGAATAGTAACACTAAAACTTAAATTCCAAAAATTGTGAAACTTAAAAGTGTGAAATGCCCTAGTATACCTAAAAAGATTGGTTTGGATAGCTTGGCATACCAATAGAGTTCAGTTAGCAGTACTGCACATGGCATTATGCCATTTTTGTGATTTCATGGCTTTTAGCCATTCTAACATTGTGTTGATATTTGGCTTTGTGCCTATTGTTATTACAACTTATTAGCTATTCTATTGCGCACCGGGAGATGCATATGTGACCGATGGTGTGACGGCCCGAGGTACTAGATACCCAGTGCCAGTTTACTCGTTTATCCAGTCCAGTCATCGAGTTTAGGTTAATTGGGCACCCAAAAATGAAAGTGAGCAAATTTAATGAAATAATGAATAGAACAAGTACATAATAAATTAGATTACCAATAATGATAAAAAAAAAATTGTCTGCATAAGACATCAAAACATGCACTGAATAATTACTTCTTGTTATTTCTTTTTATTTTATTATTGGCACCACTAAGCATTATTGCTTAGCGCGTTGCTTTTGCCATACGTAGGTTCTGGAGATACTGACCGAGAGCTCAGTAGACCACAGACTGGGTGAGACCTCCTGCAGCTCTGCATAGTGTCCGTGTCACCTCACCATCTTCATTGCATTGGTAGGACACTAGGTTTCATTTTGGTATTTTGTAACTAATTTTTATTTTCTCTTGTATAATTGAGACTTATGTAATGTATTTTGATGTTAATGTAAATAGTAAAAATTGTGTTTATGAATGGAAAATTAAGTATTTATTTATTGCTTATATATGAATACCATGAGAAATGAATGATTGAGAAATGGAAATGTTGTTAAAAAATATTGAGATTTTGATGATTATTGGAGTTTGAGAATGATTGGAAATGATTATTGGAAGTGTTTTTCATAGGTTCCGAAGAACTGTTTTCTCCATTTTTAGCCGGTACTCTGCCGGATTTTCTATAAAATTTTTGGAACCTCAAATAAATTATAAATTCAATAAATGACTTAAATGAATTATATTTCACAAATTATATTCAAAACTATGATAAAAATGAATTAAGGAAGAATAAAAATGATTGAGATAAAATAGAGTGTTCTAATACACTGTGTGACATATCTTACTCGGATATACTGTAGACGGGTAAGGGGTGTCACAATATGTATGAAATTTCCTTTTAGCAGTTGTACCAACTCTTTTGTAATATATATTTTTGGATTGTAACGAAATACAAATTATTATAAAGTTATCTTGAGATTTTATATATTTATAAAGTTTTGCACTACTAAATTTTTAATGATGCCATGAATGTAATTATTAATTTTGTTACCTTAATGAAAGGTTTCAATGTTTGATTTAAATTAAACTGTGTATTGAGTTGCTTGTGTTGATTTATGAAATGATATTGAATAATGGAGTTGTGATTGAGAAAAATATTGGGAGTGTCTTTATTTTCAGGTTTTGAAAAACAGTTTTCTCAAAATATAGACGACACTCTGCCGAAATTTTTATAAAAATTGCGGAGATTTTAAATATCTAAGAATTTAGTTTATGTTTGGACTTTAAATAAAAAATTTTTAAAATTTGAAATAATTTTACCCACCAATTTAAAAATAAACGAAAATTGTTTTAAAATCTCTTGTAGTATATTTGATAGGTTATCGGTAGGTGAAGTACGATAATTCATTAGGTGTACTACGGGAGCATGTTACATTGTACGAGGAGTAGGGTGTGACATGTTTTAGTGGTATCAAAGCAAAAGTTTTAAAGTAAATTTTGAACTGTGAATTTGAAATATTTTTCGATAAGTACAACTGCTCGAATGTTTCATACATATAGTACATTTGCATCATAAACATGAACTAACAGGGAGAAATCTCTTTATGTTGATTGTACAGGAAATAGAAAAAAAAAATCCTATGAATAGATATGGACAAGGGGGATAAAATAGTAGAGTAGTTGATACAGCTAACGTACAAGGAGAGGCTCCAGTTTCGCAGAGCGTTAGAGGTCCAACTGCACCAGTCCCTCCTATACAAATTACTGCACAAACGACCCAGCAGATGGCCATGTTCTTTCAGCAAATGGCTGATAATCTGTCAGCCTAGGCCCAAGTACAAACCCAACCCCCTCAAGAGCAGCATGAAAAAGAGAAAAGTGGGAAACCCATCGGTCAAAGTTCGAGTAGTAATTTGGGAAAGAGGAAAGATTTTGAGGGATCCCGAGCTCCTAAGTATGGCAGAGGCGGATCTTCAGGGCGGAAGCAATCAAGAACCATTTGTCAAAGAACCAAAAGTTCCTACCCTATCTGTATCTGTGACGTTTGTGGAAAATTTCATGGGGGTATTTGCCATAGGGTCACTGGAGCCTGCTTCAATTGTGGTGGAATTGGACATTTCGCCCGAGATTGTACTAGCGCACGTCGATTTATGCCACATACTACACCAGAGGAATCAGTTCAAGATTCTGATTTTAGAAGCTCATTAATAGTTAGTAGGGGCAGAAGTAGAAGTAGAGACAGCACTTCGGGTAATCCTCACACAATGGACCAACCCGAGAAGAGGAATACATTAGAAAGAGGGAACGCCATGCATCGAGGGAAGAAGCAGAGACTTCATATGTATTTTCTCGGTATGTTCTTAACTTGTGAAAGGAATAATTATGTACTAGTTGATTTCGGCTCTACTTATTTATATGCTAATGCTAAAATTATAGGTTCTACTACTATTCCTGTGCATGGAGATAAATTTTAATGTGTTAGTAATTAGTCTTTTAGGATAAGAATTGCGATAATAAGCATGATTGGAATTAATTTTGAAAAAGTTTCTAGTAAGAGACATCTCCTAGACTACGATAAATTATAAAGTTAATTAGTAAGCCTAATTAGGTAAGGCAAGAGGACCAAAAAGTAAGTTATAGTAATATATCTGCCCTAGATGGAAGTAAAGGTACTACTGTTGATAGATGTCAGTAAGTACAATAATCAAAATAAGTTTAAGATATTAGTGGATTTGAAAGAAATAAGACATAGGGAAGTTTGATCTATTGGGATGTATCGTACTAACTATACAATAATCTTGATGTTTGTGCTGTAAGCTGCAGATTACAATACTGACTTGAGATTTATTGTGTAGAGCTACGTACTACTCAATAGTACATAAGGATAAGAATAGTTATAAATGACTTTCGCTCTGGTATAAATATACCAGAATAGAGTTTTATTACTGAACTGAGTTTGAAAAACCTACTTCGGGATTTAAAACTCTATAATTAGAATATCAAAAGATCATGTTTGCAAGGTAGTGAGAGTTAACGACTCCGTTACCCTAGCATGAATTACAGTACATTAGGAATTGTTATGGGACTAGAGATTTTAGTATGGTAAAAAATTAGAAATAACACTTATAGGGCTAAGTTATCCAGTCTCCGATATGGGGTTTATAGTTGTTCTGGTATTGCAATGGATCTTTTGCTCAAAGTTTAGTAAGGAACAGTATTCTATTTGTGTAGCAGTAAGACACAAAATATGATTTTGTTCCCCTGGAAGAGACAGGATGCTATAATTGTCATCCATATGTTCTACTGATAACAGTAATTCGATATGAACTAGTTGCTCAGGTATTCTTTAGGAAGAGCACAATTTTATTGTGCGGATCATAAGGATTAGATTAGAATTAAGGTGAAACTTTTGAATAGCATGGGAAACAGGAGAGTCCGGTAGACTCCCTTCTTAAGATTAAAGAATTGTTTATGATTGGAAAAAAAAAGGGTAATGATCGCAAACCAGCAAAAAATAAGTTATAGAATATCGATAGATAAAATAGTTGTGGATGTAAAAGTTAGAATAGTTGGTGCAAATGTAATAAAGAAACATTATGAATATTAGTTAAAGTGTTGACTAGAATGGTCAGAGGACCAAATCAAAGTAATATTGAAGTATAGTGGATTTATTAGGGATGATAAGAGGTGCTAAATCATGACTAGACAGTCAAGTTAAGGAAGAAGATAAGATTGAGGTATAAAATAATTAAAGTTAAGCTATGAAAAAAAAAAAAACAAATAGAACAGTAAGAAATGAGAAAAACACTAGATGAGGAATTGTCACTAGGGCAAGCAACCTACTTAAGATGCATAACGATATCCCAAACTATTTTATCAAGAAGGAAATAAGTTAAACAAAAGCAAACAAGATAGTGCAAAATGGCACATAGGCCTTGGTCATAAATGGAGATGGT
This sequence comes from Hevea brasiliensis, assembly GCF_030052815.1. Lineage (NCBI taxonomy): Eukaryota > Viridiplantae > Streptophyta > Magnoliopsida > Malpighiales > Euphorbiaceae > Hevea > Hevea brasiliensis. Next base: position 41,356,606 of record NC_079500.1, on the reverse strand, counting down.
AAGATAATGGTTATGGACCTATGGCTGAGAAAGAGATAAGCAGTTCATATATGACCAATAAGGTCATTAGAAAAAAAAAAAGACTACAAAGGAAAATAATTATTAAAACAACAGCAAGAAAAGACTAAAATATTTTAAACTAAACTGAAGGTTGCATCAAATGATCAAGAGATTTGATAAGAAAAGAGTAAAACTAAGTTCTCACCCATAGGATCATACGAGGTCCTAGAAAGAGTGGATCCACTAGCACATAGATTTGGTTACCTCTAAAATTGAAATGAATTTGAAACTAACTTATGACAGAAGCTCATAAGAAACTTGGCACACGAGGTGAGCAATCAATGGGTAAATAGTATTGGTTAAAGTACTAAGGAACCATCATTCAGGCAAGGAAGCTACTTAGGAGCATGAATAGGACATGAGGAGACAGCACCCACAACTGTTCGGAGACTGACACTAGGTAAAATTTCGAGGACGAAATTATTTTAAGGGAGGGGGGAGAATTATAATACCCCTATTTGCATAGCCTGGTATATTTCACTATTCCGGTGACCGGTGTCGGTCCGAATAATTAAGGGGATTAAAACCACACTTAAGACAACTAGATAAGCCATAAACACAAATAATTAGTAATTGTCAATTAGTTAAGTATAAATAAGAAAAACAGAACATAAGAAGTTAAATGAGCTGAGAGTCACAGCGATGGGTGACCTTCTCGGGAAGGACTGTGAAGTCGATTTAAACTCAAATTTCGAACCGTAAAATGTGACGCTACGGTCCTTAGGACTATTACGAACACAGTGGAAAAGAGAAAATCACAGAAAAAGGTTGCTAAGCCAGTCAAATAATTAGGTCAGGGAGCCAGAAGAAATATTGAATTATTTACAAACCGGGTTGAACCGGCGAGGGACAATTTAGTCAATTGACCCCGAGAGCTGACTCCTGACCTAACTGTAAAATAAAATTGGAGAAAATAAAATTTTAGAGCCAGGAATTAAATTAAAGAACTAATAGAAAAATAAATAAAAAAAAGGAAAATGAAAAAGTTAAAAAAGGTAATGAAATCATGTGGTGACATAAGCATGATGCCATAAATATGATAAATTAAATTTATTTAATTCAGATAAATTTTGGTCTTCCTAAGAGATAAAATCATAAAATAAAAAGAAAAGAAAAAAAAAAACACTTATCTTCTTCAAGTGGCCATCCACCTCTACCTCTCATCTTCATGGTTGTCCTCCATTGAAGCCTACACTCAAGCTTAAATTCCCTCACTTAACCTTAAGATTTTGCATAAACACCTCATCAAATCTTGTTACCTCAACCTAAGAAGAAGATTGAAAGAGGAAAGAAAGGGCAAAAGATAGAGAATTGAAGAATTTGAAGTTCTAAGAAAGGTTAGTAAGCAAACTCGACACTTTTAGTTTGATTTCTACATTTTTAACTTATTGAACTTGGAAATAAACTTAAAATTAAATAAAAACATTTATAGAGGACCAAAGGGAATTTCGGCCAGCCTATGAAGGGGGATGAATTGCATGAGTTTGATTGCATTAAACTTGTTAGAATGCTTGAATGAGATGTAAAAGTATGTTAAGATGTGTTGAATCAATCAAATGTAACAATTAGTGTGAATGAGGGTTTTGGACACTTAGGGTTTAGAGACAAAAATGTGAGAAATTGGTAAATGATGTCTTTGACCTAGTTTGAGGTGAGAAATGATCATTTGTGACCAAATGAAGTGTGTTGAAAGTGTTGGAGTTGAGGTTAAATTCAGATTCAATGTGGTCATGCTGCTGGCAGCAGGACCAAGGTCCCTTTGAGGGACCAAAACTAAAAATTTACAAGTCCAATTGGTATGAGACTAATTAAGAATGAAAATAGACACAAAATGTCACAATTTTTATTTAGGAATCATGCCCAAAAAGTGACCAAAACCTAGTGAACAAATTGACCAAATCCGGAAATTCTTAGTTTGACCTGTATAAACTGGCCAAATGAACAATATTTGTTCATTTGGCCATAACTTGAGCTAGGTAGGTCTAAATGACTTGAAATTTTACTAGTGGATAGCTTATATATAAACCTAAAACTTTCATGAAGAACATAAACCCAAATTATGCCATTAATCAAGTCATTTGGCACCCGAAGTTGGTGACCTAAAACTGCTAGAACCAAAATTTGCCCAGAAATCTGGGTTAAGTCCAATCCGGCAGCCATGGTTCAAATGGCTATAACTTGAGCTACAAAACTCCAATTGCAGTGATTCAAAAAGGAGAATAAACTTAAGATAGGGAACATCTTCTATGAAGGAAGTTTGCCAAATTCTAACAGAAAAGTGACCAATGAAACAGTGCAACTTAGGACACCAAAACTGAAAATTTGCAAATTTGCCTAAAAGACTTAGAATTTGAGTAAACAACCAAAACCAACAAATTAGGTAACCAAAATGTGGTATGTGGGTAAAATTAGAATTCCCATACCTATTAACCATTAGAAAGTCAACAAATTGACTTGAATAGTGTCATGAATAGTAACCCCAAAATACAAATTTTAAAGAACATCAAGTTTAGCATATTAAAGTTAGGTATAAGTGAATTTGGATTTATTTTTGGATTTATGATGAGTTATGATACTGAAACACTGTGAAACTATGTGTCTCAGTTGAAAAGAACACCGGAAAAGAACCCGAAGAATCGAGTCAAAGCCAAAAGGCGACTCGTTTAAGGTTTGTGCACAAATAACTATTTTGTTACTTTTCACTTCTAAATTGATTTGAACAAGTTTATTTTATGATTTATAATTTTGTTGTGTTGAGGATTTTAATTTGTTGAATGAAATGATATAAACTAAATGTAAATTTTTTTTATGCATTTAAGGATTTATTGCAAGGTTTTGAGGTTTATAAATTTTAAGTCTGATGTGTTGCCAACCTTGAGCGTGAATTTATGATGATTAAATATGTTGATGATTTGTAAACACTTTGTAAATAGAAATTGTTTTCAATGTGATTTCAAACCATAGTTGACATGGCAAAATATGTTATGAATTCTCATTAGCTTGTCTAGTGAGATATCTCTTCCACTAGATGGGGCGAGTTTCTTCCTTTCTGGCTTGCTAGTTGAGGAAGAGTTTGAATGAGCACTCATATATACTAGCTAGTCTTTGTTCCTCCCTTTTAGCCTCGGTTATTGGGAGAGTGTGAAATGTCGTGGTGTACAACACGGCATCTATTTGAATTTTGGGTCATAGGTTCAACTGTATGGATTGTTGGCAATGCCCTTTAAATTATACATAATTTGATAAATTGTGATTGAAATAAATAATTTGTTAGTGATTCAAAATATTTTTGTATTATTTTAGAATTTAAAAGGAATGTAAATAAATAGTTATTATTTGATCAAAATATTATTCAAATGAATAATTTGCATGAATGAAAATAATGATTTCTGAATGTTATGAATTTTGAAAAATTTAGAAATTTTAAATGTTTATTTGTTATGAATTATCAAGCATAACTTGTATTAAGTTTTAAATTATTAGTTTGTGCACCACTGAGTTCACCACTCAGCGATAGCTTTGTATGCTGTCGTAGGTAAAAGAAAATATAGAGCAGCTGAGCAAGGTTAATGAAAGACACGGTGAGATTATCCTCGGGTATATCATAGGTATACCCTTGTATATTAGCTTTTGATGTAATTTTGTAATTATATGTATGAAATTTCCTTTGAGCAGTTGTGCCAACTCTTTTGTAATATATATATTTGGATTGTAACGAAATACAAATTATTATAAGGTTATCTTGAGGTTTTATGTATTTATAAAGTTTTGCACTAGTAAATTTTTAATGATCCCATGAATGTAAATATTAATTTTATTACCTTAATGAGAGATTTCAATGTTTGATTTAAATTAAACTGTGTATTGAGTTGCTTGTGTGGATTTGTAAAATGATATTGAATAATGGAGTTGTGATTGAGAAAAATATTGGGAGTGTCTTTATTTTCAGGTTTTGAAGAACTATTTTCTCAAAATATAGACGGCACTCTGCCGAAATTTTTGTAAAAATTGCGGAGATTTTAAAAATGGACAAAAAGTTTTACTAGTTTTTAAGCTTTGAATAAATGATTTTAATTCCTACCAAAATGCTCACCACTTCCAAAATGTAAGAAAATGGTTTTAAAATCCCTTGTAGTGTACTTAATGAATTATCGGTAGGTGAAGTTCGGTGGTTCATTAGGTATTCTACGAGATCATGTTATGCCTTACAGAGGGGTAAGGTGTGACAGTGCCAAGTGTCAAACCTATATTTAATCTTAATTTTAATAATCTTACATGATTAAAAGACATTTGACAAGCTTATGTGTAATGCCATGTGTCACCATCTCATGGTGCCACATGTCACCCTGTGAAATAACCATAATGCCCGTCTTAATTTTGAGTTCTTAACCCAAAATAATTATTTCTCTTCTTCTAATCAATTTATATCAAATATAAATTAATTAATTAATTTCTCATTAATTATATTCATATTCGAACACTTTAAATACAAATTTAACTTATACTATACATCCAATAATCTAGATTTGGTTTCAAGTCATGCTAGGGACTTTGCAATCTAATTGTAAACCAAATTTATTTAATTAATCAATTAAACTCTTTAATTAATTAATTAAATCATATTTATTTAGGTGATAACTTTTGTATGTGTATGACTTACTAGGCTCATCACTAATTAGCAATGAGATATGATATTAACTCTTAATATCATCAGAACTCTTTCTTACCGCAAATGATTTCTCTAAATCATTTTATGCACCTCATAGACTATGGTTAACACCTAGCATAGCATGCCATGGCCACCCAATTAGTAATAAGGTTTACCTTAGATGAACCTATAATCATATTTTACCATGCACTAGAATCTCTCTGTTACAAAATCCCAACTCAAGCTGGAGTCATGGTTTATGTCAAACTTTATTTGCTATGAATATTATGTTCTCTTTTAATTCCATTTCTTGATTAAAAATATTTTCTCATCAGAAACTCTTTTCTGATTAAATCTATATGTTCTGGCCAGGAACTTGAAACATCAAGAACAATTAAATGAACATAGGATTTTATCTCTATTTATTTAGAGGAACAGATTCCATCTTGATCAACACCTACCTCCATATATAACTAGTAGGAGCCAACACATGCCCATATACCCATACACAGTACAAGTATAAAAGTAGTATCAAACTCAAACTACCTATATACAAGATAATTGTGCTATCTTTGGTCTAAAGATTATATGCACTGATATGATTTATGACAAAACATTGATAAGAGTAAACTCCATGTGCTTGTCATAAGTATCACTGGTTCTGCCTACTTATCATGTATAAGTGCCTATCATGTTTGTCATATGGCATGGGACTCACCATTCCATCTTATTTATATCTCATATAAATAACTTGGAAACAAGCATGAAAACAATCTTTCTGGATAAGTCATGTCCTTATTGTGAAGTATCCTCGATTGTGAACCTATTTATGATACTTTGTGCTAGAAATACTGTCACTCATATTCTTAACAACTTAAGAATAAAATTTCTAACAAAATTTCAATGGACCTTTTCTATTACACATAAATATATTATGTAAACGGAAAAGTGGAAATGCCTTTTATTAATAAAACATGTACAAGATACATACTAAATGATATGCTCTAGGGCATACTACTAACAATCTCCCACTAACATTGGAGCCATTCATTACAATACCTTAGACCCATCTTCTCAAGATGTCAGTCTAACTGAGCTTGTGACAAAGGCTTAGTGAATGGATCAGCTGGATTTTTCAGCTGATGTTATTTTTCTACATGGCTATATCGCCTTGCCCAACTATATCTCTGATAATGTGCTAGTGCCTTTCTATGTATTTGGATTTCTAATGAGACCTTGGTTCCTTAGCCTGTATGACTGCTCCATTGTTGTCATAGTGTAGTGGAAGTACTGACTCAATGGAAGGAACTACTGTAAGTTCTATCACGAACTTCTTTATCCAAACAGCTGTGGCATTCCTGGAGGAGTCAGCTGGAAACAATGTCGTGCTCTCTCAAGTATTCATCAAATTTAATACTCAAATATTCACCTCCACAATCTGATCGAAGAGCTTTAATAGTCTTTCCTATTTGATTTTCTACTTCAGATTTAAATTCTTTGGACTTTTCAAAAGATTCATGTTTGTATTTCATCAAATACAAATACTCAAACCTTGATTTATCATCAGTAAAGGTAATAAAGTAATGAAAATCGTCTCTAGCCATTTCCTTAAATGGACCACATACATCACTATGTATTAGCTCCAAAATATTTTTAGCTCTTAGCCCTTGTCCAACAAAGGGTGACTAGTCATTTTGCCCTGAAGGCAAGATTCATAAGTTGGAGTAGACTCAGAGCCTAATGAGGATAGAATCTCCATTTTCTCTAGTTTTGCAATCCTATCTTCTGCAGCATGACATAACCTTAAGTGCCAAATATGTTTTGAACTTGAGTTGGTTTTCACCATGGCATTGCATTCATTTAGATCACTTGCATTCTTTTTGTATTTGTCATTATTATCTAAATAATAAAGACCTTCATTCATATAACCCGAACCAACATATTTATTTCCAAAGTAAATATTGCAAACATCATCTATGAATTGAAATTCATAACCATTTCTAGTCAAACTAGATATAGAAATGATGTTCTTAAAAGCATCAAGTACATATGAAATATTATCCAAACACAAAACATGTCCAAACATGTAAAAAGATTTAGATCCTATGGCTAAAGCTTCAACAATTGAACCATTGCCAATCCAGACTCTAACATCTTGAGAACGCAAGCTGCTACTATTTGCTAGTTTCTGCATATCATTAGAAATGTGAGAATTGGCACCAGTATCTAAAATTCAAGCTGTAGATGAATTATGAGTATCATCAGAATTTAAATAATAAGATATGGACATACCTTCCGAAGGTTTATCCTTCTTGTCCTTCAGAGAAGCAAGATACTCTGGGCAGTTCCTTTTCCAGTGCCCATCCTTCTGGTAGTGGAAACACTTTCCTTTGCCTCCATCAGCTTTAGTCTTCCCTTTCTTTTTAGCTATTTTCTTGGAAGGAATACGAATATGAGGTTTCTTTTTCTTATGGCCCTTCTTCTTGTTGGACTTTCCAGCTGAAGAAGATATAATCAAAGCTACCTCTTTTCCTTTATTGCCTGGCATATTCTTTTGGGCAATAACCAACATGTTGAGTAAACCAGCTAAGGTGCATTCCTGTTTAGTCATATGGAAATTTGTCACAAAATTCCTAAAAGACTCAGGAAGGGACTGAGGGATCAAATCCATCTGTAGTTGGAAATCCATGTTGAAGTCAAGATGTTCCAACTGCTAAATCAGCCAAATCATCTTGTGGACATGATCCCCAATATTCTGTCCCTCAGACATCCTCATGCGGAACAGCTGCTTAGATATCTCATACCTAACATTCCTACTGTGCTCACCATACAACTCTTGTAGGTGAAGGAGAATCTCACTCGCACTCTGCATGTTCTCATGCTGCTTCTGTAACTCATTACTCATGGAAGCAAGCATGTAACACTTTGCTCTCATATCATGCTCCTTCCACTTGTCCAAAGTTTCATGTTCCTCTTGAGTGGCCTCTGGAGGTAAGGGACCAGGAGCATTTGACTCTAGAACATATCCTATATGTTCAAGGTTCAGGACAAGTTTCAAATTTCTTAGCCAATCAGAGAGATTAGGTCCTATCAACCTATTGCGATCAAGTATGCTTGCAAGGATATTAGATGGTGGTGGTTGTTCTGTGCTCATTATTATCAGAAAATTAACTGCAGAAAATAACTAGATTAATTAGTAAATTTATCAAATAATTAACCAAAATGATTATGGTCTTTTAATCAAATTGGTCCTCCCACTAAGTTAGCGAATCCTACACTTCCAAGTAGAAAACATAAATCCTAGTTGGATGGATTTCTAGTGGGTGATTGAATTCTTATAATTCTATTGATCATCCATAGGTACATCCGTTATTGAAATTACGATAAATTATAAGTGAGCAACTCCTAGGCCATCACATCTCATGTGAGGTTCAATCCTTTACCTAGCCCCTAATGCTCAAAATCTCAAGTACATCCATTATTGACTTATCTTGCATTAGTTAAGTTCATCCCATTGAGCCAGTAATTATGCAAATAATTTTAATGTCCTCAGGTACATCCAATATTGGCCACCAAACCATTTACATATTTACAACATCTCATGCTTAATAATTATTCTTAAGAAAATGTCTTAAATTAATTGCATCTTATGCAACTATTTAAAATTTCTTAAAATAATTGCTCCAATGGAGGGCCCATGTTATAATTACTTTAATTATAGCATTTCCAACTTAATCTTTAGAAGATTTTATGGTTATCCTAATTACTATTAATGTCTCACTTTGCACATTATCCATTTAGTATGCATATATCATATAATTGCATACATTCTCATACATCTCATGCATTCATGGATAAGCAGTAAATATGGTATGATCATGGACTTTCTAAGGGATTCAATTCTGAGCCACTAAGAATTGAATCAAGGCATTCCTAGGTGCATTTCATTCATTCATTTTACAAGAGTTGCTGAAGGAGTACATAATCAATACTTGATCTTGAATTCCTCCCACTGGTCCCACCAATGCTCTTGACCTCCTTGAATTTCTTGCAATCTAATATTACATAGTAATCCTTGGCATACCAAGGCGAATTTGCAAGAAGTAAATAAATGAAATTACAACCCAAAAATTATTACAACCTTAATAATACATGCCCAAAATAAATTAAAATAAATTAATTAATTTACAATCCCAATGAAACATAAAAGAAATAAATCCAATCACATTAGTCTTTTATAGTCCATGATCATCCATCATGCATATCACTATTTAACAATTAAATAAAATATACATACTTAAATTAAATTGAATATCTTATATTCATCTTAAAAATCCAGATTTGAATATGATTCAAATAAATTTAAAAATTCATATTTGAATCTCATTCAAACAAATTTAAAAATTCAGATTTGAATCACATTCAAACAATTTTTAAAAAATCAGATTTGAATCACATTCAAACAATTTTTAAAAAATTAGATTTGAATCATATTCAAACAATTTTTAAGTAATTCAGATCTGAATATCATTCAAACAACTTTAAAAAATCAGATTTAAATATGATTCAAACAACTTTAAAAATTTAGATTTGAATCACATTCAAACAACTTTTAAAATTCATATTTGAACCACATTCAAACAATTTTTAAAATTCTGATTTGAATCAAAATTTAATTGTGTGATTAAAATTCTAATTAAAAAATTTAATTAGACATAGGATGAGCTCTTAAATCATACAACAATTGCAAATTAAAAAGCCAAACCTTTGCACCACCCATGAAGCCAAACCATGTGCACCATTGATGGTGTTCTTCAAGCATACCGCCACAAATCCATTGCAATCAGCAATGGATAAATCATCTCTTGATCAAAACACACAATTAAATCATATAATCAATAATCTAAATGGCAAATATAGTGGCTCTGATACCAATTGAAGGAGCGGAAGCGTGAAAAACACAAGTTTATACCATTGAATTCAAAAATTTTCACCTAGGGTCACATGCATCATGCAAGATTTATTTTTATCTACTTGATTTCAATGATAAACAACATATTAAAACTCTTTTAATATGTTTTTTTGGATCTGTATTTGCCATTTAAGATTTTAGAATTAATCAGATTAATTTTAGAACCCTATATTAAATCAAGAACAAACACATTAACTTCTTGATGTACTGCAGTGTATTTGTGCCTTTGAGATTCGTCTTCAGGACACCAAATATTGTCCCTCTAGCTTGTCCACACCAAGAACACCTATGGCAGCCCTTGAATAGTTCTAAAGTTTTTTCTATTATTTAGAAAATCAAGTTTTTCCTTTTAAGAGATTAAAGATGTAAATAGGACACTAGAAACGATTTCTAGTATTTTTAATTCAAGAGATTGTTTGCTAATCTCTTGGAATAGATGAGAGATGAAGAGGAAAAGAGAATATGAGCCTCAAGGGTGGCGGCACACAATGGGAGGCAGCAGCTTCTATGTTTTATTTTTTCATAACAACACTTATATAGCTAGGTCACCACTTAAACCCTTGCCACATGTCACCTTTTGATTGGTTCTAGATTTAATTAACCCAATCACATTGTGCCAAGTGTCAAATCTATATATAATCTTAATTTTAATAATCTTACATGATTAAAAGACATTTGGCAAGTTTATGTGTAATGGCATGTGTCACCATCTCATGGTGCCACATGTCACCCTGTGAAATGACCAAAATGCCCCTGTATCTTAATTTTGAGTTCTTAACCCAAAATAATTATTTCTCTTCTTCTAATCAATTTATATCAAATATAAATTAATTAATTAATCTCTATTAATTAATTTCTCATTAATTAAATTCATATTTAAACACTTTAAATATAAATTTAACTTATATTATACATCCAATAATCTAGATTTGGTTTCAAGTCATGCTAGGGACTTTATAATCTAATTGCAAACTAAACCTATTTAATTAATCAATTAAACTCTTTAATTAATTAATTAAATCATATTTAATTAGGTGATAACTTTTGTATGTGTGTGACTTACTAGGCTCATCACTAATTGGCAATGAGATGTGATATTAACTCTTAATATCATTAGAACTCTTTCTTACCATAAATGATTTCTCTAAATCATTTTATGCACCTCATAGACTATGGTTAACACCTAGCATAGCATGCCATGGCCACCCAATTAGTAATAAGGCTTACCTTAAATGAACTTATAATCATATGTTACCATGCACTATAATCTCTCTGTTACAAAATCCCAACTCATGCTGGAGTCATGGTTTATGTCAAACTCCATTTGCTGTGAATATTATGTTCTCTTTTAATTCCAGTTCTTGATTAAAAAGATTTTCTCATCAGAAACTCTTTTCTGATTAAATCTATCTATCCTGGCCAGGAACTTGAAACATCAAGAACAATAAAATGAACATAGGATTTTATCTCTATTTACTTAGAGGAACTGATTCCATCTTGGTCAACACCTACCTCCATATATAACTAGTAGGAGCCAACACATGCCCATATACCCATACACAGTATAAGTATGAAAGCAGTATCAAACTCAAACTACCTATATACAAGATAACTGTGCTATCTTAGGTCTAAAGATTATATGCATTGATATGATTTATGACAAAACATTGACAAGAGTAAACTCCATGTGCTTGTCATAAGTGTCACTGGTTCGGCCTACTTATCATGTATAAGTGCCTATCAATGTTTGTCATATGGCATGAGAATCACCATTCCATCTTATTTATATCTCATATAAATAACTTGGAAACAAACATGAATACAATCTTTCTGGATAAGTCATGTCCTTATTGTGCAGTATCCTCGATTGTGAACCTATTTATGATACTTTGTGCTAGAAATACTATCACTCATATTCTTAACAACTTAAGAATAGAATTTCTAACAAAATTTCAATGGACCTTTTCTATTACACATAAATATATTATGTAAACGGAAAAGTGGAAATGCCTTTTATTAATAAAACATGTATAAGATACATACTAAATGATATACTCTAGGGCATACTACTAACACCTTGCAATCCTGGAGTCGACTATTGCCTATGCCATAACTTCCCCGTGCAGTCACCCATCGCTGTGGTGCTGGCTCGTTTAACTTAGTTTCATTTCATTGCTATTATTTTTCCTTTGTTTTTCTTGTATTTTCTTTTCTTGTATTTCATTATTTTATGTCTCCTCAATAATATTTAAATTTAGTTCTAGGCATTCTAATTGTTCGGACAGACACTGGTCATTAGAACAGTAGAACGCACTACCGCACATAGGGATGTTACAATTCTCCCCCCCTTAAAATAAATTTCATCCGCAAAATTTTACCCAATAGTCATCTTACAATACTCACACGTTTATTTTCTCCTTTCTATATGATGGTATAATATTCTTTTCTCTGAATTTGTGGAAAACTTTTAACAATCTAATATAACATTTACTTTGTTTATATAGCACTAATCTTTTCTTACTATCGTTTCGTCCAATATTTCGATTCATGTTCCCTTTTTGAAAGACCATTGAGGTCATGTTAAAATTATTTATCTAATCATAGGTCCTTTGACCATTCTAATCAACAATCTTACTCACATTTATAACATTTCTTTGTTATATCTGAACCAACTGTTCAAATTTTTTACTTCCACAACTCTTTTTATCTATTAATACTTTATAACTTACTTCCTTTTGTACTAAACTATAACCTTTTGATATTCTAACTTTTGAGTTTTAAATCCCTAAGTAGGATTTTCAAACTTATTTCCAACAATAAAATTATGTCCTGATATAACTATACCAAAACAGATGCCGTTGGCAACTATTCTCATCTTGGTGTACTATTGAGTAGTACGTAGCTCTACACAATAATCTCAAGTCATTACTGTAATCTACAGCTTACAGTACAAACATCAAGAACATTGCATAGTTACTATGATACATTCCAATAGATCAAACTTTCCTATATTTTATTCTCTTGAATTCACTAATATCCGAAACTTATTTTGATTACAATATCCATTGACAATTACTAACTGTAACATCTTTGCCCTCATCTAGAGCAATTCCATTACTGTAACTTACTTTTAGGTAACTGACAATTTTTTTTTTATACGAGGGACAGCAGAAAGGCAAACAATGCTGGCACTAACGTAAAAGTATGTAGACACTGGGTTAAATAATACATATATATATATATATATATATATATATCTTAGTTAAAAATTGAAAAAGTACCAGCAAAAATGTCAGAAGTTTTAGCCTCTTCCCTCTGCTGTATAGTGTATATTCTAGCTGAAGCATCACCGTGTTCTGGCTGATTCACATTACACTGACTTCTAGGTGTACTACCCCTACCTCTACCTCTACTTCTACTAACTGATGGTGAACTCTTTGGGGTAGAAACTTGGGTTGATCCCTTTGGTGTAGTAAATGATCCAGAATGGTGTGGATTTACACAATCCCTAGCAAAATGACTAGTCTCTCTACAATTAAAACATCCTCCTATGGCTCTATAACATACCCACTATGTGGTTTACCATGAGTTTCACAAAATCGATCCGACAGCACATTTCTAGGTTTTTGCCGAGTTTGTTGATCCGATCGAGGTAGTTTCTATCCAGAAGATCTATTTCTACCCGATTCGTGTAAGCTAAATCATCCAAAGTGCTTCCGCTTTGCTGACCCACTATCAGGAACTTGATTAGTAGTCTTTCTAGTTTTCTCTTTTTCTTCTGTACCCTTTTTAACTGTTTCTTCATTCTCAATTCTTTCTAGTTCTAGGGCTTGCGATATTAGCTCTGAGAAATTTTGGTGTCCGAACCCTACAACTTGCATTCTTAGACTATGCCTTAACCCAGTCTCAAAACGTTTACATCTGTCTCTAGGAGTGGTAAGCAGGCTTCCTGCATAATGACTCAATCGAGAGAAGTTTCTCTCCATTATTCTGTTCTTTTGCTTTAGGCTTAAGAACTCCTGTAGCTTTTAGTCCACATAGGCATCTGGGACATATTTTTACCTGAACTCTCTGAGAAAGTCATCCCATGTTAGTACTGGGGGTTCCACCAAACTATGGGGAATGGTTTTCCACCAGTCATATGCATCCCCCTCTAGAAGTGAGACTGAGTATTCAAACTTCAGCTCATTGGTGCAATGTAGCTTCCTAAAAACTCTTTCCATCCTTTCCAACCATTGTTCTGCCCCTAGCGGATCCACTGTCCCCTTGAACTCAGTAGCCCCATATTTAATCAACTTGTCGTACTGCCTAGCTGAAGGCTATGGTTGTACTACTGGTCTCTGCAGTGGGTCTCGAGAGGGCATGTTACCAGCCATCTGTTGGAACATCACACCCATTTGCTGAGCAAATTGAGCAGGGAACTGTGGTACTGAGGGGGCTGGTGCGGCTGATCCACTAACATTGTGTAGGGCTGGGGCATCCCCTTGTACCTTAGCCTCTATAGATTAATCAACTGAACGATCCCCTTCTTCCATAGTCAATTTGAGGATCTTAGACCTCCTAAACAATAACACAAGGAGATTTCCTCCTATTAGTGCATATTTATAATGTAATGTACTGTATGTATTAAACAATGACATTGAGCAGTTGTACTATAAAGAAAGAATATTCAAATTACAGGTCAAAACAGAATTTAAAAACTAGCTTTGATACCACTAAACACATGTCACATCCTACCCCTCCGTAAGGCATAACATGATCCCGTAGTATACCTAATAAATTACTAAACTTTATCTACTGATAATCCATTAAATACACTACAAGGGATTTTAAACCTTTTCTTATTTCTTTTCACAGTGGTGAGCATTTTTGACAGGTGCTAATTTTTTTTTTTTGTTTTTTTTAACTGAAATGAAACCAATTAACAAATCTGAAGTATCAGTAATTTCTGTAAAAATTTTGGCTGAGTGCCATCTGTATTTTGAATAAAACAGTTCTTCAAAAACCTATAAAAAGCACTTCCAATATATTTCTTCAATCCCAAACTCCAATATGGCTCAACACAATTCAATGTCCTCAACATAATTCAAACTCAGTTCAATATCATTTTCAACAATTTCAAAGATGAAGGGCAAAATAAATGAGTATTTCAAAAGCTGAAATAAGAGAATTCTAATATAACATTTTGATAGGCCAAAATAATTTATAACTTTACTTTACAACTGCTCAAAACCAAGTACAATATATACATACAGTGCACATACATTACAATAAAATTTCAAAAATATGGTATACTCAATATACCAGGCAGAATCCCAAAATATAGCACAAGCAGCCTACTATGCTGCTCTGTCTATCTGTCTACCTGCAACAATAATGAAAAAGCTATCGCTGAGTAAAATTTACTCAGTGCTGCACAATAACAATTTAAAATGCGGTATATAAAACTTTTATTGACAATTTACAATTCAAATAATTCACAATTTCATGTCATAATTTTCAAAGCTCATATAACACAAATTTGATCAAACAATTGAATAACATAGTGTTTCCAATCAATAGCACAACTTAGGTCATGACACAAACTTTTCGAACATGCCATGTTGTACACCACGACAAGGCATACTCACCCCATTAATCGAAATCAATGAGGGAGGTAGCTAGCTAAATAATAAGTACTCATCCACACTCTCCTCAGACTGGCTAGTCAAAGAGGGAGGAATATAATCATACTCACCCCATAAATGGAGGAGGAACATAGTAATATTGTCATGCCAAGTGTGAATCAAAACAATTCCAAATCACAATATTTAAATACTTCATACAAACCACAAATCATATTTTATCTCAAAATTTCTATTTGTAAAGTAGGCAACACAATAATTTCCAATTAAAATTCCCAAAGCCAAAATAATAAAAAATTATTCATAACTCATTTCTCCAAATAAATTTTCTAGTAAAAGCAGTGAATATAAAAAGTATTGTGCACAAACCTCTGATAAATGCCTCTTGGCCCTGACTCAGTGTTCCTTATGCTTCTCAATATCATTTTCAACTGAAACACACAATTTAAAGTGTTTCAGTTCTCAATGAATTTATCTCTAACAATAAAATCCAATATTTAAATTTTCTTGGCACTATTCCCTTCAATTCATTTCATTAATCAACCTATAATGTTGACCCTTGATGTACTCTAAGTGAGTCAATTCTAATGTTACCAATATGTCACATTTTATAGCCCTTTAGTGTTGGTATATGTTACTAATTTCATTTCCAAGTGTATTGCATTTTATTGCAATTTATCGGATTTCGGTGTACTATTTTGACCTAGCCGGATGACTTAATTCCCTCGGTTTTCGGGTTTTGGTCCGAACTACAAACTTGTAGGTCTATGTCTTATTGCACGCGGGGAAAAAGTTCAGGTCATTCTGAGTTGTGTAGACCAAGATATGGTCAATTTACTAATGCTGGACAGAATGCACTAAAATGGTAAGCTTAGGTCATTTTCATTTCGGCCAATTTTGGTACCTAAAATTGTGTAAGCTATTTGGCTTGGTTTTGGCCATTTTTGGGCATTGGTGTCTTCATAAGAATTGTAGATCTATGTTTAAACTATTCATGGTAAGAATTTCAAGTCAATTGGACCTGTTTTGAGTAAGTTATGATTAAAACACTAACTGCTACTCAAATGGTAAAGTTTCAGGCTTTCAAGTCACTAATCCAGATTTTGTTATTTTTCAAGTCCCCTTCTAGGCTGAATTTAGGTAAACTTCCTTCGTGAAAGTTGGCACATTTTGTGCTTAGTTTCACCTTCAATTGGTCTCATACCAATTGAAGTCACACACTTAAGGTTCTAAGCTAAAACATACACTGCCCTGCTACACATTCTTCATCACCTACCAATTACACATTCTATACTTACCAAGCTAACCCTTTCATGCCAATTCTGGTTTGTACTATACCATTAACATACTTAACAACACATTTTGGTCATTTTGAATAGCTTATAACTATTCTCAACATACACACTATAACACAAAATTTTTCCAAAGTCCATTTACACAATTTAACCACATGAAAATACCCCATTTACATATCCAACTTGAAACTATTATACACATATACATGCTGCCACAACAAACACCATAATTCAACAAACCATTCCATGAAATTACACATTTCTAACCACTCTTTAAAATTGCCGATTCACCTCATGGAAAATATCTCCTTCAAACTTGCTTCAAGCTTCTAAAACTAAGTGTACTATCACACATACACTTAGTATACATTATCTAAATTATTCTATACACATAAACACCTATACCAACATCTTAAACAACCATTTACAAGTGAAAAAAAACAACAAATAGTAAGTTTCCATGGCTGCCGAAATGGTGTACCACCATTACTCCATCAAACTTCAAAATTTCTTTCACAAAATAACTCCCTACAACATCCACTCAAAGTTACCTTTCTTGCTCCTAGTATGCTGCGCAAGCTGTGTACTTTAACTTTAATGAAGAACTCTTGTGCAAACAATGGCTTGAAGAGGGAGATGGAGGCTTGGACATGGGGTGGCCATGAGAGAACTTGGGAGAGCTTTGTTTCGGCTGGTTCTCCACATGAGGTTGAAGATGAATTCTGTATCTCCCAAGTTTCCCTTTAGGTCTCCAAAGGCTGAAGTTAGTGGAGCACCATTAAAACTTATAATGGTTATTTATTTAAAGTTTCCAATTTTGCAATTTAGCCACCACACTTTCACTACTTACATAATGTATCTCATTTTAATTTTTCATGACATTTTTCAAGTGTAATATCATTTATTTTTAATGGAAACTTAGGTCAAAAGGCAACTCGGGATGTTAAATGACCACAATGCCCCTATTCGGGTTGTATTCCCGATTTTTCGGTAATACCGAGTTTTATCATTTTCTCGATTTCTCATTTTTGTTTGTACTAATTAATTAATTTTTCTTTCATAGTTCTAATGATATTTATACTTCAATAAGTCTTTAATTATGTCTCGAAACTAAATTCTGAGGGTTCCCTATAGTCCTGGGGTCGGCTATTGCCTGCGCCGTAACTTCCTCGTGCGGTCACCTATCGCTGTGGTGCTGTGTCACACCCTACTCCTCGTAAGATGTAACATGTTCTCGTAGTACACCTAATGAATTATCGTACTTCACCTACCGGTAACCCATTAAATATACTACAGGGGATTTTAAAACAATTTTCGTTCATTATGGAATTGGTGGGTAAATTTTTTTTTTCAATTATTAAAAACCTTTATTTAAAGTCCAAACACATATCAAATTTTTGGATATTTAAAATCTCCACAATTTTTACAAAAATTTCGGCAGAGTGCTGTCTGTATTTTGAGAAAACAGTTCTTTAAAACCTAAAAATAAAAACACTTCCAATATATTACTCAATCACAACTTCATTTGCAATCACCAAACTTCAAATCAACAGCCCTGGCAACACTTCAACTCAAAATCCAATTTTCAAATAAAAAATTAATTACTCAAAACATTTCATAAACTCATGCACATTGCATTTTAAATATTTAATTTACAAACACAAAATCTTAAAAATAATATTATTACAATTTTATCTGTACAACTGCTCAAACTACTAAGATACATATGCATACTATCATATTTACATCAAACTAAACTACCAGGGTATAGACAATACCCATACAGAATTTCTTCAACCGTGCTTCTCTCTGACTATAGCAGCTCACTCTACTGCTATATCCTTTTCTCTATCTACGACAGCAACTTAAAGCTATCGCTGAGTATAAATGTAACACCCTAGGCAAATCCCACATCGACAAAACACGGGAGAGATACTGGATTTATAAGTTGATGGTTTGTACCCCTATTGACGCGTTTTAAAACCGTGAGGGCTTCGGCCTAGAGCGGACAATATCACTAGTGGGCCGGGCCATTACATTTGTGGTATCAGAGTCGCTCCGCGTGCAACCTTGAACGATGGTGGGGCAAACCTCAGCGAGGACGCTGAGTCCCATAAGGGGGGTGGATTGTAACACCCTAGGCAAATCCCACATCGACAAAACACGGGAGAGATGCTGGATTTATAAGTTGATGGTTTGTAACCCCTATTGACTCGTTTTAAAACCGTGAGGGCTTCGGCCTAGAGCGGATAATATCACTAGTGGGACGGGCTGTTACATTTATGGTATTTTGGTCATTTTCTGGGTTGGCAGTTTCAGTAACCTAATTTCTGCTAACAATTTGAATTTGTTAACATGTGATAGTGGAACCCGCCAGATGCTAATAAAACAGAGGAGGATCTGTCCGGGTCTCCACAGAAATAAGGTATATAAAAAAAAAATTTCTACACATAAATTACCTGATTTAAATGACATTAAAATTTACAATAGACAGGACAAGACAAGATAGGGTGCTTCGGCACCGAATGTGGCACTTCTTGCTCGACTATACAATAGACGGGTAAGGGGCATCACAATGAAGATACTCAGTAGTGCACAATAAAACGTAAAATGTATAATTTAAAACATTCATGAACAATTCATAATTCAAATATTTCATAGTCATATTTCAAATTTTCAAATCACATTTATAACAAATCATAATTTTCAAAGCTTAACACAACACAACTTTGATCAAATAATTCAATAAAGATAGTGTTGCCAATCAATAACACAACTTAGGCCATGGCACAAAATTTTCAAACATGCCGTGTGTACATCACGACAAGGCAAATACCCTCACTAATCGAAATCAATGAGGGAGGTGGCTAGCTAGCTAATGAGTACTCATCCAAACTCGCCTCGTGATCGAAGCCAGAGAGAGGAAACTGATCAAATATCAAACTCACCCCACAAGTGGATGAGGAACATATTAATATTGCCATGCCAAGTGTGAATTAAAACAATTTAAATAAAGTTATTCAAATATTTTATACAAAACACAATCAATTTCTAAAGTCAAATTTTCATTCACAAGTGGCAACACCGTAGTACTTAAAACCCATAATTAACACAAAAATTTCACAATGCAGAAAATTAAACAAGCTTCATTTCAAATCTCCATTGTAAAATAGGTATCACAACATTCTCGAAATTCATAATAAAATAAACATATTCACAATGTATAACAAATCAACTTTCATTGTGAAAACTATAATTTATAAATTTTTGTGCACAAACCTGATGCGAGTCGCCTATCGGCCTTGACTCAATTCCTCGGGTTCTTTCCCGTTGTTCTTTTCCACTGAAACACATAGTTTCACAGTGTTTCAGTATCATAACTTAGCATAAATCTAATAATTAATTCATAAATACTTAATTCTAGCTAAAATATGCTTAAACTAACGTTCTTGGAAATTTTCATTTCGGAGTTACTATTTATTACATTATTCAAGTCAAATTATTGACTTTCTAAGGCTTAATAGGTAGGGGAATTCCAACTTCACCCACATACCACATTTTGGTCACCAAACTTGTTGGTTTTGGTTGTTTACTCAAATTCTAAGTCTTTTAGGCAAATTTGGTAAATTTTAGTTTTGGAGTCCTAAGTTGCACTGTTCCATTGGTCACTTTATTGTTGGAATTTGGCAAAACTTTCATAGAAAATGTTTCTCATTGTCTTAAGTTTATTTTCCTTTTTGAATCACCCCAATTGGAGTTTTTTAGCTCAAGTTATAGCCAAAAAACAGTTACTATTCACGTCTGCTGTTCATGCTGCAGATTTTGGTTCTGGCAGATTATCAATCCAACTTCGTTCAGCAATTTGATCAAGTTACATCCATAATTTGGTCTAATTTTCTTCATACGAAATGTTCTATTATGTCTTAGGTTTCTATCGGTTCAATAATCACCTAAATCGGAGTTTTCTAGAGAGAGTTATAGCCATTGAAACTTTACTGTTCATATGAAAAATCTGCAGTTTTGCAGATTCAGTGACCCGAACTTGTTCAGTAATTTGATTGGGTTAATGGCATAATTTGGGTTTATGTCCTTCATGAAAGTTTTAGGTCTATATCTCATCTAACTACTGGTAAAATTTCAAGTCATTTTGACCTACCTAGCTCGAGTTATAACTAAATGAACAAATACTGTTCATTTGGTCAATTTATACAGGGATAGACTGAGATTTTCTAACTTTGGTTAATTTGTTCACTAGGTTTTAGTCACTTTTTAGGCATGCTTCCTAAATGAAAATTGTGTCATTTAGTGCCTATTTTCATTCCCAATTGGTCCCATATTAATTGGACTTGTAAAATTTCATTTTTGGTCCCTCAAAGTTGACTTTTGGTCATGCTTCATACCCAATTCGAATTTGGCTTTGATTTAAACACTTCTAGCACACTTAATTAGGTCACAAATGACCATTTTTCACTTCACATTAGGTTAAAGATACCATTTACAAGTTTTTCACATTTTTGGTCTCTAACCCTAATGTCCAAATGTGACACCCCTTACTCGTGTACAGTATACCCGAGTAAGTAATGCCACCTGGTGTACCGGCACACTCTAATATTCCTCAATTAATTTAGATAATGCTTTTGCATATAATTTATGAAATACAATTTATTTAAACCATTTATCAAAAGTATCATTCATTTAAGGTTCCGAAAATTTTTAAGAAAATCCGGCGGAGTACCGGCTAAAAATGGAGAAAACCGTTCTTCGGAACCTGTTAAAAACACTTCCAATATTTACATTCAATTATTTCCAAACTCCAATATCAAAATCTCATCAATATTTCTCAATAATTTGTCAATTTCAGGTCTCAACAACCTTTTTATTTCTCAAAACATCCCTTTCTCAGGGTTCTCATATATAAACAACCATTAAATACTCAATTTAATACCATACATGACCATAAATCTTTATTATTTACGTGAACCTCAAAATACATTACATAAATCCCAAATACATATGAGAAATTAAAAAGTTAATTACAAAATGACAAAATGACATCTAGTGTCCTACCAATGCACTGCAGGTGACGAGGTGACACGGACACTGAGCAGAACTGCCGGATGAACTCACCCAGTCTGTGGTCTACTGGGCTCGCGATCGGGATCTCCAGTACCTATGCGTGGCAAAAGCAACGCTCTAAGCAATAATGCTTAGTGGTGCAATAATATAATAAAAGAAAATAGCAAGAAAATAAATGTGTATAGAATGTGTATGCTTTCTTTGTTTGGTATTGATATATTCATTGTTTCATTTACGTTGTTCACTTTTATTCATTTGGTTGCCCCAAGTAACCTACACTAGATGACTGGATCGATAACGGGTAACCGCCGGGTACCTAGTACCTCGGGCCGTCACACCATCGGTCACATACGTATCTCCCGGTGTGCAACAGAACAGCTAACAAGCTGTAAATAATATCCGGCACAAGGCCAAGTCTCAATACAAAGTCAGAATGGCTAAAAGCCATGAAATCACAGAATGACATTTTTGCCATGTGCAGTACTGCTAACTGAACCCTATTGGCATGCCAAACTATCCAAACCAATCTTGTTAGGTATACTAGGGCATTTGAAACTCTTAAATTTGTCAATTTGTGAATTTCAATTTTTTTGGTGTTACTATTCATCATGGGTCAACAAAAATGTTGACTTTTAGAATAAAAATGTGTACATCAACTTTGGCACTCCCAACATACCACATTTGGTGTTTAAAACTTGTTGGCATTAAGTGTTTTTGCCATTCCAAAGTGTAACTCAACACAAACAGATTTTTCAATTTTGGTGAGTCAATTTCACTGTTCCATTGGACACTATTACTGTTGGAATTTGAGGAAATGTAAAACATGAAAGTTGTTCCTTATTTTGTCTAGTTGAATTTCCTTTTTTGAATCACTCCATTTGGAGTTTTGTAGCTCCAGATATGGCTCAAAAACCCAAGCTGTCCGGATATGCATTCTGCAGAAATTTACCATATCTACAGTGCATGAACAGTAACTTGAGTCACTTGGTTGAATGGGTTCTGGCCATAATTTGGGGTAGGTTCCTTCATGAAAGTTGTTTGTCTATGTCTTATCTTGTTGCTGTAAAAATTTCAGGCCAATTTACCAAATCTACAGTGAGTTATGGCCAAATGAACAGTTACTGTTCATTTGGCAAATTCTGCAGATTTCAGTGCAGGGCATCCGGATTGTGGCTGAGTTTTGACCCTTTTGCTTTGGTCTTTTGGGCATGGTTTCTTCAGCAAAAATGTGCCATTATAAGCCTAGTTTCATGTCCAATTGGCCAAACACCAATTGGACTACCACTGCCCAAGTTATGGCAGTGCAAAGGGACTGAAATTTCAGTCCCTATGCTGCTGTCCATAGGGCAGCCTGCAACCTCACCTTGCCATAGTGTTTTTCAGTCCCATTTATGGTCAACACATCTAAAATGGTCACTAATTGACCATTACAATGTGCCCTAACAATTTCCTAAGCCAAGTCACACTTTCACCTTTCCAAACCCTAATTTCCATATGAATTTTTACAACATGCTTTAATTAACTATCTCATTCCATAATCACATGCATACATGGTTTAATCTTGATCTCTAGTCCACTTTAAGTCCATCAAAACACTCATTCCTTTTTATTCAATAGGGCTGCCGAAACCTAAGGCATGGATAGACATAGATTTCATTCATTTTAGTCACAAATTCCTACTTATTCCAAGTCTCTAACATAGAATTTAAAAAGCTTTAGATGTGTATATGCACTAACCTTGTTTGGGCAGAATTTTCCCAAGCAATTCTTTCACTTTCTTGGCTGCAAAAGGCTTTAGCAAGGTGCTAGGGCAAGTTTTAGTGAAGCTAGGTTAGGATTTTATGGTGAGACAAGGTAGGAAATCAAGCTTGCTTGGTTGAGCTCCGATGGAGGGTGGAAGGGAAGGGTTCACGTTTTGGTGGAGAAGAAGGAGAAGAAGAGCAGCTGGTTTTTAATTCCTTTAGCCCATTTTTAGTCTCTTTTATTGGTTAACTAATTGGTTATTTTATTGTGATTGGAGGAAATTTTTAAATGACATCATAATTTGTCATAATTTGCTTTTTATTTCATTTTTCTTTTCTTTTCTTTTCTACCACATTTCAATTTAATTTTTAGCAATATTTATTCATATTTTGAGTCATAATAATTATTTAATTAACTGGACAAGTCGGCCAAAATTCACCTCTGAAGGCGAAATGACCAAAATGCCCTCCGTTTGGCTTAACGGGTCAAAATTGGCTGTACCGATTGAAAAATTTTTCTAGGTATTTTCTTGGCATTCTAATGCCATGGGAACCTCAATTACCCTTCTCTGGAGTCCCAAAAATTATTTTATAATTTTTCCCCCGGGGTCTAGGGCTCCTCGTTGCGAGAACCGCAACTTCCCTCCGGTTACCAATCGCTAGGGCACCGGCTCGTTTAACTTGATTGTATTTTATTTCTAAAATTTTTACTAAATTTTTCTTGTTAATATTTGAGTTAATTATGGTTCTTGACTTTTGTTTAAATATTTTTCCGGACATTCTAGTTGTCCGGACCGACACTGGTCACCGGAACAGTAGGATGTACGGAGTGGTTACCGGGAGGGTGTTACAACTCTTCCCCTCTAATTTAAATTTCGTCCTCGAAATTTACCTGATGCAAACAGTTGAGGCAACTGTTGCCTCATCGTCTCTTCACTTTCCCAAGTTGCCTCCTCGGTGTTGTGGTGCCTCCAAAGCACTTTCACCAATGGAATTTGCTTGTTTCTCAACTTTTTCACTTCCCGAGCCAAGATCCGTAGAGGTTCTTCTTCATATGTCAAATCCGATCGTATTTCAATTTCTTCTCTGGAGATGACATGTGAAGGATCTGAGCGATATCTTCTGAGCATAGACACGTGGAACACATTGTGGATCTTGTCCAGCTCTGGTGGTAAAGCTAGCCTATAGGCCACTGGTCCCACACGTTCAATGACTTCATATGGGCCAATGAACCTAGGGCTTAACTTACCTTTCCTTCCAAACCTCAATACCTTCTTCCATGGTGACACCTTGAGGAACACTTTGTCGCCAACCCCATATTCTAATTGTTTTCTCTTGGTCGGCATAGGATTTACATGCATGCGAGGCAACCTTCAAGTTGGCTTTGATTGATTTCACCTTCTCCTCACTGTTTCACTGTGTCAGCCCTACCGATTTGTCTTCGCCCAATTCAGTCCAAAGACTGCTGAGTTCTACATTTTCTTCCATACGATTGCTTCATATGGGGCCATTTGAATGCTAGCTTGGTAGCTATTGTTGTATGCAAATTCGCGATGGGAGGTATCTATCGACTTCCCTCAAACTCAATGACACAACTCCTCGGATATCCTCAAGGACGACAAGTATTTCACGTTATTGTTATCATTTCAATTCAATATTTGTATCAATTTCATTGGTTTCAATTGTTTACCGGATTACTCTTTCGCATTGCCCATCCGTCGAGGATGAAAAGTCATCTTTGAAATGGAGTTGTGTACCCAAGGATTCATGCAACTTCTTCCAAAATCTCGATGTAAACCTTGGGTCTCGATCGATATGATGGAAAGTGGAATTCCATGCGATCTAACTATCTCACCGATATACAATTCGCTAATCTCTCTAGTGAGTAGTCGGTCTAATCGCGAGAAAGTGTCGACTTTGTCAATCTATCAACTATCACCCATGCCGCATCATGTTTCTTCCGGTGAGAGGTAGACCACTTACAAAATCCATGGTGACCCGATCCCATTTCCATTCGGTATGCGTATAAGTCGTAGCAAACCTGATGGAACTTGATGTTCTGCCTTGACTTGCTGACATGTCAAGCATTTAGTCACATAGTCAGCTATGTCTTTCTTCATACCAGGCCACCAATACTGAAGCTTCAGATCATGATACATCTTTGTACTTCCTAGGTGCATAGCATATACACTAGTGTGTGCCTCTTTTAGAATATTGGCCTTTAATTCCCCATCATCTGGTATACACAGTCTTCCTTTGTAATACAGACACCCATCTGCTTTCATCACATAATCAGTTGCTTTTCCCTCTGAGACCTTGCTCATAATAGCCATTAACTTCTCATCTACCTTCTGCCCATCTAAAATCGGCTGTAGCAGGTTTGGCCTCACTTGCAACTCAGCCAAGATAGCTCCATCTCGAATCAAAGTTAGACGGGTATTCAATGATCTCAAAGCTGTCATGGATTTTCTGCTCAAAGCATCCGCAACTACATTTGCCTTCCCAGGATGGTAGTCAATTACACAATCATAATCCTTTAGGAATTCAATCCATCGCCTCTGTCTAAGGTTAAGCTCCTTCTGGGTTGGCAAATATTTTAGACTCTTGTGGTCTGTGTAAATGTAGCACTTTTCACCATACAAGTAATGCCTCCATATCTTCAGTGCGAAGATAATTGCTGCAAGCTCTAGATCATGGGTAGGGTAGTTCTGTTCATGTGGCGTTAACTGCCTGGAAGCATAGGCGACCACCTTCCCCTCTTGCATCAATACACACCCTAGCCCATTATGTGAGGCATCACTGTAGACCACAAAGTCCTTTCTCGACCTTGGCTGTGTGCTGCTGGTGCCTCTGTCAACATAGCCTTCAACCTCTCAAAACTGGTCTGGCACTTGTCATTCCAGTCAAATCTGACATTCTTGTGTAACAACTTGGTCATTGGAGCAGCTATTAGGGAAAATCCCTTCACAAATCTTCTGTAATACCCAGCTAGCCCTAAGAAACTTCTGACCTCAGTTGTATTTCTAGGAGGCTTCCATTCCATCACTGCTTCTATTTTCTTGGGATCCACCCTAATCCCATCAGCTGACACTATGTGTCCAAGGAATGCAATCTCATTCAACCAAAAGTCACACTTGGACAACTTAGCATACAGCTTTTTTTTTTCTCAGGGTTTGCAGAACAATCCTCAAATGCTCATCATGTTCTTCACTGGTCTTGGAATACACCAAAATATCATCAATAAAGATCACTACGAACCGATCTAAGTGTGGATGAAAGATACGGTTCATAAGGTCCATGAATGCCGCTGGTGCATTTGTTAGGCCAAAGGGCATCACCAGAAACTCATAATGCCCATACCGGGTCCTGAATGCAGTCTTGGGCACATCTACATCTTTCACCCTCAGCTGATGATACCCTGATCTGAGATCAATCTTAGAAAGTACTCTTGCTCCCTTCAACTGATCAAACAGATCATCAATTCTAGGCAATGGATACTTGTTCTTCACAGTCACTTTATTCAACTGCCGGTAATCAATACAAAGTCTCAAAGTCCCATCCTTCTTTTTCACGAACAGCACTGGAGCTCCCCATGGTGACACATCAGGCGTATGAACCCCTTATCTAGCAACTCTTGCAACCGAAGTTTTCAACTCCCTCAATTCGGAGGTGCCATCCTATAAGGAGCAATGGAAATGGGTCTTTGTGCCGCAGTTGTCTCAATAGCAAATTCGACTTCCCTTTCTGGTGGCAAACCAGGCAACTCTTCAGGAAATACTTCTGGGAAGTCTCTCACTGTGGGTATGTCACTGAAGTTTGGCTTAGCCTGCCTAGTATCCACCACATGTGCTAGGTAGGCTTCACAGCCTTTTCTCATCATTCTTCTTGCAACAGTGGCTGAGATGACATTGGACAGGAAATCTGTCCTTTCCCCTACAACTGTGATCTCATTACCCTCAGGGGTTTTCAAAGAAATTCTCTTCAATTTGCAATCAACTATTGCCTGATGACGTGACAACCAGTCCATTCCCAAAATCACGTCAAACTCATGAAAGGGTAACTCAATCAAGTCTGCCAAGAATTCATACCCCTGAATCCTTAAAGGGCAACCCTTGTATACCTTGTTCACTACCACACTGTGACCCAATGAATTAGTGACCAGAATGTCTTGGTCACTCTCCCCTACCAATATCCCCCTTTCTACGGGTAGATTGATGTAGATGTATGAATGAGTGGATCCTGGATCCACCAATGCATGCACAGGAGTATTGTAGAGGGAGAACATACCCCTGATGACGTCCGGGGCATCTTGCTCCTCCTGAGCTCTCAAGGCATAATTTACGGCGGGTGGTGCATTATCGGCCTCTCTGTGGCTCGGATGCAGCCTCGAGATGGTCCCACGGCAGTTTACGGACCTTCTACCCCTTGGTGGTGCAGAGGCGGTGCATGCGCTTGTGTTGGAGCAGCTGTAGTAGTTCTGCATGGGCAGTTTCTCAGCTGATGTTCTATTGACCCACATCTCAAGCAAGCACCAGTTACTCTCCAACATTCCCCCTTATGCCATTTCTGACAGTGTGGACATGCCGGAGATGCTAGGGCTGGTCCCCTGAACCCCATCCCTGGAGAGCTGCCCACTGATGGTGTGGACTGACCTCTCCTAGGGGTGAACTGTGGCTCAGGCCTGAGGCCCGACCACGGCCTGTGGCTGAGCTGAACTTTGTACAGGAAGACCCTTGAACTTCTTCCCTGATGCAGGAGCTGAACTAGACTGACCCTGTCCCCTCTTCTGTTGTCTCTCTCTTCTAGTCCACTCACTAATTCTTACTTTTTCAACTCTTATTGCAGCTTCCACTAGCTTGCTAAATTATGTGATTCCCAAGGCAGTGAGCTGTATCTTGATATTGTCATTCAGTCCCTCTTCAAATCTCTTGCACCTTTCCCTTCCATAGCGGCTTAACCGAACAAACTCCTTCTCATACTCGGCCACTGACAACTGTCTCTGCCTCAGGTTAATGAATTCCCTTCTTCTCTCTTCCAGGTATACAGTACCCACATATTTCTTCTTGAACTCAGAGAGGAAGAAGTCCCAAGTTCTGACTTGGGCTGCACTTCATCGACACGATGTCCCACCATCCGTAGGCATCGTCTTGTAACAAGGATATAATGACTTCTAAGTTACGCTGCTGGGTGCGGTGGAGTTGTTTTAAGACTCGCCTGCCTGCTCAACCAATTCTACCGCAATGCAGTCATCTTCTCTCTTGCCATAGAAGTCCACAGCTCTAAACTTCCTTAGCCTTTCCAGGTGTGATTTCTGCTGTGGAGCTGGTGGTGGTGGTGGTGGTGCTGGCATTACCCCAGCCATTTGTCTAAAAAAGTCGGCCATTTGTAGGAACATAGCCTGTGGAGGCTGAGCAGGCTCTGCTTGAGCTGGTGGAGCAGATTCTCTCATGCCCCCAGTCTCAGCTGCTGCAGGTGGAGCATGACTCTCCACTTCCTCCTCAACGGCTCTCTGAGATGAACGGTCCATATCCTATTCAAAATAAGAAAGATAAACAGATCTGCGTTAGTGTCACCTCGACTCTTACAAATGCAATGCATGGTATGGGATCAATCTAGGCCCAGAAACGCCTAAACCGTGCTCTGATACCACTAAATGTGACACCCCTTACCCGTGTACAGTATACCCGAGTAAGTAATGCCACCTGGTGTACCGGCACACTCTAATATTCCTCAATTAATTTAGACAATGCTTTTGCATATAATTTATGAAATACAATTTATTTAAACCATTTATCAAAAGTATCATTCATTTAAGGTTCCGAAAATTTTTAAGAAAATCCGTGAATCTGGCTAAAAATGGAGAAAACCGTTCTTCGGAACCTGTTAAAAACACTTCCAATATTTACATTCAATTATTTCCAAACTCCAATATCAAAATCTCATCAATATTTCTCAATAATTTGTCAATTTCAGGTCTCAACAACCTTTTCATTTCTCAAAACATCCCTTTCTCAGGGTTCTCATATATAAACAACCATTAAATACTCAATTTAATACCATACATGACCATAAATCTTTATTATTTACATGAACCTCAAAATACATTACATAAATCCCAAATACATATGAGAAATTAAAAAGTTAATTACAAAATGACAAAATGACATCTAGTGTCCTACCAATGCACTGCAGGTGACGAGGTGACACGGACAGCGAAGCTGCGGATGAACTCACCCGATCAGTGGTCTCTCACGGGCTCGCGATCGGGATCTCCAGTACCTACGCGTGGCAAAAGCAATGCGCTAAGCAATAATGCTTAGTGGTGCAATAATATAATAAAAGAAAATAGCAAGAAAATAAATGTGTATAGAATGTGTATGCTTTCTTTGTTTGGTATTGATATATTCATTGTTTCATTTACGTTGTTCACTTTTATTCATTTGGTTGCCCCAAGTAACCTACACTAGATGACTGGACTGGATAATGGGTAAACTGGCACTGGGTACCTAGTACCTCGGGCCGTCACACCATCGGTCACATACGTATCTCCCGGTGTGCAGTGAGCGACTAATAACTCAGAATAATATCCGCACAAGGCCAAGTCTCAATACAAAGTCGAATGGCTAAAAGCCATGAAATCACAAAATGGCATTTTTGCCATGTGCGATCGCTAATCGAACCCTATTGGCATGCCAAACTATCCAAACCAATCTTGTTAGGTATACTAGGGCATTCGAAACTCTTAAATTTGTCAATTTGTGAATTTCAATTTTTTTGGTGTTACTATTCATCATGGGTCAACAAAAATGTTGACTTTTAGAATAAAAATGTGTACATCAACTTTGGCACTCCCAACATACCACATTTGGTGTTTAAAACTTGTTGGCATTAAGTGTTTTTGCCATTCCAAAGTGTAACTCAATACAAACAGATTTTTCAATTTTGGTGAGTCAATTTCACTGTTCCATTGGACACTGTTACTGTTGGAATTTGAGGAAATGTAAAACATGAAAGTTGTTCCTTATTTTGTCTAGTTGAATTCATTTTTTGAATCACTCCATTTGGAGTTTTGTAGCTCCAGATATGGCTCAAAAACCCAAGCTGTCCGGATATGCATTCTGCAGAAATTTACCATATCTACAGTGCATGAACAGTAACTTGAGTCACTTGGTTGAATGGGTTCTGGCCATAATTTGGGGTAGGTTCCTTCACGAAAGTTGTTTGTCTATGTCTTAACTTGTTGTTGTAAAACTTTCAGGCCAATTGACCAAATCTACAGTGAGTTATGGCCAAATGAACAGTTACTGTTCATTTGGCAAATTCTGCAGAATTCAGTGCAGGGCATCCGGATTGTGGCTGAGTTTTGACCCTTTTGCTTTGGTCTTTTGGGCATGGTTTCTTCAGCAAAAATGTGCCATTATAAGCATAGTTTCATGTCCAATTGGCCAAACACCAATTGGACTACCATTGCCCAAGTTATGGCAGTGCAAAGGGACTGAAATTTCAGTCCCTATGCTGCTGTCCATAGGGCAGCCTGCAACCTCACCTTGCCATAGTGTTTTTCAGTCCCATTTATGGTCAACACATCTAAAATGGTCACTAATTGACCATTACAATGTGCCCTAACAATTTCCTAAGCCAAGTCACACTTTCACCTTTCCAAACCCTAATTTCCATATGAATTTTTACAACATGCTTTAATTAACTATCTCATTCCATAATCACATGCATACATGGTTTAATCTTGATCTCTAGTCCACTTTAAGTCCATCAAAACACTCATTCCTTTTTATTCAATAGGGCTGCTGAAACCTAGGGCATGGATAGACATAGATTTCATTCATTTTAGTCACAAATTCCTACTTATTCCAAGTCTCTAACATAGAATTTAAAAAGCTTTAGATGTATATATGCACTAACCTTGTTTGGGCAGAATTTTCCCAAGCAATTCCTTCACTTTCTTGGCTTTTCTTGGCTGCCAAAGGCTTTAGCAAGGTGCTAGGGCAAGTTTTAGTGAAGCTAGGTTAGGATTTTATGGTGAGACAAGGTAGGAAATCAAGCTTGCTTGGTTGAGCTCCAATGGAGGGTGGAAGGGAAGGGTTCACGTTTTGGTGGAGAAGAAGGAGAAGAAGAGCAGCTGGTTTTTAATTCCTTTAGCCCATTTTTAGTCTCTTTTATTGGTTAACTAATTAGTTATTTTATTGTGATTGGAGGAAATTTTTAAATGACATCATAATTTGTCATAATTTGCTTTTTATTTCATTTTTCTTTTCTTTTCTTTTCTACCACATTTCAATTTAATTTTTAGCAATATTTATTCATATTTTGAGTCATAATAATTATTTACTTAACTGGACAAGTCGGCCAAAATTCACCTCTGAAGGCGAAATGACCAAAATGCCCTCCATTTGGCTTAACGGGTCAAAATTGGCTGTACCGATTGAAAAATTTTTCTAGGTATTTTCTTGGCATTCTAATGCCATGGGAACCTCAATTACCCTTCTCTGGAGTCCCAAAAATTAGTTTATAATTTTTCCCCCGGGTCTAGGGCTCCTCATTGCGAGAACCGCAACTTCCCTCTGGTTACCCATCGCTAGGGCACCGACTCGTTTAACTTGATTGTATTTTATTTCTAAAATTTTTACTAAATTTTTCTTGTTAATATTTGAGTTAATTATGGTTCCTGACTTTTGTTTAAATATTTTTCCGGACATTCTAGTTGTCCGGACCGACACTAGTCACCGGAACAGTAGGATGTACGGAGTGGTTACCGGGAGGGTGTTACACCAAAACCCTAATTCATGTCATTTGTTGCATTTAGCTACTTTCAAGGTCTTTAATCATAACCACTTACTAATTTAAGTTTCTAAACCCATTCAAACCATTCAAATCATGCAAATCACCCTCCCCCTTCATGCTGGCCGAATTTCAGTTTGGTCCCTCAATAAATTTTCTTTTCATTTTAAGTTTGGTCCCTCAATAAATTTTCTTTTCATTTTAAGTTTATTTACAAGTTAATCAAGCTAAAAATGCAACAATTAAACTAACTTCACATCTTAAATCACTAACCTTGTTAGGTGTCTTTGAGCTTTCCTTTTTTCCTCTTTCTTTAATGACCAATCTCCTTCCCAAGTGACTAGAACAAGTTTTTATGAAGTTTCTATGGAAGCTATTGAGGTTTAATGAAGGATTGTAAGCTTGAGTGCAAGCTTTAATGGAGGATATCCATGGGGAAATGAGGGAGAGTGAGGGTGGCAAGGGAGAAAGGAAGAAGAAGACTTTTGGTTTTTTTGTTTTTCTTTTCTTTATTTTGTTTTTATCCTTATGGAAGACCCAAAAATCTAAATAAGTAAATAAATTAATTTTATTCTTTATGGCATCATGCATGAGGTCATGCATGATGTCATTACCTTTTTACTTTTCCATTTTCTTTTTTTTATTTATTTTTCTATTAGTTTTTTAATTTAATTTTTGATTCCAAAATTTTCTTTTCTCCAATTTTATTTGACAGTTAGGTCAGGAGTTAGCTCTCAGGGTCAATTGACCAAATTGTCTCTCGCTGTTCATCCCGATTTGCAAATAATTCAGTATATCTTTTGGCTCCCTGACCTAATTATTTAACTAGCTTAACAGTTCTTTTTCGTCATTTTCTCTTTTCCACTGTGTTTATAAGGGTCCTAAGGACCGCAGAATCATATTTGACGGTTCGAAATTTGAGTTTAAATCGACTTCGTAGTCGTTCCCGAGAAGGTCACCCATCGCTGTGACTCTCGGCTCGTTTAACTTCTTATGTTCAGTTTTTCTTGTTTATGCTTAACTAATTGGACATTACTAATTATTTGTGTTTATGGTTTATCTAGTTGTCTTAAATATGGTTCTAATTCCCTTAATTGTCCGGACCGACTCCGGTCACCTGAACAGTGAAATATACCAAACTATGCAAATAGGGGTGTTACATGCTGGCTCGTTTAACTTAGTTTCATTTCATTGCTATTATTTTTCATTTATTTTCTTGTATTTTCTTTTCTTGTATTTCATTATTTTATGTCTCCTCACTAATATTTAAATTTAGTTCTAGGCATCCTAATTATCCGGACAGACACTGGTCGTCGAAACAGTAGAACGCACTACCGAACATAGGGGTGTTACATTCGAAGTATTGAGAAACTTTAGAAACTAGTTTTCTGAAGTATTTCACTAAAAGGGGCTCTAAATCCTGAGATTTTCATTTTCAGTGCCTATGCACCACCCTCTGAAACCATCTTCACTCCGCCTCATTCCCACCGCTCTAGTGTCTGTGCATTATCTTTCGAGTTCAACTTCGCTACGACCTATTCCCATTACTTCGGGTAAGTTCAAGTCCTTCGACCATCAACTTTCACCTCTTCAAGATTTGTGGATACTGGAGTCAGCTCATTTGTCTCCTGAACTTTCCATAGGTAAGCGTCTAAATTATTATTTTGTCAAACATCCTTGTTTTGTTTTCTCCAGTTTTCTTTTAAAATTCTTTAATATCCAACCGCACTAAATCTCAAAATAGATTAGCTAGGCCAATAGTTAGTTCCTGTGTCTCCTTTTTATTTCATTCGTACATTCCATTTATCATCACTTAGTTTTCATTCCCTTCTAAAGTAGGCATTCAAGTCATAGGCGACTTGTAAATACTCTAAAGAATACAGGTAGAGGTATTTTAACATGAGAGTTTTTTTGGTCAAAATAAATGAAAAATGCTAAAGGAAGATAGGTGTAGCAAAGGTTGCATAGATTGGAAATAAGATTAGGTCAACTAAACAAGTTATGAGATTGGGCCTCGGAATGAACCCAGTCGATAAGACAATAGATCAGGAATTAAGATAAGTTCTGATCCCGGCCGAGCGATTAAAAGAGATCGGATGTTGCAAATCAAAGAGTTCCGATAAAGCGATAATGCGGGAGATCGGCAAGAAGTTTGTTCTTGCATCCACCATCTAGTTATAAGGTCCCGTAGGTTAGGAAAAGCTTTACACGATTTCTCCTTCACCTTCGGTACTTCATTCCCATATAAAAGGGGTTAAGAAGGACCCTTTACCAGAATCCTTAGTTCAAAGTCCTTATAAAACACCATTCTAATAGACACATTAAGAGTTTGGGGGAGAGTTCTGACCCGAACTCAGTCTAATTTTTAATGCAAACACATTAAGAGTTCGGGGGAGAGTTCTTACCCAAACTCAGTCTAATTTTAATGTAACACATTAAGAGATCGGGGGAGAATACTTACTCGAACTCAATCTAATCTTTAACAAAATACATTAAGAGATCGGGGGAGAGTTCTTACCCGAATTCTCGACCAAAATCTTAATAAAATATGTAGAGATCGGGGGAAAGTTCTTATCCAAAATCGGCCGCTTGAATTTTAAACAGAATACATTAAGAGATCGGGGAAGAGTTCTTATCCAAATTCTCGGCTAAAATCTTAATAAAATATGTGGAGATCGGGGGAGAGTTCTTACCCGAAATCCTTCGCTTAAATTTTAAATAGAGCACATTAAGAGATCAGGTGAGAGTTCTTACCCGAGTTCTCTTAGCTTAAATCCAAACCAAAATATTCACAACTTCAATATTCGAATTAACTCCCAACAAAAATCCATTACACAACACCTATTCACTGAAGGGTCATCTCATATACTCGTGTTCTTGGGCAACCCTAAATAGTGAAATATCAAATATTCCTTTTATCTGCATAAAGGATTAACATCATCATTCTGCCCCCTAAATTATCAATTTATGAAGAGCAGGACCTTAAATTTGCTCACCCTCGTTGAGGGACAAGGTGGGGTGCCTAACACTTTCCCCACCCGTATACGGACCTCGAACCTAGAATCTCTATTTTCAAAGTGGTTTTTAATTTATTTTGACAAATGATCTTCTTTAATTTTCCTCAAAATTAAAGTAGCGACTCCTCACTTTTCCTACTTTGCTGAGAACTCGTCCAGCGACCACAAAACCCTTGCGATAGCTTGGTGACTTCGCTGGGGACCGAACCCAGAATCTCTGGTTTAAAGGTCCAAAAGCATATTTAATTTTATGCTCATGTAAATTAAATCTGTAATTAGGGGGTTTAACTTACAAAATTCGAAAGTCTTGATTTATTGATTGTTATTATTCTTTCTAACCATTTTGCTTACTTTCATTATCTTATTTGTTACAGTAATTTTTTTTTAAACGCCCCCCCCCCCCCCCCGGTACAAGGAAGAGGTAAATATGTCCCTTCACACACTGACTACTTACACGATGTCCTCAAACACTTCAACCCTATACCCGGGCTTTCTTACCCTTTTAAGAAATAGGAGGGAGTCATGTAGTGGTACCTGTGGGTTTTACCCCATTAGTATCCATGAAGGCTTCTGCTCAAATTGGAGCTTTTTCCATCTACGGTGATAACCATGGAATTTTCTCGTTAGTATCATGGTGGTGGAATGAGGCTCTACTGTTTACAGTAGGGACGATTTGGGAACCTGTGGCTTTAGAAAATTAGACCTTGAGCTAAACTATCACATTAGCTGAAAGCCATAGCAAACTACCTCGTAAGATAGAACTATCTAATTAGATAGTACTTACCCGGTATTAGGACTCTCCCTATTTTAGGACAAAAGGGACATACTTGCTTTCACCTTACTCTGTTTATATTTTTAAATTTTCCTTAAATAACATGAGGGTAATTTTGAATCATACTGTCAGGATGATCTAAACACCTTCCTACTTTGATAGGTGTATAAATATTGCCACGCCAGCAGTATAATTCAAAATCACTTAAATTTATTCTGCTGACATATTTTCTCCGCAGGCATTATAAATTGGTGTCTGCCAAGGGTAAGGTAAACTTTAAAATGGCATTTTTGAGTTAGTCAGCTGATAAAATTTATGAATGAATAGTATAACTCCCGTGGGAACTATCCTCGTTAGGGTTATGCAAAAAGGCGAATGCGTTATATGGAAAAGTATCATAGACACGCATACGATCCCGTCATTCACTGTTGGACTATCGAGTGATGCCATGATAAAGTTAACACAATTCACCTTCTGTAGACTCCATTTTAGCAGTTATCTAACACCGTTTCCTTTGTCTAGTTAGGATCTTTAACTCTAACAGAATTTAAGACTAATTTAAAAATTTTCCATAGGAAATCAACATTGCTCCAAATAAAGCAAACCCGATTAAGCAAGCAGTTCAACCAAAAAGAGTGTACTTAACAAGGTCCCAAGCGAAGAAGATAATGGAAGACCAGGAACAAGTGCAGAACCTACAGGGACAAGTTTCAGAATTGAGAGACCAAGTCTCATAATTGATGAAACTGATGAAGGAGATGTCCCTAAATAGAGAAACCATTCGATCTATACCATAACCAAATTTACCAGTACTTCCCCCACTCATAATAACGGTTGATTCCCATCAAGCTTCAACCTTTTTCACCTTTTAGCCTCATATTCCAAATCCAACAATCACCTTTAATCCAACATTCCCTAGCTGCGAAATTCCCATCTCTTATTACCAAGCTATCTCGAATATGGAATTTCATCCTTCAGCACTAATCCCTTCATTTTACCCCACAACTAATTTTCCAACTGGAGGAACACCTCATGTAGTAGGAGTGGAAAGTAGAGAAAGAGAAAATGAGAAGTTATCTACTCTGGAAGAAAGATTAAGAGCTATCAAAGGATTAAATATGTATGGCTCAGTCGATGTGTCGTCACTGAGATTAGTACCAGATATGGTTGTCCTATCGAAATTTAAAGTCCCGGAGTTCAATAGATATAGTGGAAACTCAAAGCCGCGCATCCACTTAGCCACTTATATAGCTAAGATGTCCACTCTCACAAAAGATGACAGACTCTTGGTACACTTTTTCCATAAAAGTCTCACAGGGGCAGCCTTACGTTAGTGCATATAATTGGATAAGAGTATATTACACTCCTGGAAAGAATTGGCTGATGCTTTCCTCAAGCAGTACAAGTTCAATTATGATGTTGCCCCCACAAGGAGAGACCTCCAAAACCTAGTGCAGAGGGAAAGGGAAAACTTTGAGGAGTATGCCCAGAGGTGGAGAGAAAAGGCGGCTGAAGTTTATCCTCCGGTGACGGATAATGAACTCTGCTCTCTGTTCAATGAGACACTGAAGGCCCCATACTTTAATTTAATGATTGGGAACACTTCTAACAATTTTTCTAATATCATCCAGACTAGAGAAAGGATTGAAGCGAACCTCCGATTAAGAAGGTTACAAGAAGTGGTCGAGGAGGGTTCCATGAAAAGGCCTAATAATTTCGAGGAAAGGAAAGAAGGGGGTGTCCACTCCATTTCGAGACAAACTCACCTACCACCACAAAACAATTTTCGCCCCTACACCCCAGCCCAAAATCCATATCCTCCAAACCAAAACCCAATGGTAGTGAATGTTCCTCCCCTGTGACACTCCTTACCCGTTTACAGTGTAGCTGAGCAAGATATGCCACACATTGTACCGGAACACTATATTTTATCTCAATTATTTTTATCCTTCCTTAATTTATTTAGTCATGGTCATGAAGTGTAATTTGTGAAATTTTACTCATTTAATTCATTTATTAAAATTTTAAATTCATTTGAGGTTCCAAAAATTTTATAGAAAATTCGGCAGAGTACCGGCTAAAAATGGAGAAAACAGTTCTTCGGAACTTGTGAAAAATACTTCCAATAGTCATTCTATTCCACAACTCCCAATTATCACATCAATTTTCAACAATTTCTCAATAATTCTTCCATTTCTTATTCATTCATTTAACATCATAATCATGTACATTTCATTTATAAATACAAATTTACAAATATTGACATTCATACCAAATTATATTACATAAGTTTCAATTTATACATGAGAAAATAAAAGTTTGATTCCAAACAGTACAAACAGTATAAAATACCAAAATGGGACCCAGTGTCCTACCAATGCACTGTAGCCTGTGAGGTGACACGGACACTATGCAGAACTATGAACGGCCTTACCCAGTCTGTGGTCTACTAGGCTCTCTGTCCAAATCTTTAGTACCTATGCATTGCAAAAGCGACGAGCTAAGCATAAAGCTTAGTGGTGGCAATAATAAAAGAAAATATAATATGCAAATAAAAGTAAAAAATTTCCTATTTATTGTCCTTATGAGAAATAAATAATTACTAACTGATTGTTTAGTCGAAGGCTAATTATATCTTATGATATTAACTCTTTCTAGCATTTTCTTAATCGTTTTCTTAATGATTTTGATCTTTTTTTTTTATTAAAATCATTCTTGTTCTTTATCTTGATATTTAATTT
This sequence comes from Hevea brasiliensis, assembly GCF_030052815.1. Lineage (NCBI taxonomy): Eukaryota > Viridiplantae > Streptophyta > Magnoliopsida > Malpighiales > Euphorbiaceae > Hevea > Hevea brasiliensis. The sequence goes on along the minus strand of NC_079500.1, from coordinate 41,317,863 downwards.
CCTTACTTCCTTTAATAATCAATTCAATTACATTTATACTTTTCCATGCCCAAGCAACTTATACAAATTGACCGGACTGGATAAATGGGTAAACTAGCACTGGGTACTAGGTACCTTAGGCCGTCACACCATTGGTCACAATGTGTCTCCCGGTGTGCAAACAGAATGGCTAGTAAGCCATAAAAGCAATAAAGCATAAAGCCAAGTATAATATCATAATCAATACAGCCATAGGCTATTATATCACAGAATGGCAAGGAGCCATACATCATACGCAGTACTGCTATCAGAACCCTATTGGCATGCCAACCTATCCAAACCAATCACATTAGGCCTATTAGGGCATATTACAAAGTTATTTCTTGAATATTTATACTTAACATGTAAGGTTACTATTCATTTAGTCATTTAAGTCAAAGTATTGACTTTCTCATATATAATAGTTACATGAGTTTTAATCACATAGATTTACCACATTTTGGTTCCCAAAAGTGTTGGCATTAGTTGCCAATCCATACTTCTAACCAATGGTGAATAAATCAGAAATTTCAGTTTTGGGTGCTAGAATTCACTGTTCCATTAGGCCATTCTATAGTGAGAATTTAGCCAAATATTCTTCATCAAAGTTGTTCCTTATTATGTCTAGTTATATTTATTTTTTTGAATCACTCCATTTTGGAGTTTTGTAGCTCAAGTTATGGCCTAAACACCATAACTAGCCGAATTGCAATTTTTCTAGAATTTCTGGACATAATTAATTCTATAGTTTTTTGTACACTGAATGCAGGTCAGTTTTCAGATATTTTATGGTCAAAATTTGGGTTTGTTTTCTTCATGAAACTTGTAGGACTATGTCTCAGCTTTCTATTGGTAAAAATTCAGGTCAATTGGACCTTTTTACGCTGAGTTATGACCAAATGAATGAACACTATTCATTTGGTCATTTTCCAGGGACAGCTTGTGTGTTACCCAGATTGAAGCATTTTTTAGGTCGACTTTGGTGGGTTTTCTAGGCAGGGTTTCTTCACAAAAAATGTTGCATTATGTGTCCACTATCACCTCCAATTGTCCTTGCATCAATTGGGGCAATATAGCTTAAGATATAATCCCATGAACACACTGGACTCACAGAGTCCAGAATTGATTACAAAGGGCAGCATACCAATTCCTAATCCAATGCCACATTTCAATCTAAATCAAAGTCAATTCATCTCAGATGGTCAGTAATTGACCATTAGAACACTGGTTCACCATCAATTGAGCAAAACTCTAATTACCCCTAAACCCTAATTCTCCAATTCTCTTAATCTTGCAACACATGCTACTCCCATTAAAAATTCATACATATACATGTTAAATCGCATTAGGAGGTAAGTTTAAACTAAATAAAACATAGGAATTCTCCTTGCTTCCAAGGTGGCCAAATTTCCTTTTCAGCCATTACCCATGATTTTTTCAATTATTCTTCATATTTACAACTCAATTCAACTAATCCACACAATTTAAATACTAAATCTTGAAGTTAATAGCACTTACCTCTTGTAGTAGTTTTCAAGAGCTCCATATCTTCCCTTTTTCCCTTTCTTTTTGTTGGCTAGAGGTTGTTTAAGATGCAAGATTAATTTTTAGTGAAGCAAGTTAGTGATTTTAGGGTGATTTGGTGGGTTAGCTCAAGCTTGATCAAGCTTCCATGGAGTTTTCTTTCTTCTCTCTTCTCTCTCTCTCTCTCTCTCTCTCTCTCTCTCTCTCTCTCTACATTTCTGCTACCCAAAAGTTGAAGATGGCCATCCATTTATCTCCTTTTATTCATGTTTAAGTAGTTTATAATGATGTGTTAAAATTTGGTTGGGTGAAAATATTTTAATTGCATCATGCTTCTGTCATTAATATGACTTTTATTTCATTTTCTTTTCCACTCATATTCAATTAAATTTTTAGCAATATTTATTCATATTTTAGATCATAATAATTATTTACTTAACTGGACAAGTTGGCCAAAAATCATCTCTGGAGATGAAATGACCAAAATGCCCTCCGTTTGGCTTATTGAGCCAAAATCATCTGTACCAATCTAAAAATTTTTCTAAGCATTTTCTTGGCATTCTAATGCCATTGAAACCTCAATGACTCTTCTCTAGAGTCCCAAAAATTATTTCATAAATTTTTCCCTGGATTTAAGGCTTCTAATTGCGAGAACCGAAACTTCCTATTGAGTTACCCATCGCTAGGGCACCGGCTCATTTAACTTGGTTGTATTTTATTTCTAAAACTTTTTCTAATTTTTTCTTATTAATATTTGAGTTATTTATGATTTTTCACTCTAGTCTAAATATTTTTCCAGATATTCTAGCTATTCGGACCGACACCGGTCACTGAAACAGTAGAATGTACAGAATTGCTACAATAAGGGTGTTACATCCCCCATCCTCGAACTATCCTCCCCCCAATATCCTTCCCAAACCATCTACAATCCCAAACCTTCTGATCAAAATACTCCTTTCAGACCACCTGCTCCTCGACCCAACCGAAGACCACTAAGAAATCCTGATCCACCTCTCCCTCTTCTGTTCAGTGAAATCTACCGATACCTACTCGGTATAAATCAGATAGTGCCCATCCCCCTTGACCCAGTTTAGCCACCATATCCTAGGTGGTATGAAGCTAATGCCCAATGTGAGTATCATGGTGGGCCACTAGGGCATTCCACCGATAATTGTGGAGCTCTTCAGGGAAGGGTATAAGCTCTGATCAAGAATGGATGGCTGAAAATTAAGGGAAATGGCTCTCTTCCCAACGTCACTTCAAACCCACTACCTAATCATGGTGCAGGCAATGGCGTGAATGTGATAGAACCTAGGGATAAAAGTGAAGAGTCTCCTTTAAAACCATTTATCAATGTCATATAACTAGACTCCATGTACGAGGCTTTGATTTCACCTATCGCTGGAGGGCAAGAACTTGATAATTGGAAAGCAAAAGATATCCCCATGCTTAATCTCGAGTAAAGTACATTTGGTAATCAACACTTGATCATTCTATCCAAGGTGACAAGTGTAATGCTATAAATGGACCTTTTTTTTATGATAAATGTATTAATGAATTAATAGTGCATTTTGTATCCAATTCGCCATTAAAATCCATTTTTTTTAATATACTCCACTTTCATTTCTTCAGGACCATTGACCAATTCACACCTAATAATTCAGTTGACTCAGAAATTCCACATGTTAACTTTGAAACTCCCATAAATGCCATTGGTTCAAGTGATTCTGAAGAAGAACCTGTAGAAGAACAGGGCAAAAGAGATGAGCCTTCCCTGGTGCCTTGTGGGGATGAAATGCACATCATAAATCTAGGGACTGATGAAATAAAGAGGGAACTTAAGGTTGTGAATAATAGAGAATTAGAGAGTATGGTTAGTTTGCTCAAGGAATTCCTTGATGTATGAAGGAGCGGAAGCATGAAAAACACAAGTTTATACCATTGAATTCAAAATTTTTTGCCTAGGGTCACATGCATCATGCAAGATTTATTTTTATCTATTTGATTTCAATGATAAACAACATATTAAAACTCTTTTAATATGTTTTTGGATCTTTATTTTCCATTTAAGATTTTAAATTAATCAGATTAATTTTAGAACCCTGGATTAGATCAAGAACAAATACACTAACCTCTTGATGCACTGCAGCATATTTGTCCCTTTGGGATGCATCTTTAGGACACCAGATGTTGTCCCTCTAGCTTGTCCACGCCAAGAACACCTATGGAAGCCCTTGAGCAGCTTCTAAAGCTTTTTCTATTAAGTAGAAAATCAATTTTTGCCTTTTAAGAGATTAAAGATGTAAACAGGACACTAGAAATAATTTCTAATATTTTTAATTCAAGAGATTGTTTGCTTTTCTCTTGGAATACATGAGAGAAGAAGATGAAGAGAAGGGAGAGCTTCTTGGGTGGTGGCACCAAAGATATCAGCTACTGGTTGTATTGTTTTCTTTTCATAATAATACTTATATAGCTAGGTCAACACAAAAAACTCTTGCACATGTCACCCTCTGATTGGTTCTAGGTTTAATTAACCCAATCACATTGTGCAAAGTGTCAAACCTATATTTAATCTTAATTTTAATCATCTTACAAGATTAAAAAACATTTGGCAAGCTTATGTATAATACCATGTGTCACCATCTCATGGTGCCACGTGTCACTCTGTAAAATGACCAAAATGCCCCTGTGTCTTAATTTTGAGTTCTCAACCCAAAATAATTATTTCTCTTCTTCCAATCAATTTATATCAAATATAAATTAATTAATTAATCTCTATTAATTAATTTCTCATTAATTAAATTCATATTTAATGTAACACCCCCGTTTGCATAGCCTGGTATATTTCACTGTTCCGGTGACCGGTGTCAGTCCGGACAATTATTGGGATTAGGACCACACTTAAGACAACTTGAGAAGCCATAAATACAAATAATTAGTAATGTTTAATTAGTTGACTATAAATAAGAAAAACATAACATAAGAGGTTAAACGAGCCGAGAGTCACAGCGATGAGTGACCTCCTCGGGAATGACTGCGAAGTCGTTTTAAACTCAAATTTCGAACTGTAAAAAGTGACGCTGCGGTCCTTAGGACCCTTATGAACACAGTGGAAAAGAGAAAATCATGAAAAAGAACTGTTAAGTCAGTCAAATAATTAGGTCAGGGAGCCGGAAGAAATATTGGATTATTTGCAAACCGGGATGAACCGGCGAGGGGCAATTTGGTCAATTGACCCCGAGAGCTGACTCCTGACCTAACTGTCAAATAAAATCGAAGAAAAGAAAATTTCGGAATCGACAATAGAATTAAAGAACTAATAGAAAAATAAATAGAAAAAAAAAAAAAGAAAAGGAAAGAGGTTGAAAAAGTCAAAGTTGATGACATCACTAATGATGTCATAAACAAATTTGTTAAATATTTATTAAAATTGATATTTATGGTCTTCCAAAGCAAAAACGTGTAAAGGAAAAACAAAAGAAAACAAAATAGAAAATCTCTTCTTCTTTCATCTTCCTTGCCGCCCCATTTTCCTCCCAAGTTCCTCCATGAGTGGTCTTCCATGTAAGCTTACTTTTAAGCTTAATTTTCTTCACTTAATTCAAATAACTCCCTTAAAAACCTCCCTAGAACTTATTGTTACAACTTGAGAAGAGGATTAAAAGAAGAAAGAAGAGTTAAAGATAGGGTTTTGAAGCTTTAACAAAAGGTTAGTATGTTAAATTGTTACTTTTCCATTCAAATGCATGTTTGGGTAATTAAGTGAGCTAATAACTTGATTTAAATGAAACAAATATGGGGAAAGAATTAAATTGAAATTTTGGGCAGCTTGATAGGAGTATGATTTACATGAAATTGATGCATTAGAATGAGTTTAAAAGTTTTGATTAGTTGAATGGTTAAGGTTAAGTGCACTAGTTATGGTTAAATGCAAGAGTTAGTGAGTTTAGGGTTTCAATGCAAGGGTTTATGAACCAAAAATTGGAGAAATGCATAAATGGCATATTTGACCTATTGTGAAATGAAATAATGATCAATTAGGACCAAATAAATTGTATGGGAATGGTGGAAAATTTAGCTAAATTCGTAGGTCAATGGTCATGCTTCTTGGCAAGATGACCAAACCTACTTTGAAGGACCAAAACTCAAATTTTACAAGTCCAATTGGTATGCCACCAATTGGAGATGAAAATAGACATAAAAGAGCACAATTTTTATTAAGGAACCATGGCCAAAACTGACCAAAACTTGGTGAAACAATTGACCAAAGTGAATTGATAGCAGGCTGCCCTGCACCAAAACTGACCAAATGAACAGTAACTGTTCATTTGGTCATAACTCGAGTTAGACAAGTCAAATTGACCTGAAATTTGGCCAGGGGTTAGAGGGCATATAAATCTAAAACTTTCATGAAGAACATCACCCCAAATTATGCCATTAACCCATTCAAATAATTGAGCAAAGTTAGGGTACCAAACCTGCACCTCTGCAGAAATTTCATTGAGCAGCAATGTTTGGATGGCTATAACTCCTTCTAGAAAACTAGGATTTAGGCGATTCTTGAACCGATGGAAACCTAAGACATAATAGAACATTTCATATGAAGAAAGTTAGACCAAATTATGAACTTAACTTAATCAAATTACTGACCAAAGTTGGACCAAAATCTGCCAGAACCCAAAAATGTAGTATGAACAGTGCACGTGAACAATAAACTTATTTTGGCCATAACTTGAGCTACAAAACTCCGATTGAGGTGATCCAAAATTGAGAATACACTTAAGACAATAAGAAACATTTTCTATGAAGGAAGTTTTGTCAAATTCCAAAAGTAGATCGACCAATGGAATAGTGCAACTTCGAAGCACAAAACCGAAAATTGGCAATTTTGCCAAAATGACCTATGCTTTGAAAAAGTGACCAAAACCAACAAGTTTAATGAACAAAATGTGGTATGTGGGTGAAGTTGGAGTTCCCATACCTATTAATCCTTAGAAAGTCAATTATTTGACTTAAATAGTACAGTGAATAGTAACCCGAAACACAAAATTTCGAGAACGTCGAATTTAACACGTTAGAAATAGGTAAATGCGAAGTTAAAATTTATTTTGGGATTTATGTTAAGTTCTAGTACTGAAACATTGTAAAATTTTGTTTTTCAGTTGAAAAGAATATCGGGAAGGAACCCGAGGAAACGAGTCGAGGCTAAGGGACGACTCGCTTGAGGTTTGTGCACAATAAATCCTATTTAAGCATTTTATCCTTGAAAAATTGATTTATTACGCATTATGAATTTATGAACTTTTGTGTTGCCACCTTGTGATCAAATTGTAACTTTGGAAATGGATTTGATTTTTGTATGCAATATTTGAATGAAATGTTTGAAACGAATTTTTGATTCACACTTAGCATGTGATTACTTATTATTCCTCCTCCATTTATGGGGTTGAGATCGTTTATTTTCCTCCCTCTCTGGCTTGCCAGTTGAGGTTATAGATCGGATGAGTACTCATTAGCTAGCTAGCCACCTCCCTCATTGGTTTTGATTAATGGGGTTGAGATTGCTTTGTCGTGGTGTACAACACGGCATTGATTGGAAAATTTGTGTCATGGCTTAAGTTGTGTATGACTTTGGCAACACTGTGTTTATGCAATTGTTTGACTAAACTGTTGTTTAATATATTATTTGACAAAATGAGTTGTTATGAGCTTGATATTGTGAAATGAGATTGTGAAGTATTCAAATTATGTTTCATCAATAAATGATTTATGTATCGCATTTTAAATCTTTATTGTGCACCACTGAGTATGTTTATACTCAGCGATAGTTTAATTTACTGTCGCAGATAAAAGCAAGGAGAAAGCAGTGAGTGAGTCATGGATTGACAAGATCTTTTGATCCCTTTTTGTACGGGTATTGTTTTATACCCTTATGGTTATTTTGATGTAAATACTGTAATGTCATAAGTATCAATGTAAATTGAGCAGTTGTAAATAAACTATAATAATATTATTTTAGATTTTCTTCTATAAGTTTGATATTTGTACATATGGATTTTCGGCCTTATGTTTTGTGAATGGAATTATTGAACATACTGAGTTGACAAATTTGACTTGGATTGTGAAACTGTTTTGAAATGGATTGACTTGAGTTGAATTGTGAATTATTGGAGGTTGGGAGTTGTAAAATAGTTTTGGAAGTGCTTTTTACAGGTATTTGAAGAACTGGTTTCTCAAAATACAGAGGGTACTCTGTCAAAATTTTTATAAAATTTGCGACAAAATTTGAATGGACAAAAATTTTTACTAGTATTTAAACTTTGAATAAATGGTTTTTAATTCTTATCAAAATGCTCACCACTTCCAAAATGTAAGAAAATTGTTTTAAAATCCCTTGTAGGGTACTTAATGAGTTATCGGTAGGTGAAGTTCGGTAGTTCATTAAGTATTCTACGGGAGCATGTTATGCCTTACTGAGGGGTAAGGTGTGACATGTTTTAGTGGTATCAGAGCATGGTTTTGCAATAAATTTTGACTATGTATGTTAATATTTCTTTTGATAAGTACAACTGCTCAAGTGTCTTTAATTGATGCATATGACATATTTACATCATGAATATGCACTAACGGAGGTCAACCTCCTTGTGTTTGATCTCAGGAAGTAGAAAATTGTGAAAAACGGAATGGAAGGAGGAGATCATTCCGAAGAACAATCTGTTGAGGCTGAGGTTCAAGGGGAAGCCCCAGCACTCCAGAATGTGAGTGGGTCAGCCACTCCAGCTCCTGCTCCAGCACCGCAGTTTCCTGCTCAATTTATGCAGCAGATGGCTGCCTTCTTTCAGCAAATGGCGGGTAATGTGCCACCCCAAGCTCAAATGCCGACTGCAAAGACAACCACGACCCTCATTTCGGCGGATGAAAAATTGATGAAATTTGGGGCCACCGAGTTTAAAGGCACTGTGGATCCACTGGAAGCAGAACAGTGGTTGGAAAGAATGGAACGGGTTTTTAGAAAGCTGCAGTGTACAGAAGAAATGAAGTTTGAGTATTCTGTCTCCTTATTACAAGGGGATGCCTATGAATGGTGGAAGACCATCCCCCACAGCCTGGTGGAGCCACCTGTGTTAACCTGGTCAGACTTCTTGAGGGAGTTCCGACAGAAATGGGTTCCCGATGCATATGTGGACATGAAGTTGCAAGAATTTTTTAGTTTGAAACAAGGGACCCAAACTGTAGCAGAATATGAGAGAGATTTTTCAAGACTAAGCCACTATGCTGGAAGCTTAGTCTCCACCCCCAGAGACAGATGCAAGAGGTTTGAGGCTGGGCTAAGACAGAGTCTGAGAATGCAAGTTGTGGGATTCAGACATCAGAATTTTGCCGAATTGATCTCACAGGCCCTAGAACTAGAAAAGATAGAATCAGAAGGGGCAGTGAAGAAGGGTCCACAAGAGAAAACTGAAAAGACTACTGAACAAGCATCTGGAAGTGGTTCTGGGAAGAGGAAACAGTTTGGGGGATCTAGCTCCCGTAGAGGCCGAGGCAGATTTTCTGGCCAAAGACCACCTCGGTCTGGTCAGCAGACCCAACCAGCATCCCGAGGAGCTCTATCAGTACGGCAGTGCAAACCTATGGTAGAACTCATGGTGGGGTTTGTTATAGAGCTACTGGTGCATGTTTTAACTGTGGAGGGAGTGGACATTTTGCTAAGGATTGCACTAGTCCGCGCCGGTCTGGGTCTTTCACTACATCTGAAGGATCAGCTCAAGTCTCTGCACCCAGAGGGTTCTGATCACCGCTAGAGGCAGAGGCAGGTAGGGTCCTGGTAACACCCCTGGAAGTCAGAGCACTGTTAACCAGCCAGCATCCAGTGGCGCACCAGTTAGAGTATATACCATGCGTCAAAGGGAAGAGGCTGAAACATCAGATGTTGTAGCTGGTAATTTCTCCATCCTTGACAAAGATGTGCATGTGTTATTTGATCCTGGCTCCACACATTCGTATGTTAGTGCTAGTGTGATGTGTTCTACTACTATTCTATGTGTACCAATGGACTATGATGTGTTAGTAACTAGTCCATTAGGCCAGGAGGTCAGGGTAAATAGGCTATATAGAGATCGCCTTTGGTGATCCAAGGACACACTTTTTGTCTGATTTAATTGAAATGCCCTTCAGAGATTATGAAATTATCTTGGGCATGGATTGGTTAGCTGAGCATCATGTTATGATTGATTTGTAGATCAAGACGATCACTTTTGGTCTTCCTCGGTATGGTGATGTAATGTCTGAGGAGAGGCAGTTATTACCTTCAAACATCATTTCAGCTGCACTGGCTAGAAAAATGATTAGAAAAGGGTGTGAGACGTACTTGGCACATGTGATAGACACCCAAGTGGGGAGTCCAAAGATCAAGGACATTCCTATCAGATGTGACTTTCGGATGTGTTTCTGATGAATTGCCGTGATTACCTCGAGAAGAGAAGTGCGATTTGAAATTGATGTTATGCACAGTGTGGACCCAATCTCCATAACGCCATACGAGAATGGCACCAGCTGAACTAAAAGAATTTAAATTGAAGTTGCAAGAGTTGATTGATAAGGGCTTCAATCGCCTAGTGTGTCACCTTGGGAGCGCCGGATTATTTGTAAAGAAGAAGGATGGCACTCTCTCGGCTATGCATTGACTATCGGCGGTTGAATAAGGTGACAATAAAACGGATACCCATTACCCGTATTGATGACTTGTTTGATCGGTTGAGGTGCGGTGTATTCTCCAAAATTGACACGAGATCGAGTTATTATCACCGAAAGTACAAGAGCAGAGTATTGCTAAAACTGCCTTCAGAACCCGCTATGGCCATTATGAATTCCTAGTCATGCCATTTGGGTTAACCAATGCTCCGGCTGCTTTTATGGATCTGATGACACTATCTTCAGACCATACCTCGACCAGTTTGTTGTGGTATTTATCGATGATATATTCGTCTATTCGAGGAATCCAGAAGAGCATGATAGACATCTGCGGATTGTACTGCAAACTTTGAGGGAGAAACAGCTATATGCCAAATTGTCGAAGTGTGAATTTTGGCTGAAGGAGATATCCTTTTTGGGGCATGTAGTGTCAGAAGAGGGCATTAAGGTAGATCCTAGCAAGATTGAAGCTGTCCTTAATTGGAAGCCACCCAAAAATGTCATAGAGATTCGCAGTTTTCTGGGGTTAGCTGGATACTACCGTCGATTTGTAAAGGGATTCTCCATGTTGGCATCTCCATTGACCAAGCTGCTTAGAAAGGATGTGAAATTTCAGTGGACGGACAAATGCCAGCAAAGTTTTGATGAATTGAAAAGATGTTTGTGAGGCTCCAGTCGACTTTACCTACACCGGGTAAAGAATATACGATTCTGATGCTTCTCACAATGGATTAGGTTGTGTGTTGATGCAAGATCGAAATGTTATTGCCTATGCATCACGCCAGCTAAAACCGCATGAGAGGAATTATCCGACGCATGATTTGGAGCTTGCAGCCATTGTGTTTGCTCTTAAGATCTGGAGACATTATTTGTATGGGGAGAAGTGTTACATTTACACAGATCATAAGAGTTTGAAGTATTTGGGCACCCAGAAAGAGTTGAATTTGAGACAGAGGAGATGGTTAGAATTGATAAAAGACTATGATTGTCTGATAGACTATCAGCCAGGGAAAGCTAATGTTGTGGCTGATGCCTTAAGTCGCAAGACTATGGCAAGTCTACGGGTTACTCCTTTGTCTTTGGTACATGAGTTAAGATCATTGCATGCCAGCTTAGAGGTTAATGATGAGGGGCAAGTAGCAGTTGCATGGCATGTACAGCCAGTGTTGATTGATCAGATTAGAATGGCTACTCAGAATGATCAGAAGTATCAGAAGCTATTGGGAGAAGTCCGGCAGGGCAAGAAACCAGAGTTCTCAGTTAGAGATGATGGTTTACTGCTACACCAGGGCAGAATATGTGTTCCTATTGATGTTGAATTGAGGAAGATCATTTTGAAGGAAGCACATGAGTCTCCTTTTGCCATGCACCCTGGTGGCACAAAAATGTATAAAGGGTTAGAGGAGCATTACTGGTGGATGGGTATGAAGAGAGATGTGGCAGAGTTTATTTCTAAATGCCTAACTTGTCAGCAAGTAAAGGCAGAGAATCAAGTACCCGCTGGGTTGTTACATCCACTACCAGTACCAGAGTGGAAATGGGAGAGAATAACAATGGATTTTGTGATGGGACTTCCGAGGATACAGAAGAGTCATGATGCAGTTTGGGTCATTGTTGACAGACTAACCAAGTCTGCTCATTTTCTGCCAGTCCGAATGGACTATAGTTTGGACAGATTGGCCAGGTTGTACATCGATGAGATTGTGAGATTGCATGGAGTGCCAGTATCTATCATATCAGACAGAGATCCTAGGTTCACTTCTAGATTCTGGGGTAGTCTTCAGAGCCCTAGGAACTAGATTGAACTTCGATCGCATTCCATCCACGCAGACATGGCCGATCGAGAGGGTAATTCAGATTTTGAGGATATGCTACGGGCTTGTGTGATTGAGTTTGAGGGCAGTTGGGATACACACTTGCCTTTGATTGAGTTTGCTTACAACAACAGCTATCAATCAAGCATTGGGATGCCTCCATATGAAGCTTTGTATGGCAGAAAATGTAGAACCCCGTTGTGTTGGGATGACGTGGGTGAAAGAAAGATGATCGGACCCAAAATTGTTCAACAGACTGAAGAGAAAATCAGGGTGATCAGATATCGACTTAAAGTCGCATCGCAAGTCAAAAGTCCTATGTTGATTTGAAAAGAAGGGATATTGAGTATGCAGTGGGTGAGAAAGTTTTCCTCAAGGTTTCTCCTTGGAACAGAATTATGAGATTCGGTAGAAAGGGAAAACTGAGTCCTCGTTTCATTGGGCCATATGAGGTTCTGGAGAGAGTGGGTCCTTTGGCTTATCGTTTGGCACTACCTCCAGAGTTGGAGAAGATACATAATGTCTTCAATGTGTCTATGTTGAGGAGGTATCGATCAGACCCATCTCATGTACTACCAGTAGAGGAAATTGAAGTGAATCCAAACCTCACATATGAAGAAGAATCCATAGAGATTCTGGCATATGAGGTGAAGCAGCTACGGAACAAGCAGATACCGTTAGTAAAAGTGCTATGGAACCATCATTCGGGCCAGGAGGCTACTTGGGAACGAGAGGAGGACATGAGGAGACAGCACCCACAGCTATTCAGAGATTGATACCAGGTAAAATTTCGAGATGAAATTTATTTTAAGGGGGGGAGAATTGTAACACCCCCGTTTGCATAGCCTGGTATATTTCACTGTTCCAGTGACCGGTGTCAGTCCGGACAATTATTGGGATTAGGGCCACACTTAAGACAACTTGAGAAGCCATAAATACATATAATTAGTAATGTTTAATTAGTTGACTATAAATAAGAAAAACAGAACATAAGAGGTTAAACGAGCCGAGAGTCACAGCGATGAGTGACCTCCTCGGGAACGACTGCGAAGTCGTTTTAAACTCAAATTTCGAACCGTAAAAAGTGACGCTGCGGTCCTTAGGACCCTTATGAACACAGTGGAAAAGAGAAAATCACGAAAAGAACTGTTAAGTCAGTCAAATAATTAGGTCAGGGAGCCGGAAGAAATATTGGATTATTTGCAAACCGGGATGAACCGGCGAGGGGCAATTTGGTCAATTGACCTCGAGAGCTGACTCCTGACCTAACTGTCAAATAAAATCGGAGAAAAGAAAATTTCAGAATCGACAATAGAATTAAAGAACTAATAGAAAAATAAATAGAAAAAAAAAAAGAAAAGGAAAGAGGTTGGAAAAGTCAAAGTTGATGACATCACTAATGATGTCATAAACAAATTTGTTAAATATTTATTAAAATTGATATTTATGGTGTTCCAAAGCAAAAACGTGTAAAGGAAAAACAAAAGAAAACAAAATAGAAAATCTCTTCTTCTTTCATCTTCCTTGCCACCCCATTTTCCTCCCAAGTTCCTCCATGAGTGGTCTTCCATGTAAGCTTACTTTTAAGCTTAATTTTCTTCACTTAATTCAAATAACTCCCTTAAGAACCTCCCTAGAGCTTATTGTTACAACTTGAGAAGAGGATTACAAGAAGAAAGAAGAGTTAAAGATAGGGTTTTGAAGCTTTAACAAAAGGTTAGTATGTTAAATTGTTACTTTTCCATTCAAATGCATGTTTTGGTAATTAAGTGAGCTAATAACTTGATTTAAATGAAACAAATATGGGGAAAAAATTAAATTGAAATTTTGGGCAGCTTGATAGGAGTATGATTTACATGAAATTGATGCATTAGAATGAGTTTAAAAGCTTTGATTAGTTGAATGGTTAAGGTTAAGTGCACTAGTTATGGTTAAATGCAAGAGTTAGTGAATTTAGGGTTTCAATGCAAGGGTTTATGAACCAAAAATTAGAGAAATGCATAAATGGCATATTTGACCTATTGTGAAATGAAATAATGATGAATTAGGACCAAATAAATTGTATGGGAATGGTGGAAAATTTAGCTAAATTCGTAGGTCAATGGTCATGCTGCTGGCAGCATGACCAAACCCACTTTGAAGGACCAAAACTCAAATTTTACAAGTCCAATTGGTATGCCACCAATTGGAGATGAAAATAGACATAAAAGAGCACAATTTTCATTGAGGAACCATGGCCAAAAACTGACCAAAACTTGGTGAAACAATTGACCAAAGTGAATTGATAGCAGGCTGCCCTGCACCAAAACTGACCAAATGAACAGTAACGGTTCATTTGGTCATAACTCGAGTTAGACAGGTCAAATTGACCTGAAATTTGGCCAGGGGTTAGAGGGCATATAGATCTAAACCTTTCATGAAGAACATCACCCCAAATTATGCCATTAACCCATTCAAATAATTGAGCAAAGTTAGGGTACCAAACCTGCACCTCTGCAGAAATTTCATTGAGCAGCAATGTTTGGATGGCTATAACTCCTTCTAGAAAACTCGGATTTAGGCGATTCTTGAACCGATGGAAACCTAAGACACAGTAGAACATTTCATATGGAGAAAGTTAGACCAAATTATGAACTTAACTTAATCAAATTACTGACCAAAGTTGGACCAAAATCTGCCCGAACCCAAAAATGCAGTATGAACAATGCACGTGAACAGTAAACTTATTTTGGCCATAACTTGAGCTACAAAACTCCGATTGAGGTGATCCAAAAATGAGAATACACTTAAGACAATAAGGAATATTTTCTATGAAGGAAGTTTTGTCAAATTCCAAAAGTAGATCGACCAATGGAATAGTGCAACTTCGCAGCACAAAACCGAAAATTGGCAATTTTGCCAAAATGACCTATGCTTTGAAAAAGTGACCAAAACCAACAAGTTTAATGAACAAAATGTGGTATGTGGGTGAAGTTGGAGTTCCCATACCTATTAATCCTTAGAAAGTCAATTATTTTACTTAAATAGTGCAGTGAATAGTAACCCGAAACACAAAATTTCGAGAACATCGAATTTAACACGTTAGAAATAGGTAAATGCGAAGTTAAAATTTATTTTGGGATTTATGTTAAGTTCTAGTACTGAAACATTGTAAAATTTTGTGTTTCAGTTGAAAAGAATATTGGGAAGAAACCCGAGGAAACGAGTCGAGGCTAAGGGACGACTCGCTTGAGGTTTGTGCACAATAAACCCTATTTAAGCATTTTATCCTTGAAAAATTGATTTATTACGCATTATGAATTTATGAACTTTTGTGTTGCCACCTTGTGATCAAATTGTAACTTTGGAAATGGATTTGATTTTTGTATGCAATATTTGAATGAAATGTTTGAAACGAATTTTTAATTCACACTTAGCATGACAGTTACTTATTATTCCTCCTCCTTTTATGGGGTTGAGATCGTTTATTTTCCTCCCTCTCTGGCTTGCCAGTTGAGGTTGTAGATCGGATGAGTACTCATTAGCTAGCTAGCCACCTCCCTCATTGGTTTTGATTAATGGGGTTGAGATTGCTTTGTCGTGGTGCACAACACGGCATTGATTGGAAATTTTGTGTCATGGCTTAAGTTGTGTATGACTTTGGCAATACTGTGTTTATGCAATTGTTTGACTAAACTGTTGTTTAATATATTATTTGACAAAATGAGTTGTTATGAGCTTGATATTGTGAAATGAGATTGTGAAGTATTCAAATTATGTTTCATCAATAAATGATTTATGTATCGCATTTTAAATCTTTATTGTGCACCACTGAGTATGTTTATACTCAGCGATAGTTTAATTTACTGTCGCAGATAAAAGCAAGGAGAAAGCAGCAGAGTGAGCTGCGGGATTGACAAGATCTTTTTGATCCCTTTTTGTACGGGTATTGTTTTATACCCTTATGGTTATTTTGATGTAAATACTGTAATGTCATAAGTATCAATATAAATTGAGCAGTTGTAAATAAACTATAATAATATTATTTTAGATTTTCTTCTGTAAGTTTGATATTTTTATATATGGATTTTCGGCCTTATGTTTTGTGAATGGAATTATTGAACATACTGAGTTGACAAATTTGACTTGGATTGTGAAACTGTTTTGAAATGGATTGACTTGAGTTGAATTGTGAATTATTGGAGGTTGGGAGTTGTAAAATAGTTTTGGAAGTGCTTTTTACAGGTATTTGAAGAACTGGTTTCTCAAAATACAGAGGGAACTCTGTCAAAATTTTTATAAAATTTGCGACAAAATTTGAATGGACAAAAATTTTTACTAGTATTTAAACTTTGAATAAATGGTTTTTAATTCTTATCAAAATGCTCACAACTTCCAAAATGTAAGAAAATTGTTTTAAAATCCCTTGTAGGGTACTTAATGAGTTATCGGTAGGTGAAGTTCGGTAGTTCATTAAGTATTCTACGGGAGCATGTTATGCCTTACTGAGGGGTAAGGTGTGACATTTAAACGCTTTAAATATAAATTTAACTTACTTATATACATCTAATAATCTGGATTTGGTTTCAAGTCATGCTAGGGACTTTGCAATCTAATTGCAAATCAAACCTATTTAATTAATCAATTAAACTCTTTAATTAATTAATTAAATCATATTTAATTAGGTGATAACTTTTGTATGTGTGTGACTTACTAGGCTCATCACTAATTGGCAATAAGATATGATATCAACTCTTAATATCATCAAAACTCTTTCTTACCATAAATGATTTCTCTAAATTATTTTATGCACCTCATAGATCATGGTTAACACCTAGCATAGCATGCCATGGCCACCCAATCAGTAATAAGGTTTACCTTAAATGAACCTATAATCATATATTACCATGCAATAGAATCTCTCTGTTACAAAATCCCAATTCAAGCTGGAATCATGGTTTATGTCAAACTCCATTTGCTATGAATATTATGTTCTCTTTTAATTCCAGTTCTTGATTGAAAAGAATTTATCATCAGAAACTATTTTCTGATTAAATTTATCTGTCCTGGCCAGGAACTTGAAACATCAAGAACAATTAAATGAATATAGGATTTTATTCCTATTTACTTAGAGGAACAGATTCCATCTTGATCAAGACCTACCTCCATATATAACTAGTAGGAGCCAACACATGCCCATATACCCATACACAGTACAAGTATGAAAGCAGTATCAAACTTAAACCACCTATATACAAGATAACTGTGCTATCTCAGGCCTAAAGATTATATGCACTGATATGATTTATGACAATACATTGACAAGAGTAAACTCCATGTTCTTTTCATAAATGTCACTGGTTTGACCTACTTGTTAGTAGTATGCTCTACAGCATATCATTTGGTATGTATCTTGTACAATTTTTTATTAATAAAAGGCTTTTCCACTTTTCCGTTTACATAATATATTTATGTGAAATAGAAAAGGTCCATTGATATTTTATTAGAAATATTATTCTTAAGTTGTTAGGAATATGAGTGACATTATTTCTAGCACAAAGTATCATAAATAAGTTCACAATCGAGGATACTTCATAATAAGGACATGACTTATCCAGAAAAATTGTATTCATGTTTGTTCCCAAGTTATTTATATGAGATATAAATAAGATGGAATGGTGAGTCTCATGCCATATGAAAAACATGATAGGTACTTATAAATGATAAGTAGGCTGAACCAGTGACACTTATGACAAGCACATGGAGTTTACTCTTGTCAATGTTTTGTCATAAATCATATCAGTGCATATAATCTTTAGACTTGAGATAGCACAGTTATCTTGTATATAGGTAGTTTGAGTTTGATACTGCTTTCATACTTGTACTGTGTATGGGTATATGGGCATGTGTTGGCTCCTACTAGTTATATATGGAGGTAGATGTTGATCAAGATGGAATCTGTTCCTCTAAGTAAATAGAGATAAAATCCTATGTTCATTTAATTGTTCTTGATGTTTTAAGTTCCTAGCCAGGACAGATAGATTTAATCAGAAAAGAGTTTCTGATGAGAAAATCTTTTTAATCAAGAACTTGAATTAAAAGAGAACATAATATTCATAGCAAATGGAGTTTGACATAAACCATGACTCCAGCTTGAGTTGGGATTTTGTAGCAGAGAGATTCTAGTGCATGGTAACATATGATTATATGTTCATTTAAGGTAAACCTTTTTACTAATTGGGTGGCCATGGCATGCTATGCTAAGTGTTAACCATGGTCTATGATGTGACACCCCTTACCCGACTACAGTGTAGCCGAGCAAGTTATGCCACTCAGTGTGCCGGAGCACTCTATTTTATCTTAATTCATTTTTATCGTAGTTTTGAATATAACTTGTGAAATATAATTCATTTATTGAAATTGTAATTTATTTGAGGTTCCGAAAATTTTAAAGAAAATTCAAGTGAGTACCGGCTAAAAATGGAGAAAACAGTTCTTCGGAACCTGTGAAAAACACTTCTAATAATCATATTCATCCATTCACAAACTCCAATATCAAGATCTCAATATTTTTCAACCATTCGTTTCTCAATCATTCATCACATGTGATAATCATATATAAATTACAGATAAACATTCACTTTTCCATTTATAAACACAATTCTCATTATTTACATGAACATCAAATTACATTTCGTAAGTTCATTTACACATGAGAAAATAAAATCAATTACAAAATACCAAAATGACACCTAGTGTCCTACCAATGCACTGCAGACGGTGAGGTGACATAGACACTATGCAGAACTGTGAACGGACTTACACAATCTATGGTCTATCGGGCCTCTATCCAAATCTTCAGACCTCACGCTGCAAAGCGACGCGCTAAGCATAAAGCTTAGTGGTGCAATAATAAAATAAAAGAAAATAGCAGAAAATAAATGTGTATTTAATGTATATGCCTTATTTGGTTTGCATTTGTATATCCCTTTTTTTATTTTTTTCTTTTCGTTAACTTTGTCCACTTTCATTCATTTGGTTGCCCAAGTAACCTATACTTCGACGATCAGACTAGATAACGGGTCGCTGATGAGACACCGCGGTGCCTCGGGCCGTCATACCATGGGACGCAGAACGTCAACCACATATGCAGTCAGTATGGCTAAAAAGCCATGATATCACATAATCGGCATAAAAGCCATGAATACGGGCATAAAGCCATGAATACAGGCATAAAGCCATGAATACAGCATAAAGCCTTTCGCAGTACCGCTAAAACAATACCCTATTGGCATGCCAAACTATCCAATCCGACACACATGTCTAGGCAATACAAGGGCACATAATATCATTAAATGTTCATAAGTTTTATTATTTCATTTTATGTTCCAATTATCGTTCATAGTATTTTAATTTTATTTATAGTAGAAGCATAAATCTTCAAATCTCATTTTTATATAATTTATGCATTCATCATACCATTCACGTTAATTGCAATTTACATCAATCGATTTTCATGTACCATTTGTACATCGAATATTTCCATTTCTCTCATGATGAGAGCAATTAACCCATTTACCCATCCATGTGATTCATCTAATCGTTACAATATTTATATGAATTAGTATTCACATTATTACCTCTCATGTACCAATTTTTGTACAAGGTATTATAATCCTATTTGAAACAAAGATGTAAATCCTAATGATAACTTTATCTCATTTATACTCTAAACAATCCATTTGTGTTAATTACATTTTATATTTCAAGTTGTATTACTTATGTAATATGTGTCATTTTGTTTACTATTCACCTTACTAGTCAACCAAAATGTTGACTTTTTCATACACAATAAATTTATTGAACCTAAGTTCTCAAAGATACCACATTTTGCATTTAAAACTTGTTGGAATAAGTCACAAATACCATTTCCAAACTTAAAACCAAGAGGGCAGAATTTTCAATTTTTGTGACCCAAATTTACTGTTCCATTAAGCCCTGTTGCAGTGGGAATTTGAGGAAATGGTAAACATGAAAGTTGTTCCTTATTTTGTCTAGTTGAATTTCCTTTTTTGAATCACTCCATTTGGAGTTTTGTAACTCCAGATATGGTCCAAAAACCATAGCTGGCCGGATTGCCAAACTGCAGAATTGATCATATCTACAGTAACATGAACAGTGACTTCCACTGCCATTTGGGTTAGGTTCTGGTCATAATTTGGGGCAGGTTTCTTCATGAAAGTTGTTTGTCTATGTCTTAACTTATTGCTGTAAAAATGCCAGGTCAATTGACCATATCTACAGTGAGGTATGGCCAAATGAACAGTTACTGTTTATTTGGTCATTTCTGCAGGTGCTGTTGCAGGGTATCCGGATTGGGGCCAACTTTTGGTCCTCTTACTTTAGTCTTTTGGGCATGGTTTCTTCAGAAAAAATGTGCCATTATAAGCCTAGTTTCATTTCCAATTGGCCAAACACCAATTGGACCTACACAGCCAAAGTTATGGCTGTATAAGTGGACTGAAATCTCAGTCACCTTGCTGCTGTCTTTAGGCAGCCTACACATTCACTTTGCCATGCATTATTTCAGTCCAAATTGTGGTCAACTTACCTAAAATGGTCACTAATTGACCATTAAAATGTTCTCTAACAATTTCCTAAGCCAAGTCAAATTTTCACTCTTAAAACCCTAGCTCAAATTCAAGGGTTACACCAATTACCTTAGTTAGCATACCAATTCATTATACTTGTGTATATGTACCTTAAACATCATTTCTAATCCACTCTAAGTCCAACAAAACACTCATTTCTATTCCTTCAATAGGGCTGCCGAAATTTATGGCATTCATACACATAATTTTTATTCATTTTAGTTACAATTCCTTACTTATTTCAAGTCCCTTAACATATAAATCAAGAACTTTAGGTGTATATATGCACTAACCTCTTTGCTCAACTTATTGAGCTTGGGAAAACTCTAGAATTCCTCCTCTTTGTGGCTGCCTAGAGCTTCCTTAGGATGTATAGGTTAATTTTTGTGAAGATAACTTAGGGTTTTGGGGTGAGGGTTGAGAGATCTTCAAGCTTGAGTGAGGAAGAAAAATGGAAGTTTTCTTCTTGGCTATGGTGCGGCTGAAATGGAGAAGGAGATGGCTGATCACGTTTTTCTTTTCCTTTGGTCTTTGTTTTGTCTCTTTTAAGTATTTAAGAAAGCTTATTAGCTTGTGATTGGTTGGTAATTTATAAATGACATCATTATGATGTCACAAATTGTTTTATTTTGACTTTTCTTTTCTTTTCATCACTACTCAATTTCAATTTAATTTTTAGTAATGTTTCTTCATATTTTATGTCATATTAATTATTTACTTAACTGGACAAGTCGGCCAAAAATCACCTCTGAAGGCGAAATGACCAAAATGCCCTCCGTTTGGCTTAACGGGTCAAAATTGTCTGTACCGATTGAAAAATTTTTCTAGGTATTTTCTTGGTATTCTAATGCCATGGGAACCTCAATAACCCTTCTCTGGAGTCCCAAAAATTATTTTATAATTTTTCCCCCGGGTCTAGGGCTCCTCGTTGCGAGAACCACAACTTCCCCCTGAGTTACCCCTCGCTAGGGCACCGGCTCATTTAACTTGGTTGTATTTTATTTCTAAAATTTTTACTAAATTTTTCTTGTTAATATTTGAGTTAATTATGATTCCTGACTTTAGTTTAAATATTTTTTCGGACGTTCTAACTGTCCGGACCGATACCGGTCACCGGAACAGTAGAATGTACGGAGTGCTACCGGGAGGGTGTTACATATGAGGTGCATAAAATGATTTAGAGAAATCATTTATGGTAAGAAAGAGTTCTGATGATATTAAGAGTTGATATCATTTCTCATTGCCAATTAGTGATGAGCCTAGTAAGTCACACATATACACAAGTTATCACCTAATTAAATATGATTTAATTAATTAATTAAAGAGTTTAATTGATTAATTAAATAGGTTTGGTTTGCAATTAGATCGCAAAGTCTCTAGCATGACTTGAAACCAAATCTAGATTATTGGATGTATAGTATAAGTTAAATTTATATTTAAACTGTTTAAATATGAATTTAATTAATGAGAAATTAATTAATAGAGATTAATTAATTAATTTATATTTGATATAAATTAATTAGAAGAAGATAAATAATTATTTTGGGTTAAGAACTCAAAATTAAGACACAGGGGCATTTTGGTCATTTCGTAGTGTGACACATGGCACCATGAGATGGTGACATGTGGCATTACACATAAGCTTGCCAAATGTCTTTTAATCATGTAAGATGATTAAAATTACGATTAAATATAGGTTTGACACTTGGCACAATGTGATTGGGTCACTTAAACCTAGAGCTAATCAAAAGGTGACATGTGGCAAGGGTTTAATGTGTTAACCTAGCTATATAAGTATTGTTATGAGAAAAATAAAAGACAACCAGCAGCCACGCTCCTTTGTCACGCCATTTTCAAGCTCTCCCTCTCTTCCTCTTCATCTCTCATCAATTCAAAGAGATTTTCCATCAATCTCTTGAATTAAAAATACTAGAAATTGTTTCTAGTGTCCTGTTTACATCTCTAATCTCTTAAAAGGCAGAACTTGAATTTCTAATTAATAGAAAAAGCTTAGGAAGCTGTTCAAGGGCTGCCATAGGTGTTCTTGGTGTGGACAAGCTAGAGGGACAACATTTGGTGTCCTGAAGACGAATCTCAAAGGCGCAAATACGCTACAATGCATCAAGAGGTTAGTGTAATCATTCTTTATTTAATCTTGGGTTCTAAAATTAATCTGTTTAATTTTAAAATCTTAAATGGCAAACACAGATCCAAAAAAAATATTAAAAGAGTTTTAATATGTTGTTTATTATTGAAATCAAATAGTTAAAAATAAATCTTGCATGATGCATGTGACCCTAGGTGAAAATTTTTGAATTCAATGGTATAAACTTGTGTTTCTCATGCTTTCGTTCCTTCAATTGGTATCAGAGCCACTATATTTGCCATTTAGATAGTTGATTATATGATTTAATTGTGTGATTTGATCATGAGATAATTGATCCATTGCTGGTTGCAATGGATGTGTGGTGATACACATGGTGAAGCCACCATAGGTGGCGGCAACAAAGATTCTTCAAGGTAGCGCAAGGTTTACTTTTTAATTTACAATTGTTGTATGATTTAAAAGCTCATCCTATGTCTAATTAAATTATTTAATTAGAATTTTAATTACACAATTAAATTATGATTCAAATCAGAATTTTAAAAATTGTTTCAATGTGATTCAAATTTGAATTTTAAAAGTTGTTTGAATGTGATTCAAATCTGAATTTTTAAAGTTGTTTGAATCATATTTAAATCTGATTTTTTAAAGTTGTTTGAATAATATTCAGATCTGCATTTTAAAAAATTGTTTGAATGTGATTCAAATCTGATTTTTTAAAAATTGTTTGAATGTGATTCAGATCTGAATTTTTTAATGTTGTTTGAATGTGATTCAAATCTGGATTTTTAAATTTGTTTAAATGAGATTCAAATCTGAATTTTTAAATTTATTTGAATCATATTCAAATCTGCATTTTTTAAGTTGAATTTGAGATATTCAATTTATTTTAAGTATATATGTTTTATTTAATTGTTAAATAGTGATATGCATGATGGATGATCATGGACTATAAAAGACCAATGTAATTGGATTTATTTCTTTTATGTTTCTTTGGGATTGTAAATTAATTTATTTATTTTAATTTATTTTGGGCATGTATTATTAAGTTTGTAATAATTTTGGGTTGCAATTTCATTTATTTAAGTTCTTGTAAATTCGCCTTGGTATGCCAAGGATTACTATGTAATTGGATTGCAAGAAGTTCAAGGAGATCAAGAGCACTGGTGGGACCAGTGGGAGGAATTCAAGATCAAGTGTTGATTATGTACTCCTTCAGCAACTCTTGTAAAATGAATGAATGAAATGCACCTATGAATGCCCTGATTCAATTCTTGGTGGCTCAGAATTGAATCCCTTAGAAAGTCCATGATCATACCATATTTACTGCTTATCCATGAATGAATGAGATGTATGGGAATGTATGCAATTATATGATATATGCATGCTAAATGGATAATGTGCAAAGTGAGACCTAAATAGTAATTAGGATGACTATAAAATTTTCCAAACAAATGATTAAGTTGGAAATGCTATAATTAAAGTAATTATATCATAGGCCCTCCATTGAGACAATTATTTTAAGAAATTTTAAATAGTTGCATAAGATGCAATTAATTTAAGAGATTTTCTTAAGAATAATTGTTAAGCAAGAGATGTTGTAAATATGTAAATGGTTTGATGGCCAATATTGGATGTACCTGAGGACATTAAAATTATTTGCATAATTACTGGCTCAATGGGATGAACTTAACTAATGCAAGATAAGTCAATAATGGATGTACCTGAGATTTTGAGCATTAGGGGCTAGGTAAAGGATTGAACCTCACATGAGATGTGATGGGCAAGGAGTTACTCACTTATAGTTTATTATAATTCCAATAATGGATGTACCTGAAGATAATCAATAGAATTATAAGAATTCAATCACCCACTAGAAATGCATCCAACTAGGATTTCCGTTTTCTACTTTGGAAGTGTAGGATTCGCTAAGTTAGTGGGAGGACCAATTTGATTAAAAGACCATAATTATTTTGGTTAATTACTTCATACATTTACTAATTAATCTGGTTATTTTCTGCAGTTAATTTTCTGATAATAATGAGCACAGAACAACCACCACCATCCAATATCCTTGCAAGCATACTTGATCATAATAGGTTGATAGGACCTAATCTTTCTGATTGGCTAAGAAATTTGAAACTTGTCCTGAACCTTGAACATATAGGATATGTTCTAGATTCAAATGTTCCTGGTCCCTTACCTCCAGAGGCCACTCAAGAGGAACATGAAACTTTGGACAAGTGAAAGGAGCATGATATGAGAGCTAAGTGTTACATGCTTGCTTCCATGAGTAATGAGTTACAGAAGCAGCATGAGAACATGCAGAGTGCGAGTGAGATCCTCCTTCACCTACAAGAGTTGTATGGTGAGCACAGTAGGAATGCTAGGTATGAGATATCTAGGCAGCTGTTCCGCATGAGGATGTCTGAGGGACAGAATGTTGGGGATCATGTCCACAAGATGATTTAGCTGATTGAGCAGTTGGAACATCTTGACTTCAACATGGATTTCCAACTACAGACGGATTTGATCCTTCAGTCCCTTCTTGAGTCTTTTAAGAAATTTGTGACAAATTTCCATATGACTAAACAGGAATGCACCTTAGCTGGTTTACTCAACATGCTGGTTATTGCCCAAAAGAATATGCCAGGCAATAAAGGAAAAGAGGTAGCTTTGATTGCATCTTCTTCTGCTGGAAAGTCCAACAAGAAGAAGGGCAATAAGAAAAAGAAACCTCATATTCCTAGTCCTTCTAAGAAAATAGCTAAACAAAAAGGGAAGACTAAAGCTGATGGAGGCAAAGGAAAGTGTTTCCACTGCCAGAAGGATGGGCACTGGAAAAGGAACTGCCTAGAGTATCTTGCTTCTCTGAAGGACAAGAAGGATAGACCTTTGGAAGGTATGTCCATATCTTGTTATTTAGATTCTGATGATACTTCATCTATAACTTGGGTTTTAGACACTGGTGCTAGTTCTCACATTTCTAATGATATGCAGGAACTAGCAAATAGTAGCAGCTTGTGTTCTCAAGATGTTAGAGTCCGGATTGGCAATGGCTCAACTGTTGAAGCTTTAGCCATAGGATCTAAATCTTTTTACATGTTTGGACATGTTTTGTGTTTGGATAAAATTTTATATGTACCTGATGCTTTTAAGAACATCATTTCTATGTCTAGTTTGACTAGAAATGGCTATGAATTTCAGTTCACAGATGATGTTTGCAATATTTATTTTGGAAATAAATATGTTGGTTCGGGTTATATGAATGATGGTCTTTATTATTTGGATAATAATGACAAACACAAAATGAATGCAAGTGATCTAAATGAATGCAATGCCATAGTGAAAATCAACTCAAGTTTAAAATATATTTGGCACTTAAGGTTATGTCATGTTGCAGAAGATAGGATTGCAAAACTGGAGAAAATGGGGATTCTATCCTTATTGGGCTCTAAGCCTACTCCAACTTGTGAATCTTGCCTTCAGGGCAAAATGACTAGATCACCCTTTGTTGGACAAGGGCTAAGAGCTTAAAATATTTTGGAGCTAATACATAGCAATGTATGTGGTCCATTTAAAAAAATGGCTAGAGGAGGCTTTCATTATTTTATTACCTTTACTGATGATAAATCAAGGTTTGGGTATTTGTATTTGATGAAATACAAACATAAATCCTTTGAAAAGTTCAAAGAATTTAAATCTGAAGTAGAAAATCAAACAGGAAAGAGTATTAAAGCTCTTCGATCAGATTGTGGAGGTGAATATTTGAGTACTGAATTTGATGAATACTTGAGAGAGCACGGCATTGTTTCCTAGCTGACTCCTCTAGGAATGCCACAACTAAATGGTGTATCTGAAAGGAGAAATCATACCTTATTGGATATGGTACGTAGTATGATGACCTATACTGATATGCCAATCTCCTTTTGGGGATTTGCATTAGAATCAGCTTTGTATATTCTGAATAGGATTCCATCAAAATTAGTTTCTTCCACACCTTATGAGATATGGCATGGAAGAAAGCCAAGTCTTAAGCATGTTAAGATTTGGGGTTGTCCAGCTTATGTCAAAAGCTGAACACTGATAAATTGGAAACCAGATCAGAAAAAGGTCGATTTGTTGGATATCCAAAAGATAGTTTTGGATATTATTTTTATTTGCCTACTTCACAAAAAGTTGTGACAAGTAGAGATGCCACATTTCTTGAACAACAGTTTGTTCAAGAAGGTGGCAAAGGAAGGCAAATAGAGTTGGAATTGGAGAATTCTGACCAACCAACAGATCATATGGATATAGATCCATCTAGTCAACCTACACCCATTGATAAAACATCTACAACTGTTCCTCGTAGAACAACCAGGGTATCTCACCCACCAGTGACATATGGTTTCCTTCATGAAGAAGAACAAGAGTTGTCTACTCATGAAGAATTAGATCATGGAGATGATCCACTTACCTATGAAGAAGCTATATCAGATATAGACTCTTCAAAATGGATTGATGCTATGAAATCTAAAATTGATTCCATGTATAAAAATCAAGTTTGGGATCTTGTTGACCCACCTGAAGATATTGTACCTGTAGGGAACAAATGGGATTTCAAGAAGAAAATTGGTTCTGATGGCAAGGCTAGTAGCGAAAGGGTTTCGCCAAAGGCAAGGAATCGACTATGAGGAGACTTTCTCATTTGTTGCCATGCTTAAATCAATTAGAATTCTATTAGCAATAGCTGCATACTATGATTATGAGATTTGGCAAATGGATGTCAAAACAGCTTTTCTCAATGGATACATTAAAGAAAACATTTTCATGGAACAACCTAGGGGTTTTGAATCCCAAGATAGTTCTAAGGTATGCAAGCTAAAGCGATCCATTTATGGGTTGAAACAAGCTTCGAGGAGTTGGAACATCCGTTTTGATGAAGCCATTAAATCGTTTGGTTTTATCAAAAATGAGGATGAGCCATGTGTATATAAGAAGGTTAGTGACAGTGCTATCACTTTCCTTGTCTTATATGTGGATGACATACTGTTGATGGGTAATGACAGAGGTATGTTGACAACTATAAAGATATGGTTGTCAAATACATTCTCCACGAAAGACTTAGGGGAGGTAACTTATATTCTTGGGATTTGCATCTATAGAGATAGAGCAAAAAGAATAATTGATTTATCCCAAAGTCTATACTTGAAAAAGGTGTTAAAGAGGTTTAACATGCTTGATTCCAAGAGAGGATTGTTACCAGTGAGACATGGTATCCAACTTTCTAAAGAGATGTCTCCAAAGACACCTGAAGAAAGAAATAAAATAGCCAAGATTCCATATGCTTCGGCTATTGGAAATTTAATGTATGCAATGTTGTGTACTAGGCCGAATATCGCATATGCTGTTAGTTTGACTAGCAGGTATCAATCTAATCCAGGTTTGGAACACTGGATAGCTGTCAAGAATATCCTTAAGTACTTGAGTAGAACTAAGGATTTATTCTTGATCTATGGAGGTGGAGACTTACAATTAGATGGTTATACTAATTTTGATTTCCAATCAGATATCGATGATAGAAAGTCTACATCTGGATATGTGTTCATTTGTAATGGAGGTATAGTCAGTTGGAAGAGTTCCAAACAGAGCACGACTGCAGATTTCACTACAGAGGCTGAGTATATTGCTGCATCAGATGCTGCAAAGGAAGCTGTTTGGATAAAGAAGTTCGTGACAGAACTTGCAGTAGTTCCTTCCATTGAGTCGGCAGTTCCGCTACACTGTGACAACAATGGAGCAGTCATATAGGCTAAGGAACCAAGGTCTCACCAAAAATCCAAACACATAGAAAGGTGCTACCACATTATCAGAGAAATAGTTGGGCGAGGTAATGTAGCCATGCAGAAAATAGCATCAGCTGAAAATCCAGCTGATCCATTCACTAAGCCTATGTCACAGACTCAGCTAGACCAACATCTTGAGAAGATAGGTCTAAGATATTATAATGAATGGCTTTAGTGCTAGTGGGAGATTGTTAGTAGTATGCCCTAGAGCATATCATTTAGTATGTATCTTGTACATAATTTTATTAATAAAAGGCTTTTCCACTTTTTCGTTTACATAATATATTTATGTGTAATAGAAAAGGTCCATTGATATTTTATTAGAAATATTATTCTTAAGTTGTTAAGAATATGAGTGACATTATTTCTAGCACAAAGTATCATAAATAGGTTCACAATCGAGGATACTTCATAATAGGAGATGACTTATCCAGAAAGATTGTATTCATATTTGTTCCCAAGTTATTTATATGAGATATAAATAAGATGGAATGGTGAGACTCATACCATATGACAAACATGATAGGTACTTATAAATGATAAGTAGGCCGAATCAGTGACACTTATGACAAGCACATAGAGTTTACTCTTGTCAATGTTTTGTCATAAATCATATCAGTGCATATAATCTTTAGACCTGAGATAGCACAATTATCTTGTATATAGGTAGTTTGAGTTTGATACTGCTTTCATACTTGTACTGTGTATGGGTATATGGGCATGTGTTGGCTCCTACTAGTTATATATGGAGGTAGGTATTGATCAAGATGGAATCTGTTCCTTTAAGTAAATAGAGATAAAATTCTATGTTCATTTAATTGTTCTTGATGTTTCGAGTTCCTGGCTAGGACAGATAGATTTAATCAGAAAAGAGTTTTTGATGAGAAAATCTTTTTAATCAAGAACTGGAAATAAAAGAGAACATAATATTCATAGCAAATGGAGTTTGACATAAACCATGACTCCAGCTTGAGTTGGGATTTTGTAATAGAGAGATTCCAGTGCATGGTAGCATATGATTATAGGTTCATTTAAGGTAAACCTTTTTACTAATTGGGTGGCCATGGCATGCTATGCTAGGTGTTAACCTTGATCTATGAGGTGCATAAAATGATTTAGAGAAATCATTTATGGTAAGAAAGAGTTCTGATGATATTAAGAGTTGATATCATATCTCATTGCCAATTAGTGATGAGCCTAGTAAGTCACACACATACATAAGTTATCACCTAATGAAATATGTTTTAATTAATTAATTAATTAATTAAAGAGTTAATTGATTAATTAAATAGGTTTGGTTTGCAATTAGATCGCAAAGTCCCTAGCATGACTTGAAACCAAATCCAGATTATTGGATGTATAATATAAGTTAAATTTATATTTAAACTGTTTAAATATGAATTTAATTAATGAGAAATTAATTAATAGAGATTAATTAATTAATTTATATTTGATATAAATTAATTAGAAGAAGAGAAATAATTATTTTGGGTTAAGAACTCAAAATTAAGACACAAGGGCATTTTAGTCATTTTGTAGTGTGACACGTGGCACCATGAGATGGTGACACATGGCATTGCACATAAGCTTGCCAAATGTCTTTTAATCATGTAAGATGATTAAAATTAAGATTAAATATAGGTTTCACACTTGGCACAATGTGATTGGGTCACTTAAACCTAGAGCTAATCAAAAGGTAACATGTGGCAAGGGTTTAATGTGTTAACCTAGCTATATAAGTGTTGTTATGAGAAAAATAAAAGACAACCAACAGCCACACTCCTTTGTCAGGCCATTTTGAAGCTCTCCCTCTCTTCCTCTTCATCTCTCATCAATTTAAAGAGATTAGCCATCAATCTCTTGAATTAAAAATACTAGAAATTCTTTCTAGTGTCCTGTTTACATCTCTAATCTCTTAAAAGGCAGAACTTGAATTTCTAATTAATAGAAAAAGCTTTAGAAGCTATTCATGGGCTGCCATAGGTGTTCTTGGTGTGGACAAGCTAGAGGGACAATATTTGGTGTCCTGAAGACGAATCTCAAAGGCGCAAATACACTGCAGTGCATCAAGAGGTTGGTGTAGTCAATCTTGATTTAATCTTGGGTTTTAAAATTAATCTGATTAATTTTAAAATCTTAAATGGCAAACACAGATCCAAAAAACATATTAAAAGAGTTTTAATATGTTGTTTATCATTGAAATCAAATAGTTAAAAATAAATCTTGCATGATGCATGTGACCCTAGGTGAAAATTTTTGAATTCAATGGTATAAACTTGTGTTTTTCACGCTTCCGTTCCTTCACTACTTATCATGTATAAGTGCCTATCATGTTTGTTATATGGCATGAGACTCACCATTCCATCTTATTTATATCTCATATAAATAACTTGGGAACAAACATGAATACAATCTTTCTGGATAAGTCATGTCCCTATTGTGAAGTATCCTTGGTTGTGAACCTATTTATGATACTTTGTACTAGAAATACTGTCACTCATATTCTTAACAACTTAAGAATAGAATTTCTAACAAATTATCAGTGGACCTTTTCTGTTACACATAAATATATTATGTAAACGGAAAAGTGAAAATGCCTTTTTATCAATAAAAAATATACAAGATACATACTAAATGATATGCTCTAGGTCATACTACTAACAATGTATTCTCATGGAGCTATGATGACATGCACGGATTGGATCCTCAGATAGTAACGCACAAGATCCCTCTGATCCCTGGGACGATTCCAGTGAAACAGAAATTGAGAAGAATGAACCTCGACACGCTACTCAAAGTTAGGGATGAAGTCAAAAAGCTATATGATGCTGGATTCCTAGAAGTAGTCAAATACCCTCAGTGGATAGCTAATGTTGTCCTGGTAATAAAGAAAGATGGAAGAGTAAGGGTATGTGTTGATTACAGGGATCTTAATAAGGCAAGCTTGAAGAATGATTTCCCTTTCCCACACATAGATGTGCAGGTGGACAACGCTGCAAAGTTGGGAAGATGTTCATGTATCGACGGGGCATCCGAGTATAACCAAATCCCTATGGATGAGGGGGGCAAAGACAAAACTGCTTTTATCACCCAGTGGGGGGTATTTTGCTATCAAGTGATGCCCTTTGGATTAAAGAATGCTGGTGCTACCTACCAACATGCCATGGTCACATTATTTCACGATATGATGCACAAGGAAGTAGAAGTATATGTGGATGATATGATTATCAAATCCAAAGCGGCAGAAAGTCACGTGCAGGTATTGAGAAAGGTGTTTGAAAGGCTCAGGAAGTATCAACTGAAGCTGAACCTGGCTAAGTGTGTGTTTAGGGCCAGGTCTGGTAAGCTATTGGGATTCATAGTAAGCAAGAAGGGAATAAAAGTGGATCCAGATAAAGTTCGAGCCATTTAAGAAATGCCATCCCTAAAGACAAAAAGAGAGGTGCGCAATTTCCTAGGAAAATTGAACTACATTTCGAGATTAATCTCCAATCTCACTGCTAAAGCAGAGCTCATGTTTAAACTACTCAAGAAGAATAACACCGCCCGGTGGGATCAAGTTTATCAAGAGGCTTTTGAAATGATTAAATAGTACCTGTCAAATCCACCAATATTGGTTCCTCCAGTGATGGGAAGGCCGTTGATTCTGTATATGACAGTTCAGTAGAGCTCAATGGAATGTGTTTTGGGACAGCACGATGACACGGAGAGAAAGGAAAGAGCCATTTACTATTTAAGAAATTTAACGAATGTGAGTCCAGGTACTCATTCCTAGAGGAAACTTATTGCGCATTGGCATGGACGGCAAATCGACTCAAGCACTATATGTTGAATCATAAAACATGGCTCATCTCTAGAATGGACCCAATCAAGTATGTATTTAAAAGCCCGTTTGTGCCAGGGAGAATAGCAGAATGGCAAGTCATACTTTGCCAATATGACATTGTCTACATGACTAGAAAAGCAGTGAAAGGAAGTGTGATTGTTGATCTCCTAGCAAAAAACTCGATCTAGGATTATGAAGCCCTGGATTTCGAATTCCCCGATGAGTATGTTAATGAGGTCAGCAGCGATGACAAAGAACTGAATGACGTATGGGAAATGTATTTTAACGGAGCGATTAATTTGTCCGGTAATGGGGTTGGAGTAGTTTTGATATCCCAGATGGAAAGCACTTTCCAATAGCTATCAAGCTAAGGTTCGACTGCACCAACAATGTTGCAGAGTATGAAGCCAGTGTGATAGGTTTACAGGCTACCATCGAAATGAAGATCAAGAAGTTAGAGGTGTATGGAGATTCGGTCTTGATCATTTACCAAGTCAAAGGGGAATGGCAAACTAAAGACCCGGAACTGATCCCGTATCAAAAGTATCTCCTAGAATTGATCAAGAAATTCGAAGAGATTTCTTTCACTCACCTCAACCGTGACAAGAACCAATTTGCTGATGCCTTAGCCACTCTAGCTGTCATGACTCAAATGGAAGAGGGGCAGATAACATAGATGTTACAAATCAAAGCAAGGAGTGAGCCGGCATACTACTTCATGATCGAAAAAGAAACAGATGGTAAACCCTGGTATCATGACATCCAAGTCTATATCAAAACTGGGGAATACCCTCCCAGGGCAAGCATAAATGAAAGAAAAATGATCAGGAGATTGGCACTAGGATACTTCCCCAGTGGGGAAATTTTGTACAAAAGGAGCTCCAATGGTGAATTATTGAGATGCGTGGATGCAAAAGAAGCAAGGATAATCCTTTTTAAAACTCATGAGGGGAATTGCACTACTCACGTCAATGGGCATATGATGGCCAAACAAATCATGAAAAGGGGATACTTCTGGACAATTTTGGAAAAAGACTGCATTGAGTACTTTCAAAAGTGTTATAAATGTTAAATCTATGCTGATTCTATAAATGTCCTGCCTCATCAGCTTTTTAATCTTATCTCACCTTGGCCTTTTGCAATGTGGGGCATCGATGTGATCGGTCCTATTAATCCCAAAGCATCCAATGGGCACAGGTTCATCGTGGCTATTGATTACTTTTCCAAATGGGTCGAAGCAACGTCATATGCTCACATCACGCAAAATACATTCCTCAAGTTTTTCAAGAACAATGTTATCTACCAACATGGCCTTCCTAGTGAAATTATCACCGACAATGCTAAGAATTTGAATGGCCTAAAGATCTGAAGTTTATATGACCAATACAAAATTTGGCATCTCAATTCTTCACCATACCATCCCCAAATGAATGGAGCGATGAAAGCCGCTAATAAAAACCTCAAGAGAATAATCCGGAAGATGACCGTCACTTACAAAGATTGGCATGACATGCTTCCCTTCGCCCTTCATGCTTATCAAACTTCCATAAGAACATCGGCTGGGGCAACTCCATACTCATTGGTCTATGGAATGGAAGTTGTTTTACCTATAGAAGTGGAAATTCCCTCCTTGAGAATTCTAAAAGAGTCGGGAATCGACGAGTCAGAGTGGATTCAATCGAGGTTAGATCAGCTGAATCTAATAGACGAGAAAAGACTAGCAGCAGCAGCGTGTCATGGGCAATTATACCAAAAGAGAATGGCTAGAGAATTTAATAAAGATGTTCACCCGTGCAAATTCCAATCGAGAGATCTGGTATTGAAAAAGATCCTCCCAAATCTAAATGATCCTTGAGGTAAATGGTCACCAACTTATGAGGGATCTTATGTGGATAAAAAGGCATTTTCTGGCGGTGCACTGATCTTGACTCATATGGACGGTGAAGAATTCCTAAGACCCATGAATGCGGATGCCGTCAAAAGATACTATGCCTAAAAAAAAATGTAGGAGTGAAACCCGAAGGGGCGCTCCTAGAAAAATGTGTGAAAGAGGGCGAAAACCCACAAGGGCACTTTCTGCAAAATGAGTAAGGGGTGAAAACCTGAAAGGGCATCCTGAAAAAGTGAGTAAAAAAAAAAAAAAATCCTTTAGGAGTGAAAACCCGAAAGAGCACTCCTAGGGCCAGAAAAGGTAATAAGTCACCACGGCACAAACATTCATCGGAAGATAATTTGAAATAGTGGTAGTTAAGGGAGTTCAAAGTTAGCTATAAGGAATTTGTGAGATCTATTCTTGTACCCTTTTCCTTTGAAATTGTACCTTTGTTTCTAAACCATAATAAAATTGCTCCTTCACTTTAATTTATTTTTCTTATATACCTTCATTTATGCATTATTAATTCGTTAAAAATTTATTATAAGATCAGGATTTGAATATTGATAACCTCGTGTACTTTGCTATGAGTTTTGCAGGTGATGAACGACAGCCAGGTGATTAAAAAAAAATTGTAGGAGTGAAAACTCGAAAGTACGCTCCTAGCAAAATGTGTAGAAGAGAGCGAAAACCAGTAAGGACGCTTTTTGCAAAATGAGTAAGGAGCCAAAACTCGAAAGGGCATTCTGAAAAGTGAGTAAAAGGAGGAAATTGTAGGCTAAGCCTTAGGACTTGTTATAATCCTCTTCATTAATCATCTATCTTCGGGACCTTGTTAAGTACACTTTGAGTGGAGGAACATCTAGTGTTAGGTTTGCTTTGTGATCATTAAAGGTACAAACCAACGTTTCGTACCCTCAACCTCTTAGTTGATTTTCCCGCCATCAACCTCTGGTTTCTTGATTCAAGTTGATTTTACTTTTTAGCATTTTAATTTTCTGCCATCAACCTCTAGTTCCTAGATCCGAGTTGATTTTAATTTTCAGCATTTTAAATTCTTATCATCAACCCCTAGTTCCTAGATCCAAGTTGATTTTAATTTTCAGCATTTATTTTCCCGTCATCAAATTTTCAGCATTTTAATTTCCTGCCATCAACCTCTGGTTCCTAGATCCAAGTTGATTTTAATTTTCAGCATTTTAAATTTTTATTGTCACACCCTACCCCTCTGTAAGGCATGACATGATCCCGTAGTATACCTGATGAATTACCAACTCCGTCTACTGATAACCCATTAAATACACTACAAGGGATTTTAAAAACTTTTCTTACTTCTTTTACAGTGGTGAGCACTATTTACAGGTGTTAAAGACTTTGGTGAACTGAAGTGAAACAACTAACTCATTTGATTTATTTGGAATATCTGTAAAAATTTTGGCAAGGTGCCATTTGTATTTTGGACAAAACAGTTCTTGTAAAACTCAAAAAGCACTTCAATTATTTTCCAAATCTCAACTCCAACATTTTTCTCAATACAACACATTTCTCAACTCAATTCCATAGAAATTTTTCAAAGTCTGAGATAAGGAAATATCATACAATTTTTATAAATCAAATAACTCATAATAAATTTACAACTTCAAGGTACAATTTGAATTTACAACTGCTCAAAACCAAAAACAAAATGTACATACAGTGTCATACATTACAGTACAAAATGCAAAATATTGGTATACTCATTATACTGTAATCCTCACTGGATGTATTAGCGACCTAGTCTGCCTGTCTGCTCTCTACCGCGACAAAGAATAAAGCTATCACGAGACAATGTCTCAGTGGTGCACAACATTAACCAAATACAATTTTAAATCACAATTCATAAATCATATCAATAGTGGATACTTAAAACCATAGTTAAATTCAAGACAATGAATGTCATAAGGAATTTAAACTCCAATTCACAAATTATCAAAATTCATAATAACATAATTTAGTCAAATAGTTTAAGAATACCGTATTGCCAATTCATGCACAATTTGATCAAATAACTGAATAATACCTTTTTGCAAATCAATAACACAATTCGATCAAATAACTGAATAATATCGTTTTGCAAATCAATAACACAATTCAATCAAATAATCAATAATATCGTTTTGCAAATCAATAACACAATTGATCAAATAATCAATAATATCGTTTTGCAAATCAATAACACAATTGATCAAATAACTGAATAATATCGTTTTGCAAATCAATAACACAATTGATCAAATAACTGAATAATATCGTTTTGCAAATCAATAACACCATTCGATCAAATAATTGAACAATACAATGTTGCCAATCAATAACACAATTTAGGTCATGACACAAATTTTTCCATATATGCCGTGTTGTACACCACGACAAGACATACTCACCCCAATAATCAAAATCAATGAGGGAGGAAGCTAGCTATCTAATGAGTACTCATCTATACTCACCTCGATCGAAGTCAAAGAGGGAGGAACATAATCATACTCACCCTGCATCGATAAGTCAAAGAGGGAGGAATCATCACACTCACCCCATTAATGGAGGAGGAACATAGTATCAGTGTCATGCCAATTGTGAGTCAAAACAATTCCAAACATTTTATTCAAATGATCCGTAAGAATCCAATAAATTTCCAAAGTTATAATTTCATTCACAAAATGGCAACACAATTCGTAATTCACTTCAATTTCCACAAAAACCATTTACAGTGCTTTTCAATCAATAAGTATCCATCAATATCATTCAAACAATTTTTCACAGTTTCAAACCATTCACCATGTTTTTCAATCAATAAGTGTTCATCAAACACATTTCCACAATTTAAAACAATAATATACAAATAGTCAATATTTATTTCAATTGAAAAATTTAAGAGAAATAGTTGTTGTGCACAAACCTCTGATGACTGTCCCCCTGGTCTGGACTCAGTGTTTCTTTCCCTTTTGCTGAGTCCTTGTTAACTGAGAAACACAATTTGAAGTGTTTCAGTACTAAATTAAACTGTCTCTATCGATGGTGTTTGGTAAATAATGCACTGAACTCAATTATTCACTTAATCACCTAATATACCGACCCTCGTTGCGTTTAGGTAAATTAGGTTTTAGTGTCGTTAATATGTCACATTCGATAGGGTTTTAGGTTTGGTACGTTTTACCAAAGTCATTTTCTTGTTTAGTGCATTTTAATGCAAATTGCTGGATTCCGGGACACTGGTTTGACCGAGCCGGACGATCTAGTTCCCTTGGTTTTCGGGTTTCAGTCAAAACTACAAACTTGTAGATCTAGGTCTTATTGCACGCGGGGCAAAATTTCAGGTCAATCTGAGTTAAGTAGACCAAGTTATGGTCATTATACTATTGCTGGTCAAATGGTACCAATTAGGTCAATTTTTGGTCAATTTGGTCAACTCTGGTTCGGCCAGTTTTTGGACCCGAACTTGTGCAAGTTGTTTGACTTGCTTATGGTCATTTCTGGGCTTTGGTGTCTTCATAAGACTTGTAGGTATGGGTCTTAACTATTCATGGTTAAAATTTCAGGTCAATTGGACCTGTTTTGAGTGAGTTATGGCCTAAACACTCACTGCTGCCCAATTGGTCATTTTTCAGGTCCTAATTGCACCTAATCCGAATTGGTCATTTTCTTAGGTCACCTTGCAAGCAGAATTTTGGTATGTTTTCTCAATGAAAGTTGGCATATTTTGTGCCTAGTTTCACCTCCAATTGGTCT
The DNA here is from genome assembly GCF_030052815.1 of Hevea brasiliensis. Classification (NCBI taxonomy): domain Eukaryota; kingdom Viridiplantae; phylum Streptophyta; class Magnoliopsida; order Malpighiales; family Euphorbiaceae; genus Hevea; species Hevea brasiliensis. The sequence goes on along the minus strand of NC_079500.1, from coordinate 41,279,787 downwards.
CATACCAATTGAGGTTACACGTTTAAACTTATTGGTCTGTTTGCACACTGCCCTCTATATGTCTTTCAAACCCCAATTCAAACACACATTTAACTTGCTCTACTTTAAATCCCCATACCTAATTCTGATTTTATACCATTCCATATTCATTTATCACTTCTTACTATGGTCAATTTGGACAGAATACAAACATTCTCAATACATCAAATACAACCCTAAACCACAAAGTCCAAATTTAGCAATATATGTACATAAATACACCTAATCATTACATATAATCTCCACTACTAATTTACATATACATTCATCAATTCTTCTATGTCAACATTCTGCCAACACTTCCATCAATACATACAATTATTCAAGGGTTCCCAAGCTGCCGAAATCTTCTTCAACACCACATTGCCCTACAATCCATCAATTCTCATCCAAGTGCCAAAATCACCATATATATGTGAAACAATTCATTAGGATATTAATTTACCATGATCAACATTATTTCTCATCAATTATATGCATAATAAATCATCAAATGTGTGACCCCATGGCTGTCCAAAAATGGCTATCTCAATAACTATTTAAACTTCAAAATTTCCTTCACAAAACTAACACCCATAACATAAACATAAAGTTTAACAAGGAAATTCTCAAAAATGTAAACTTACCTTTGTTTGTAACTTGCTAAACCTTCACCAAACTTCTCAAATTTGGTATCAATATCTTCCTTGTGATGTGTAGACCATTTTTTATGAAGGAACTTAAAGGATTGGAGTTGAAAATGGGGAGGTTAAGTGAGCTCATGCAAAACGTCAATGGTGGATTCTTTCATCTTCATTCACGGCATGGTTGAGCTAAGTGAGGAAGATGAGGTTTGAGTGGGAGAAATCTGCCCACTTATGAGTATATTTAATCCATTTAATGTTCTTAGTGGTCCACTAAAAAAAATATATCATATAATAAGCCAAATGTGCATTTATTCCACATTAACCCATGATTTTAGCTATTTGTATTAGGTACCACTAAACTAATTTTTCATTTAATTTTCTAAGTGTAATATTATTTATTTTTAATGGAAATTTAGGTCAAAAGACAATTCGGGGTGTCAAATGACCATAATGCCCCTGTTCGGTTTATGTTCCCGATTTTTCAGTATTATCGGGTTTTGTCTGTTTTTCGATTTCTCACTTTTCTTTGTACTATTTATTTAATTTTTCTTTGATATTTCTAATGATATTTATTCTTCAACAAGGGTCTATTTAAGTCCTAAAAATATTTTCCAGGGTTCCCCGCAGTCCAGGGCCAGTCAACGGTCCACGCCGTGACTTCCCGGTGCGGTCACCCATCGCTAGGTTTCCCGGCTCACTTATTCGGTTTCATTTCTTTGCTATGATTTTTCCTTTGTTTTTCTTGTATTTTCTTTTCTTGTACTTCATTATTTATGTCTCCTCTCTCATATCAAGGTGTGGTTCTAGGCATCCTAGCTGTCCAAACAGCACTGGTCACCGGAACAGCAGAACGCACTACCGAACTTAGGGGTGTTACATTTATCATCAACCTCTGATTCCTATATCCAAGTTGATTTTAATTTTCAGCATTTTAAATTATTATTATCAATCTCTGGTTCCTAGATCCATGTTGATTTTAATTTTCTAGCATTTATTTTCCTATCATCAACCTCTGGTTCCTAGATCCAAGTTGATTTTAATTTTTAGCATTTAATTTCCCACCATCAAACTCTGGTTCCTAGATCCAAGTTGATTTTAATTTTCAGCATTTTAAATTCCTATCATCAACCTCTAGTTCCTAGATCCAAGTTGATTTTAATTTTCTAGCATTTATTTTCTTGTCATCAACCTCTAGTTCCTTGATTCAAGTTGATTTTAATTTTCAGCATTTAATTTTCTGTCATCAACCTCTGGTTCCTAGATCCAAGTTGATTTTAATTTTCAGCATTTAATTTCCCGTCATCAAATTTTTAGCATTTTAATTTCCTGCCATCAACCTCTGATTCCTAGGTCCAAGTTGATTTGCATTTTAATTTCCTATCATCAACCTCTTGTTCTTAAATCCAAGTTGATTTTAATTTTTAGCATTTTAAATTCCTGTCATCAACCTCTGGTTCCTAGATCCAAGTTGATTTTAATTTTCAGCATTTAATTTCCCGTCATCAACCTCTAGGTTCAATAATCAAGTTGATTTTAATTTTGTCATTTAATTTCTTATTAATCTTTGGTTATAATATCCTTGCCACCCAAAATATGGTTCTGAATCTTTACATAATTCCTATACAAGAGAATTTCATTCTCTTTAATATAAATTATGTAAAGAGGAGCAGCTGTAGACACCATATTTTGGCCGACCTCTGAAGGCAAGGGTCTTTTAAAATTGAAACTTTATTATCCGTTCTCAACCGATGTCCCAATCACAAGGAAGCTTTTTCAAATTTGCTGATCGCTCGTCCCTGGAACAAATCGATCTCACACTCAAGTTAGATTGTTTTCCGATCTCTTAGTCTTTATCAGATGATTTCGAGTCAATATCGGATCTCTGGACCATCCAATCTTGCCTACTTGTGTTCTCCGATCTCTCTGTGTATAGACATCACAGAACTTTATTTGACTAATGTTGTGATCGGGCTTCTCACTTGAATGCCCCAGATATTCCTCAAAATTAAGTTAAGGTTTTTATCTGGTCCAATAATGGTTCTGACCTTAAAAGTTCAAGCCAGTGTCAAATCTTTGCAATTCCAATATTCTAAGGTTCCATCCAGTATTTGGTCATGACTAAGTCCGATCTCATGTTCGCGTGTAATGTTTTTCCGATCTCTTATCTTTTGATTAATAGTCGCTCTCAGGTTTAATGTTCAACTACATTCAATCAAGTACTCAGATAATTTGGTTTGAATGCTTTCCGGCCTCATTAAGAAATTGAAAAAAAAAAACTTAAATTCATTTCAAAATAAAAATGTACAAGTAATTTGGCTGGAGGGTCTCCCCCAACCTGCTCTCCAGGTACATTATCAGTTCTATCATCCTCCCTCTCTCTCTCAGGCTCCTCCTCGCTCTCCTCTTTATCTCTGGGAATAAGATCCACCATCCAGGAGAAGTCTTCCTTAGGATAGCGCTTTACAAGCTCGACCAGAAGATCGCCATGAGCATTCACATAAGCACCAGCTTCCCTCGTCACGACCTCTTCTTCTTTCACTCTGATCTCCTCGGTAAGGCGAGTGACATCAGTAGTTTGGCAGGCCTGAGCTTCTTTGAGTTCACGCTCTAGTTCAACTATCCTGTCCTCATAAGATTTTGTCCGACCCTCAATCTCGATGATGTAGTTGTCACACCCTACCCCTCTGTAAGGCATAACATGATCCCGTAGTATACCTAATGAATTACCAACTTTGTCTACTAATAACCCATTAAATACACTACAAGGGATTTTAAAACTTTTCTTACTTCTTTTTACAGTGGTGAGCACTATTTACAAGTGTTAAAAAATTTTTTTGAACTTAAATGAAAGAGAAAACACATTTGAATTATTAGGAATTTCTGTAAAAATTTTGGCGGAGTGCCTTCTGTATTTTGAATAAAACAGTTCTTGTAAAACTCAGAAAAGCACTTCAATATAATTCTCAATCTCCACTTCAACAGTTAAACAACACAATATCTTTTTCAACTCAAATCCACAATAATTTTTCAAAGACTGAGATAAAAGAAATATAATACAATTTTTACAAGTCAAAATACTCATAATTTACTTTACAACTTCAATGTACAATTTTAATTTACAACTACTCAAAATCAAGAACAATATATACATATAGTGAACATACATTACAGTACAAAATGCAAAATGTGGTATACTCAATATACCCGATGATTTCTCGCTGAATGTACTAGCAGCCTAGTCTGCTGCCCTGTCATTCTGTCTACCTGCGACAGCAATGAAAAGCTATCACTGAGACAATGTCTCAGTGGTGCACAACATTAACCAAATATAACTTTAAATCACAATTCATAAATCATATAAATGATGGATACGTAAAACCATAGTTAAATTCAAGACAATGAATGTCATAAGGAATTTAACACAATATCACAATAAATCTCAGCAATCAAAATGTAGTTAAATTCAAAAGACAATGAATGTCAATAAGAATTTAAACTCCATTTCACAAATTATTAAAGCTCATAATAACACAATTTAGTTGAATAATTTAAAAACACAGTGTTGCCAATTCATTCACAACTTAAGCCATGACACAAATTTTCGATCAATACCGTGTTGTACACCATGACAAAGCAATCACAATCCCACTAATCAAAATCAATGAGGAAGGGAGCTAGCTATATAATGAGTACTCATCCTGTGACACCCCTTACCCGTGTACAGTATACCCGAGTAAGTAATGCCAAACGGTGTACCGGCACACTCTAATATACCTTACTTAATTTGTGTCATGCTTTTGAAGCTAATTTATGAAATATGATTTATTTAAGCCATCTATCAAAATTATTATTTATTTGGGGTTCCAAAAATTTTAAAGAAAATCCGGCGGAGTACCGGCTAAAAATGGAGAAAACAGTTCTTCGGAACCTGTTTAAAAACACTTCCAAATAATTTCTAAACAATCCCAACCTCAATTTATCAACAAATTCTCAACATTAAGATCTCAACAACATTTCAATTCCAGTTCTCAATCATCCATCACATGTGATGATCACATATAAATCACAAGTAAACATTTACATTTCCATTCACAAGCACAATTTTCATAATTTACATAAACATCAATATACATTACACAAGTTTAATTACATATGAGAAAACAAAATTAAGTTACAAAATGTCAAAATGACACCTAATGTCCTACCAATGCACTGCAGAAGTTGAGGTGGCACGGACATCGTGCGTAATCGCAGGATGGACTCACCCAGTCTGCGGTCTACTGGGCTCACGATCTGTATCTCCAGTACCTACGCGTGGCAAAAGCAACGCGCTAAGCAATAATGCTTAGTGGTGCAATAATATAATAAAAGAAAATAGCAAGAAATTAAATGTGTAGTGAATGTATATGTTTCATTTGCTTGCTATTTGTATATTATTTACTTTGTCCACTTTTATTCATTTGGTTGCCCCAAGTAACCTACACTAGACGACTGGACTGGATAAATGGGTAAACTAGCACTGGGTATCAAGTACCTCGGGCCGTCACACCATCGGTCACATATGTATCTCCCGGTGCAATGTAATGCCTAACAAGTCAGAATATATCAGGCACAAGGCCAAAGCTCAATACAAGGTCAGAATGGCTAAAAGCCATGAAATCACGGAATGGCATATTGCCATGTGCAGTACTGCTAACTGAACCCTATTGGCATGCCAAACTATCCAAACCAATCTTGTTAGGTATACTAGGGCATTTGAAACTTTTAAATTCTTCAATTTGTGAATTTCATGTTTTGGTGTTACTATTCACCTCATTGGTCAACAAAAATGTTGACTTTTGGATAGAAAATATGTACATTGACTTTGGCACTCTCAACATACCACATTTTGTGTTTAAAACTTGTTGGCATTAAATGTTAATACCATTTCAAAGTTTAAACCAACACAAGCAGAATTTTCAGTTTTGGTGAGTCAACTTCACTGTTCCATTGGACACTGTTGCTGTGGGAATTTGAAGAAATGTAAAACATGAAAGTTGTTTCCTATTTTGTCTAGTTGAATTTCTTTTTTTGAATCACTCCATTTGGAGTTTTGTAGCTCCAGATATGGTCCAAAAACCACAGCTGGCCGGATTTGCATTCTGCAGAAATTACCATATCTACAGTAACATGAACAGTGACTTCCACTGCCATTTGGGTTAGGTTCTGGCCATAATTTGGGGTAGGCTCCTTCATGAAAGTTGTTTGTCTATGTCCTAACGTGTTGCTGTAAAAATTTCAGGTCAATTGACCAAATCTACAGTGAGTTATGGCCAAATGAACAGTTACTGTTCATTTGGTCAATTCTGCAGAATCAGTTGCAGGGTGTCCGGATTGGGGCCAAGTTTTGGTCCTCTTGCTTTGGTCTTTTGGGCATGGTTTCTTCAGCAAAAATGTGCCATTATAAGCCTAGTTTCATGTCCAATTGGCCAAACACCAATTGGACCAACACAGCCAAAGTTATGGCTGTGTAATTGGACTGAAATCTCAGTCCATTGCTGCTGTCCTAGGGCAGATTTCACCTTCACTTTACCATACTATTTTTTAGTTCTAATTATGGTCAACTTACCTAAAATGGTCACTAATTGACCATTAAAATGTGCTCTAACAATTTCCCAAGTCAAGCCAATTTTTCACTCTTCAAAACCCTAGTTCCATTATAGGTTTTCACAACACCTTAATCATTAGCTCCTTCAATAATCACATGCACACATGGTTTAAACTTGATCTATAGCCCACTTTAAGTCCATCAAAACAATCAAAATAATTCCTTCACAAGGGCTGCCAAAAATTCATAGTATGTGTACACATAATTCTTGTTCATTTTAGTTACAATTCTTACTCAATTCAAGTTGCAAATCATGAAAATAAGGAGTTTTAAGTATCTAATGCACTAACCTTGATTAGGGCAGATTTTTCCTCACTCAAAACTTCACTTTTCTTCACTTTCTAGGCTGCCAAAAGCTTGTTTAAGGTGTAGGGTAAAATTTTAATGAAGAGAGGTTAGAGAAATATGGTGGAAGTGATGGAAATCTAAAGCTTGAAAAAGCTTCAATGGAGGGTGGCCATGGAGTTAGGTTTCGGCTGGCTTTTTGGGGAGGGAGAGGGCTGCTGCAATTTTGTTATTTTGGTCTTGTTTAGTCTCTTTTATTTGTTAGTCAAAGGATAGCTTAATTGTGATTGGTCATACTTTATAAATGACATCATCAAGATGTCATAAATGAGCTTTTCTTTGATTTTTCTTTTCTTTTCATCACTACTCAATTTCAATTTAATTTCTAGTAATGTTTATTCATATTTTATGTCATATTAATTATTTACTCAACTGGACAAGTCGGCCAAAAATCACCTCTGAAGGCGAAATGACCAAAATGCCCTCCGTTTGGCTTAACGGGTCAAAATTGTCTGTCCCGATTGAAAAATTTTTCTAAATATTTTCTTGACATTCTAATGCCATAGGAACCTTAATGACCCTTCTCTGGAGTGCCAAAAATTATTTTATAATTTTTCCCCCGGGTCTAGGGCTCCTCGTTGCGAGAACCGCAACTTCCCTCTGGTTACCCATCGCTTGGGCACCGGCTCGTTTGACTTGGTTGTATTTTATTTCTAAAATTTTTACTAAGTGTTTCTTATTAATATTTGAGTTAATTATGGTCCCTCTCTTAAGTTTAATTATTTTTTCGGACATTCTAGCTGTCCGGACCGACACCGATCACCGGAACAGTAGGATGTACGGAGTGGTTACCGGGAGGGTGTTACAACTCTTCCCCTCTAATTTAAATTTTGTCCTCGAAATTTACCTGATGCAAACAGTTGAGGGAACTGTTGCCTCATCGTTTCTTCACTTTCCCAAGTTGCCTCCTCGGTGTTGTGGTGCCTCCAAAGCACTTTCACCAGTGGAATCTGCTTGTTCCTTAATTCTTTTACTTCCCGAGCTAGGATCCGTAGAGGTTCTTCCTCATATGTCAAATCCGGCTGTATTTCAATTTCTTCTCTGGAGATGACATGTGAAGGATCTGAACAGTATCTTCTGAGCATGGACACGTGGAACACATTGTGGATCTTGTCCAGCTCTGGTGGTAAAGCTAGCCTATAGGCTACTGGACCCACACGTTCAATGACTTCATATGGGCCAATGAACCTAGGGCTTAACTTACCTTTTCTTCCAAACCTCAATATCTTCTTCCACGGTGACACCTTGAGGAACACTTTGTCGCCAACTGTGTATTCTATTTCCTTTCTCTTCAAGTCAACATAGGATTTCTGTCTATCTGAGGCAACCTTTAAGTTGGCTTTGATTGATTTTACCTTCTCCTCAGCCTGTTTCACCAGGTCTGGCCCTACCAGTTTGTCTTCGCCCAATTCAGTCCAGCACACTGGAGTTCTACATTTTCTCCCATATAGTGCTTCATATGGGGCCATTTGGATGCTAGCTTGGTAGCTATTATTGTATGCAAACTCTGCCAGTGGGAGGTATCTATCCCAACTTCCCTCAAACTCAATGACACAACTCCTCAGCATATCCTCAAGGACCTGACATATATTTCATGTTATTGTTATCATTTCAGTTCAATATTTGTATCAATTTCATTGGTTTCAATTGTTTACCTGGATTACTCTTTCTGATTGCCCATCCGTCTGAGGATGGAAAGCTGTGCTAAAATGGAGTTGTGTACCCAAGGACTCATGCAACTTCTTCCAAAATCTTGATGTAAACCTTGGGTCTCGATCAGATATGATGGAAAGTGGAATTCCATGCAGTCTAACTATCTCACTGATATAGAATTCTGCTAACTTCTCCAGTGAATAGTCAGTCCTAACTGGCAGAAAGTGTGCTGACTTTGTCAATCTATCAACTATCACCCATGCTGCATCATGTTTCTTCCGGGTGAGAGGTAGACCACTTACAAAATCCATGGTGACCCGATCCCATTTCCATTTAGGTATGCGTATAGGCTGTAGCAAACCTGATGGAACTTGATGTTCTACCTTGACTTGATGACATGTCAAGCATTTAGTCACATAGTCAGCTATATCCCTCTTCATACCAGGCCACCAATACTGAAGCTTCAGATCATGATGCATCTTTGTACTTCCTGGGTGCATAGCATATACACTGGTGTGTGCCTCTTTTAGAATACTGGCCTTCAATTCCCCATCATCCGTACACAGTCTTCCTTTGTAAATCTGAGACACCCATCTGCTTTCACCTCATAGTCAGTTGCTTTTCCCTCTGAGATCTTGCTCATAATAGCCATTAACTTTTCATCTGCCTTTTGCCCATCTAAAATCTACTGTAGCAGGTTTGGCCTCACTTGCAACTCAGCCAAAATAGCTCCATCTCGAATCAAAGTTAGACGGGCATTCAATGATCTCAAGGCTGTCATGGATTTTCTGCTCAAAGCATCAACAACTACATTTGCCTTCCCAGGATGGTAGTCAATTACACAATCATAGTCCTTCAAGAACTCAATCCATCGTCTCTGTCTAAGGTTGAGCTCTTTCTGGGTTGGCAAGTATTTCGAGCTTTTGTGGTCTGTGTAAATATAGCACTTTTCACCATACAAGTAATGCCTCCATATCTCCAGTGCGAAGATAATTGCTGCAAGCTCTAAATCATGGGTAGGGTAGTTCTGTTCATGTGGCCTTAACTGCCTGGAAGCATAGGCGACCACCTTCCCCTCTTGCATCAATACACACCCTAACCCATTATGAGAGGCATCACTGTAGACCACGAAGTCCTTTCCTGACACTGGCTGTGTTAACACGGGTGCCTCTGTCAACATAGCCTTCAACTTCTCAAAACTGGTCTAACACTTGTCATTCCAGTCAAATCTGACATTCTTGTGTAATAACTTGGTTATTGGAGCAGCTATTAGGGAAAATCCCTTCACAAATCTTCTGTAATACCCAGCTAGCCCCGAGAAGCTTCTGACCTCAGTTGTATTCCTGGGAGGCTTCCATTCCATCACTGCTTTTATTTTTTTGGGATCCACCCTAATCCCATCAGCTGACACTATGTGTCCAAGGAATGCAATCTCATTCAACCAGAAGTCACACTTGGACAACTTAGCATACAGCTTCTTTTCTCTCAGGGTTTGCAGAACAATCCTCAAATGCTTATCATGTTCTTCCCTGGTCTTGGAATACACCAAAATATCATCAATAAAGACCACTACGAACCGATCTAGGTATGGATGGAAGATACGGTTCATAAGGTCCGTGAATGCCGCTGGTGCATTTGTTAGGCCAAAGGGCATCACTAGGAACTCATAATGCCCATACCGGGTCCTGAATGCAGTCTTGGGCACGTCTACATCCTTTACCCTCAACTGATGATACCCTGATCTGAGATCAATCTTGGAAAATACTCCTGCTCCCTTCAACTGATCAAACAGATCATCGATTCTAGGTAACGAATATTTATTCTTCATCACTACTTTATTCAACCGCCAGAATCGATACATAGCCTCAAAGTCCCATCCTTCTTTTTCACAACAAAGACCTGAGCTCCCCATGGTGACACATCGCGTATGAACCCCTTATCAAGCAACTCTTGCAACTGAGTTTTCAACTCCCTCAATTCAGTGGGTGCCATCCTATAAGGAGCAATGGAAATGGGTGTTGTACCCGGCAGTGTCTCAATAGCAAATTCGACTTCCCTTTCTAGTGGCAAACCAGGCAACTCTTCAGGAAATACCTCTGGGAAGTCTCTTACTGTGGGTATGTCACTCAGGTTTGGCTTAGCCTGCCTAGTATCCACCACATGTGCTAGGTAGGCTTCACAGCCTTTTCTCATCATTCTTCTTGCAACTGTGGCTGAGATGACATTGGACAAGAAATCTGTCCTTTCACCCACAACAGTGATCTCATTGCCCTTAGAAGTTTTCAAAGAAATTCTCTTCAATTTGCAATCAACTATTGCCTGATGACGTGACAACCAGTCCATTCCCAAAATCACGTCAAACTCGTGGAAGGGCAACTCAATCAGGTCTGCCAAGAATTCATACCCCTGATCCTTAACGGGCAACCCTTGTATACCTTGTTCACCACTACACTATGACCCAATGGATTAGTGACCAGAATGTCTTGGTCACTCTCCCTTATTAGTATCCCCCTTTCTATGGGTAAGTTGATGCAAATGTAGGAATGAGTGGATCTTGGATCCACCAATGCATGCACAGGTGTAGTGTAGAGGAAGAATGTACCCCTGATGACGTCCGGGGCATCTTGCTCCTCCTTAGCTCTCAGGGCATAATTTCTGGCAGGTGGTCTGTTATCTGGCCTCTCTGCTGGCTCGGATGCAGGCCTCTGAGATGGTCCCACAGCTTCTGATTTACCAGACCTTCTACCCCTTGGTGGTGCAGGAGTAGGTCTGTCTGCTTGTGTTAGAGCAGCTGTAGTAGTTCTGCGTGGACAGTTCTTCAACTGATGCTCTGTTGACCCACACCTCAAGCAGGCACCGCCATTACTCCAACATTCCCCTTGTGCCATTTCGTGCAATGCGGACATGCGTAAGATGTTGGGGCTGGTCCTCGAACCCCATCCTCGGAGAGCGCCCACCGATGGTGTGGACCGACTCTCCTAGGGGTGAATCGTGGCTGGCCCCGAGATCGACCCCACTCGTGGTTGACCCGAACTCTGTGCAGGAGGACCCTTGAACTTCTTCCCAAATGCAGGGGCTGAACTAGACTTACCCGGTCCCCTCTTCTGCTGTCTCTCTCTTCTAGTCTGCTCACTGATTCTTACTTTTCCCACCTTTATTGCGGCTTCCACTAACTTGGTAAATTCTGTGATTCCCAAGGCAGTGAGCTGGATCTTGATGTTGTCATTTAGTCCCTCTTCAAATCTCTTGCACCTTTCAGCTTCATTAGGGACTATCTCCCTTCCATAACGGCTTAATCGAACAAACTCCTTCTCATATTTGGCCACTGACAGCTGTCTCTGCCTCAGGTTAATAAACTCTCTTCTTCTCTCTTCCAGATATACAGTACCCACATATTTCTTCTTAAATTCTGAAAGAAAGAGGTCCCAAGTTACAGCTTCTATCTGCACTTCACTGGACACGGTGTCCCACCACTCATATGCATCATCTTGCAGTAAAGAGATGGCAGCTTCCAGGTTTTGCTCTGAAGTGCAGTGGAGTTGTTTTAGTACTCTGCTCTGCTCAACCAATTCTACCGCACAGCAGTCATCTTCTCTCTTGCCATAGAAGTCCACACTCCAAACTTCCTTAGCCTTTCCAGTGTGATTTACTGTGGAGCCGGTGGTGGTGGTGGTGCTTGGCATTACCCCGCCATTTGTCCAAGAAGTCGGCCATTTGTTGGAACATGGCCTGTGGAGGCTGAGCAGCTCGCTGAGCCGGGCAGAGCGCATTCTCTCATGCCCCAGCCTCACCGCCGCAGTGGAGCATGACTCTCCACTTCCTCCTCAACGGCTCTCTGAGATGAAGGATCCATATCCTATTCAAAATAAGAAAGATAAACAGATCTGCGTTAGTGTCACCTCGACTCTTACAAATGCAATGCATGGTATGGACTCAATCTAGGCCCAAAAACGCCTAAACCGTGCTCTGATACCACTAAATGTGACACCCCTTACCCGTACAAGATACCCAGTAAGTAATGCCACACGGTACCAAGCACACTCTAATATACCTTACTTAATTTGTGTCATGCTTTTGAAGCTAATTTATGAAATATGATTTATTTAAGCCATCTATCGAAATTATTATTTATTTGGGGTTCCGAAAATTTTAAAGAAAATCCGGCGGAGTACCGGCTAAAAATGGAGAAAACAGTTCTTCGGAACCTGTTTAAAAACACTTCCAAATAATTTCCAAACAATCCCAACCTCAATTTATCAACAAATTCTCAACATTAAGATCTCAACAACATTTCAATTCCAGTTCTCAATCATCCATCACATGTGATGATCACATATAAATCACAAGTAAACATTTACATTTCCATTCACAAGCACAATTTTCATAATTTACATAAACATCAATATACATTACACAAGTTTAATTACATATGAGAAAACAAAATTAAGTTACAAAATGTCAAAATGACACCTAATGTCCTACCAATGCACTGCAGAAGTTGAGGTGGCACGGACACTGTGCAGAACTGCAGGATGGACTCACCCAGTCTGCGGTCTACTGGGCTCACGATCTGTATCTCCAGTACCTACGCGTGGCAAAAGCAACGCGCTAAGCAATAATTCTTAGTGGTGCAATAATATAATAAAAGAAAATAGCAAGAAATTAAATGTGTAGTAAATGTATATGTTTCATTTGCTTGCTATTTGTATATTATTTACTTTGTCCACTTTTATTCATTTGGTTGCCCTAAGTAACCTACACTTGACGACTGGACTGGATAAATGGGTAAACTGGCACTGGGTATCAAGTACCTCGGGCCGTCACACCATCGGTCACATATGTATCTCCGGCAGGCATGTAATGTACTAACAAGTCAGAATATATCGTGCACAAGGCCAAAGCTCAATACAAGGTCGAATGGCTAAAAGCCATGAAATCACGGAATGGCATATTGCCATGTGCGATCGCTAATCGAACCCTATTGGCATGCCAAACTATCCAAACCAATCTTGTTAGGTATACTAGGGCATTTGAAACTTTTAAATTCTTCAATTTGTGAATTTCATGTTTTGGTGTTACTATTCACCTCATTGGTCAACAAAAATGTTGACTTTTGGATAGAAAATATGTACATTGACTTTGGCACTCTCAACATACCACATTTTGTGTTTAAAACTTGTTGGCATTAAGTGTTAATACCATTTCAAAGTTTAAACCAACACAAGCAGAATTTTCAGTTTTGGTGAGTCAACTTCACTGTTCCATTGGACACTGTTGCTGTGGGAATTTGAAGAAATGTAAAACATGAAAGTTGTTTCCTATTTTGTCTAGTTGAATTTCTTTTTTTGAATCACTCCATTTGGAGTTTTGTAGCTCCAGATATGGTCCAAAAACCACAGCTGGCCGGATTTGCATTCTGCAGAAATTACCATATCTACAGTAACATAAACAGTGACTTCCACTGCCATTTGGGTTAGGTTCTGGCCATAATTTGGGGTAGGCTCCTTCATTAAAATTGTTTGTCTATGTCCTAACGTGTTGCTGTAAAAATTTCAGGTCAATTGACCAAATCTACAGTGAGTTATGGCCAAATGAACAGTTACTGTTCATTTGGTCAATTCTGCAGAATCAGTTGCAGGGTGTCCGGATTGGGGCCAAGTTTTGGTCCTCTTGCTTTGGTCTTTTGGGCATGGTTTCTTCAGCAAAAATGTGCCATTATAAGCCTAGTTTCATGTCCAATTGGGCAAACACCAATTGGACCAACACAGCCAAAGTTATGGCTGTGTAATTGGACTGAAATCTCAGTCCATTGCTGCTGTCCTAGGGCAGATTTCACCTTCACTTTACCATACTATTTTTTAGTTCTAATTATGGTCAACTTACCTAAAATGGTCACTAATTGACCATTAAAATGTGCTCTAACAATTTCCCAAGTCAAGCCAATTTTTCACTCTTCAAAACCCTAGTTCCATTATAGGTTTTCACAACACCTTAATCATTAGCTCCTTCAATAATCACATACACACATGGTTTAAACTTGATCTATAGCCCACTTTAAGTCCATCAAAACAATCAAAATAATTCCTTCACAAGGGCTGCCAAAAATTCATAGTATGTGTACACATAATTCTTGTTCATTTTAGTTACAATTCTTACTCAATTCAAGTTGCAAATCATGAAAATAAGGAGTTTTAAGTATCTAATGCACTAACCTTGATTAGGGCAGATTTTTCCTCACTCAAAACTTCACTTTCCTTCACTTTCTTGGCTGCCAAAAGCTTGTTTAAGGTGTAGGGTAAAATTTTAATGAAGAGAGGTTAGAGAAATATGGTGGAAGTGATGGAAATCTAAAGCTTGAAAAAGCTTCAATGGAGGGTGGCCATGGAGTTAGGTTTCGGCTGGCTTTTTGGGGAGGGAGAGGGCTGCTGCAATTTTGTTATTTTGGTCTTGTTTAGTCTCTTTTATTTGTTAGTCAAAGGATAGCTTAATTGTGATTGGTCATACTTTATAAATGACATCATCAAGATGTCATAAATGAGCTTTTCTTTGATTTTTCTTTTCTTTTCATCACTACTCAATTTCAATTTAATTTCTAGTAATGTTTATTCATATTTTATGTCATATTAATTATTTACTCAACTGGACAAGTCGGCCAAAAATCACCTCTGAAGGCGAAATGACCAAAATGCCCTCCGTTTGGCTTAACGGGTCAAAATTGTCTGTCCCGATTGAAAATTTTTTCTAAATATTTTCTTGGCATTCTAATGCCATAGGAACCTTAATGACCCTTCTCTGGAGTCCCAAAAATTATTTTATAATTTTTCCCCCGGGTCTAGGGCTCTTCGTTGTGAGAACCGCAACTTCCCTCCGGTTACCCATCGCTTGGGCACCGGCTCGTTTGACTTGGTTGTATTTTATTTCTAAAATTTTTACTAAGTGTTTCTTATTAATATTTGAGTTAATTATGGTCCCTCTCTTAAGTTTAATTATTTTTCCGGACATTCTAGCTGTCCGGACCGACACCGGTCACCGGAACAGTAGGATGTACGGAGTGGTTACCGGGAGGGTGTTACACATCTGATCACCTCAACTGGTAAACCAGAGAGGAAGAAAAATAAACGATCACTACTCCATAAATGGAGAAGGAAAATAAACGATCACAACCCCATAAATGGAGAAAGAATGATATGATACTCTCATGCTAAGTGTGAACACAAAATAAATTCCAAACATTTTATTCAAATGATTCGTGAGAATCCAATAAATTTCTAAAGTCATAAATTCATTCACAAATGGCAACACAATTCATAATTAACTTCAAATTTTCACAAATCACACTAAATCAATTTTTCCACAGTTTCAAACTATTTACAATGCTTTTCAAGTAATAAGTATCCATTCAAACACATTTCCATAATTGAAAACAATAATATACAAATAGTCATAATTTATTTCAATTGAAAAATTCAAAAGAAATAACTGTTGTGCACAAACCTCTGATAACTGTCTCCTGGCCTTGACTCAGTGTTTCCTTCCTTTTCCCTGAGTCTTTGCTAACTGAGAAACACAATTTAAAGTGTTTCAACATATACCATAAAGTGCAGAATTTTTCAACTCAATTACAACAATTCAAGTACCTAACCATAACACTTTTACATGTTCAACTTCACACCATCATACATACCCTCAAACTGCCATAACCACTATCACAATTCAACACCATTATTCCATAAACCAAGCATGAATTCCAGCATTCCTCAAGAGTTAACAAACTGCCGCAATGGTACCTTTACATTCTATTAATTTCCAAGCTTCAAATTTCAATTCACATTTACATATACTAAGTATACATCACCCAAACAATTTCATGCACAATATAAATTTTAATCAATCATTTAATTCACCATTTACAAGCAAAAATAAACTGCCTTCAAATTGTTTCCATGGCTGCCAAAAGTATACATCCCCCTTTAAACATCAAACCTCAAAAATCTCTCCATAATTCAAGTACCCATAACATTCTTACTAACTTTAATGAAGCACTAACCAAAAACACAAACTTACCACTTTGGAAACTCTTCAAAATCTCTCCAAAACTTGGTCTTTTTGCTACCTATCTACTGCCCAAGTGGTGTAGAACAGTTTTTGTGAAGGAAGCTAGTGAAAAATGTGGCTAAATCATGGTTGCATGGCTTGGTTAAGCTTTGGCCATGGAGTATCTTCAATGGAGGTTCACGGCTGAAATTTTGAGAAGTGAGGAACATGAAAATCTGCTGGTCCAAATTGATGAATAAGTGGTCCACTTTGGTGGGTGAGTGGAGCACTAAGGGCCTTTAATATTAGTTTATTCATAAAATTCATTTTCCCACATTTAACTCCCCATTTTTGCTATTTATATTAGGTACCACTAATTTAATTTTTCATTATATTTTCCAAGTGTAATATTATTTATTTTTAATGGACATTTAGGTTAAAAGAAAACTCGGGGTGTCAAATGACCACAATGCCCCTGTTCGGGTTGCATTCCAGATTTTTCGATAACACCGGGTTTTGTCCGTTTTTCGATTTCTCACTTTTCTTTGTACTAATTAATTAATTTTTCTTTGATATTTCTAATGATATTTATATTTCAATTGATGTCTCTTTAAGTCCTAAAAATATTTTTCAGGGTTCCCTGCGGTCCAGGGCTAGTCAACGGTCCACGCCGTGACTTCCCGGTGCGGTCACCCATCGCTAGGGTTCTCGGCTCGCTTAACTTGGTTACATTTCTTTGCTATTATTTTTCCTTTGTTTTTCTTGTATTTTCTTTTTTTGTATTTCATTATTTTATGTCTCCTCAATCATAACGAAGTGTAGTTCTAGGCATCCTAGTTGTCCGGACAACACTGGTCACCAGAACAGTAGAACGCACTACCGAACTTAGGGGTGTTACAATTCTCCCCCCCTTAAAATAAATTTTATCCGCGAAATTTTACCCAATAGCCATCTTACAATAGTCATATATTTTTTTTCTCCTTTCTATACGATCGTATAATCTTCGTTTCCTCAAATTTGTATAAGATTTTTAACAATCTAGTACAACATTTTTTTGTTTGTATAACACCAATCTTCTCTTACTATTGTGCTGTCTAATATTTCGGTTCATGTTCCTTCTTGAATGACCCTTGAGGTCATGTTAGAATCATTTATCTAGTCATTGGTCCTCTGACCATTCTAGTCATAGTCTTCCTCACATTCGTAACATTTCTTTGTTATATCTGAACTAACTGTTCGAATTTTTACGTCCATAACTCTTTTTATCTTTCAATATTCTATAACTTACTTCCTTTTGTACTGAACTATAACCTTTCGATAATCTAACTTTTAAGTTTTAGATCCCTAAGTAGGATTTTCAAACTTATTTCTAACAATTAAATTCTGTCCTGGCATAACTATACCAAAATAGATGCTGTTGGCAACTATTCTCATCTAGGTGTACTATCGGGTAGTACGTAGCTCTACACAATAATCTCAAGTTAGTACTGTAATATGTAGCTTACAGTATAAACATCAAGAACATTGTATAGTTACTACGATACATTCTAATAGATCAGACTTTCTTATCTTTTATCCTTTTCGAATTCACTGATATCCAAACTTATTCTGATTATAATATCCATTAGCAATTACTAACAGTAACATCCTTGCCCTCATCTAGAGCAATTCCATTACTGCATCTTACTTTTACGTCCTCTTGCCTTACATTAACTAGGCTCGCCAATTAGCTTTATAATTTATGGTGTGTCAGAAAATACTTTTCGCCGATAAACTCTTTCAAAACTAATTTCACTTATTATCACAATCCTTATCTTAAAGGACTAATCACTAATGCATCAATATTTATTCCCCTGTAAAGGAATAACAACAGAACATATAGTTTTGACACTAACATAAAAGTATTTAGACTCCAGGTCAAACAATACACAAATAAAGAGTGCCATTCTATATGGTATTATGGAGATTGGATCCACACCAGGCATAACATTAATTTCAAACTACACCTCTCTTTCCGGAGGTAATCCTGGCAATTCATCAGGAAACATGTCTGGAAAGTCATATATTGTAGGGATGTCCCTCAATGCTGGACTCCCCACTTGGGTGTCTACCACATGTGCTAAGTATGCTTCACACCCCTTTCTAATCATTTTTTTACTAGCTAATGCAGCCGAAATGATGTTTGATGGCAATAATTGCCTCTCCCCCATGTATTACCACATCATCAGCATCGAGGAGACCAAAAGTGACTGCCTTCACCTCATACCAATCATGGCGTATAACCAATCCATGCCCAAGATGATATCGTAATCTCTAAAGGGCATTTCAATGAGATCAGATAGAAAAGTGTGTCCTTGGATCACCAAAGGACAATCCCTATACATTCTATTAACCCTGACCTCTTGTCCTAACGAGCTCATTACTAGCACCTCAAAGTCCATTTTTGTACATGGAACAGCAATGCAATCAATGATGCTAGCACTCACATAAGAATGGGTAGAACCCGGATCAAATAACACAAACACATCTTGATTAAAAGTTGAGAAGGTACCAGCCACAACATCAAATGTCTCGGCCTCTTCTCCCTGTCTCATTGCATAGATTCTGACTGGAGCACTATCTTGCTCTGAATGTTTCACTGTGCTTTGGCTGCCTGCTGGGCTACCTCTAACCCTGCCTCTACCTCTGCTGGGTGGTTGTGAACTTCTGGTGACAGGGCTCAATCGACCTTCTGCAGTAGTAGGAGGTGGTCCAACTCTGCGACTACTGGTGCAGTCCTTGGCAAAGTGTCCTGTGCCTCCACAGTTATAACAGGCTTCAATAGCCTTATAGCATATCCCACCATGATATCTTCCACAATTTTCACATTGGCGGGAATGGTAAGAACCTCTAGTACTCTGCTGACCAGATAGAGGAGGAGGTTTCTGTCCTGAATGTCTTCCCTTACCAGACTTCTTGCCACCTCCGCTGTGTCCCCCATAGTTCTTCCTCTTCCAAGAGGGACCACCGAACTCGTTTCACTGATTTTCCCTCTTTCTTTGTCTTCTCTGATTTCTTTTTCTCAAGAGCAGCTTCAGACTCAATTCTTTCCAACTCTAGGGCTTGAGAAACAAGTTCAGAGAAGTTAGTGTGTTTGAATCTGACCACTTGTAATCTGATACTAGGTTTCAAGCCGGTTTCAAACCTCTTGCATCTTTCCTTGCTGGTAGAAAGTAAATTTACTGCATAATGGCTTAGGTGGGAAAATTCTCTTTCATACTCAGCCACTGATCTGCTTCCCTGTTTCAGACTTAGGAACTCTTGTAGTTTCTGGTCTACATAAGCATCGGGGACATACTTTTGTCTGAATTCCCTGAGAAAGTCATTCCATGTTAGCACTGTAGGTTCTACCAAACTGTGGGGAATTGTTTTCCACCAGTCATAAGCATCCCCCTATAGCAAAGATACTGAGTATTCAAATCTGAGTTCCTCTGTGCAATGTAGTTTCTTGAATACCCTATCCATCCTCTCTAACCACTGTTCAGCCTCTAGAGGATCTACTGTCCCTTTGAACTCTGTAGCCCCATATTTTATCAATTTGTCATACTGCCTAGCAGGAAACTGTGGTTGTACCACTGGTGTCTGTATTGGGACTTTAGTAAGCACATTACCAGCCATTTGTTGGAACATTGCAGCCATCTGTAATCGAGCAGAAATCACAGATCTGCAGGGCCGGTGTCTTCTGAACCACTGACATTGTGTAGGGCTGGGTTTTAATTTATTTTTACAAATGGTTTTCTTTAATTTTCCTCAAAATTAAAGTGGCGACTCCTCACTTTTCCCACATCGGTGAGAACTCATCAGGCGACCGTAAAACCCTTGCGGCAGAATTTCTAACAAAATATCAATGGACATTTTCTATTACACATAAATATATTATGTAAATGAGAAAGTGAAATTATCTTTTATTAATAAAATATGTACTAGATACATATAAAATGATATGCTCTAGGGTATACTACTAACATTCTTATGCAACAGCTTAGTCAATGGAGTTGTTATAGAGGAGAATCCTTTCATAAATCTCCTGTGGTAACCAGCTAACTCCAATAAGCTTTGACTTTTGTTACATTCTTAGGTGACTTCCATTCCACTATGGCTTCCATCTTATTGGGATCCACTCTAATCCTATCAGCTGATACTATATGTCCAAGGAAAGAAATTTCATTTAACTAGAATTCACATTTGGATAACTTAGCATGTAGCTTTTTTTTTAGAATTCACATTTGGAAAACTTAGCATACAACTTCTTCTCCCTCAGAGTCTGCAATACAATACTCAGATGCTCATCATGCTCGTCTTGATCCTTGGAATACACCAGTATATCATCAATGAAGACCACTGAAAACCGATCCAAATAAGGATGAAAGATATGGTTCATAAGGTCCATGAATGCTGCTGGTGCATTAGTCAACCAAAATGGCATCACTAAAAATTCATAATATCCATACCAAGTCCTGAAAGCAGTCTTAGGCACATTTGCCTCCTTTACCCTTAGCCGATGATACCCTGATCTAAGATCAATCTTGGAGAAAACATCTGCTCCCTTTAACTGATCAAACAGATTATCTATTATGGGCAAACGATGCTTATTCTTCACTGTCACTTTATTCAATTGCCAGTAATCTATATACAATCTCAATGTTCCATCTTTCTTCTTTTCAAACAACACCGGAGCTCCCTATGGTGACACACTAGGGCGTATAAACCCTTTATCCAGTAGTTTCTACAACTAGATTTTTAACTCCTTCAATTCTGCGGGTGCCATCCTATAAGGAGTAATCGATATTACTGTTGTACTCGGCTGTCACACATTACCCCTCTGTAAGGCATAACATGATCCCGTAGAATACCTAATGAACTACTGAACTTCACCTACCAATAACTCATTAAGTACCCTACAAGGGATTTTAAAACAATTTTCTTGCTTTTGATAAGTGGTGAGCATTTTTTAATAGATATTAAAACATTTAATTAAAGTTGAAAACTAGTTAAAATTTTTGGTCCATTTTTTTTTCTACAAATCTTATAAAAATTTTAGCAGAGTTCCGTTTGTATTTTGAGAAAACAGTTCTTCAAATACCTATAAAAAGCACTTCCAATAATTTTTCTCAACCACTACTTCAATTTCATAATCAATCTCAACCAATTTCTCAACACATTTATCAACTTTCAAATTTCAGATCCACTATCCAATGATCATCAAAATACTAGCAATCAATTTCATTCAAATTAAATAAAATAGTTCCATTCATAATTCATTAAGGACAAAACAATTTATATACATCCTTACAAAATTTACATTAAGAGAAATTCAACTAAAATTTATCACAAAATTTACACAAGCTTTATACAAGCTGCTCAAGACCGAATTTACATGTCCATACATTTATGTGCATTACATACATCAAAAGAAATATTTACAGTTAGGGTATAAATTATACCCGATAACTTCAAGCTGATAGATCCTCAATCCTCAGCAGCTCAGTTTGCTGCTCCTCTAGTCTCTAAATCTGCGACAACAATAACAGCCATCGCTGAGTACTGGGACTCAGTGGTGCACAACATACTAAAATAGTCTTTATGCAGAATTTAAATCACATTTAATCAAAAATTAAACTAAACATGAGAATTAAATATAAAACATGAATTATGAGATTTTGATCTAAACAATTTCATTTCAAAGTGCCAAAACACATTTCACAAAACCCACAGTTAGATCATGCCATTGAAATAAATAGAATCTCAATAGCCAGAGGCTAAGGAGAAATCACATCACAAGGCTAGCTAGCTCAAATATATGGATATCCATTCACATCCTCTTCTACTGGCACACCTCAACACTTCTCCAGAGAAGGAATCAAAATTCAAAACTAATTACCCCCACTAATCATGCTAGTGAGGTGTTCAAATATATGGTCATGACACTGTGGTTTCAAAATTGATCTTAACAATTTGTTAAACATTGCTATTTCAAATATACATAATAACTTTCACAATTTAAATCAAAACATCATAAATAATGTCATAAATAAACTTTCAACAATTCAAAGTAAAATTAAAATACATATTACATTCACTCTATCAATTAATTTTGAAGCATAGTGATTTTGTGCACAAACCTCAAGCGAATCGCCTCTTGGCCTTGACTCGGTTCCTCGGGTTCTTTCCTGTTATTCTTTTCAACTGAAACACATAATTTTACAGTGTTTCAGTACCATAACTTAGCATAAATCCAAAAAAAAAATTTAACTTCAATTTTTCCTAGCTCTAACGTGCTAAACTCGACGTTCTTGAAATTTTGTGTTTCGGGGTTACTATTCACTACACTATTCAAGTCAAATTGTTGACTTTCTAAGGCTTAATAGGTATGGGTATTCCAACTTCACCCACATACTACATTTTGGCCACTAAATTTGTTGGTTTTGGTTGTTTATTCAAATTCTAAGCCCTTTTAAGCAAATTTGAAAATTTTCAATTTTGGTGTCTAAGGTTGCACTGTTCCATTGGTCATCTTATTGTTGGAATTTGGCAAAACTTTCTTCATAGAAAATGTTCCCTATTGTCTTAAGTTTATTGTCCTTTATGAATCACTCCAATTGGAGTTTTGTAGCTCATGTTATAGCCATTTAAACCATGGCTACCGGATTGGACTCAACCCAGATTTTCTGGGCAATTTTGGTTCTGGCAGTTTTAGGTCACCAACTTTGAGTGGCCAAATGACTTGGTTAATGGCATAATTTGAGTTTGTATGAGAGTTTTAGGTCTATATCTCAACTGTCCACTGGTCAAATTTCAGGTCATTTAGACCTTCCTAGCTCAAGTTATGGCCAAATGAACAAACACTATTCATTTGGTCAGTTTGTACAAGGCAGAGTGTGATTTTCCAAGTTTGGTCAATTTGTTCACTAGGTTTTGGTCACTTTTTGGGCATGCTTCCTAAATGAAAATTGTGTCATTTAGTGTCTATTTTCATTCCCAATTGGTCTCATACCAATTACACTTGTAAAATTTCATTTTTGGTCCCTTCAAAGTAAGGCTTTTGATTCAAACACTCCTAACACACCTCATTAGGTCACAACTGACCATTTCTTTCCTTAAACTAGGTCCAAGACATCATTTACCAATTTTTCACTTTTTTGGTCTCTAAACCCTAAGTGTCCAACCTAGTTCACAATTTCCTTGTATTTAGCTAATTCAATGCCTTTAATTATAATCATTCAACTAATTAAGGTTCATATACCCATTCAAACCAATCAAACCATGCAATAAAACCCCCATACACATGCTGGCTAAATTTCAGTCATGGTCCCTCAACAAATTTTTCTTTTCATTTTAAGTTTATTTACAAGTTAATCAAGCTAAAAATGTTGAAATCAAACTAAATTTATCAAGTTTGCTTACTAATCTTTCTTAGAACTTCAATTCCTTCAAATCTCTATCTTTTGTATTTCTTTCCTCTTTCAATCTTCTTCTCAAGTGACTAAAACAAGATCTAATGAGGTTTTTATGGAAGCTATTAAGGTTTAGTGAAGAATTTCAAGCTTGAGTACAAGCTTTAATGGAGGTTTAGCAAAGGAGAAATGAGGGAGAGTGAGGGCGGCAAGGATATGTGGAAGAAAACCAAACGATTTTTCTTTTCTTTTCTTTTCTTTTATGTATTTAATCTTATGGAAGACCAAAAAATCACTTTAATCAAATTTATTAATTATAGGATTTATGGCATCATGCATGAAGTCATGCATGATGTCATCTCCCTACACCTTTTTCATTTTCTTTTTTTTTTCTATTAGTTCTTTAATTTAATTCTCGATTCTGAAATTTTCTTTTTTCTGATTTTATTTGACAATTAGGTCAGGAGTCAGGTTTCGAGGTCAATTGACTAAATTGCCCCTCGCCGGTTCAACCCGATTTGCAAATAATTCAATATTTCCTCTGGCTCCCTGACCTAATTATTTGACTGGCTTAACAGTTCTTTTTCGTGATTTTCTCTTTTCCACTGTGTTTATAGTGGTCCTAAGGATCGCAGCGTCACATTTTACGATTCAAAATTTGAGTTTAAAATGACTTCGCAGTCCTTCCCGAGAAGGTCACTCATCGCTGTGACTCTTGACTCGTTTAACTTCTTATGTTCTATTTTTGTTGTTTATACTTAACTAATTAGACATTACTAATTATTTTATGTTCATAGCTTATCTAGTTGTCTTAAGTATGGTTCTAATCCCCTTAATTGTCCGAACCAACACCGGTCACTGGAACAGTAAAATATACCAGGCTATACAAATAGGGGTGTTACAATTCTCTCCCCCCTCCCCCCCCCCCCCCTTAAAAAAAATTTCGTCTCGAAATTTTAAGGGTATCAATCTTTGAAAAGCTGTGGGTGCTGTCTCCTCATGTCCTCCTCTCGTTCCCAAGTAGCCTCCTGGCCCGAATGATGGTTCCACAACACTTTTACCAATGGTATCTGCTTGTTCCGTAGCTGCTTCACCTCATAAGCCAGAATCACTATGGGTTCTTCCTCAACTGTAGTCATCTGGACTGGCAGAAAATGCGTAGACTTGGTTAGTCTGTCAACAATGACCCATATTGCATTATGACTCTTCTGTGTTCTCAGAAGTCCCATCACAAAATCCATTGTTATTCTCTCCCATTTCCACTCTGGTACTGGTAGTGGATGTAACAACCCAGTAGGTACTTGATGCTCTGCCTTTACTTGCTGACAAGTTAGGCATTTGGAAACAAACTCTGCCACATCTCTTTTCAGACCCATCTACCAATAATGTTCCTTTAGCCCTCTATACATTTTTGTGCTTCCAGGGTGCATGGCAAAAGGAGACTCATGTGCTTCCTTCAAAATGATCTGCCTCAAATCAACATCATTAGGAACACATATTCTGCCCTAGTGTAGCAGTAGACCACCATCTCTGATTGAGAATTATGGTTTCTTACCCTGTCGGACTTCTTCTGTAACACCCCTATGTTCCGTAGTGTGTTCTACTGTTCTGGTGATCAGTGTTTGTCCGGACAGCTAGAATGCCTAGAACTACACTTAAATATAGATGAGGAGACATAAAATAATGGAATACAAGCAAAGAAAATATAAGAAAAACAAATGAAAAATAATAGCAATGGAATGTAACAAAGTTAAACGAGCCGAGAACCATAGCGATGGGTGACTGTACCGGGAAGTCGCGGTGTGGACCGTTGACTAGCCCTGGACAGCGGGGAACCCTAGAAAATATTTTTAGGACTTAAATAAATGTCTATTGAAGTATAAATACCATTATAAATATCAAAGAAAAAATTAATTGATTAATTAGTACAAAGAAAAAGTGAGAAATCGAAAAACGACAAAACCCGGTGTTACCGAAAAATCGGGAATGCAATCCAAACAGGGGCATTGTGGTCATTTGACACTCCGAGTTATCTTTTGACCTAAATGTCCATTAAAAATAAATGATATTACACTTAGAAAATGTCATGAAAAATTAAATGGGTGGTACATAGTTTAAATAGCAAGAATTGGGAGTTAATGTGGGAATAAGGAAAGTTATGAATAAACAATCATTAAGTATCACTTAGTGCTCCACTCACACCTAAAGTGGACCACTTACTCTTCATTTTGGACAGCAGAATTCACCTTCTTCAACCTCTCAAAATTCCAGCCGAAACCAAAGAAAATGAGAGAGAGAAGAATCCTCCATGGCCATGCATGGCCAAGCTCCATGCAACCATGATCCAAGCCATTTTTCCACTAGCTCCCTTCACTAAAATTGCTCTACACCACTTGGGCAGTAGATAGGCAGCAAGAAGATCAAGTTTAGTCAAGGTTTTGAAGAGTTTCCAAAGTGGTAAGTAGGTATTTTTTATGCTTGCTTTATTAAAGTTTGTGTGGGTGTTATGGGTAGTTGAATTGTGGAAAGATTTTTGGAGTTTGATGTTTGAAGGGAGATGTATATTTTTGGTAGCCATGGAAACTCCTTAAGGGCAGTTTATTCTTGCTTGTAAATGGTAGATTAAAGGGTTGATTAAGTGTTTGTGTGTGTAGGAATTAATTTGGGTGATGTATACTAAGTATATGTAAATGTGTACTTGAATTTGGTAGCTTGGGAATTAGTGGAGAGAGGTGTATGAATAGGCAGCTTGAATGGTGAAACGTAAAAATGTTATTTCATGTTTGGTTTACGGAATATTAATGTTGAATTGTGGTACTTGTTATGGCAGCTTGTGTATATGTATGATGGTGTGAGATTGGACATGTAAATGATCTAGGTTAGGTGATTGAATTGTTGTAATTTGAGCTTGAAAAATTCTGTACTATATGGTGCATATTGAGTGTGATTATAATCTGCCAAAATGACCAACAATGTGTTGTGAAATGTGTTTGTGTTATGGTACAAAACAGAAATGGCATGAATGTGCAACCTGGTAAGTGTTAAAAGTGTATTTGGTATGTAATGAAGAGTGTTGCTATAGGGCAGTGTGCATTTTGGCCTAGAACCTTAAGTGTGTGGCTCCAATTGGTATGAGACCAATTGGAGGTGAAACTAGGCACAAAATGTGCCAATTTTCATGAAGGAAGCTTACCAAAATTCTACTTGTAAGGTAACTTGAAAAATGACCAAATCTGGATTAGTGCAATTGAGGCCAGAAAATTGACCATTTAGGCAGTAGTTAGTGTTTAGGCCATAACATACTCAAAACAGGTCCAATTGACCTAAACTTTTTACCATGAATAGTTGAGACATATATCTACAAGTCTAATAAAGACACCAAAGCCCAGAAATGACCATAAGCAAGTCAAATAGCTTGCACAAGTTCGGGCCTAAAAACTGGCCAAACCTAAAATGACCTAAAATGACCTAAAGTGACCATTTTTGATGAACTTTGACCAGCAATAGTAAAATGACCATAACTTGGTCTACATAACTCAGAATGACCTAAAATTTTGGCTCGCGTGCAATAAGACATAGATCTACAAGTTTGTAGTTTTGACCGAAACCCGAAAACCGAGGGAACTAGGTCATCCAGCTAGGTCAAACTAGTATCCTGGAATCCAGCAAATTGCAAGAAAACGCAATATATATGGAAATGAATTGGGTAACATGTACCATCCCTAAAAGGCTACAAATGTGACATATTAGTAACATTAAAACCTAATTTACCTAGAATGGATCGAGGGTCGACATATTAGGTTGACTAAGCAAATAATAGAATTCAGTGAATTAATTATCAAGCATTATCATTAGAGACAGTTTAAAAAAGTATTGAAACACTTCAAATTATGTTTCTCAGTTAGCAAAGACTCAGGGAAAGGGAAGGAAACACTGAGTCAAGGCCAGGAGACACTTATCAGAGGTTTGTGCACAATAGTTAATTCTTTTGAATTTGTCAATTGAAATAAATTATGATTAATTGTATGTTATTGTTTTAAATTGTGTTTGTGCACAATAATTATGATTTCTTATTTTTTACTTAAAAATTTATTTGAACATTATAGTTTTAAATTGTGTCTGTGCACAATACTTTTTATATTTACTGCTTTTACTAGAAAATTTATTTGGAGAAATGAGTTATGAATAATTTTTTATTGTTTTGGCTTTGAGAATCTTATTTGGAAATTATTGTGTTGCCTACTTTGCAAATGGAAATTTTGAGATAAATATGATTTGTGGTTTGTATGAAATATTTAAATATTGTGATTTGGAATTGTTTTGATTCACACATGGCATGACACTGTTACTATGTTCCTCCTCCATTTATGGGGTTGAGATCGATTATTTTTCCTCCCTCTCTGGTTTACCAGTTGAGGTTGTAGATCAAATGAGTACTCATTAGCTAGCTAGCCACCTCCCTCATTGATTTCGATTAGTGGGGTTGTAGATTGCTTTGTCGTGGTGTACAACGCGGCATTGATCGGAAATTTTGTGTCATGACTTAAGTTGTGTATGAATTGGCAACACTGTGTTTATTAAATTATTTGACTCAAAATTTTTCTATAATGACCTTTGATAATTTGTGAAATGTAATTATGCAGTATTTAAATTGTGTTATTGATTTGCAAAACGGTATTATTCAGTTATTTGATCAAATTGTGTTATTGATTGGCAAAACTGTATTATTCAGTTATTTGATCAAATTGTGTTAGTAATGGGAAAAACTATATTATTCAGTTATTTGATTAAATTGTGTTATTGATGGGCAAAACTGTGTTATTCAGTTATTTGATCAAATTATGTTATTGATTGACAAAACTATATTATTCAGTTATTTGTATTATATGAACTTTGTAAATTGTGAACTATTTGATTTGTGAATTGTCAATAAAAGATTTATGTATCGCATTTCAAATTGTTATTGTGCACCACTGAGTAAATTTTACTCAGCGATAACTTTTCATTCTTTGTCGCAGTTGAAAGATCGACAGGCGTGACTAGGCTGCTAGTACTACACTGAGAGATCATTGGGTATATTGAGTATACCATAGTTTGCATTTTATATTGTAATGTATGTTCATTGTATGTATATAGTATTCTTGATTTTGAGCAGTTGTATATTAAAATTGTACATTGAAGTTGTAAAATAAATTGTGAATTATTTTGGCTTGTAAAATTGGTATTATATTTCTTTTATCTCAGCTTTGAAAATACTGAAAAATTACTGTGAATTTGAGTTGAGAAACATATTGAGTTGATCAAATATTGGAATTGAGATTGAGAAATATATTTGAAGTGTTTTTTACAGGTTTTTGAAGAACTGTTTTATTCAAAATACAGATGGCACTCCGCCAAAATTTTTACAGAAATTACTTACAATTCAAATGTGTTAGCTGTTTCACTTCAGTTCAAAAAAAAAGTTTTTAACACCTGTAAATAGTGCTCACCACTGTAAAAAGAAGTAAGAAAAGTTTTAAAATCCCTTGTAGTGTATTTAATGGGTTACCAGCAGATGAAGTTGGTAATTCATTTGGTATACTACGGGATCATGTTATGCCTTACAGAAGGGTAAGGTGTGACATCTTCCAACAACTTCTGATATCTTTAATCATTCTGAGCAGCCATACTGATCTGATCAATCAACGTTGGCTGTACATGCCATGCAACTGCTGTCTGCCCATCATCATTAATCTCTAAGCTGGCATGTAATGATCTTAACTCATGTACCATAGACAAAGGAGTAACCCGTAGACTTGCCATAGTCTTGCGACTTAAGGAGTCAGCCACAACATTAGCTTTCCCTGGCTGATAGTTTATCAGACAATCATAGTCTTTTATTAACTTTAACCATCTCCTCTGTCTCAAATTCAGCTCTTTCTGGGTGCCCAAATACTTCAAACTCTTATGATCTGTGTAGATGTAACACTTTTCCCCATACAAATAGTGTCTCCAGATCTTAAGAGCAAACACAATAGCTATAAGCTCTAAATCATTTGTTGGATAATTCCTCTCATGCAGTTTCAGCTGGCGTGATGCATAGGTAATGACATTTCGATCTTGCATCAATACATAGCCTAACCCATTGTGAGAAGCATCACTATATACTGTATATTCTTTACCCGGGAGAGGTAAACTTAGGACTGGAGCTTCAGTCAAACATTTCTTCAATTCATCAAAACTCTATTGGCATTTATCCGTCCACTGAAATTTCACATCTTTTCTAAGTAGCTTGGTCAATGGAGATGCCAACATGGAGAATCCATTCACAAATCTACGGTAGTATCCAGCTAAACCCAGAAAACTGCGAATCTCTATGACATTTCTGGGTGGCCTCCAATTAAGGACGGCTTCAATCTTACTTGGATCTACCTTGATACCCTCTTATGATACTACATGCCCCAAGAAAGATATTTCCTTCAGCCAAAATTCACACTTTGACAATTTGGCATATAGCTGTTTTGTTAGTAGTATGCCTTTTAGCATACTACATTTAGTATGTATCTTATACATATTTTTATTAATAAAAGGCATTTCCACTTTTCCGTTTACATAATATATTTATGTGTAATAGAAAAGGTCCATTGATATTTTGTTAGAAATATTATTCTTAAGTTGTTAGGAATATGAGTGACATTATTTCTAGCACAAAGTATCATAAATAGGTTCACAATCGAGGATACTTCATAATAAGGACATGACTTATCCATAAAGATTGTATTCATGTTTGTTCCCAAGTTATTTATATGAGATATAAATAAAATAGAATGGTGAGTCTCATGCCATATGACAAACATGATAGGTACTTATAAATGATAAGTAGGCCAAAGCAGTGACACTTATGACAAGCGCATGGAGTTTACTCTTGTCAATGTTTTGTCATAAATCATATCAGTGCATATAATCTTTAGACCTGAGATAGCACAGTTATCTTGTATATAGGTAGTTTTAGTTTGATACTACTTTCATACTTGTACTGTGTATGGGTATATGGGCATGTGTTGGCTTCTACTAGTTATATATGGAGGTAGGTGTTGATCAAGATGGAATCTGTTCCTCTAAGTAAATAGAGATAAAATCTTATGTTCATTTAATTGTTCTTGATGTTTCAAGTTCTTGGCCAGGACAGATAGATTTAATCAGAAAAGAGTTTCTGATGAGAAAATCTTTTTAATCAAGAACTGGAATTAAAAGAGAACATAATATTCATAGCAAATGGAGTTTGGCATAAACAATGACTCCAGCTTGAGTTGGGATTTTGTAACAGAGAGATTCTAGTGCATGGTAACATATGATTATAGGTTCATTTAAGGTAAACCTTATTACTAATTGGGTGTCCATGGTATGCTATGCTAGGTGTTAACTATAGTCTATGAGGTGCATAAAATGATTTAGAGAAATCATTTATGGTAAGAAAGAGTTTTGATGGTATTAAGAGTTGATATCATATCTCATTGCCAATTAGTGATGAGCCTAGTAAGTCACACACATACACAAGTAGTCACCTAATTAAATATGATTTAATTAATTAATTAAAGAGTTTAATTGATTAAATAAATAAGTTTGGTTTGTAATTAGATTGCAAAGTCCCTAGCATGACATGAAACTAAATCTAGATTATTGGATGTATAGTATAAGTTAAATTTATATTTAAAGTGTTTAAATATGAATTTAATTAATAAGAAATTAATTAATAGAGATTAATTAATTAATTTATATTTGATATAAATTAATTAGAAGAAGAGAAATAATTATTTTGGGTTAAGAACTCAAAATTAAGACACAGGGGCATTTTGGTCATTTCGCAGTGTGACACGTGGCACCATGAGATGGTGACACATGGCATTACACATAAGCTTGCCAAATGTCTTTTAATCATGTAAGATGAATAAAATTAAGATTAAATATAGGTTTGACACTTGGCACAATGTGATTGGGTCACTTAAACCTAGAGCTAATCAAAGGGTGACATGTGACAAGGGTTTACTGTGTTAACCTAGCTATATAAGTGTTGTTATGAGAAAAATAAAACACAACCCGCAGCCACGCTCCTTTGTCATGCCATTTTGAAGCTCTCCCTCTCTTCCTCTTCATCTCTCATCAATTCAAAGAGATTAGCCATCAATCTCTTGAATTAAAAATACTAGAAATTGTTTCTAGTGTCCTGTTTACATCTCTAATCTCTTAAAAGGCAGAACTTGAATTTTTAATTAGTAGAAAAAGCTTTAGAAGCTGTTCAAGGGCTGCCACAGGTGTTCTTGGTATGGACAAGCTAGAGAGACAATATTTGGTGTCTTGAAGACGAATCTCAAAGGCCCAAATATGCTGCAGTGCATCAAGAGGTTAGTGTAATCATTCTTAATTTAATCTAGGGTTCTAAAATTAATCTGATTAATTTTAAAATCTTAAATGGCAAATACAGATCCAAAAACATATTAAAATAGTTTTAATATGTTGTTTATCATTGAAATCAAATAGTTAAAAATAAATCTTGCATGATGCATGTGACCCTAGGTAAAAATTTTTGAATTCAATGGTATAAACTTGTGTTTTTCATGCTTTAGTTCCTTCATGTTTCTCCCACAAAGTTTGCAGTACAATCCGCAGATGTCTATCATGCTCTTCTGCATTCCTTGAATAGACCAATATATCATCAATAAATACCACAACAAACCGGTTGAGGTATGGTTTGAAGATAGTGTTCATCATATCCATAAAAGCAGCCGGAGCATTACTTAACCCGAATGGCATGACCAAGAACTCATAATGGCCATAGCGGGTTCTAAAGGCAGTTTTAGCAATACTCTGCTCTTGTACTTTCAACTGATAATAACTTGATCTCAAGTCAATTTTGGAGAACACAGCTGCACCCCTCAACTTATCAAACAAGTCATCAATGCGGGGTAATGGATATCTATTCTTTATTGTCACCTTATTCAACTGTCGATAGTCAATGCATAACCAGAGAGTGCCATCTTTCTTCTTTACAAACAATAGTGGCGCTCCCTAAGTTGACACACTAGGGCAGATAAAGCCCTTGTCAAGCAGCTATTGCAACTGCACTTTCAACTCTTTCAATTCTGCAGGTGCCATTCTATATGGTGTTATGGAGATTGGGTCCACACCAGGCATAACATCAATCTCAAACTACCTCTCTTTCTGGAGGTAATCCTGGCAGTTCAGCAGGAAATACATCCGAAAAGTCACATACAGTAGGGATGTCCTTCAGAGCTGGACTCCCCACTTGGGTGTCTATCACATGTGCCAATATATGCTTCACACCCCTTTCGGATCATCCTTCTAGCTAGTGCAGCCGAAATGATGTTTGATAGCAGTAAATGCCTCTCCCCATGTATTACCACATCACCGTACAAAGGGAGACCAAAAGTGACTGTCTTCAGTCTATAGTCAATCATGGCATGATTCCTGGCTATTCAATCCATGCCCAAGATAATATTATAATCTCTGAAGGGCATTTTAATCAAATCTGATAGGAAAACATGTCCTTGGATCACCAAAGGACAGTCCCCATAAATTCTGTTGACCGAGACCTCTTGTCCTAGTGGACTAGTTACTAGCACTTCAAAACCCATTTGCATACATGGAACAGCAAGTGAACTGACTATGCTAGCACTAACATATGAATGGGTTGAACCCGGATCAAACAATACAAATACTTCTTGATCAGAGATAGAGAATGTACCAGCTACCACATCAGAAGTCTCAGCCTCTTCTTGCTGTCTCATTGTGTAGACTCTAGCTGACGCACTCCCTTATCGATCGACCATTGGCCCGACCAGCCCTAAGCGCAGTGCCTCTACCTCTGCCTCTTCCTTGACCAACTGATTGTGAACCTCTGGGAGCAGGACTCTGAATAGATCCCTCGGCAGTAGTAGGAGCTGGACCATATCTTGTAGCACTAGTGCAGTCTTTAGCTATATGGCTCTTGCCTCCATAGTTAAAGTAGGCTCCAGTGGCCCAATAACATTCCCCCCCATGAATCTTGCCACAAGTCTCACAGGGGCAAGTAGAATGTGAACCCCTACTCGACTGCTGACTAGACCTAGGGGGTCTCTGTCCAGAAAATCAGCTCCTATGAAATCTTCCACCTCAACCCCTGTTGGGTCCACTAAATTTCTTCTTCTTCCCAGAAGTCCCACTAGAACTCTGTTCAACTGATTTTTCCCCTTTGTCGTTCTCTGATTTTTCAACTTTTTTTTATTTTTCTTTTACTGGGGTTGCTTCTGATTCAATTCTTTCTAACTCGAGTGCTTGAGACATGAGCTCTGAGAAGTTGCTGTGTCGGAATCCCACAACTTGCATCCTTATACTGGACTTCAAACCAGTCTCAAACCTTTTGCACCTTGCCTTACTAGTGGAAAGGAGACTCCCAGCATAATGACTTAAGTGGGAAACTCCCTCTGATACTCTGCCACTGATCGGTTCCCTTGTTTCAGACTTAAAAATTCTTGCAATTTCTGATTAACATATGCATCTGGAATGTATTTCTGTCTGAATTCTCTGATCAAGTCATCCCAGGTCAGCACTGGTGGTTCAGCTAAACTGTGGGGAATGGTCTTCTACCAATCATACACATCCCCTTGTAGTAGAGACATAGAGTATTCAAACTTTAGTTCATCTTGGCAGTGCAGCTTCTTAAATACTCTGTCCATTCTTTCAAGCCATTGCTCTACCTCAAAAGGGTCCACTATACCCTTAAATTTTACAGTTCCATACTTCAGTAATTTATCATACTGTCTGGCTGGAGGCAGTGGTTGTGCCACAGATGTCTGGGGTATAGCTTGAGCTGGCATACCCCCAGCCATTAGTTGAAACATTGTAGCCATCTGTTATGCAAACTGTGCAGGAAACTGCAGCATTTGTGGGGCTGGTGCTACAGATCCACTGACATTCTGCAAAGCTGGGGCTTCCCCTTGTGCCTCAGCTTCAACAGATTGCTCGACTGAGCGATCTCCTTCTTCCATTTCAGTCCGAAGTTAGGGTATCTCCGGAACAAGTAACACATGGAGATTTCCCTCCGTTAGTTCATATTCATGATGTAATGCACTGTATATAACAAACATGGACATTGAGCAGTTGTACTTAATAAAAAAAACACAAATTCCCAAGTTAAAATATAATTAAAAAATTTGCTCTGATACCACTAAAATATGTCACACCTTACCCCTCTGCAAGGTATAACATGATCCCATAGAATACATAATGAACTATCGAGCTTCACCTTTCGATATTGCATTAAGTACCCTACAAGGGATTTTAAAACAATTTTCTTACTTTTGATAAGTGGTGAGCATTTTCTAATAGGTATTAAAACATTTAATTAAAGTTGAAAACTAGTTAAAATTTTTGGTCCATTTTATTTTTTCGCAAATTTTATAAAAATTTTGGTAGAGTTCCATCTGTATTTTGAGAAAACAGTTCTTCAAATACCTGTAAAAAGCACTTCCAATAATTTTCTCAACCACTACTTCAATTTGATAATCAATCTCAACAAATTTTTTAACACATTTTTCAACTTTCAAATTTCAGATCCACTATCCAATGATCATCAAAATACTAGCAATCCATTTCATTCAAATTAAATAAAATAGTTCCATTCATAATTCATTAAGGACAAAACAATTTATATACATCCTTACAAAATTTACATTAAGAGAAATTCAACTAAAATTTGTTATAAACTTTACACAAGCTTTATACAAGCTGCTCAAGACCAAATTTACATGTCCATACATTTATGTGCATTAAATACATTAAAAGAAATATTTACAGTTAGGGTATAAATTATACTCGATAACTTCAAGCTGATAGATCCTCAATCCTCAGCAGCTCAGTCTGCTGCTCCTCTAGTCTCTAAATCTGCGACAGCAATAACAGCCATCGCTGAGTACTGGGACTCAGTGGTGTACAACATACTAAAATAGTCTTTATGTAGAATTTAAATCACATTTAATCAAAAATTTAACTAAACATGAGAATTAAATATAAAACATGAATTATGAGATTTTGATCAAAACAATTTCATTTCAAAGTGCCAAAACGCATTTTATAAAACTCACAGTAAGATCATGCCATTCGAAACAAATAGAATCTCAATAGCCAGATGCTAAGGAGAAATCACATCACAAGGCTAGCTGGCTCAAATATGTGGATATCCATTCACATCCTCTTCTACTGGCACACCTCAACACTTTATCCAGAGAAGGAATCAAAATTCGAAACTAATTACCCCCACTAGTCATGCTAGTGAGGTGTTCAAATATATGGTCATGACACTGTGCTTTCAAAACTGATATTAACAATTTGTTAAACATTGCTATTTCAAATATACACAATAACTTTCATAATTTAAATCAAAACATCATAAATAATGTCACAAATAAACTTTCAACAATTCAAAGCAAAAGTAAAATACATATTTCATTCACTTTATCAATGAATTTTAAAGCATAGTGATTTTGTGCACAAACCTCAAGCGAATCGCCTCTTGGCCTTGACTCGGTTCCTCGGGTTCTTTCCTGTTATTCTTTTCAACTGAAACACATAATTTTACAATGTTTCAGTACCATAACTTAGCATAAATCCAAAAATAAATTTAACTTCACTTTTGCCTAGCTCTAACGTGTTAAACTCGACGTTCTTGAAATTTTGTGTTTCGAGGTTACTATTCACTACACTATTCAAGTCAAATTGTTGACTTTCTAAGGCTTAATAGGTATGGGAATTCCAACTTCACCCACATACTACATTTTGGCCACTAAATTTGTTAGTTTTGGTTGTTTATTCAAATTCTAAGCCCTTTTAAGCAAATTTGAAAATTTTCAATTTTGGTGTCTAAGGTTGAACTGTTCCATTGGTCATCTTACTGTTGGAATTTGGCAAAACTTTCTTTATAGAAAATGTTCCCTATTGTCTTAAGTTTATTATCCTTTTTGAATCACTGCAATTGGAGTTTTGTAGCTCATGTTATAGCTATTTAAACCATGGCTGCCGGATTGGACTCAACCCATATTTTCTGAGCAATTTTGGTTCTGGCAGTTTTAGGTCACCAATTTTGGGTGGCCAAATGACTTAGTTAATGGCATAAATTGGGTTTGTGTTCTTCATGAAAGTTTTAGGTCTATATCTCAACTATCCACTGGTCAACTGTCAGGTCATTTAGACAAGCCTAGCTCAAGTTATGGCCAAATGAACAGAGTTTATTTGGTCAGTTTGTACAGGGCAGAGTGTGATTTTCTAAGTTTGATCAATTTGTTCACTAGGTTTTGGTCACTTTTTCGGCATGATTCCTAAATAAAAATTGTGTCATTTAGTGTTTATTTTCATTCCCAATTGGTCTCATACCAATTGGACTTGTAAAATTTCATTTTTGGTCCCTTCAAGGTAACTTGGTCAAACTGCCAGTAGACCACACTCAATCCGAATTTGCTTTTGATTCAAACACTCCTAACACACCTCATTAGGTCACAATTGACCATTTCTTTCCTTAAACTAGGTCCAAGACATCATTTACAAATTTTTCACTTTTTTGGTCTCTAAACCCTAAGTGTCCAACCTAGTTCACAATTTCCTTGTATTTAGCTAATTCAATGCCTTCAATTATAATCATTCAACTAATTATGGTTCATATACCCATTCCAACCAATCAAACCATGCAGTAAAAACCCCATACACATGCTGGCCGAATTTCAATCATGGTCCCTCAACAAATTTTTCTTTTCATTTTAAGTTTATTTATAAGTTAATCAAGCTAAAAATGTAGAAATCAAACTAAATTTATCAAGTTTGCTTACTAACCTTTCTTAGAACTTCAATTCCTTCAAATCTCTATCTCTTGTATTTCTTTCCTCTTTCAATCTTCTTCTCAAGTGACTAAAACAAGCTCTAATGAGGTTTTTATGGAAGCTATTAAGGTTTAGTGAAGAATTTCAAGCTTGAGTACAAGCTTTAATGGAGGTTTAGCAATAGAGAAATAAGGGAGAGTGAGGGCGGCAAGGATATGTGGAAGAAGACCAAATGATTTTTTTTTCTTTTCTTTTCTTTTATGTATTTTATCTTATGGAAGACCAAAAAATCACTTTAATCAAATTTATTAATTATAGGATTTATGGAATCATGCATAATGTCATGCATGATGTCATCTCCCTACACCTTTTTCATTTTCTCTTCTTTTTTTTTATTTTTCTATTAGTTCTTTAATTTAATTCTCGATTTCGAAATTCTCTTTTTTCTGATTTTATTTGACAGTTAGGTCAGGAGTCAGCTCTCGGGGTTAATTGACCAAATTGCTCCTCGTCGGTTCAACCCGATTTGTAAATAATTCAATATTTCCTCCGGCTCCGTGACCTAATTATTTGACTGGCTTAACAGTTCTTTTTTGTGATTTTCTCTTTTCCACTGCGTTTATAGTGGTCCTAAGGACTGCAGCGTCACATTTTACAGTTCAAAATTTGAGTTTAAAATGACTTCGCAGTCCTTCCCAAGAAGGTCACCCATCGCTGTGACTCTCGACTCGTTTAACTTCTTATGTTCTATTTTTCTTGTTTACACTTAACTAATTGGACATTACTAATTATTTGTATTCATAGCTTATCTAGTTGTCTTAAGTGTGGTTCTAAACCCCTTAATTGTCCGGACCAACACCGATCACCAGAACAGTGAAATATACTAGGCTATACAAATAGGGGTGTTACAATTCTGCCCCCCTTAAAATAAATTTCGTCTCAAAATTTTACCTGGTATCAATCTCTGAACAGCTGTGGGTGCTGTTTCCTCATGTCCTCCTCTCATTCCCAAGTAGCCTCCTGCCCCGAATGATGGTTCCACAGCATTTTTACCAATGGTATCTGCTTATTCCTTAGCTGCTTCACCTCATAAGCCAGAATCACTATGGGTTCTTCCTCATATGTGAGGTCTGGATTCACTTCAATTTCTTCCACTGGTAGTACATGAGATGGGTCTGATCGATACCTCCTCAACATAGACACATGGAAGACATTATGTATCTTCTCCAACTCTGGAGGTAGTGCCAAACGATATGCCAAAGGACCCACTCTTTCCAGAACCTCATATGGCCCAATAAAACGAGGACTCAGTTTCCCCTTTCTGCTGAATCTCATAATTCTCTTCCAAGGGGAAACCTTGAGGAAAACTTTCTCACCCACTGCATACTCAATATCCCTTCTCTTCAGATCAATGTAGGACTTTTGATGGTCTGATGTAGTCTTAAGTCGATCTCTGATTACTCTGATCTTCTCCTCAGTTTGCTGAACAATTTTGAGTCCAATTATCTTTCTTTCACCCATGTCTTCCCAACAAAATGGGGTTTTACATTTTCTGCCATACAACGCTTCATATGGAGGCATCCCAATGCTTGATTGATAGCTGTTGTTGTAAGCAAACTCAATCAAAGGCAAGTGTGTGTTCCAACTGCCCTCAAATTCAATCACACAAGCCCGTAGCATGTCCTCCAATATCTAAATTACCCTCTCAGACTGGCCATCTATCTGTGGATGGAATGTAGTACTGAAGTTCAATCTAGTTCCTAAGGCTCTCTGAAGACTACCCCATAATCTAGAAGTGAATCTAGGATCTCTGTCTGATACAATGGATACTGGCACTCCATGCAGTCTCACAATCTCATCGATGTATAAACTGGCCAATCTTTCTAAACTGTAGTCCATCCGGACTGGCAGAAAATGAGCAGACTTGGTTAGTTTCTCAACAATGACCAATACTGCATCATGGCTCTTCTGTGTCCTCGGAAGTCCCATCACAAAATCCATTGTTATTCTCTCCCATTTCCACTCTGGTACTGGTAGTGGATGTAAAATCCCAGCGGGTACTTAATGCTCTACCTTTACTTGCTGACAAGCTAGGCATTTGGAAACAAACTCTGCCACATCTCTTTTCATACCCATCCACCAGTAATTTCCTTTAGCCCTTTATACATTTTTGTGCTTCCAGGGTGCATGGCAAAAGGAAACTCATGTGCTTCCTTCAAAATGTTCTGCCTCAAATCAATATAATTAGGAACACATATTCTGCCCTGGTGTAGCATTAGACCATCATCTCTGATTGAGAATTCTGGTTTCTTGCCCTGTCAGACTTCTTCCAATAGCTTCTGATATCTTTCATGATTCTGAGCAGCCATACTGATCTGATCAATCAACACTAGCTGTACATGCCATGCAACTGCTGTCTGCCCATCATCATTAATCTCTAAGCTGGCATGTAATGATCTTAACTCATGTATCATAGACAAAGGAGTAACCCGAAGACTTGCCATAGTCTTGCGACTTAAGGTATCAGCCACAACATTAGCTTTCCCTGGCTGATAGTCTATCAGACAATCATAGTCTTTTATTAACTCTAACCATCTCCTCTGTCTCAAATTCAGCTCTTTCTGGGTGCCCAAATACTTCAAACTCTTATGATCTGTGTAGATGTAACACTTTTCCCCATACAAATAGTGTCTCTAGATCTTAAGAGCAAACACAATAGTTGTAAGCTCTAAATCATGTGTTGGATAATTCCTCTCATGCAGTTTCAGCTGGCGTGATGCATAGGCAATGACATTTCGATCTTGCATTAATACACAGCCTAACCCATTGTGAGAAGCATCACTATAAACTGTATATTCTTTACCCGGGATAGGTAAAGTCAGGACTGGAGCTTCAGTCAAACATTTTTGTAATTCATCAAAACTCTGTTGGCATTTATCCGTCCACTGAAATTTCACATCTTTTCTAAGCAGCTTGGTCAATGGATATGCCAACATGGAGAATCCCTTCACAAATCTACGGCAGCATCCAGCTAAACCCAGAAAACTGCGAATCTCTGTGATATTTCTAGGTGGCCTCCAATTAAGGACAGCTTCAATCTTGCTTGGATCTACCTTGATACCCTCTTCTGATACTACATGCCCCAAGAAAGATATTTCGTTCAGCCAAAATTCACACTTCGACAATTTGGCATATAGCTGTTTTGTTAGTAGTATGCCCTAGAACATATCATTTAGCATGTATTTTATACATATTTTTATTAATAAAAGGCTTTTCTACTTTTCCGTTTACATAATATATTTATGTATAATAGAAAAGGTCCATTGATATTTTGTTAGAAATATTATTCTTAAGTTGTTAAGAATATAAGTGACATTATTTCTAGCACAAAGTATCATAAATAGGTTCACAATCGAGGATACTTCATAATAAGGACATGACTTATCCAGAAAGATTATATTCATGTTTGTTCCCAAATTATTTATATGAGATATAAATAAGATGGGATGGTGAGTCTCATGCCATATGACAAACATGATAGGTACTTATAAATGATAAGTAGGCCAAACCAGTGACACT
The DNA here is from genome assembly GCF_030052815.1 of Hevea brasiliensis. Classification (NCBI taxonomy): domain Eukaryota; kingdom Viridiplantae; phylum Streptophyta; class Magnoliopsida; order Malpighiales; family Euphorbiaceae; genus Hevea; species Hevea brasiliensis. The sequence goes on along the minus strand of NC_079500.1, from coordinate 41,238,587 downwards.
TATGACAAGCACATGGAGTTTACTCTTGTCAATGTTTTGTCATAAATCATATCAGTGCATATAATCTTTAAACCTGAGATAGCACAGCTATCTTGTATATAGGTAGTTTGAGTTTGATACTGCTTTCATACTTGTACTGTGTATGGGTATATGGGCATGTGTTGGCTCCTACTAGTTATATATGGAGGTAGGTGTTGATCAAGATGGAATCTGTTCCTCTAAGTAAATAGAGATAAAATTAAAACATAGGGGCATTTTGGTCATTTCGCATTGTGGCACGTGGCACCATGAGATGGTGACACATGGCATTACACATAAGCTTGCCAAATGTCTTTTAATCATGTGAGATGATTAAAATTAAGATTAAATATAGGTTTGACACTTGGCACAATGTGATTGGGTCACTTAAACCTAGAGCTAATCAATGGGTGACATGTGGCAAGGGTTTAATGTGTTAACCTAGCTATATAAGTGTTGTTGTGAGAAAAATAAAACACAACCAGTAGCAACACTCCTTTGTCACGCCATTTTGAAGCTCTCCCTCTCTTCCTCTTCATCTCTCATCAATTCAGAGAGATTAGCCATCAATCTCTTGAATTAAAAATACTAGAAATTGTTTCTAGTGTCCTGTTTACATCTCTAATCTCTTAAAAGGCAGAACTTGAATTTCTAATTAATAGAAAAAGCTTTAGAAGCTATTCAAGGGCTGCCATAGGTGTTCTTGGTGTGGACAAGCTAGAGAGACAATATTTGGCGTCCTGAAGAAGAATCTCAAAGGCGCAAATACGCTGCAGTGCATCAAGAGGTTAGTGTAATCATTCTTGATTTAATCTAGAGTTCTAAAATTAATCTAATTAATTTTAAAATCTTAAATGGCAAATACAGATCCAAAAACATATTGAAAGAGTTTTAATATATTGTTTATCATTGAAATCAAATAGTTAAAAATAAATCTTGCATGATGCATGTGACCCTAGGTGAAAATTTTTAAATTCAATGGTATAAACTTGTGTTTTTCATGCTTCAGTTCCTTCATGTTTCTCCCTCAAAGTTTACAGTACAATCCACAGATGTCTATCATACTCTTCTGCATTCCTCGAATAGACCAATATATCATTAATAAGTACCACAACAAATCGGTCGAGGTATGGTCTGAAGATAGTGTTCATCATATCCATAAAAGCAGCCGGAGCATTACTTGACCCGAATGGCATGACTAAGAACTCATAATGGCCATAGCGGGTTCTAAAGGCAGTTTTAGCAATACTCTGCTCTTGTACTTTCAACTGATAATAACCTGATCTCAGGTCAATTTTAGAGAACACAGCTGCACCCCTCAACTGATCAAACAAGTCATCAATGCGAGGTAATGGATATCTATTCTTTATTGTCACCTTATTCAACTGTTGCTAGTCAATTCATAGCCGGAGAGTGCCATCTTTTTTCTTTACAAACAACACTGGCGCTCCCTAAGGTGACACACTAGGGCGGATAAAGCCCTTGTCAAGCAGCTCTTGCAACTGCACTTTCAACTTTTTCAATTTTGCAGGTGCCATTCTATATGGTGTTATGGAGATTGGGTCTGCACAAGGCATAACATTAATCTCAAACTGCACCTCTCTTTCTGGAGGTAATCCTGGTAGTTCATTAGGAAATATATCTAGAAAGTCACATACAGTAGGGATGTCCCTTAGAGCTGGACTCCCCACTTGGGTGTCTATCACATGTGCCAAATATGCTTTACAACCCTTTCTGATCATCCTTCTGGCTGGTGCAGCCGAAATGATGTTTGATGGCAGTAAATGCCTCTCTCCATGTATTACCACATCAGTGTACAAAGGGAGACCAAAAGTGACTGTCTTCAGTCTATAGTCAATCATGGCATGATGCCTGGCTAACCAATCCATGCCCAAGATAATATCATAATCTCTGAAGGGCATTTTAATCAAATCTAACAGGAAAGCATGTCCTTAGATCACCAAAGGACAGTCCCTACAAATTCTGTTGACCCGAACCTCTTGTCCCAACGGACTAGTTACTAGCACATCAAAACCCATTTGCACACATGGAACAGCAAGTGAACTGACTATGCTAGCACTCACATATGAATGGGTTGAACCCGGATCAAACAATACAAATACTTCTTGATCAGAGATAGAGAATGTACCAGCTACCACATCAGAAGTCTCAGCCTCTTCTCGTTGTCTCATTGTGTAGACTCTGGCTGACGCACTCCCTTATGCTGACTGACCAACTGTGGCCTGACTGCCAGAAGTAGTGCCTCTACCTCTGTCTCTTCCTCTACCAACTGATTGTGAACCTCTGGGAGTAGGACTCTAAATAAATCCCTCGACAGTAGCTGGAGCTGGACCATATCTCAGAGCACTAGTGCAGTCTTTAGCTATATGGCCCTTGCCTCCACAGTTAAAGCAGGCTCCAGTGGTCCAATAACATTCCCCCCCATGAATCTTGCCACAAGTCTCATAGGGGCGGGCAGAATGTGAACCCTTACTTGACTGCTGACTAGACCTAGGGAGTCTTTGTCCAGAAAATTGGCCCCTACCAAATCTTCCACCTCAACCCCTATTGGGTCCACTAAATTTCTTCTTTTTCCCATAAGTCCCACCAGAACTCTGTTCAACTTATTTTTCCCCTTTGTCTTTCTCTGATTTTTCAGCTTTTTCTGATTTTTCTTTTACTGGGTTGCTTCTTAATCAATTCTTTCTAACTCGAGTGCTTGAGACATGAGCTCTGAGAAGTTGCTGTGTCGGAATCCCACAACTTGCATCCTTATACTGGGCTTCAAACCAGTCTCAAACCTTTTGCACCTTGCCTTACTGGTGGAAAGGAGACTCCCAGCATAATGACTTAAGCGGGAGAACTCCCACTCATACTCTGCCACTGATCGGTTCCCTTGTTTCAGACTCAAAAATTCTTGCAATTTCTGATCAACATATGCATCAGGGGATGTATTTCTGTCTGAATTCTCTGATGAAGTAATCCCAGGTCAGCACTGGTGGTTCAGCTAAACTGTGGGGGATGGTCTTCCACCAATCATATGCATCCCCTAGCAGTAGAGACACAGAGTATTCAAACTTTAGTTCATCTTGGTAGTGCAGCTTCTTAAATACTCTGTCCATTCTTTCAAGCCATTGCTCTGCCTCTAAAGGGTCCACTGTACCCTTAAATTCTACAGTTCCATACTTCAGTAATTTATCATCCTATCTGGCTGGAGGCAATGGTTGTGCCACAGATGTCTGGGGCGGAGCTTGAACAGGTATACCCCCAGCCATTAGTTGAAACATTGTAGCCATCTGCTGTGCAAACTGTGCAGCAAACTGTGGCATTTGTGGTGCTGGTGCTACAGGTCGACTGACATTCTGCAAAGTTGGGGCTTCCCCTTGTGCCTCAACTTCAACAGATTGCTCGACTGAGCGATCTCCTTCTTCCATTTCAGTCCGAAGTTAGGGTATCTCCTGAACAAGTAACACATGGAGATTTCCCTCCGTTAGTTCATATTCATGATGTAATGCACTTTATGTAACAAAGATGGACATCGAGCAATTGTACTTAACAAAGAAAACACACAAATTCCCAAGTTAAAACATACTTCAAAAATTTGCTCTGATATCACTAAAACATGTCACACCTTACCTCTCTGTAAGGCATAACATGATCCCGTAGAATACCTAATGAACTACCGAACTTCACCTACCGATAAATAATTAAGTACCCTACAAGGGATTTTAAAACAATTTTCATACTTTTGATAAGTGGTGAGCATTTTCTAATAGGTATTAAAGCATTTAATTAAAGTTGAAAATTAGTTAAAATTTTTGGTTCATTTTATTTTTCCGCAAATTTTATAAAAATTTTGGCAGAGTTCCGTCTGTATTTTGAGAAAACATGTGACATCCCTTACCCGTGTACAGTATATCCGAGTAAGCAATGTCACACGGTGTATCGGCACCCTCTATTTTACCTTAATCAATTTTTGTCATAGTTTTGAGTATAGTTTATGAAATATAATTTATTGAAGCCATTTATCGAAATTATTATTTACTTGAGATTCCGAAAATTTTAAAGAAAAAAATCCGGCAGAGTACTGGCTAAAAATGGAGAAAACAGTTCTTCGGAACCTGTGAAAAACACTTCCAAAATCATTTCCAAACAATCCCAACTCCATTTTATCAACAAAGTCTCAACATGACTTTCAACAACCTTTCCATTACTCAAACATTCATTTCTCATAGTATTCAAACATAAGCAATAAACAAATATTCAAAATTTTCCATTCACAAACACAATTCTCATTATTTACATGAATATCAAAATACATTACATAATTTCAAATACATATGAGAAAATAAAAGTTAGTTACAAAATACCAAAATGAAACCTAGTGTCCTACCAATGCAGTGTAGAAGGTGAGGTGACACGGACACTATGCAGAGCTGCAGGATGTCTCACCCAGTCTGCGGTCTACTGGGCTCACGATCAGTATCTCCAGAACCTACGCGTGGCAAAAGCAACGCGCTAAGCAATAATGCTTAGTGGTGCAATAATAAAATAAAAGGAAATAGCAGAAAATAAATATGCATTGAATGTATAAGTCTTATTTGTTTTGTATTTGTATATCCATTTATTTCGTTAACTTTGTCCACTTTCATTCATTTGGTTGCCCAAGTAACCTATACTAAATGACTGGACTGGATAAACGGGTAACTGGCACTGGGTATCAAGTACCTCGGGCCGTCACACCATCGGTCACATATGTATCTCCCGGTGTGCAACAGATCAGGTAACAAGCTGTAAATAATATTAGGCACGAGGCCAAGTCTCAACACAATGTCAAAATGGCTAAAAGCCATAAAATCACAGAATGGCATAATGCCATATGTAGTACTGCTAACTGAACCCTATTGGCATGCCAAACTATCCAAACCAATCTAGTTAGGTATACTAGGGCGTTTGATACTTTTGAATTCTTCAATTTTTGAATTTTAAGTTTTGGTGTCACTATTCACCTCATTGGTCAACAAAAATGTTGACTTTTGGATAGAAAATAGGTACATTGGTTTTGACACTCCCAACATACCACATTTTGCATTCAAAACTTGTTGGCATTAAGCATTAATACCATTTCTAAGCTTAAACCAAGGGAAGCAAAATTTTCAGTTTTTGCAACCCAACTTGACTGTTCTATTGGGCACTGTTGCAGTGGAAATTTGAGGAAATGGTAAACATGAAAGTTGTTCCTTATTTTTCCTAGTTGAATTTCATTTTTTGAATCACTCCTTTTGGAGTTTTGTAGCTCTAGATATGGTCCAAAAACCACAGCCGGCCGGATTGGAAATCTGCAGAATTTACCAAATCTACAGTACAATGAACAGTAATTGTGAGTGCCTTGTTGGATAGGTTCTGGTCATAATTTGGGGTAGGTTCCTTCATGAAAGTTGTTTGTCTATGTCTTTACTTATTGCTGTAAAAGTTTCAGGTCAATTGACCCATTCTACAGTGAGTTATGGCCAAATGAACAGTTACTGTTCATTTGGTCATTCTGCAGAACCTGTTTGCAGGGTATCCGGATTGGGGCCAATTTTTGGTCCACTTGCTTTGGTCTTTTGGACATGGTTTCTTCAGAAAAATTGTGTCATTATAAGTCTAGTTTCATGTCCAATTGGCCAAACACCAATTGGACCTACACAGCCAAAGATATGGCAGTCCAAATAGGCTGGACTCACAGCCTCCCTGCTGCTGTCACTAGGCAGCCTACCAAAACTCTTTGTAACCCTCTAATGCACTTCAAATTATGGTCAACTTACCTCAAATGGTCACTAATTGACCATTAAAATGTTCTTTAACAATTTCATCAGCCAAGTCAAAATTTTACTCTCAAAACCCTAATTCCCATTATGAGTTTTCACAACATACTTTAATTAACTAACTAATCCATTATACTTATATTTACATACTTTAAACATAATCACTAGTGCACTCCAAGTCCATCAAAAACACTCAATCTTGTTCCTTCCTTAGGGGCAGCCGAAATCCATGGGCTACATACACTTAACTTTTATTCATTTGGTTCACAAATTCACACTTATTTTGAGTCATTAACATGGAATAAGAAAGATAGGTATATAAATAGGCACTAACCTCTTTGCTCAACTTATTGAACTTGTGAAAACTCTAGAATTTCTCCTCTTTGTGGCTGCCTAGAGCTTCCTTAGGGTGTGTGGATAAGCTTTAGTGAAGGTGACTTAGGGTTTTAGGGTGAGGTGTGAGAGATTTTTTAAGCTTGAATGGGGTGTTAATGGAGGTTTAGGGCAAGGCATAGGTTCGGCTGATTTGGGGAGGAAGATGGCTGATGGCATTTTTAATTCCTTTGGTCTAATTTTATCTCTTTTATTGGTTAATTAATTGGTTGTTTAGTTATAATTGGTGGAAGCTTTTAAGTGACATCATAATGATGTCATATTTGGCATTTTATTGATTTTTCTTTTCTACTAGCTTTACATTAATTTTTCATCACTCTTAATTCATATTTTATGTTATAATAATTATTTACTCAACTGGACAAGTCGGCCAAAAATCACCTCTGAAGGCGAAATGACCAAAATGTCCTCCGTTTGGCTTAACGGGTCAAAATTGTCTGTACCAATTGAAAAATTTTTCTAAATATTTTCTTGGAATTCTAATGCCATAGGGACCTCAATGACCCTTCTCCGGAGTCTCAAAAATTATTTTATGATTTTTCCCCTGGGTCTAGGCTCCTAGTTGTGAGAACCGCAACTTCCCTCTGGGTTACCCATCGCTAGGGCACCGGCTCGTTTAACTTGGTTGTATTTTATTTCTAAAATTTTTCCTAAATTTTTCTTATTAGTATTGAAGTTAATTATGGTTCCTCACTTTAGTTTAAATATTTTTTCGGACGTTCTAGCTGTCCGGACCGACACTGGTCACCGGAACAGTAGAATGTACGGAGTTGCTACCGGGAGGGTGTTACAACTCTTCCCCTCTAATTTAAATTTCGTCCTCGAAATTTACCTGATGCAAACAGTTGAGGGAACTGTTGTCTCATCGTTTCTTCACTTTTCCAAGTTGCCTCCTCGGTGTTGTGGTGCCTCCAAAGCACTTTCACCAGTGGAATCTATTTGTTCCTCAATTCTTTTACTTCCCGAGCCAGGATCTGTATAGGTTCTTCTTCATATGTCAAATCCGATTGTATTTCAATTTCTTCCCTGGAGATGACATGTGAAGGATCTGAGCGGTATCTTCTGAGCATGGACACGTGGAACACATTGTGGATCTTGTCCAGCTCTGGTGGTAAAGCTAGCCTATAGGCCACTGGACCCACACGTTCAATGACTTCATATGGGCCAATGAACCTAGGGCTTAACTTACCTTTCCTTCCAAACCTTAATACCTTCTTCCACGGTGACACCTTGAGGAACACTTTATCGCCAACAGCATATTCTATTTCTTTTCTCTTCAGGTCAGCATAAGATTTCTGTCTGTCTGAGGTAACCTTTAGATTGGCTTTGATTAGTTTTACTTTCTCCTCAGTCTGTTTCACCAGGTCTGGCCCCACCAGTTTGTCTTCGCTCAATTCAGTCCAGCACACTGGAGTTCTACATTTTCTCCCATACAGTGCTTCATACGGGGCCATTTGGATACTAGCTTGGTAGCTATTATTGTATGCAAATTCTGCCAGTGGGAGGTATCTATCCCAACTCCCCTCAAATTCAATGACACAACTCCTCAAAGATATCCTCAAGGACTCGACATATATTTCATGTTATTATTATCATTTTAATTCAATATTTGTATCAATTCCATTGGTTTCAATTGTTTACTGGATTACTCTTTCGATTGCCCATCCGTCGAGGATGGAAAGGCATCTTTGAAGTGGAGTTGTGTACCCAAGGACTCATGCAACTTCTTCCAAAATCTCGATGTGAACCTTGGGTCTTGATCGGATATGATGGAAAGTGGAATTCCATGCGATCTAACTATCTCACCGATATACAATTACGCTAACTTTTCCGGTGAGTAGTCGGTCTAATCGCGAGAAAGTGTCTTGACTTAGTCAATCTATCAACTATCACCCATCTTGCATCATGTTTCTTCCGGTGAGAGGTAGACCACTTACAAAATCCAAGGTGACCCGATCCCATTTCCATTCAGGTATGCGTATAGGCTGTAGCAAACCCGATGGAACTTGATGTTCTCCCTAGACTTGCTGACATGACAAGCATTTAGTCACGTAGTCAGCTATTTTTTTCTTCATACTGTGCCACCAATCAAGCTTGGATCATGATACATCTTTGTACTTCACAGGTGCATAGCATATACACCGTGTGTGCCTCTTTTAGAATCTGGCCTTCAATTCCCCATTATCTAGTACACAGTCTTCCTTTATGTCTGAGACACCCATCTGCTTTCATCTCATAGTCAGTTGCTTTTCCCTCTGAGATTTTGCTCATAATGGCCATTAGCTTCTCATCTACCTTTTGCCCATCTAAAATCTGCTATAACAGGGTTGGCCTCACATGCAACTCAGCCAAAATAGCTCCATCTCGAATCAAAGTTAGACGGGCATTCAATGATCTCAAAGTTGTCATGGATTTTCTGCTCAAAGCATCAGCAACTACATTTGCCTTCCCAGGATGGTAGTCAATTACACAATCATAATCTTTCAGGAACTCAATCCATCGCCTCTGTCTAAGGTTGAGCTCCTTCTGGGTTGGCAAGTATTTTAGGCTTTTGTGGTCCGTGTAAATGTAGCACTTTTCACCATACAAGTAATGCCTCCATATCTTCAGTGCGAAGATAATTGCTGCAAGCTCTAGATCATGGGTAGGATAGTTCTGTTCATGTGGCCTTAGCTGCCTGGAAGCATAAGCGACCACCTTCCCCTCTTGCATCAATACACACCCTAACCCATTATGAGAGGCATCACTGTAGACCACGAAGTCCTTTCCTGACACTGGCTGTGTTAACACTGGTGCCTCTGTCAACATAGCTTTCAACTTCTCAAAACTGGTCTGACACTTGTCATTCCAGTCAAATCTGACATTCTTGTGTAACAACTTGGTCATTGGAGCAGCTATTAAGGAAAATCCCTTCACAAATCTCCTGTAATACCCAGCTAGCCCCAAGAAGCTTCTGACCTCAGTTGTGGTTCTGGGAGGCTTCCATTCCATCACTGCTTCTATTTTCTTAGGATCCACCCTAATCCCATTAGCTGACACTATGTGTCCAAGGAATGCAATCTCATTCAACCAGAAGTCACACATGGATAACTTAGCATACAGCTCCTTTTCTCTCAGGGTTTGCAGAACAATCCTCAAACGCTCATCATGTTCTTCCCTGGTCTTGGAATACACCAAAATATCATCAATAAAGACCACTACGAACAGATCTAAGTGTGGATGGAAGATACGGTTCATAAGGTCCATAAATGCTGCTGGTGCATTTGTTAGGCCAAAGCGCATCACCAGAAACTCATAATGCCCATACCGGGTCCTGAATGCAGTCTTTGGCACATCTACATCCTTCACCCTCAACTGATGATACCCTGATCTGAGATCAATCTTAGAAAATACTCCTGCTCCCTTTAACTGATCAAACAGATCATCAATTCTAGGCAACGGATATTTGTTCTTCACAGTCACTTTATTCAACTGCCGGTAATCGATGCATAGCCTCAAAGTCCCATCCTTTTTCTTTACAAACAAGACCGAGCTCCCCATGGTGACACATTGGGCGTATGAACCCTTATCAAGCAACTCTTGCAACCGAAGTTTTCAACTCCTCAATTCGATGGGTGCCATCCTATAAGGAGCAATGGAAATGGGTCTTTGTACCGGCAGTGTCTCAATAGCAAATTCAACTTCCCTTTCTGGTGGTAAACCAGGCAACTCTTCAGGAAATACCTCTGGGAAGTCTCTTACTGTGGGTATATCACTCAAGTTTGGCTTGGCCTGCCTAGTATCCACCACATGTGCTAGGTAGGCTTCATAGCCTTTTCTCATCATTCTTCTTGCAACTGTGGCTGAGATGAAATTGGACAAGAAATCTGTCCTTTCCCCCACAACTGTGATCTCAATACCCTCAGAAGTTTTCAAAGAAATCCTCTTCAGTTTACAATCAACTATTGCCTGATGACGTGACAACCAGTCCATTCCCAAAATCACGTCAAACTCATGGAAAGGCAACTCAATCAAGTCTGCCAAGAATTCATACCCCTGAATCCTTAACGGGCAACCCTTGTATACTTTGTTCACCACTACACTGTGGCACAATGGATTAGTGACCAGAATGTCTTGGTCACTCTCCCCTACTAGTATCCCCCTATCTACGGGTAAATTGATGCAGATATATGAATGGGTGGATCCTGGATCCACCAATGCATGCACAGGTGTATTGTAGAGGGAGAACGTACCCCTGATGACGTCCGGGGCATCTTGCTCCTCCTGAGCTCTCAGGGCATAAGCTCTGGCAGGTGGTCTGTTATTTGGCCTCTCTGCTGGCTCAGATGCAGGCCTCTGTGATGGTCCCACTGCGTCAGATTTGCCAGATTTCCTACCCCTTTGTGGTGCAGGAGCAGGTCTATCTGCTTGTGTTGGAGTAGCTGTAGTAGTTCTGTGTGGACAGTTCTTCAACTGATGCTCTGTTGACCCACACCTTAAGCAGGCACCAGTTACTCTCCAACACTCCCCCTTGTGCCACTTCAGACAGTGTGGACATGCAGAAGATGCTGGGGCTGGTCCCCTGAACCCCATCCCTGGAGAGCTGCCACCGATGGTGTGGGTGACCTCTCCTAGGGGTAAAGCGTGGCCCTGGGCCCCGAGGTGACCACGACCATGTGGCTGACCTGAACTCTGTGCAGGTGGACCCTTGAACCTCTTCCCAGATGCAGGAGCTGAACTAGACTGACCTGGGCCCCTCTTCTGCTGTCTTTCCCTTCTAGTCTGCTCACTGATTCTTACTTTTTCAACCTTTATTGCAGCTTCCACTAACTTGGTAAATTCTGTGATTCCCAGGGCAGTGAGCTGGATCTTTATGTTGTCATTTAGTCCCTCTTCAAATCTCTTACACCTTTCAGCTTCATTAGGGACTATCTCCCTTCCGTAGCGGCTTAATCTAACGAATTCCTTCTCATACTCGGCCACTGACAGCTGTCTCTGCCTCAGGTTAATGAATTCCCTTCTTCCCTCTTCTAGGTATACAGTACCCACATATTTCTTCTTAAATTCGGAGAGGAAGAAGTCCCAAGTTATAGCTTCTGGCTGTACTTCACTGGACATCGTATCCCACCACTCATATGCATCATCTTGCAATAAAGATATGGCAGCTTCTAGGTTTTGTTCTGGGGTGCAGTGGAGTTGTTTTAAGACTCTGCTTGTTCTGTTCAACCAATTCTCGGCTGTAACAGAATCATCTTCTCTCTTGCCAAAGAAGTCCACTGCTCCATACTTTCTCAATTTTTCCAGGTGTGATTTTTGTTGTGGAGGTGGTGGTGGTCTTCTTCTTCTTGGCATTACCCGACTATTTGTCAAGAATTCGGCCATTTGTTGGAACATGGCACGTGGAGGCCGGCAGGCTCTGCTGGCGGAGCAGGTTCTCCCATACCCCCAGTCTCAGCTGCTGCAGGTGGAGCATGACTCTCCACTTCCTCCTCAGCTGCCCTCTGAGATGTAGGGTCCATATCCTTTTCAAAATAAGAAAGAGAAACAGATCTGCATTAGTGTCACCTCGACTCTTACAAATGCAATGCATGGTATGGACTCAATCTAGGCCCAAAAACGCCTAAACCGTGCTCTGATACCACTAAATGTGACATCCCTTACCCATGTACAGTATATCAGAGTAAGCAATGTCACACGGTGTATCGGCACCCTATATTTTACCTTAATCAATTTTTGTCATAGTTTTGAGTATAGTTTATGAAATATAATTTATTTAAGCCATTTATCGAAATTATTATTTACTTGAGGTTCCGAAAATTTTAAAGAAAAATCCGGCAGAGTACCGGCTAAAAATGGAGAAAACAGTTCTTCGGAACCTGTGAAAAACACTTCCAAAATCATTTCCAAACAATCCCAACTCCATTTTATCAACAAAGTCTCAACATGACTTTCAACAACCTTTCCATTACTCAAACATTCATTTCTCATAGTATTCAAACATAAGCAATAAACAAATATTCAAAATTTTCCATTCACAAACACAATTCTCATTATTTACATGAATATCAAAATACATTACATAATTTCAAATACATATGAGAAAATAAAAGTTAGTTACAAAATACCAAAATGAAACCTAGTGTCCTACCAATGCAGTGTAGAAGGTGAGGTGACACGGACACTATGCAGTCACAGGATGTCTCACCCAGTCTGCGGTCTACTGGGCTCACGATCAGTATCTCCAGAACCTACGCGTGGCAAAAGCAACGCGCTAAGCAATAATGCTTAGTGGTGCAATAATAAAATAAAAGGAAATAGCAGAAAATAAATATGCATTGAATGTATAAGTCTTATTTGTTTTGTATTTGTATATCCATTTATTTCGTTAACTTTGTCCACTTTCATTCATTTGGTTGCCCAAGTAACCTATACTAAATGACTGGACTGGATAAACGGGTAACTGGCACTGGGTATCAAGTACCTCGGGCCGTCACACCATCGGTCACATATGTATCTCCCGGTGTGCAATAGATCAGCTAACAAGCTGCAAATAATATTAGACACGAGGCCAAGTCTCAACACAATGTCAAAATGGCTAAAAGCCATAAAATCACAGAATGGCATAATGCCATGTGCAGTACTGCTAACTGAACCCTATTGGCATGCCAAACTATCCAAACCAATCTAGTTAGGTATATTAGGGCGTTTGATACTTTTGAATTCTTCAATTTTTAAATTTTAAGTTTTGGTGTCACTATTCACCTCATTGGTCAACAAAAATGTTGACTTTTGGATAGAAAATAGGTACATTGGTTTTGACACTCCCAACATACCACATTTTGCATTCAAAACTTGTTGGCATTAAGCATTAATACCATTTCTAAGCTTAAACCAAGGGAAGCAAAATTTTCAGTTTTTGTAACCCAATTGACTGTTCTATTGGGCACTGTTGCAGTGGAAATTTGAGGAAATGGTAAACATGAATGTTGTTCCTTATTTTGTCTAGTTGAATTTCATTTTTTGAATCACTCCATTTGGAGTTTTGTAGCTCCAGATATGGTCCAAAAACCACAGCTGACCGGATTGGAAATCTGCAGAATTTACCAAATCTACAGTACAATGAACAGTAACTGTGAGTGCCTTGTTGGATAGGTTCTGGTCATAATTTGGGGTATGTTCCTTCATGAAAGTTGTTTGTCTATGTCTTAACTTGTTGCTGTAAAACTTTCAGGTCAATTGACCCATTCTACAGTGAGTTATGGCCAAATGAACAGTTACTGTTCATTTGGTCATTCTGCAGAACCTGTTTGTAGGGTATTCGGATTGGGGCCAATTTTTGGTCCACTTGCTTTGGTCTTTTGGACATGGTTTCTTCAGCAAAATTGTGCCATTATAAGTCTAGTTTCATGTCCAATTGGCCAAACACCAATTGGACCTACACAGCCAAAGATATGGCAGTCCAAACAGGCTGGACTCACAGCTTCCCTGCTGCTGTCACTAGGCAGCCTACCAAAACTCTTTGTAACCCTCTAATGCACTTCAAATTATGGTCAACTTATCTCAATTGGTCACTAATTGACCATTAAAATGTTCTTTAACAATTTCATCAGCCAAGTCAAAATTTTACTCTCAAAACCCTAATTCCCATTATGAGTTTTCACAACATACTTTAATTAACTAACTAATCCATTATACTTATATATACATACTTTAAACATAATCTCTAGTGCATTCCAAGTCCATCAAAAACACTCAATATTGTTCCTTCCTTAGGGGTAGCTGAAATCAATGGGCTTAATACACTTAACTTTTATTCATTTGGTTCACAAATTCACACTTATTTTGAGTCATTAACATGGAATAAGAAAGATAGGTATATAAATAGGCACTAACCTCTTTGCTCAACTTATTGAACTTGTGAAAACTCTAGAATTTCTCCTCTTTGTGGCTGCCTAGAGCTTCCTTAGGGTGTGTGGATAAGATTTAGTGAAGGTGACTTAGGGTTTTAGGGTGAGGTGTGAGAGATTTTTTAAGCTTGAATGGGGTGTTAATGGAGGTTTAGGGCAAGGCATAGGTTCGGCTGATTTGGGGAGGAAGATGGCTGATGGCATTTTTAATTCCTTTGGTCTAATTTTATCTCTTTTATTAATTAATTAATTGGTTGTTTAGTTATAATTGGTGGAAGCTTTTAAGTGACATCATAATGATGTCATATTTGGCATTTTATTGATTTTTCTTTTCTACTAGCTTTACATTAATTTTTCATCACCCTTAATTCATATTTTATGTTATAATAATTATTTACTCAACTAGACAAGTCGGCCAAAAATCACCTCTGAAGGCGAAATGACCAAAATGCCCTCCGTTTGGCTTAACGGGTCAATATTTTCTTGGCATTCTAATGCCATAGGGACCTCAATGACCCTTCTCCGGAGTCTCAAAAATTATTTTATGATTTTTCCCCCGGGTCTAGGGCTCCTAGTTGCAAGAACTGCAACTTCCCTCTGGGTTACCCATCGCTAGGGCACCGGCTCGTTTAACTTGGTTGTATTTTCTTTCTAAAATTTTTCCTAAATTTTTCTTTTTAATATTTAAGTTAATTATGGTTCCTCACTTTAGTTTAAATATTTTTCCGGACGTTCTAGCTGTCCGGACCAACACTGGTCATCGGAACAGTAGAATGTACAGAGTTGCTACCTGGAGGGTGTTACAAAACAGTTCTTCAAATACCTGTAAAAAGCACTTCCAATAATTTTTCCCAACCACTACTTCAATTTCATAATCAATCTCAACCAATTTGTTAATACATTTATCAACTTTCAAATTTCAGATCCACTATCGAATGATCATCAAAATACTAGCAATCCATTTCATTCAAATTAAATAAAATAGTTCCATTCATAATTCATTAAGGACAAAACAATTTATATACATCCTTACAAAATTTACATTAAGAGAAATTCAACTAAAATTTGTTACAAGCTTTACACAAGCTTTATACAAGCTGCTCAAGACCGAATTTACATGTCCATACACTTATGTTCATTACATACATCAAAAGAAATATTTACAGTTAGGGTATAAATTATACCCGATAACTTCAAGCTGATAGATCCTCAATCCTCAGCAGCTCAGTCTGCTGCTCCTCTAGTCTCTAAATCAGCGACAGTAATAACAACCATCGCTAAGTAGTGGGACTCAGTGGTGCACAACATACTAAAATAGTCTTTATGCAGAATTTAAATCACATTTAATCAAAAATTGAACTAAACATGAGAATTAAATATAAAACATGAATTATGAGATTTTGATCTAAACAATTTCATTTCAAAGTGCCAAAGCACATTTCATAAAACCCACAGTTAGATCATGCCATTCGAAACAAATAAAATCTCAATAGCCAGAGACTAAGGAGAAATCACATCACAAGGCTAGCTAACTCAAATATATGGATATCCATTCACATCCTCTTCTACTGGCACACCTCAACACTTTATCCAGAGAAGGAATCAAAATTCGAAACTAATTACCCCCACTAGTCATGCTAGTGAGGTGTTCAAATATATGGTCATGACACTGTGGTTTCAAAACTGATCTTAACAATTTGTTAAACATTGCCATTTCAAATATACACAATAACTTTCACAATTTAAATCAAAACATCATAAATAATGTCACAAATAAACTTTCAACAATTCAAAGCAAAAGTAAAATACATATTTCAATCACTTTATCAATGAATTTTAAAGCATAGTGATGTTGTGCACAAACCTCAAGCGAGTCGCCTCTTGGCCTTGACTCGGTTCCTCGAGTTCTTTCCCGGTATTATTTTCAACTGAAACACACAATTTTATAGTGTTTCTATACCATAACTTAACATAAATCCAAAAATAAATTAAACTTCACTTTTGCCTAGCTCTAACGTGCTAAACTCGATGTTCTTGAAATTTTGTGTTTTGGGGTTACTATTCACTACACTATTCAAGTCAAATTGTTGACTTTCTAAGGCTTAATAGGTATGGTAATTCCAACTTCACCGACATACAACATTTTGGTCACTAAATTTGTTGGCTTTGGTTGTTTATTCAAATTCTAAGTCCTTTTAAGCAAATTTGAAAATTTTCAGTTTTGGTGTCTAAAGTTGCACTGTTCCATTGGTCATCTTACTGTTGGAATTTGGAAAAACTTTCTTCATAGAAAATGTTTCCTATTGTCTTAAGTTTATTCTCCTTTTTGAATCACTCCAATTGGAGTTTCGTAGCTCAAGTTATAGCCATTTGAACCATAGTTGCCGGATTGGACTCAACCCAGATTTTCTGGGCAATTTTGGTTCTGGCAGTTTTAGGTCACCAATATTGGGTGGCCAAATGACTTGGTTAATGGAATAATTTGGATTTGTGTTCTTCATGAAAGTTTTAGGTCTATATCGTAACTATCCACTGGTCAAATTTCAGGTCATTTAGACCTGCCTAGCTCATGTTATGGCCAAATGAACAAACACTGTTCATTTGGTCAGTTTGCACAGGGCAGAGTGTGATTTTCCAAGTTTGGTCAATTTGTTCACTAGGTTTTGGTCACTTTTTGGGCATGCTTCCTAAATGAAAATTGTGTCATTTAGTGTCTATTTTCATTCCCAATTTGTCTCATACCAATTGGTTTGTAAAATTTCATTTTTGGTCCCTTAAAGGTAACTTGGTCATGCTGCTCAATCCGAATTGGCTTTTGATTCAAACACTCCTAACACACCTCATTAGGTCACAATTGACCATTTCTTTCCTTAAACTAGGTCCAAGACATCATTTACCAATTTTTCACTTTTTTGGTCTCTACACCCTAAGTGTCCAACCTAGTTCACAATTTCCTTGTATTTAGCTAATTCAATGCCTTTAATTATAATCATTCAACTAATTAAGGTTCATATACCCATTCAAACCAATCAAACCATGCAATAAAACCCCCATACACATGCTGGCCGAATTTCAATCATGGTCCCTCAACAAAGTTTTCTTTTCATTTTAAGTTTATTTACAAGTTAATCAAGCTAAAAATGTTGAAATCAAACTAAATTTATCAAGTTTGCTTACTAACCTTTCTTAGAACTTCAATTCCTTCAAATATCTATATTTTGTATTTCTTTCCTCTTTCAATCTTCTTCTCAAGTGACTAAAACAAGCTCTAATGAGGTTTTTATGGAATCTATAAAGGTTTAGTGAAGAATTTCAAGCTTGAGTACAAGCTTTGATGGAGGTTTAGCAATAGAGAAATGAGGGAGAGTGAGGGCGGCAAGGATATGTGGAAGAAGACCAAATGATTTTTTTTTTTCCTTTTCATTTCTTTTATGTATTTTATCTTATGGAAGACCAAAAAATCACTTTCATCAAATTTATTAATTATAGGATTTATGGCATCATGCATGATGTCATGCATGATGTCATCTCCCTACACCTTTTTCATTTTCTCTTCTTTTTTTTTATTTTTTTATTAGTTTTTTAATTTAATTCTCGATTTCGAAATTTTCTTTTTTCTGATTTTATTTGACAGTTAGGTCAGGAGTCAACTCTCGGGGTCAATTGACCAAATTGCCCTTGTCGGTTCAACCCGATTTGTAAATAATTCAATATTTCCTCTGGCTCCCTGACCTAATTATTTGACTAGCTTAATAGTTTTTTTTTGTGATTTTATCTTTTCCAATGTGTTTATAGTGGTCCTAAGGACTGCGGCGTCACATTTTACGGTTCGAAATTTGAGTTTAAAATGACTTCGCAGCCCTTCCCGAGAAGGTCACCCATCGCTGTGACTCTCGGCTCGTTTATCTTCTTATATTTTATTTTTCTTGTTTATACTTAACTAATTGGACATTACTAATTATTTGTGTTCATATCTTATCTAGTTGTCTTAAGTGTGGTTCTAATCCCTTAATTGTCCGGACCGACACCGGTCACCGAAACAGTGAAATATATCAGGCTATACAAATAGGGGTGTTACATCGGCATTATTTCAATTGCAAACTCTACCTCTCTTTCTAGTGGTAAACCAAGTAACTCTTCTGAAAATACATTCGGAAGTCACATATAGTATGTGTATCTTGGAGACTGAACTCGGCCTTGCTAGTATCAACTACATGTGCCAAGTATACTTCACAGCCCTTTCTTATTAGTCCCCTTACCATAGTGGCTGATATGAGATAGGTAATCTGTCCTTTCACCCACAATAGTGATTTCTTCATTATCAGGAGTTTTCAATATAATTCTTTTTAAACGGCAATCAATTATAGCTTAGTGACGTGACAACCAATCCATCCTCAAGATCACATCAACTTCATGAAAAGGGAGTGCAATAAGATCTGTAAAAACTCATACTCCTGAATCTTTAAAGGACAACCCCTATATACCTTGTTCACTACTACACTATGGCCTAAAGGGTTAGTGACCAAGATATCCTACTTGGTCTCATCTATCTGAATTCCCCTTTCCACAGGTAAGGCAACACAAATATAGGAATGCGTGGATCCTAGGTCTATCAATGCATGTATAGACATATCATAGAGTGAGAAAGTACCCCGAATCACATCTAGTGCATCCTGCTCCTCCTGAGATCTCATAGCATAGGCACGCACTGGTGCCCTAGCTTCTGTCCTCTCCATGATCTCAGAAGAAACTTTCTGTGAATTGTCCACTGCCTCTATCCTGCCGTGCCTCCTACCCTTCTGAGCTGTAGGGGTAGGTCTCTCTGTCTGTGCTGGAGTGGCAGAAATACTCTTCTGAGGGCAATCACTTTGGAAGTGATCTTTAGCCCCATGTTAAAAACAACCCCCACTTAAATACCAGCACTCCCCTTTGTGCCTCTTGCAGTAATGACTGCATGCAACTGGAGCTGCTCCCCTAGCTATTGTCCCTACTGTCCCCAGGGAACTTGCTATCGACACTGCTGATTGGCCCCTCCTGAGCACAGGCTATGATCTAGTCTCTGAGGTTGACTCTGACTCTAACTCTGGCCCTAAGGTCCCCTAGGCCTCTTACTAGGTGCAACTGAAGAGCTAGACTACCCCAGACCTCTCTTAAACTACCTATCCTTGCAACTCTGCTTATTATTTATGGCCCTCTCAACATTTAGAGTTGCCTCTACATCTCAACGAAGTCTGTGATCCGCAGTGCTGTGATATGAAGCTTCACATTATCATTCAATCCTTGCTCAAATCTATAGTATCTCTCGGCCTCTGTGGGTACCACCTCGCAGGCATAGCAGCTCAACCGCATAAACACCCACTCATATTTAGACACTGTAAGCTGCCTCTGCCTCAAACTAATAAACTCCCTCCTCCTAACCTCCAAGTATATATGGCTGATGTATTTCTTCCTGAACACAGTCAAGAAATACTCCCATGTAATTGTTGCAGGTTGCACTGACTTGGATACAGTGTACCACCACTGGTAGGCATCCTTCTGAAGAAGGGAGACTACACCCTCTAGGTTTTGCTCTGGTAGGCATCCTTTCTGTCCTTTCTAACCAATGTTCAGCAGCTGCAGGATCATCTTCTTTCTTTCCCTTAAAGGCCACTGCCCTATATTTTCTGAGTTTCTCCATATGGTACTTTTGTGGAGGTTGAGCCTTTGGGATGGTTCCTGTCATCTGTCTGAATTCTGGAATGCCCTAAAATTAGAAATTGGTCACTTGACCAGTTTTGGTAAAATGGCTATAACTTGAGTTACACATATGCAAATTAAGTGATTCCAAAGCCAAAATAAACCTAAAACATAGATCCACAAATCTCATGAAGAAGTTATGGCCTAATTCCTACTATAACTTGGTCCAAATTGTTAAAGAAGTTGGTAATGAATGCCAACGGCATGATTTACATGAATTATGAAATGTCAACATAATGAGTCAAAATATGAATGGTAATGAATGCCAATGGCATGATTTACATGAATGACTTGTGAAATGGTGTTTGGGACCTATGCTCCCACAATGAATGAAATGATGACATAATGATGGAATATTGAGAATGTTGAATTGTTAACAATGATAATTAGCCTGAGTATGCCTAGACAGTAGTGTAAGGGTTGGATAGATTGACATGCAAAGAAGGGATGAGATTAATAGTACTGCATTTGGCTTTTATGCCTGGATACCATTGGCAGGCACCGAGTGTCCAATGTGGTTATCCTTTGTTCATGTTTACTTTGATGGCTTTTATGCCTAATTACATAGCATACTCGATAGGCACCGATGTGTCCGACGATGTGACAACCCGAGGCACTGAGTGTCTAGCGCTAGTATAACCCCCATATCCAGTCCTAACAGTCTCATTAAAGGTTACTTGTGCACTGAAATAAATTAAAAGAAGTTTAATATTAAGATAAAGATAAGAGAAGATCTCAAGAAAGTAAATGTTTCTAAAGGTTATAAAAATGTGTAAACATGAGGGAATAAGAAAAACATTATGAAAGGTGCTTAAAATTATTATGTGATGTTTAAAATTATTGTGTGATTAAATAATGAAGTGACAACACAAAAAGTTGATATTATAAATTTTATATTTCTTCTAAAGGATTCATGATTAAATTAAATGTGCATTTTCTTATATTACTTCAAGTAAGAAATTATTACTTTTATTTGTATACTATACTGTCATTCTATTTGTGCACCACTAAGCATAATTGCTTAGCGCGATGGGTTTTTCCTTCGCACAGATCCAGGAGATAAAACCCAATAGATGTCAGACAAAGACTTTTGGTGGGATCTGCAGTAATGAACAGTGTCACCTCATCACTTCCTTTGGGTATAGAATTTTTGACCCACAGCATTGCATGATTATATATGATGTAATTAAATAATGATGTAATTTGATTTTGGATTGTATGACAAATATGCACATTTGTAAATGAATGAAATCAAAGGAAATAAATGTACACAGAAAATGGAAATGAATGTGAATGGAAATATAGATTATGATGTTGAAATTGAGTTATATTGAAATTTTGATTATGGATTATTATAACTGGTCAAATTCTTAACAGGTCAAACATTAATAATATGAGAAAACTCTTACAGTTTTTCCATTAAAATTTCTTGAATTTAAATTAGAATAAAATATAACTAATCCCAAATTGTATAAGATAAGATTAGGTGCTTTGGCACAAGCTGTGGCATTTCTTTGCTCGGCTACACTATAGACCGGGTAAAGGGGTGTTATAGTCTTTTTTAGTTTCTCTTGGCCAGGGGGTTACACAGGTCTAACTCTGTCCTTACATGACCCGTGTAATGTTATGCAGTAGCCCTTCCTAATTTTCTTGCCTTCTAAACTTGTCCAATCGACTTCTATGCCTTGATTCTTTCATAAAACACCTAAAAAGATACAAAAAAAAAAAAAACAAAATTAAGTAGAGATTAACAAAATTAATAAAAACCAATGAAACTAAGTAAAATGCATGCAATTAACTACCTAAATGCTATAAAATCCAATGCAATAGTGCATTGAAATACCTATATAATGCAAGTGTATCAAATACCCCTAAACTTGAACTTTTTTGTTACACCTTACCCCTATGTAAGGCATAACATGATCCCGTAGAATACTTAATGAACTACCGAACTTCACCTATAGACAAATCATTAAGTACCCTACAAGGGATTTTAAAACCATTCTCTTACTTTTTGAAAGTGGTGAGCATTTTCTAATAGTTATTAAAAACATTTAATTGGAGTTTGAAAACTAGTTAAAATTTTTAGTCATTTTTATTTTTATGCAATTCTTGGAAAAATTTCGGTAGAGTGCCGTCTGTATTTTAAGAAAACAGTTCTTCAAAAACCTGTAAAAGCACTTCCTATAATTCTTTCCATCAAAATCCATCACTACCACAACAAACTCAACATCAATTTTTCCCAAACTCCAATATTCCAACATAATTCTCAATTCAAATATCATAAAAAATAATACTAAATAATTTCATTAAAGTAAAATCAATTTACATTCATCAACCAAACTTTACATTAGCAAATCCAAAATAATATTATTACAAACTCTATACAACTGCTCATGCCCATTTTATACATGTACGTACATTTACATACATCAAAATAAATATTACAATCAGGGTATAAAATATAGCTGACAGAACTTTAGGGGTGTAGCTCTAATATCCTCAGCAGCTCACTCTGCTGCTCCTCTAGTCTCTATATCTGCAACAGCAATAATAGTCATCGCTGAGTACTATGACTCAGTGGTGCACAACGTACTAAAATAACATTTATACATAATTCAAATCACACTTATTCAAACACATTGCTGAAAATGAAAGACATATGCAAAACATGATTTATAAACTTTTAGTCCAACAATTTCATTTAGGAATTCTCAAATCAATTTCATAAAAATACACAGTTATATCATGCCATTAGAAATGTATTCATCACAATAGGCGGAGGCTTATGAGAAATCACAAGGCTAGCTAGCGCAAATATATGGTACCCATTCAAATTTCTTCTTCTACTGGCACACACCTCAACACTTCAGCAAGAGAAGGAATCAAAATTGCGAAACTAATTTCTTCCACTAGCCATGCTAGTGAGACATTCAAATATATGGTCATGACACTGTAGTTTCAAAACTATCTTATCAATTTATCAAACATTTACTGACAATTAAATCACATATCATCGAATTTCCAACAATTTAGATCAAAAGCATGGAGTACATTTCAATCATTATTTCACAATATAAATAAACCACAAATTATTTCATGCACTTTGTAAAAAATTTTTAAAGAATGTTTATGTTGTGCACAAACTTAAGCGAGTCGCCTCTTGGCCTCGACTCGATGCCTCAGGTTCTTTCTCGGTATTCTTTTCAACTGAAACACACATTTTCACAGTGTTTTAGTATCATAATTTATCATAAGTCCAAAAATAAATTCAAATCTATTTATACCTAGCTTTAATATGCTAAACTTGATGTTCTTTAAAATTTTTATTTTGGCATTACTATTCACAATACTATTCAAGTCAATTTGTTGACTTTCCAATGCTTAATAGGTATGGAAATTCTAATTTCACCGACATACCACATTTTGGTTACCTAATTTGTTGGTTTTGGCTGTTTCCTCAAAATTCAAGTCTCTTAGGCACGAAATTCAAATTTTCAGTTTTGGTGTTCAGTATTGCACTGTTCTATTGGTCATGTATCTGTGATAATTTGGCTAAGTTTTCTTCATAGAAGTTGTTCCTTATTGTCTTAGCTTTATTTCACTTTTTGAATCACTCCATTTGGAGTTTTTTACCCTAAGTTATAGCTATTTGAATATGGCTGGCCGGATTTGGTGTTATGCAGAATTCTGGGAAAATTTTGGATTTTGGCAATTTTTGTGGGTTGACTGTAGGTGGATTTTCAAACAGGTTATGGTCAAAATTTGTGTATGTTTTCTTCATGAAAGTTATAGGGCTATGTCTTAGATTTCTATTGGTATAAAATTCAGGTCATTTGGACCATCCTAAACCAAGTTATGAACATTTACGTAACTACTGTTCATTTAGTCATTTTTGTACAGGTCAGTTTGCTCAATTCTGGATTTGGCCTAATTGTTCACTAAGTTATGGTCACTTTTTGGGCATAATTCCTAAATGAAAAAAGTGTCATTTTGTGTCTAATTTCATTTCTAATTGGCCTCACACCAATTGGGTTGGTAAATTTTTAGTTTTGGTCTCTGAAAGGGACCTAGGTCAAGTTGTCTGCAGATTGACCCTCATCAATCCGTATTTTAACTTGTTTCCAACAATTTATACACACCACAAATGGTCACAATTGACCATTTCTCAACTCAAATAAGGTCAATAACATCATTTGACTAATTCTTAAATTTTTCTTCAATTTTTCACATGCTCAAAACCCTAGCTACACACAAAGTTCAATCTAATGCAATTTAAAGTGTGTATTCATGTTCTACACACCTAATTCACCTCAAATAACCATTCAAAACCATCAAACTCATTCATATCAAACCCTAACCCTAGCTGGACGAATTTCCTATTTACTCCCCCAACAATTATTTTGTTTTGATTTTTAAGTTGAAATCTAAGTTAAATTAACTCAAAACATGTGTTTTAAACTAAAAATTTCAATTTAAATTCTTACCTCAACTTTGGAGTTCCACTTCCTCAATTCTTTCCATTTCTCCTCCCTTTGTCTTATTCAATCCTCTTGTCTAGTTGAGATAGCAAGCTTTTTAGGGTTTAGGGTTCACTTTGGGAGGTTAAAATCAAGTAATGCAAGCTTGGTTAATTCATCCATAGTGGTCATTTATGGTGGTGAAGAAGAGAGCACTTCAGTCGGCTCTTTGGGGAAGGAGAAGTGATTTTAGTTTTTCAAATTTTTCTTTCTTTTTACGTATAATTAAATCAAATTTGACTTGATCGAAAAGTATGGGAAATTAAAATTAATTTTGATATCATTCATGATGTCATCAAAGTGATGTAATAAATCAACTTTTAATTCTTTTTCTTTTTCCTTTATTTTTCCTTGTTTCTTTAATTTAATTCCTGATTCTTAAATTTTCGTTTCTTTGATTTTATTGGACAGTTAGGTTAGGAGTTAGCTTTAGGGGTGAATTGATCAAATTGCCCCTCGCTGGTTCAATCTGGTTTGCAAGTTATTTGATATTTCTTCTGGATCCCTGACCTAATTATTTAACCTGCTTAACAATTCTTTTTTGCGATTTTCTCTTTTCCACTGTGTTCGCAATAGTCCTAAGGATTGCAGCGTCACATTTTACAGTTCAAAATTTGAGTTTAGACTGACCTCACAGTCATTCCCGAGAAGGTCACCCATCGCTATAACTCTCCGTTCATTTAACTTTCGGTGTTCTGTTTTTCTTATTTATACTTAACTATTTGGCAATTACTAATCATTTGTGTTTAGGGCTTAACTAGGTGTCTTAGATGTGGTTCTAATCCTCTTAATTGTCCAGACTGATAGCGGTCACCGGAATAGTGAAATATACTAGGCTATGCAAATAGGGGTGTTACAATTCTCCTCCCCCTAAAATAAATTTCGTCTTTAAATTTTACCTGGTATCAATCTCTGAACAGCTATGGGTGCTGTCTCCTCATGTCTTCTTCTCATTCCTAAGTAGCCTCCTGGCCCGAATGATGGTTCCACAAAACTTTCACTAATTGTTTCTGCTTGTTCCATAGCTGCTTCTCCTCATAAGCTAGAATCTCTATGGGTTCTTCCGCATATGTGAGGTCTGGATTCACTTCGATTTCTTCCACGGTAGTACATGATATGGGTCAGATCTATACCTCCTCAACATCGATACATGAAAGACATTATGTATCTTCTCCAACTCTGGAGGTAGTGCCATACGATATGCCAAAGGACCCACTATCTCCAAAACCTCACATGGCCTAATGAAATGAGGACTCAGTTCCCCTTTCTGTCAAATCTCATAATTCTCTTCTAAGGAGAAACCTTGAGGAATACTTTCTCACCCACTGCATATTCAATATCTCTTCTCTTCAGATCAATATAGGACTTTTGACGGTCTGATGCAGTCTTAAGTCGATCTCTGATTAATCTGATTTTCTCTTTAGTTTGCTGAACAATTTCTGGTCCAATCATCTTTCTTTCACCCACATCATTCCAACACAATGGGGTTCTACATTTTCTGCCATACAAAGCTTCATATGGAGGCATCCCAATGCTTGATTGGTAGCTGTTGTTGTAAGCAACCTCAATCAAAGGCAAGTGTGTGTCCCAACTGCCCTCTAACTCAATCACACAAGCCCGTAGCATGTCCTCCAAGATCTGAATTACTCTCTCAGACTGGCCATCTGTCTGTGGGTGGAATGCCGTGCTGAAGTTTAATCTAATTCTTAGGGCTCTCTGAAGACTACCCAGAATCTAGAAGTGAACTTAGGATCTCTGCCTGATACGATGGATACTGGCACTCCATATAGTCTTACTATCTCATCAATGTACAACTTGGCCAATCTTTCTAAACTGTAGTCCATCCAGACAGGCAGAAAATGAGCAGACTTGGTCAGTCTGTGTAGGGGTGGGGCGTGAGGCGAAATATCATCCATTAAAATTATATAAAATGCACTAGGTAATGCCCAGGAAAGATGGTGGAGTCACAATGGTCTCACTTAAGTACCACCTCCGTAAACAGCATTTCCTAGACATGCACTTCATACAATCCTAATAGAATCAAACAACTGGTAAGTACCATCTTCCCATAACACTACCACGGTACTAAGGATTTATGCCACGAAGGCATAGATAGACAGGAGTCGCCACCCGGGTAATAACCGGGACATATTTAGTGTTTCTTCCGAGGGTCATGGATGGCAACTTACTCCTTGCAGAGTTTCCATAACCGTTATTACCATAGCCCAATGTCTAGGTTCGGGATAGTGGGTACGTAAGGGGAAGGTGTTAGGCACCCCTTACGCCTGGTCTAACCTCGTTAATTCGAGTACTAGTCCTCTACTAATGTATCTAGAAGTCTTGTTTATTATTCCTTTATTAAACTTTATCCTAAAAATGCAATTATAATCCTACACACGCAAGTAATTCACAAAATGATTGTTGTTTACACACAATTTTCATACACAAGTAATTCCTATCTATGGGGTTGCTAATTATTTAAATGATATTTACCAGATGACTAAAATTAATTTATTATTGAGAATTTAATTTTCAAACAAATTCAATTTCAAATAATCCTACGTTTCTATTTAACCTAATTAATTAATTTTCACCAAGTTACCTTAAGGATAATTAAACTAAGTTAATTATGTACATGTGTAATTTATTCTAATATCACATAAGGCCCAAACAATCACAACCTAATAAAGATTTCTAACATGCAAATTTATTTTATAATTACCAAGTATTAAATTAAATTTATTTACATGCCAATATTAGTTTAATTTACAAACAAGATTAATTTTAATTTACAAAGTATTTATTTAAATTAATTGCATGCAAAAGTTAGTTAAATTAAAAATAAAATTAATTTTAATTTACCAAATGAAAGTTCTATTATTACTACAATTTCATGCCAATGGTTATTTGAAAAGTTTAGAGCTATTTACCTGTTGGTAAATGCAATTGCCATTGGGGCAAGCTACCCTTAAAAAATGGTCTTCTCTTATAGTATGGCAATGGTATCCCTGGCTTTCTCCCGTTTAGCTCCATATAAGCTCCACGCAAATGCCCTCTTTGATACTTACCTTAGGGCTACTTATCAATTTTGTTTGTAATAAAAAATAAAGAAACTAAAGAAAATAAAAGAAATAAAGAAAATATTAATAACAATTTACATTGGATTTTAACTCTAGTCTCCTAAAGGGTTAAGACTCCTAATTAGTTACAACTACCTAATAGTCTAAGTCTTCTAACATGATCCAAACACTTCATAACACTTCTTGAATTAAAAGAACACAGAAAAATAGATCAAATATCAATTAAAACCCAAGAAAATACAAGAACATGCATAAATATACAATTTCTAAATTCTGGCAGATTAACGGTAGCAAGAAATCCGATTTTTTTAAAAATCATAAAAAAAAAATTACAGAAGACAGCCTACATATCATAAAAGATCATAAAATTTATAAATCAAACAGAACCCTAGCCGAATGGTCTACATAAATCGTAAATGTTCTAAGTGACAGAATCGTACTATTTTTTTATAAAATTCATAACTCATTAACCACAGCAGATATGAATGCAAAGCCAATTGGAAAAAGATTCATAAGATTCTGAAGTTAATTTTAAACACTAGATTTGCACAAAAATATTAAGGAACAAGGGAGATATGGGCTCCACAAGTCAGATATCCTGCAAATCAGATTTTACAGGAACCCTAACTTCAAACAGCCATAACATACAAAATATTAAAGCTTTTTTAGTGATTTTTGAGCCTAAAATTAATAAAATTTCGTGTAGAATATGAATATAATTTTTAAAAATTTTTTTCAGATTCAGAAAATAAAGAAAAATAATAAAAATATGAGAGACAGAAACTAAACATGTGCAGAGTTGTGTATCCCCTCAAATTAAACATGATTACATGATCAATATGAACGTATAAAATAAATTGAAGACAAGGAGCATAGAATTAAAATATTGTGTGGTATAGATCTTGAAAAGAAAATAATAAAAACTGACCTTCCAGAAATCTTGTATGAAAATCTTCTTGAAGAAAAGAAAAAATAAGGAAGAACTCAAAGAGTCTTGAATATCTCTAAATTTCCTATAGCTCTGAATTTTCTCTTCCTCTTTCCTCCCATCCTCCCTTTCTTCCCTTCTCTAGTAGGGTATTTATAGGGTTTTGGGAGAGAGGTGTGATAGGGTTTGGAGTCTTAGGGTGATAAAGTTTAGATGACTTAAACAACTACGATTGCAGAATTCGAATAAGACTGGGATATGGGTGAGGTGTTTCAACCAATAGGAATACAGAAAAAAATGGAAGGCACCAATAAGTAGTGAGGAAGAGGTGTGGTAGGGTTTGGAGTCTTAGGGTGATAAAGTTTAGATGACTTAAACAACTACGATTGCAGAATTCGAATAAGATTGGGATATGGGTGAGGTGTTTCAACCAATAGGAAGACAGGAAAAAATGGAAGGCATCAATAGGGAGTGAGGAAGAGAGTGGGGCCAAGGAGAAGAGAGATATTTTATTATTTTAATTTTCAGAAAATAATTAAATGGGTCCCATTTAAAATTTCTAACTAGGCTTTCTTAGGCCCATGGAGCCCAATTAAACTTAGTTAGATTCATTTAAGAACTACCCATATTAAATTTAAACAAAATAAAATTTTATTTAAATTTAATTAAATTAATTTTCCCAAAACTTTATTATTATTTTTATTTTTTCAAGATCATGTCGCGGAATTAATAATTCAGCTCCATGCCTCCAATTGCATCTTACAGTCATATAATTTTTCATCATCGGGTTTTCCACGGCCTCAATACACATACTCATCACAAAATAAAGGTCTACAGTCTGTTAACTATAACCCATACTACATCATGACTCTTCTGTGTCCTCGAAAGTCCCATCACAAAATCCATAGTTATTCTCTCCCATTTCCATTCTGGTACTGGTAGTGGATGTAACAAACTAACTGGTACTTGAAGCTCTGCCTTTACTTGCTGACAAGTTAGGCATTTGGAAATAAATTCTGCTACATTTCTTTTCATACCCATCTACTAGTAGTGCTCTTTTAGCCCTCTATACATTTTTGTGCCACCAGGGTGCATAGAAAAAGGAGACTCATGTGCTTCCTTCAAAATGATCCGCCTCAAATCAACATCATTAGGGATGCATTTTCTGCCCTGGTGAAGTAGTAGGCCGTCATCTCTTACTGAAAATTCTGGTTTCTCGCCTGTCTGACTTCTTCTAATAGCTTTTGATACTTTTGATATTTCTGAGCAACCATTCTAATCTGATCAATCAACACTGGCTGTACATGCCTTTATAGTTGCCTCCCCTAAGTCTTTCATGGAGAATGTATTTGACAACCATACCTTTACAGTTATCAACATACCTGTGTCATTACCCATCAATAGTATGTCATCCACATATAAGACAAGGAAAGTGATAGTACTGTCACTAACCTTCTTATATACACATGGCTCATCCTCATTTTTTATAAAACCAAAGGATTTAATGGCTTCATCAAAATAGATGTTCCAACTCCTCGAAGCTTGCTTCAACCCATAAATGGATCGCTTTAGCTTGCATACCTTGGAACCATCTTGGGATTCAAAACCCCTAGTTTGTTCCATGAAAATGTTCTCTTCAATGTATCCATTGAGAAAAGCTATTTTGACATCCATCTGCCAAATCTCATAATCATAGTATGCAGCTATTGCTAATAGAATCCTAATTGATTTATGTATGGCAACAGGCGAGAAAGTCTTCTCATAGTCGATTCCTTGCTTTTGGTGAAACCCTTTCGCTACTAATCTTGCCTTATAGGTCTCTACCTTTCCATCAGAACCAATTTTCTTCTTAAAAAACCATTTATTCCCTATAGGTACAATACCTTCAGGTGGGTCAACAAGATCCCAAACTTGATTCTTATACATGGAATCAATCTCGGATTTCATAGCATCAATCCATTTTGAAGAGTCTATATCTGATATAGCTTCTTCATAGGTGAGTGGATCATCTCCATGATCTACTTCTTCATGAGTAGACAACTCTTGTTCTTCTTCATGAAGGAAACCATATCTCACTGGTGGATGAGATACCCTGGTTGTTCTATGAGGAACAGCAGTAGATATTTCATCAACGGATGTAGGTTGACTAAATGGATCTATATCTATCTGATCTGTTGATTGCTCATAATTCTCCAATTCCAACTCTATTTGCCTTCCTTTGCCTCCTTTTTGAACAAACTATTGTTCAAGAAATGTGGCATCTCTACTCACCACAACCTTTTGTGATGTAGGCGAATAAAAATAATATCCAAAACTATTCGAAACTAGATCAGAAAAAGGTCGATTTGTTGGATATCCAAAACTATCTTTTGGATATCCAACAAATCGACATTTTTCTGATCTAGTTTCGAATTTATCAGTGTTCAGCTTTTTGATATAGGCTGGACAACCCCAAATCTTAACATGCTTAAGACTTGGTTTTCTTCCATGCCATATCTCATAAGGTGTGAAAGAAACTAATTTTGATGGAATCCTATTCAGAATATACAAAGCTGATTCTAATGCAAATCCCCAAAAGGAGATTGGCATATCAGTATAGCACATCATACTACGTACCATATCCAATAGGGTACGATTTCTCCTTTCAGATACACCATTCAGCTGTGGCATTCCTGGAGGAGTTAGTTGGGAAACAATGCCGTGCTCTCTGAAGTATTCATCAAATTCAGTACTTAAATATTCACCTCCACAATCTGATCGAAGAGCTTTAATACTCTTTCCTGTTTGATTTTCTACTTCAGATTTAAATTCTTTGAACTTTTCAAAGGATTCATGTTTGTATTTCATCAAATACAAATACCCATACCTTGATTTATCATCCGTAAAGGTAATAAAGTAATGAAAACCGCCTCTAGCCATTTCCTTAAATGGACCACATACATCACTATGTATTAGCTCCAAAATATTTTCAGCCCTTAGGCCTTGTCCAATAAAGGGTGATCTAGTCCTTTTGCCCTGAAAGCAAGATTCACAAGTTGGATTAGGCTTAGAGCACAATGAGGATAGAATCTCCATTTTCTCCAATTTCGCAATCCTATCTTCTGCAACATAACATAACCTTAAGTGCCAAATATATTTTGAACTTGAGTTGGTTTTCACCATGGCATTGCATTCATTTAGATCACTTGCATTCATTTTGTGTTTGTCATTATCATCCAAATAATAAAGACCATCATTCATATAACCCGAACCAATATATTTGTTTCCAAAATAAATATTGCAAACATCATCTGTGAATTGAAATTCATAGCCATTTCTGGTCAAACTAGATATAGAAATGATGTTCTTAAAAGCATCAGGCACATATAAAATATTATCCAAACACAAAACATGTCCAAACATGTAAAAAGATTTAGATCCTATGGATAAAGCTTCAACAGTTGAATCATTGCCAATCCGAACTCTAACATCTTGAGAACGCAAGCTGCTACTATTTGCTAGTTCCTGCACATCATTAGAAATGTGAGAACTGGCACCAGTATCTAAAACCCAAGCTATTGATGAACTATGAGTATCATCAGAATCTAAATAACAAGATATGGACATACCTTCTGAAGGTTTATCCTTCTTGTCCTTCAGAGAAGCAAGATACTTTGGGCAGTTCCTTTTCCAGTGCCCATCCTTCTGGCAGTGGAAACACTTTCCTTTGCCTCCATCAGCTTTAGTCTTCCCTTTATGTTTAGCTATTTTCTTAGAAGGACCAGGAATCTGAGGTTTCTTTTTTGTATTGCCCTTCTTCTTATTGGACTTTCCAGCAAAAGAAGATGCAATCAAAGCTACCTCTTTTCCTTTATTGCCCGGCATATTCTTTTGGGCAATAACCAGCATGTTGAGTAAACCAACTAAGGTGCATTCCTGTTTAGTCATATAGAAATTTGTCACAAAATTCCCAAAAGACTCAGGAAGGGACTGAAGGATCAAATTCATCTGTAGCTGGAAATCCATATTGAAGTCAAGATGTTCCAACTGCTCAATCAGCCGAATCATCTTGTGGACATGATCCTCAACATTCTGTCCCTCATACATCCTCATGCGAAACAGCTGCCTAGATATCTCATACCTAGCATTCCTACTGTGCTCACCATACAACTCTTGTAGGTGAAGGAGGTTCTCACTCGCACTCTGCATGTTCTCATGCTGCTTCTGTAACTTATTACTCATGGAAGCAAGCATGTAACACTTAGCTCTCATATCATGCTCCTTTCACTTTTCCAAAGTTTCATGTTCCTCTAGAGTGGCCTCTGGAGGTAGGGACCAGGAACATTTAAATCTAGAACATATCCTATATGTTCAAGGTTCAGGACAAGTTTCAAATTTCTTAGCCAATCAGAGAGATTAAGTCTTGTCAACCTATTGCGATCAAGTATGCTTGCAAGGATATTGGATGGTGGTGGTTGTTCTGTGCTCATTATTATCATAAAATTAACTGCAGAAAATAACTAGATTAATTAGTAAATGTATCAAGTAATTAACCAAAATGATTATGGTCTTTTAATCAAATTGGTCCTCCCACTAACTTACGAATCCTACACTTCCAAAGTAGAAAATGGAAATCCTAGTTGGATGGATTTCTAGTGG
The DNA here is from genome assembly GCF_030052815.1 of Hevea brasiliensis. NCBI lineage: Eukaryota > Viridiplantae > Streptophyta > Magnoliopsida > Malpighiales > Euphorbiaceae > Hevea > Hevea brasiliensis. The sequence continues at coordinate 41,205,581 of NC_079500.1, read as the reverse complement.
GTGATTGAATTCTTATAATTCTATTGATCATCCTTAGGTACATCCGTTATTAGAATTACAATAAACTATAAGTGAGCAACTCCTTGCCCATCACATCTCATGTGAGGTTCAATCATTTACCTAGCCCCTAATGCTCAAAATCTCGGGCACATCCATTATTGACTTATCTTGCATTAGTTAAGTTGATCCCATTAAGCCAGTAATTATGCAAATAATTTTAATGTCCTCAGGTACATCAAATATTGGCCACCAAACCATTTACATAATTACAACATCTCATGCTTAACAATTATTCTTAAGAAAATCTCTTAAATTAATTGCATCTTATGCAACTATTTAAAATTTCTTAAAATAATTCCTCCAATGGAGGGCCCATGTTATAATTACTTTAATTATAGCATTTTCAACATAATCATTTGTTTGGAAGATTTTATGGTTATCCTAATTACTATTAAGGTCTCACTTTGTACATTATCCATTTAGCATGCATATATCATATGATTGCATACATTCCCATACATCTCATGCATTCATGGATAAGTAGTAAATATGGTATGATCATGGACTTTCTAAGGGATTCAATTCTGAGCCACTAAGAATTGAATCAGGGCATTTCTAGGTGCATTTCATTCATTCATTTTATAAGAGTTGCTGAAGGAGCACATAATCAACACTTGATATTGAATTCCTCTCACTGGTCCCACCAATGCTCTTGACCTCCTTGAACTTCTTGCAATCCAATATTACATAGTAATCCTTGGCATACCAAGGCGAATTTACAAGAACTTAAATAAATGAAATTACAACCCAAAAATTATTACAAACTTAATAATACATGCCCAAAGAAACATAAAAGAAATAAATCCAATCACATTTGTCTTTTATAGTCCATGATCATCCATCATGCATATCACTATTTAACAATTAAATAAAACATACATACTTAAATTAAATTGAATATCTCATATTCAACTTAAAAATCTAGATTTGAATATGATTCAAATAAATTTACAAATACATATTTGAATCTCATTCAAACAAATTTAAAAATTTAGATTTGAATCACATTCAAACAACCTTAAAAATTCAGATTTGAATCACATTCAAACAATTTTTAAAAAATCAGATTTGAATTACATTCAAACAATTTTTAAAAATTCAAACCTGAATATTATTCAAACAACTTTAAAAAATTAGATTTAAATATGATTAAAACAACTTCAAAAATTTAGATTTGAGTCACATTCAAATAACTTTTAAAATTCAGATTTGAATCACATTCAAATAATTTTTAAAATTCTGATTTGAATCAAAATTTAATTGTGTGATTGAAATTCTAATTAAACAATTTAATTAGACATTGGATGAGCTTTGAGATCATACAACAATTGCAAATTAAAAAGCCAAACCTTGAGCCACCCATGAAGCCACAAACCTTGCGCACCATGAAGGTGATCTCTTGCATGCCGCCACACATCCATTGCAACCAGTAATGTATAAATCATCTCATGATCAAAAAACACAATTAAATCATATAATAAAAAATCTAAATGGCAAATAAAGTGGCTCTAATACCAATTGAAGGAACGGAAGCATGAAAAAATCAAGTTTATACCATTGAATTCAAAAATTTTCACCTAGGGTCACATGCATCATGCAAGATTTATTTTTATCTATTTGATTTCAATGATAAACAACATATTAAAACTTTTTTAATAAGTTTTTGGATCTGTATTTGCCATTTAAGATTTTAAAATTAATCAGATTAATTTTAGAACCCTAGATTAAATCAAGAACAAACACACTAACCTCTTAATGCACTGCAGTGTATTTGTGCCTTTGAAATGTGTCTTCAGGACACTAGATATTGTCCCTCTAGCGTTTCCACACCAAGAACACCTATGGCAGCCCTTGAACAGCTTATAAAGCTTTTTCTATTATTTATAAAATCAAGTTTTGCCTTTTAAGAGATTAAGGATGTAAACAGGACACTAGAAATAATTTCTAGTATTTTTAATTCAAGAGATTGTTAATCTCTTGGAAAGATGAGAGAAGAAGATGAAGAAGAGAGAAACCTTCTTGGGTGGCGGCACCAAAGAAAGAGGCTGCTGGTTGTGTTATTTTTTTTTTATAACAACACTTATATAGTTAGGTCAACACATTAAACCCTTGCCACATGTCACCCTCTGATTGGTTTTAGGTTTAATTAACCCAATCACATTGTGCCAAGTGTCAAACCTATATTTAATCTTAATTTTAATCATCTTACATGATTAAAGACATTTGGCAAGCTTATGTGTAATGCCATGTGTCACCATATCATGGTGCCACATGTAACCCTATGAAAAGACCAAAATGCCCCTGTGTCTTAATTTTGAGTTCTCAGCCCAAAATAATTATTTCTCTTCTTCTAATCAATTTATATCAAATATAAATTAATTAATTAATCTTTATTAATTAATTTCTCATTAATTAAATTCATATTTAAACGCTTTAAATATAAATTTAACTTATATTGTATATCCAATAATCTAGATTTGGTTTCAAGTAATGCTAGGGACTTTGCAATCTAATTGCAAACCAAACCTATTCAATTAATCAATTAAACTCTTTAATTAATTAATTAAATCATATTCAATTAGGTGATAACTTGTGTATGTGTGTGACTTACTAGGCTTATCACTAATTAGCAATGAGACATGATATCAACTCTTAATATCATCAGAACTCTTTCTTACCATAAATGATTTCTCTAAATCATTTTATGCACCTCATAGACCATGGTTAACACCTAGCATAGCATGCCATGGCCACCCAATCAGTAATAAGGTTTACCTTAAATGAACATATAATCATATGTTACCATGCACTAGAATCTCTCTGCTACAAAATCCCAACTCAAGCTGGAGTCATGGTTTATGTCAAACTCCATTTGCTATGAATATTATGTTCTCTTTTAATTCCATTTCTTGATTAAAAATATTTTCTCATCAGAAACTTTTTCTGAATAAATCTATCTGTCCTGGCCAGGAAATTGAAACATCAAGAACAATTAAATGAACATAGGATTTTATCTCTATTTACTTAGAGGAACAGATTCCATCTTGATCAACACCTACCTCCATATATAACAAGTAAGAGCCAACACATGCCCATATACCCATACACAGCATAAGTATGAAAGCAGTATCAAACTTAAACCACCTATATACATGATAACTGTGCTATCTCAAGTTTAAAGATTATGTGTACTGATATGATTTATGACAATGCATTGACAAGAGTAAACTCCATGTGCTTGTCATAAGTGTTACTGGTTCGGCCTACTTATCATTTGTAAGTGCCTATCATGTTTGTCATATGGCATGAGACTCACCATTCCATCTTATTTATATCTCATATAAATAACTTGGCAACAAACATGAATACAATCTTTTTGGATAAGTCATGTCCTTATTATGAAGTATCCTCGATTGTGAACCTATTTATGATACTTTGTACTAGAAATACTGTCACTCATATTCTTAACAACTTAAGAATAGAATTTCTAACAAAATATCAATGGACCTTTTCTATTACACATAAATATATTATATAAATAGAAAAATGGAAATACCTTTTATTAATAAAAATATGTATAAGATACATACTAAATGATATGCTCTAGGGCATAATACTAACATTACATACATCAAAATAAATATCACAATCAGGGTATAAAATATACCCGACAGAACTTCAGGGGTGTAGCTCCAATATCCTCAGCAACTCACTCAACTGCTCCTCTAGTCTCTATATCTGTGATAGCAATAACAGCCATCACTGAGTACTATGACTCAGTGGTGCACAATGTACTAAAATAACATTTATGCATAATTCAAATTACACTTATTCAAACACATTACTAAAAATGAAAGACATATGCAAAACATGATTTATAAACTTTTAGTCCAACAATTTCATTTAGGAATTCTCAAATCAATTTCATAAAATCACAGAGTTATATCATGCCATTAGAAGCATATTCATCACAATAGCCGGAGGCTTATGAGAAATCACAAGGCTAGCTAGCTCAAATATATGGGTACCCATTCAAATTTCTTCTTCTACTGGCACACACCTCAACACTTCAGCCAAATAAGGAATCAAAATTCGAAACTAATTTCTCCCACTAGTCATGCTAGTGAGACATTCAAATATATGGTCATGACATTGTGGTTTCAAAACTATCTTATCAATTTATCAAACATTTACTGACAATTAAATCACATATCATTAAATTTCCAACAATTTAGATCAAAAGCATGGTGTACATTTCAATCATTATTTCGCAATATAAATAAACCATATATCATTTCATGCACTTTGCAAAGAAATTTTAAAGAATGTTTATGTTGTGCACAAACTTAAGCGAGTCGCCTCTTGGTTCTTTCTCGATATTCTTTTCAACTGAAACACACAATTTCGTAGTATTTTAGTATCATAATTTATCATAAGTCTAAAAATAAATTCAAATCTATTTATACCTAGCTTTAATATGCTAAACTTGATGTTCTTTAAAATTTGTATTTCGTTGTTACTATTCACAACACTATTCAAGTCAATTTCTTGGCATTCCAATGCTTAATAGGTATGGAAATTCTAATTTCACCCACATACCACATTTTGGTTACCTAATTTGTTAGTTTTGGTTGTTTCCTCAAACTTCAAGTCTCTTAGGCACAAAATTCAAATTTTTCAGTTTTGGCGTTCAGTTTTGCATTATTCCATTGGTCATGTTGCTATGATAATTTAGCTAAGTTTTCTTCATAGAAGTTGTTCTTTATTGTCTTAACTTTATTTCCCTTTTTGAATCACTCCATTTGGAGTTTTTAAGCCTATGTTATAGCCATTTGAATATGGCTGGCCAGATTTGGTGTTACCCAGAATTCTGGTCAAATTCTGGATTTTGGCAATTTTTGTGGGTTAATTGCAGGTGGATTTTCAAATAGGTTATGGTCAAAATTTGGGTTTATTTTCTTCACAAAAGCTATAGGGCTATGTCTCAGCTTTCTATCGGTATAAAATTCAGGTCATTTGAACCTTCCTAAACCAAGTTATGGGCATTTACGTAACTACTGTTCATTTGGTCATTTTTGTACAGGTCAGTTTGCTCAGTTCCGGATTTGGCCTAATTGTTCACTAAGTTATGGTCACTTTCTGGGCATAATTCCTGAATGAAAAATGTGCAATTTTGTGTCTAGTTTCATTCCTAATTGGTCTCACACCAATTGGGTTGGTAAATTTTCAGTTTTGATCCTTGAAAGAGACCTAGGTCAAGCTGCTTGCAGATTGACCCTCACCAATTAGAATTTAAACTTGTTTCCAACAATTCATACACATCACAAATGGTCACAATTGACCATTTCTCAACTCAAATAAGGTCAATAACATCATTTGACCAATTCTCAAATTTTTCTTCAATTTTTCACATGCTCAAAACACTAACTACACACAAATCTCAATCTAATGCAATTTAAAGTGTATATTCATGTTCTACACACCTAATTCACCTCAAATAACCATTCAAAACTATCAAACTCATTCATATCAAACCCTAACCCTCGCTGGATGAATTTCCTATTTACTCCCCCAACAATTGTTTTGTTTTGATTTTTAAGTTGAAATCTAAGTTAAATTAACTCAAAACATGTGTTTTAAACTAAAAATTCCAATTTAAATTCTTACCTCAACTTTGGAGTTCTACTTCCTCAATTCTTTCCTTTTCTCCTCCCTTTTTGTTCTTCAATGCTCTTGTCTAGTTGAGATAGCAAGCTTTTTAGGATTTAGGGTTCACTTTGGGAGGTTAAAATCAGGTAATGCAAGTTTGGTTAATTCATCCATGGTAGTCATCTATGGTGGTGAGGAAGAAAGCACTTCAGCCGACTCTTTGGGGAAGGAGAAGTGATTTTAGTTTTTCAAATTTTTCTTTCTTTTTATGTATAATTAAATCAAATTTGACTTGGTCAAAAAGTGTGAGAAATTAAAATTAATTTTGACATCATTCATGATGTCATCAAAGTGATGTAATAAATCAACTTTTAATTCTTTTTCTTTTTCCTTTATTTTTCCTTGTTTTTTTAATTTAATTCCCGATTCTGAAATTTTTGTTTCTTTGATTTTATTGGACAGTTAGGTTAGGAGTCAGCTCTAGGGGTGAATTGACCAAATTGCCCCTTGCTGGTTCAATCCGGTTTGCAAGTTATTTGATATTTCTTTGAGATCCCTGACCTAATTATTTGACCTGCTTAACAATTCTTTTCTATGATTTTCTCTTTTCCACTGTGTTTCAATAGTCCTAAGGACCGCGACATCACATTTTATGGTTCGAAATTTGAGTTTAGACTAACCTTGCAGTCATTCCCAAGAAGGTCACCCATCATTGTGACTCTCGGCTCATTTAACTTTTTGTGTTCTATTTTTCTTATTTATACTTAACTATTTGGCAATTACTAATCATTTGTGTTCAAGGCTTAACTAGGTGTCTTAGACGTGGTTCTAATCCCCTTATTTGTCCGGATCGACACCAGTCACTGGAACAGTGAAATATACTAGGCTATGTAAATAAGGGTGTTACATTTTTCTTGTCCTCAAGCAAAATAAAACTTTGGAAAACTCATTAGGGTACTTCATATTTTTTAGAGATACAATATGTGACAACCCTTATCCGTCTACAGTGTAGCCAAGCAAGATATGCCACACAGTGTGCCGGAGCACCCATTTCATATTTCTATTACAATTTACCCTTTTTAATTCATTTATTTACAATTTTTTATTAATCTAAAATTTTCACAAATTTTATAGAAAATCAGACAGAGTGCTGGCTGTAAATTGGAAAAATAGTTCTTCTGAATTTGTTAAAAACACTTCCAATATAATCTTAATTTCAATCTTAGTCAACCACCAACATATTTTCAACAATTCCTCAAATGACTTCAATATCTCAAAATTCAATTTGTTTCATTTCATACTCAACTCAATAAGAAATACTCAAATTTATTACTGAACATGATTCATAAATAATTACATCAAAATCATAATTACATGAGGTTATAATATACATTACAAAAGTTTACAAAATACAAAAGACCAAAAGTAGCCTAATTGAAGGAACGGAAGCGTGAAAAACACAAGTTTATACCATTGAATTCAAAAGTTTTCACCTAGGGTTACATGCATCATGCAAGATTTATTTTTATCTATTTGATTTCAATGATAAACAACATATTAAAACTCTTTTAATATGTTTTTTGATCTGTATTTGCCATTTAATATTTTAAAATTAATCAGATTAATTTTAGAACCCTAGATTAAATCAAGAACGATTACACTAACCTCTTGATGCACTGCAGCGTGTCTGCGCCTTTGAGATTCGTCTTCAGGACACCAGATGTTGTCCCTCTAGCTTGTCCACACCAAGAACACCTATGGCAGCCCTTGAACAGCTTCTAAAGCCTTTTCTATTAATTAGAAATTCAAGTTCTGCCATTTAAGAGATTAGAGATGTAAACAGGACACTAGAAACAATTTCTAGTGTTCTTAATTCAAGAGATTGATGGCTAATCTCTTTGAATTGATAAGAGATGAAGAAGAAGAGATGAAAACCCTCAAAGTGGCGTGACAAAGGAGTGTGGCTGCTGGTTGTATTTTATTTTCTCATAACAACACTTAAATAGCTAGGTTAACACATTAAACCCTTGCCACATGTCACCCTTTGAGTAGCTCTAGGTTTAAGTGACCCAATCACATTGTGCCAAGTGTCAAACCTATATTTAATCTTGATTTTAATCATCTTACATGATTAAAAAACATTTGGCAAGCTTATGTGTAATCCCATGTGTCACCATCTCATGGTGCCACGTGTCACACTGCAAAATGACCAAAATGCCCCTGTGTCTTAATTTTGAGTTCTCAACCCAAAATAATTATTTTTCTTCTTCTAATTAATTTATATCAAATATAAATTAATTAATTAATCTCTATTAATTAATTTCTCATTAATTAAATTCATATTTAAACACTTTAAATATAAAATTTAACTTATATTATACATCCAATAATCTAGATTTGGTTTCAAGTCATGCTAGGGACTTTGCAATTTAATTGCAAACCAAACCTATTTAATTAATCAATTAAACTCTTTAATTAATTAATTAAATCATATTTAAATAGGTGATAACTTGTGTATGTGTGTGACTTACTAGGCTCATCACTAATTGGCAATGAGACATGATATCAACTCTTAATATCATCAGAACTCTTTCTTACCATAAATGATTTCTCTAAATCATTTTATGAACCTCATAGACCATGGTTAACACCTAGCATAGCATGCCATGGCCACCCAATTAGTAATAAGGTTTACCTTAAATGAACCTATAATCATATGTTACCATGCACTAGAATCTCTCTGTTACAAAATCCCAACTCAAGCAGGAGTCATGGTTTATGTTAAACTCCATTTGCTATGAATATTATGTTCTCTTTTAATTCTAGTTCTTGATTAAAAAGATTTTCTCATCAGAAACTCTTTTCTGAATAAATCTATCTATCCTGGCCAGAACTTGAAACATCAAGAACAATTAAATGAACATAGGATTTTATCTCTATTTACTTAGAGGAACAGATTCCATCTTGATCAACACCTACCTCCATATATAACTAGTAGGAGCCAACACATGCCCATATACCCATACACAAAGACAAGTATGAAAGCGAGATCAAACTCAAACTACCTATATACAAGATAACTGTGCTATCTCAGGTCTAAAGATTATATGCACTGATATGATTTATGACAAAACATTGACAAGAGTAAACTCCATGTGCTTGTCATAAGTGTCACTGGTTCGGCCTACTTATCATTTATAAGTGCCTATCATGTTTGTTATATGGCATGAGACTCACCATTCCATCTTATTTATATCTCATATAAATAACTTGGGAACAAACATGAATACAATCTTTCTGGATAAGTCATGTCCTTATTATGAAGTATCCTCGATTGTGAACCTATTTATGATACTTAGTGCTAGAAATATTGTCACTCATATTCTTAACAACTTAAGAATAATATTTCTAACAAAATATCAATGGACCTTTTCTATTACACATAAATATATTATGTAAATGGAAAAGTGAAAATGCCTTTTATTAATAAAAATATGTACAAGATACATACTAAATGATATGCTCTAAGGCATACTACTAACAATCTCCCACTAGCACTAGAGCCATTCATTACAATATCTTAGACCTATCTTCTCAAGATGTCGGTCTAACTGAGTCTGTGACATAGGCTTAGTGAATGGATCAGCTGGATTTTCAGCTGATGCTATTTTCTGCATGGCTACATCGCCTCGCCCAACTATTTCTCTGATAATGTGGTAGCGCCTTTCTATGTGTTTGGATTTTGGGTGAGACCTTAGTTCCTTAGCCTGTATGACTGCTCCATTGTTGTCACAGTGTAGTGGAACCGCTGACTCAATGGAAGGAACTACTGTAAGTTCTGTCACGAACTTCTTTATCCAAACAACTTCCTTTGCAGCATCTGATGCAGCAATATACTCAGCCTCTGTAGTGGAATCTGTAGTCGTGCTCTGTTTGGAACTCTTCCAACTGACTGCACCTCCATTACAAATGAACACATATCCAGAGGTAGACTTTCTATCATCGATATCTGATTGGAAATCAGAATCAGTATAACCATCCAATTGCAAGTCTCCACCTCGATAAATCAAGAATAAACCCTTAGTTCTTCTCAAGTACTTAAGGATATTCTTGACAGCTATCCAGTGTTCCAAACCTGGATTGGATTGATACCTGCTAGTCAAACTAACAGCATATGCGATATCCGGCCTAGTACACAACATTGCATACATTAAACTTCCAATAGCCGAAGCATATGGAATCCTAGCCATCTTATCTCTTTCTTCAGGTGTCTTTGGAGACATCTCTTTAGAAAGATGGATACCATGTCTCAGTGGTAACAATCCTCTCTTGGAATCAACCATGTTAAACCCCTTTAACACCTTTTTTCAAGTATAGACTTTGGGATAAACCAATTATTCTTTTCGCTCTATCTCTATAGATGCAAATCCCAAGAATATAGGTTGCCTCCCCTAAGTCTTTCATGGAGAATGTATTTGACAACCATACCTTTATAGTCGTCAACATACCTATGTCATTACCCGTCAAAAGTATGTCATCCACATATAAGACAAGGAAAGTGATAGCACCGTCACTAACCTTCTTATATACACATGGTTCATCCTCATTTTTGATAAAACCAAAGGATTTAATGGCTTCATCAAAATGGATGTTCCAACTCCTCGAAGCTTGTTTCAACCCATAAATGGATCGCTTTAGCTTGCATACCTTGGAACCATTTTGGGATTCAAATCCCCTAGGTTGTTCCATGAAAATGTTTTCCTCAATGTATCCATTGAGAAAAGCTGTTTTGACATCCATTTGCCAAATCTCATAATCATAGTATGCAGCTATTGCTAATAAAATCCTAATTGATTTAAGCATGGCAACAGGCGAGAAAGTCTCCTCATAGTCGATTCCTTGCCTTTGGCGAAACCCTTTCGCTACTAGCCTTGCCTTATAGGTCTCTACATTTCCATCAGAACCAATTTTCTTCTTGAAAACCCATTTGTTCCCTATAGGTATAATACCTTCAGGTGGGTCAACAAGATCCCAAACTTGATTCTTATACATGGAATCAATCTCGGATTTCATAGCATCAATCCATTTTGAAGAGTCTATATCTGATATAGCTTCTTCATAGGTAAGTGGATCATCTCCATGATCTACTTCTTCATGAGTAGACAACTCTTGTTATTCTTCATGAAGAAAACCATATCTCACTGGTGGGTGAGATACCCTGGTTGTTCTACGAGGAACAGCTGTAGATGTTTCATCAACGGGTATTGGTTGACTAGATGGATCTATATCCATCTGATCTGTTGGTTGGTCAGAATTCTCCAATTCTAACTCTATTTGCCTTCCTTTGTCTCCTTCTTAAACAAACTGTTATTCAAGAAATGTGGCATCTCTACTTATCACAACCTTTTGTGAAGTAGGCAAATAAAAATAATATCCAAAACTATCTTTTGGATATCCAACAAATCGACCTTTTTCTGATCTGGTCTCCAATTTATCAGTGTTCAGCTTTTTGATACAAGCTGGACAACCCTAAATCTTAACATGCTTAAGACTTGGTTTTCTTCCATGCCATATCTCATAAGGTGTGGAAGAAACTGATTTTGATGGAATCCTATTCAGAATATACAAAGCTGATTCTAATGCAAATCCCCAAAAGGAGATTGGCATATTAGTATAGCTCATCATACTACGTACCATATCCAATAGGATACGATTTCTCCTTTCGGATACACCATTCAGCTGTGGCGTTCCTGGAGGAGTCAGCTGAGAAATAATGCCATGCTCTCTCAAGTATTCATCAAATGCAGTACTCAAATATTCACCTCCACGATCTGATCGAAGATCTTTAATATTCTTTCCTGTTTAATTTTCTACTTTAGATTTAAATTCTTTGAACTTTTCAAAAGATTCATGTTTGTATTTCATCAAATACAAATACCCAAACCTTGATTTATCATCAGTAAAGGTAATAAAATAATGAAAACCCCCTCTAGCCATTTCTTTAAATGGGCCACATACATCACTATGTATTAGCTCCAAAATATTTTCAGCTCTTAGCCCCTGTCCAACAAAGGGTGATCTAGTCATTTTGCCCTGAAGGCAAGATTCACAAGTTGGAGTAGGCTCAGAGTCCAATAAGGATAGAATCCCCATTTTCTCCAATTTTGTAATCCTATCTTCTGCAACATGACATAACCTTAAGTGCCAAATATATTTTGAACTTGAGTTGGTTTTCACCACGGCATTGCATTCATTTAGATTGCTATACTCTGGCCAGTGGAAACACTTTCTTACTGGCAATGGAAACACTTTCCTATTGGCAATGGAAACACTTTCCTGTTGGCAGTGGAAACACTTTCCTTTGCCTTCATCAGCTTTAGTCTTCCTTTTCTGTTTAGCTATTTTCTTAGAAGGACCAGGAATCTGAGGTTTCTTTTTCTTATTGCCCTTCTTCTTGTTGGACTTTCCAGTGAGAAGAAGATGCAACAAAGCTACCTATTTTCCTTTATTGCACGGCATATTCTTTTGGGCAATAACCAGCATGTTGAGTAAACCAGCTAAGGTGCATTCCTGTTTAGTCATATGGAAATTTGTCACAAAATTCCCAAAAGACTCAGGAAGGGACTGAAGGATTAAATCCGTCTATAGTTGGAAATCCATGTTGAAGTCAAGATGTTCCAACTGCTCAATTAACCGAATCATCTTGTGGACATGATCCCCAACATTCTGTCCCTCAGACATCCTCATACGGAATAGCTGTCTAGATATCTCATACCTAGCATTCCTGTTGTGCTCACCATACAACTCTTGTAGGTGAAGGAGGATCTCACTCGCACTCTGCATGTTCTCATGTTGCTTCTGTAACTCATTACTCATGGAAGCAAGCATGTAACACTTAGCTCTCATATCATGCTCCTTCCACTTGTCCAAAGTTTCATGTTCCTCTTGTGTGGCCTCTGGAGGTAAGGGACTAGGAACATTTGAATCTAGAACATATCCTATATGTTCAAGGTTCAAGACAAGTTTCAAATTTCTTAGCCAATCAGACAGATTAGGTCCTGTCAACCTATTGTGATCAAGTATGCTTGCAAGGATATTGGATGGTGGTAGTTCTTATGTGCTCATTATTATCAGAAAATTAATTGCAGAAATAACCAGATTAATTAGTAAATGTATCATGTAATTAACCAAATGTGATTATGGTCTTTTAATCAAATTGGTCCTCCCACTAACTTAGCGAATCCTACACTTCCAAAGTAGAAAACGGAAATCCTAGTTGGATGGATTTCTAGTGGGTGATTGAATTCTTATAATTCTATTGATCATCCTCAGGTACATCCATTATTGGAATTACAATAAACTATAAGTGAGCAACTCTTTGCCTATCACATCTCATGTGAGGTTCAATCCTTTACCTAGCCCCTAATGCTCAAAATCTCAGGTACATCCTTTATTGACTTATCTTGCATTAGTTAAGTTGATCCCATTGAGCCAGTAATTATGCAAATAATTTTAATGTCCTCAGGTACATCCAATATTGGCCACTAAACCATTTACATATTTACAACATCTCATGCTTAACAATTATTCTTAAGAAAATCTCTTAAATAAATTGCATCTTATGCAACTATTTAAAATTTCTTAAAATAATTGCCCCAATGGAGGGCCTATGTTATAATTACTTTAATTATAGCATTTCCAACTTAATCATTTGTTTGGAAGATTTTATGGTCATTCTAATTACTATTAAGGTCTCACTTTGCACATTATCCATTTAGCATGCATATATCATATAATTGCATACATTCCCATATATCTCATGCATTCATGGATAAGCAGTAAATATGGTATGATCATGGACTTTCTAAGGGATTCAATTCTGAGCCACCAAGAATTGAATCAGGGCATTCCTAGGTGCATTTCATTCATTCATTCATTTTACAAGAGTTGCCGAAGGAGTACATAATCAACACTTGATCTTGAATTCCTCCCACTGGTCCTACCAATGCTCTTGACCTCCTTGAACTTCTTGCAATCCAATATTACATGGTAATCTTTGGCATACCAAGGCGAATTTACAAGAACTTAAATAAATGAAATTACAACCCAAAAATTATTACAAACTTAATAATACATGCCCAAAATAAATTAAAATAAATTAATTAATTTACAATCCCAAAGAAACATAAAAGAAATAAATCCAATCACATTGGTCTTTTATAGTCCATGATCATCCATCATGCATATCACTATTTAACAATTAAATAAAACATACATTCTTAAATTAAATTGAATATCTCATATTCAACTTAAAAATTTAGATTTGAATATGATTAAAAATTTAGATTTGAATCTCATTCAAACAAATTTAAAAATTCATATTTGAATCACATTCAAACAACTTTAAAAATTCAGATTTGAATCACATTCAAACATTTTTTAAAAAATCAGATTTGAATCACATTCAAATATTTTTAAAAAAATCAGATCTGAATTTTATTCAATCAATTTTAAAAAATCAGATTTAAATATGATTCAAACAACTTTAAAAATTCAGATTTGAATCACATTCAAACAACTTTTAAAATTCAAATTTGAATCACATTCAAACAATTTTTAAAATTTTGATTTGAATCATAATTTAATTGTGTGATAAAAATTCTAATTAAACAATTTAATTAGACATAAAATGGATCTTAAATCATACAACAATTGCACATTCACCATCCATTTGCCTTTGCACACCATTGTGATGCATCAACCATGCGCACCATGGTGTTCATCATTTGTGCCGCCACTTTGACTTTGCAACCAGCAATAAACTCTTGATCTCATGATCAAACACACAATTAAATCATATAAACATCAATCTAAATGGTAAATATAGTGGCTCTGATACCAATTGAAGGCAGGCGTGAAAAACACAAGTTTATACCATTGAATTCAAAAATTTTTACCTAGGGTCACATGCATCATGCAAGATTTATTTTTATCTATTTGATTTCAATGATAAACAACATATTAAAACTCTTTTAATATGTTTTTGGATCTGTATTTGCCATTTAATATTTTAAAATTAATCAGATTAATTTTAGAACCCTAGATTAAATCAAGAACGATTACACTAACCTCTTGATGCAACTGCGGCGTATGCGCCTTTGAGATTCGTCTTGAGGACACGGATGTTGTCCCTCTAGCTTGTCCACACCAAGAACACCTATGGCAGCCCTTGAACAGCTTCTAAAGCCTTTTCTATTAATTAGAAATTCAAGTTCTGCCTTTTAAGAGATTAGAGATGTAAACAGGACACTAGAAACAATTTCTAGTGTTCTTAATTCAAGAGATTGATGGCTAATCTCTTTGAATTGATAAGAGATGAAGAAGAAGAGATGAAAACCCTCAAAGTGGCGTGACAAAGGAGTGTGGCTGCTGGTTGTATTTTATTTCCTCATAACAACACTTAAATAGCTAGGTTAACACATTAAACCCTTGCCACATGTCACCCTTTGAGTAGCTCTAGGTTAAATGACCCAATCACATTGTGCCAAGTGTCAAACCTATATTTAATCTTGATTTTAATCATCTTACATGATTAAAAAACATTTGGCAAGCTTATGTGTAATCCCATGTGTCACCATCTCATGGTGCCACGTGTCCTGTACAAAATGACCAAAATGCCCCTGTGTCTTAATTTTGAGTTCTCAACCCAAAATAAATTATTTTCTTCTTCTAATTAATTTATATCAAATATAAATTAATTAATTAATCTCTATTAATTAATTTCTCATTAATTAAATTCATATTTAAACACTTTAAATATAAATTTAACTTATATTATACATCCAATAATCTAGATTTGGTTTCAAGTCATGCTAGGGACTTTGCAATTTAATTGCAAACCAAACCTATTTAATTAATCAATTAAACTCTTTAATTAATTAATTAAATCATATTTAAATAGGTGATAACTTGTGTATGTGTGTGACTTACTAGGCTCATCACTAATTGGCAATGAGACATGATATCAACTCTTAATATCATCAGAACTCTTTCTTACCATAAATGATTTCTCTAAATCATTTTATGAACCTCATAGACCATGGTTAACACCTAGCATAGCATGCCATGGCCACCCAATTAGTAATAAGGTTTACCTTAAATGAACCTATAATCATATGTTACCATGCACTAGAATCTCTCTGTTACAAAATCCCAACTCAAGTAGGAGTCATGGTTTATGTCAAACTCCATTTGCTATGAATATTATGTTCTCTTTTAATTCTAGTTCTTGATTAAAAAGATTTTCTCATCAGAAACTCTTTTCTGAATAAATCTATCTGTCATGGCCAGGAACTTGAAACATCAAGAACAATTAAATGAACATAGGATTTTATCTCTATTTACTTAGAGGAACAGATTCCATCTTGATCAACACCTACCTTCATATATAACTAGTAGGAGCCAACACATGCCCCTATACCCATACACAGTACAAGTATGAAAGTAGTATCAAACTCAATCTACCTATATACAAGATAACTGTGCTATCTCAGGTCTAAAGATTATATGCACTGATATGATTTATGACAAAACATTGATAAGAGTAAACTCCATGTGCTTGTCATAAGTGTCACTGGTTTGGCCTACTTATCATTTATAAGTGCCTATCATGTTTGTTATATGGCATGAGACTCACCATTCCATCTTATTTATATCTCATATAAATAACTTGGGAACAAACATGAATACAATCTTTCTGGATAAGTCATGTCCTTATTATGAAGTATCCTCAATTGTGAACCTATTTATGATACTTAGTGCTAGAAATATTGTCACTCATATTCTTAACAACTTAAGAATAATATTTCTAACAAAATATCAATGGACCTTTTCTATTACACATAAATATATTATGTAAATGGAAAAGTGAAAATGCCTTTTATTAATAAAAATATGTACAAGATACATACTAAATGATATGCTCTAGGGCATACTACTAACACTAATATCCTACCAATGCACAACAAATGTGAGATGACTCTGGACTCTGTGTGCAGATCTGAAAGCTCACCCGGTATGAGGTATGCTGGACTCCCCAGCTATGTCTCCAGTACCAGCGCGTGGCAAAAGTGACGCGCTAAGCAATTCTGCTTAGTGGTGATAATATAAAATAAAATAAATAAAATAAAATAAATATGTAGAATGTATGTTTACATCTTTGGTAGACTTAATATCTGGCATTTATTGCATTATTATTAGATTAAAATTTGAAAAGATTTATTATCATTGCCCGAGTAACCCATACTAGTCGGCTGGACTGGATAAACGAGTAAGTTGGCACTGGGTACTAAGTACCTCAGACCATCACACCATTGGTCACATTGTGTCTGCCGGTATGCAATAGAACAGCTAATAAGCTGTAATAATTATCAGGGATAAAACCAAGTATAATAACTCAATCAACATAGCCAAAGGCTATTTTATCACAGAATGGCACGTGAGGCCTTAAAACATAGAATGGCATGAAGCCATATGCAGTACTGCTAACAGAACCCTATTGGCATGCCAACCTATCCAAACCTATCTTGCTAGGTGTACTAGGGCATATTACACTCATAATTTATACAATTATTGAAATTTAAGTTTAGGTGTTACTATTCATTTCATTAGCCAACAAAAATGTTGATTTTTGCATAGACAATAGGTACATTGGTTTTAATACTCCCAGCATACCACATTTCGCATTCTAAAATTGTTGGTATTGGTTGCCAATACTATTTCTAAGCTTAATGTTAGTTGTTCAAAATTTTCAGATTTCAAGCCTTGTATTTACTGTTCCATTAGTTATTTTTGCAGTGGGAATTTGGAAAAGTTGTCAACATAAAAGTTGTTCCTTATTGTGTCTAGTTACATTTCTTTTTTTGAATCACTCTATTTGGAGTTTTGTAGCCCAAGTTATGGCCTAAATATCATGACTGGCCGGATTGCTAACTTCCCAGATTTTCTGGACTGACCAAATCTACAGTGTTTTGTGCAGTGACTGTAGGTCACCTTTTGAACATGTTATGATCAAAATTTGGGTTAGGTTTCTTCATGAAAGTTGTGGGTCTATGTCTCAGCTATTTGTTGGTAATATTTCAGGTCAATTGGACCTTTCTACACTGAGTTATGACCAAATGAATAAATACTGTTCATTTGGTCATTTTGCCTAGGTAGAATGCAGGTTACACGGATTAGGGCAATCTTTAGGTCAACTGTTAGTAGTATGCCCTAGAGCATATCATTTAGTATGTATCTTGTACATATTTTTATTAATAAAAGGCTTTTCCATTTTTCTGTTTACATAATATATTTATGTGTAATAGAAAAGGTCCATTAATATTTTGTTAGAAATATTATTCTTAAGTTGTTAAGAATATGAGTGACATTATTTCTAGCACAAAGTATCATAAATAGGTTCACAATCGAGGATACTTCATAATAAGGACATGACTTATCCAGAAAGATTATATTCATGTTTGTTCCCAAGTTATTTATATGAGATATAAATAAGATAGAATGGTGAGTCTCATGCCATATGACAAACATGATAAGTACTTATAAATGATAAGTAGGCCGAACCAGTGACACTTATGACAAGCACTTGGAGTTTACTCTTATCAATGTTTTGTCATAAATCATATCAGTGCATATAATCTTTAGACCTGAGATAGCACAGTTATCTTGTATATAGGTAGTTTGAGTTTGATACTACTATCATACTTGTACTGTGTATGGGTATATGGGCATGTGTTGGCTCTTACTAGTTATATATGGAGGTAGGTGTTGATCAAGATGGAATCTGTTCCTCTAAGTAAATAGAGATAAAATCCTATGTTCATTTAATTGTTCTTGATGTTTAAAGTTCCTGGCCAGGACAGATAGATTTAATCAGAAAAGAGTTTCTGATGAGAAAATCTTTTTAATCAAGAACTGGAATTAAAAGAGAACATAATATTCATAGCAAATGGAGTTTGACATAAACCATGACTCCAGCTTGAGTTGGGATTTTGTAACAGAGAGATTCTAGTGCATGATAACATATGATTATAGGTTCATTTAAGGTAAACTTCATTACTAATTAGGCGTCCATGGCATGCTATGCTAGATGTTAACCATGGTCTATGAGGTGCATAAAATGATTTAGAGAAATCATTTATGGTAAGAAAGAGTTCTGATGATATTAAGAGTTGATATCATGTCTCATTGCCAATTAGTGATGAGCCTAGTAAGTCACACACATGCACAAGTAATCACCTAATTAAATATGATTTAATTAATTAATTAAAGAGTTTAATTGATTAATTAAATAGGTTTGATTTGCAATTAGATTGCAAAGTCCCTAGCATGACTTGAAACTAAATCTAGATTATTGGATGTATAGTATAAGTTAAATTTATATTTAAAGTGTTTAAATATGAATTTAATTAATGAGAAATTAATTAATAGAGATTAATTAATTAATTTATATTTGATATAAATTAATTAGAAGAAGAGAAATAATTATTTTGGGTTAAGAACTCAAAATTAAGACAGAGGGGCATTTTGGTCATTTTGCAGTGTGACACGTGGCACCATGAGATAGTG
Organism: Hevea brasiliensis; assembly: GCF_030052815.1. Taxonomy (NCBI): domain Eukaryota; kingdom Viridiplantae; phylum Streptophyta; class Magnoliopsida; order Malpighiales; family Euphorbiaceae; genus Hevea; species Hevea brasiliensis. Next base: position 41,186,246 of record NC_079500.1, on the reverse strand, counting down.
ACACATGGCATTACACATAAGCTTGCCAAATGTCTTTTAATCATGTAAGATGATTAAAATTAAGATTAAATATAGGTTTGACACTTGGCACAATGTGATTGGGTCACTTAAACCTAGAGCTAATCAAAGGGTGACATGTGGCAAGGGTTTAATGTGTTAACCTAGCTATATAAGTGTTGTTATGAGAAAATAAAATACAACCAGCAGCCACACTCCTTTGTCACGCCATTTTGAAGCTCTCCCTATCTTCCTCTTCATCTCTCATCAATTCAAAGAGATTAGCCATCAATATCTTGAATTAAAAATACTAGAAATTGTTTCTAGTGTCCTGTTTACATCTCTAATCTCTTAGAAGGCAGAACTTGAATTTCTAATTAATAGAAAAATCTTTAGAAGTTGTTCAAGGGCTGCCATAGGTGTTCTTAGTGTGGACAAGCTAGGGGGACAGCATTTGGTGTCCTGAAGATGAATCTCAAAGGCACAGACACGCTGCAGTGCATTAAGAGGTTAGTGTAATCGTTCTTGATTTAATCTAGGGTTCTAAAATTAATCTGATTAATTTAAAAATCTTAAAAGGAAAATACATATCCAAAAACATATTAAAAGAGTTTTAATATGTTGTTTATCATTGAAATCAAATAGATAAAAATAAATCTTGCATTATGCATGTGACCCTAGGTGAAAATTTTTGAATTCAATGGTATAAACTTTTGTTTTTCACGCTTCGTTCCTTCAATTGGTATCAAAGCCACTATATTTGCTATTTAGATTGTTGATTATATGATTTAATTATGTGATTTGATCATGAGATGATTGATCCATTGCTGGTTGTAATGGATGTGTGGCGACAAATATGGTGAAGCCACCATAGGTGGCGGCAACAAAGCTTTTTCAAGGTATTGCAAGGTTTGCTTTTTAATTTACAATTGTTGTATGATTTAAAAGCTCATCATATGTGTAATTAAATTGTTTAATTAGAATTCTAATTACACAATTAAATTATGATTTAAATCAGAATTTAAAAAATTGTTTGAATGTGATTCAAATTTGAATTTTAAAAGTTGTTTGAATGTGATTCAAATCTGAATTTTTAAAGTTGTTTGAATCATATTTAAATCAGATTTTTTAAAGTTGTTTGAATAATATTCAGATCTTAATTTTTAAAAATGATTTGAATGTGATTCAAATCTGATTTTTTAAAAATTGTTTGAATGTGATTCAAATCTAAATTTTTAAGGTTGTTTGAATGTGATTCAAATCTGAATTTTTAAATTTGTTTGAATGAGATTCAAATCTGAATTTTTAAATTTATTTGAATCATATTCAAATCTGGATTTTTTAAGTTGAATATGAGATATTTAATTTATTTTAAGTATGTATGTTTTATTTAATTGTTAAATAGTGATATGCATGATGGATGATCATGGACTATAAAAGACCAATGCGATTGGATTTATTTCTTTTATGTTTCTTTGGGATTGTAAATTAATTAATTTATTTTAATTTATTTTGGGCATGTATTATTAAGTTTGTAATAATTTTTGGGTTGTAATTTCATTTATTTAAGTTCTTGTAAATTCGCCTTGGTATGCCAAGGATTAATATGAAATTGGATTGCAAGAAGTTAAAGGAGGTCAAGAGCATTGGTGGGACCAGTGGGAGGAATTCAAGATCAAGTGTTGATTATGTACTCCTTCAGCAACTCTTGTAAAATGAATGAATGAAATGCACCTAGGAATGCCCTGATTCAATTCTTGGTGGCTCAGAATTGAATCCCTTAGAAAGCCCATGATCATACCATATTTACTGCTTATCCATGAATGCATGAGATGTATGGGAATGTATGCAATTATATGATATATGCATGCTAAATGGATAATGTGCAAAGTAAGACCTAAATAGTAATTAGGATGACCATAAAATCTTCTAAACAAATGATTAAGTTGGAAATGCTATAATTAAAGTAATTATAACATAGGCCCTCCATTGGGACAATTATTTTAAGAAATTTTAAATAGTTGCATAAGATGTAATTAATTTAAGAGATTTTCTTAAGAATAATTGTTAAGCATGAGATGTTGTAAATATGTAAATGGTTTGATGGCAATTATTGGATGTACCTGAGGACATTAAAATTATTTGCATAATTACTGGCTCAATGGGATCAACTTAACTAATGCAAGATAAGTCAATAATGGATGTACCTGAGATTTTGAGCATTAGGGGCTAGGTAAAGGATTGAACCTCACATGAGATGTGATGGGCAAGGAGATGCTCACTTATAGTTTATTGTAATTCCAATAATGGATGTACCTGAGGATAATCAATAGAATTATAAGAATTCAATCACCCACTAGAAATCCATCCAACTAGGATTTCCATTTTCTACTTTGGAAGTGTAGGATTCGCTAAGTTAGTGGGAGGACCAATTTGATTAAAAGACCATAATGATTTTGGTTAATTACTTGATACATTTACTAATTAATCTGGTTATTTTCTGCAGTTAATTTTCTGATAATAATGAGCACAGAACAACCTCCACTATCCAATATCCTTGCAAGCATACTTGTTCGCAATAGGTTGGCAGGACTTAATCTCTCTGATTGGCTAAGAAATTTGAAACTTTCCTGAACCTTGAACATATAAGATATGTTATAGATTCTAATGTTCCTGGTCCCTTACCTCCAGAGGCCACTCAAGAGGAATATGAAACTTTGGACAAGTGGAAGGAGCATGATATGAGAGCTAAGTGTTACATGCTTGCTTCCATGAGTAATGAATTACAGAAGCAGCATGAGAACATGCAGAGTGCGAGTGAGATCCTCCTTCACCTACAAGAGTTGTATGGTAAGCACAGTAGAAATGCTAGGTATGAGATATCAAGGCAGCTGCTCCGCATGAGGATGTCTGCGGGACAGAATGTTAGGGATCATGTCCACAAGATGATTTGGCTAATTGAGCTGTTGGAACATCTTGACTTCAACATGGATTTCCAACTATAGACGGATTTGATCCTTCAGTCCCTTCCTAAGTCTTTTGAGAATTTTGTGACAAATTTCCATATGACTCAACAGGAATGCACCTTAGCCGGTTTACTCAACATGCTGGTTATTGCCCAAAAGAATATGCAGGGCAATAAAGGAAAAGAGGTAGCTTTGATTGCATCTTCTTCTACTGAAAAGTCCAACAAGAAGAAGGGCAATAAGAAAAAGAAACCTCAGATTCCTGGTCCTTCTAAGAAAATAGCTAAACAGAAAGGGAAGAGTAAAGCTGATAGAGGCAAAGCAAAGTGTTTCCACTGCCAGAAGGATGGGCACTGGAAAAGGAACTGCCCAGAGTATCTTGCTTCTTTGAAGCACAAGAAGGATAGACCTTTGGAAGGTATGTCCATATCTTGTTATTTAGATTCTGATGATACTCATAGTTCATCTACAGCTTGGGTTTTAGATACTGGTGCCAATTCTCACATTTCTAATGATATGCAGGAGCTAGCAAATAGTAACAGCTTGCGTTCTCAAGATGTTAGAGTCCGGATTGGCAATGGCTCAACTGTTAAAGCTTTAGCCATAGGATCTAAATCTTTTTACATGTTTGGACATGTTTTGTGTTTGGATAAAATTTTATATGTACCTGATGCTTTTAAGAACATCATTTCTATATCTAGTTTGATTAGAAATGGCTACGAATTTCAGTTCACAAATGATGTTTGCAATATTTATTTTGGAAATAAATATGTTGGTTCGGGTTATATGAATGATGGTCTTTATTATTTCGATAATAATGACAAACACAAATGAATGCAAGTGATCTAAATGAATACAATGCCATAGTGAAAATCAATTCAAGTTCAAAATATATTTGGCACTTAAGGTTATGTTATGTTGCAGAAGGTAGGATTGCAAAACTGGACAAAATGGGGATTCTATCCTCATTGGGCTCTGAGGCTACTCCAACTTGTGAATCTTGCCTTCAGGGCGAAATGACTAGATCACCCTTTGTTGGACAAGGGCTAAGAGCTGAAAATATTTTGGAGCTAATACATAGTGATGTATGTGGTCCATTTAAAGAAATGGCTAGAGGGGGCTTTCATTATTTTATTACCTTTACTGATGATAAATCAAGATTTGGGTATTTGTATTTTATGAAATACAAACATGAATCCTTTGAAAATTTCAAAGAATTTAAATCTGAAGTAGAAAATCAAACAGGAAAAAGTATTAAAGCTCTTCGATCAAATCGTGGAGGTGAATATTTCAGTACTGAATTTGATGAATACTTGAGAGAGCATGGCATTGTTTCCCAGCTGACTCCTCCAGGAACGCCACAACTAAATGGTGTATCTGAAAGGAGAAATCGTACCTTATTGGATATAGTACGTAGTATAATGAGCTATACTGATATGCCAATCTCCTTTAGGGGATTTGCATTAGAATCAGCTTTGTATATTCTGAATAGGATTCCATCAAAATTAGTTTCTTCCACACCTTATGAGATGTGGCATGGAAGAAAGCCAAGTCTTAAGCATGTTAAGATTTGGGGTTGTCTAGCTTATGTCAAAAAGCTGAACACTGATAAATTGGAAACCAGATCAAAAAAAGGTCGATTTGTTGGATATCCAAAAGATAGTTTTGGATATTATTTTTATTTGCCTACTTCACAAAAGGTTGTGATAAGTAGAGATGCCACATTTCTTGAACAACAATTTTGTTAAGAAGGTGGCAAAGGAAGGCAAATAGAGTTGGAATTGGAGAATTCTGACCAACCAACAGATCATATGGATATAGATCCATCTAGTCAACCTACACCCATTGATGAAACATTTACAGCTATTCCTCATAGAACAACCAGGGTATCTCACCCACCAGTGAGATATGGTGTCTTTCATGAAGAAGAACAACAGTTGTCTACTCATGAAGAATTAGATCATGGAGATGATCCACTTGCCTATGAAGAAGCTATATTAGATATAGACTCTTCAAAATGGATTGATGCTGTGAAATCTGAAATTGATTCTATGTATAAGAATCAAATTTGGGATCTTGTTGACCCACCTGAAGGTATTGTACCTATAAGGAACAAATGGGTTTTCAAGAAGAAAATTGGTTTTGATGGAAAGGTAGAGACCTATAAGGCAAGGCTAGTAGCAAAAGGGTTTCGCCAAAGGCAAGGAATCGACTATGAGGAGACTTTCTCGCCTGTTGCCATGCTTAAATCAATTAGGATTCTATTAGTAATAGCTGCATACTATGTTTATGAGATTTGGCAAATAGATATCAAAACAGCTTTTCTCAATGGATACATTGAAGAAAACATTTTTATGGAACAACCTAGAGGTTTTGAATCCCAAGATGGTTCTAAGGTATGCAAGCTAAAGCGATCCATTTATGGGTTGAAACAAGCTTCGAGGAGTTAGAACATCTGTTTTGATGAAACCATTAAATCCTTTGGTTTTATCAAAAATGAGGACGAGCCATGTGTATATAAAAAGGTTAGTGATAGTGCTATCACTTTCCTTGTCTTATATGTGGATGACATACTATTGATGGGTAATGACACAGGTATGTTGACAACTGTAAAGATATGGTTGTCAAATACATTCTCCATGAAAGACTTAGGGGAGGCAACCTATATTCTTGGGATTCGCATATATAGAGATAGAGCGAAAAGAATAATTGGTTTATCCCAAAGTCTATACTTGGAAAAGGTGTTAAAGAGGTTTAACATGCTTGATTCCAAGAGAGGATTGTTACCAGTGAGACATGGTATCCATCTTTCTAAAGAGATGTCTCCAAAGACACTTGAAAAAAGAAATAAAATAGCCAGGATTCCATATGCTTCGGCTATTGGAAGTTTAATGTATGCAATGTTGTGTACTAGGCCGGATATCGCATATGCTGTTAGTTTGACTAGCAGGTATCAATCCAATCCAGGTTTGGAACATCGATAGTCGTCACAAGAATATCCTTAAGTACTTGAGAAGAACTAAGGATTTATTCTTGATTTATGGAGGTGGAGACTTGCAATTGGATGGTTATATTGATTCTGATTTCCAATCAGATATCGATGATAGAAAGTCTACCTCTAGATATGTGTTCATTTGTAATGGAGGTGCAGTCAATTGGAAGAGTTTCAAACAGAGCACGACTGCAGATTCCACTACAGAGGCCGAGTATAATACTGCATCAGATGCTGCAAAGGAAGCTATTTGGATAAAGAAGTTCGTGACAAAACTTGCAGTAGTTCCTTCCATTGAGTCAGCAGTTCCACTACACTGTGACAACAATGGAGCAGTCATACAGGCTAAGGAACCAAGGTCTCGCCAAAAATCCAAACACATAGAAAGGTGCTACCATTATCAGAGAAATAGTTGGGCGAGGCAATATAGCCATGTAGAAAATAGCATCAGCTAAAAATCCAGCTGATCCATTCACTAAGCCTATGTCACATACTCAGCTAGACCGACATCTTGAGAAGATAGGTCTAAGATATTGTAATGAATGGCTCTAGTGCTAGTGGGAGATTGTTAGTAGTATGCCCTAGAGCATATCTTTTAGTATGTATCTTGTACATATTTTTATTAATAGAAGGCTTTTCCATTTTTTCATTTACATAATATATTTATGTGTAATAGAAAAGGTCCATTAATATTTTATTAGAAATATTATTCTTAAGTTGTTAAGAATATGTGTGACATTATTTCTAGCACAAAGTATCATAAATAGGTTCACAATCGAGGATACTTCATAATAAAGACATGACTTATCCAGAAAGATTGTATTCATGTTTGTTCCTAAGTTATTTATATGAGATATAAATAAGATGGAATGGTGAGTCTCATGCCATATAACAAACATGATAGGTACTTATAAATGATAAGTAGGCCGAACCAGTGACACTTATGACAAGCACATGGAGTTTACTCTTGTCAATGTTTTGTCATAAATCATATCAGTGCATATAATCTTTAGGCCTGAGATAGCACAGTTATCTTGTATATAGGTAGTTTGAGTTTGATACTGCTTTCATACTTGTACTGTGCATGGGTATATGGGCATGTGTTAGCTCTTACTAGTTATATATAGAGGTAGGTGTTGATCAAGATGGAATATGTTCCTCTAAGTAAATAGAGATAAAATCCTATGTTCATTTAATTGTTATTGATGTTTCAAGTTCTTTGTGGCCTGAGATAGATTTAATCGAGAAAGAGTTTCTGATGAGAAAATCTTTTTAATCAAGAACTGGAATTAAAAGAGAACATAATATTCATAGCAAATGGAGTTTGACATAAACCATGACTCCAGCTTGAGTTGGGATTTTGTAACAGAGAGATTCTAGTGCATGGTAACGTATGATTATAGGTTCATTTAAGGTAAACCGCATTACTAATTGGGTGTCCATGGCATGCTATGCTAGGTGTTAACCATGGTCTATAAGGTGCATAAAATGATTTAGAGAAATCATTTATGGTAAGAAAGAGTTCTGATGATATTAAGAGTTGATATCATATCTCATTGCCAATTAGTGATGAGCCTAGTAAGTCACACACATAGACAAGTAATCACCTAATTAAATATGATTTAATTAATTAATTAAAGAGTTTAATTGATTAATTAAATAGGTTTGGTTTGCATTTAAATTGCAAAGTCCCTAGCATGACTTGAAACTAAATCTAGATTATTGGATGTATAGTATAAGTTAAATTTATATTTACAGTGTATAAATTGAAGGAACGGAAGCGTGAAAAACACAAGTTTATACCATTGAATTCAAAAATTTTCACCTAGGGTCACATGCATCATGTAAGATTTATTTTTATCTATTTGATTTGAATGATAAACAACATATTAAAACTCTTTTAATATGTTTTTGGATCTGTATTTGCCATTTAAGATTTTAAAATTAATCAGATTAATTTTAGAACCCTAGATTAAATCAAGAACGATTACACTAACCTCTTGATGCACTACAGCGTGTCTGCGCCTTTGAGATTCGTCTTCAGGACACCAGATGTTGTCCCTCTAGCTTGTCCACACCAAGAACACCTATGGCAGCCCTTGAACAGCTTCTAAAGCTTTTTCTATTAATTAGAAATTCAAGTTCTGCCTTTTAAGAGATTAGAGATGTGAACAGGACACTAGAAACAATTTCTAGTGTTCTTAATTCAAGAGATTGATGGCTAATCTCTTTGAATTGATGAGAGATGAAGAAGAATAGATAAAAAGCCTCAAAGTGGCGTGACAAAAGAGAGGAGTGGCTGCTGGTTATTTTTTCTTTTCATAACCACACTTAAATAGCTAGGTTAACACGTTAAACCCTTGCCACATGTCACCCTTTGATTAGCTCTAGGTTTAAGTGACCCAATCACATTGTGCCAAGTGTCAAACCTATATTTAATCTTGGTTTTAATCATCTTACATGATTACAAAACATTTGGCAAGCTTATGTGTAATCCCATGTGTCACCATCTCACGGTGCCACGTGTCACACTGTGAAATGACCAAAATGTCCCTGTGTCTTAATTTTGAGTTCTTAACCCAAAATAATTATTTTTCTTCTTCTAATTAATTTATATCAAATATAAATTAATTAATTAATCTCTATTAATTAATTTCTCATTAATTAAATTCATATTTAAACACTTTAAATATAAATTTAATTTATACTACACATCCAATAATCTAGATTTGGTTTCAAGTCATGCTAGGGACTTTGCAATTTAATTGCAAACCAAACCTATTTAATTAATCAATTAAACTCTTTAATTAATTATGTAACACCCCTCACCCGACTACAGTGTAGTTGAGCAAAGCGTGCTACAATCGGTGCCGAAGCACCCTAACTTATCTTACTTTATTTTTTTAATAATTTTGAACTCGTTTAATTTAATATTAATTATTTTTCGACGGAGAAACTAGTGGAGTTTCCCCTATTTTATTATCGTTTGCCGTATTTCAATATTCACCTGTTTGAAATTCAACAATATTTTAAAATAAAAAAAAAAACTCATCCATGCTATTCATAATTATCGCATCAATCATTCTCATAGTTTTCTCATATTTCAAATCTCATCCATACATTTTAATTTCATAATCATTTTCATACTCATATCATCATTTGAAAAAAAAAATCATTATGTAATTCAAATCTATACTCATCTGTACAAATTCATTTATGCTCCATTCTTATAGCAAAATTCTCAAATTTGCATTAATTTACATCATTTGCAATAATTAAATAAATCTTTAATTTACATGATATACAAATTAATTACAATTTGCTAATTTATATTACAATATAAGAAATAAATAACATACACAAAACACATGATATGCTTAATGTGAGCCCTATCTACATGCATTGCTGAGGAGGTGACAACCTTGAACGCTCTGCAGATCAGAACTCCAAAATCTCTGTTTAGTATTCGCTGGGCTTTAACTTCAGTACCTGCGCAAGGAAACAATTCCATTGCGCTAAGTATTGCTGCTTAGTATCCTTTGCCTTTGCAAGTCGAGCTATTCCTACCTTCGCTATCAGTCTCCTTGCTGTTTCAGCTTAATCGCTCGTTTGATTAGCTCATTATCTTATGATGCATCTTCTATCTTAAAAGCTAGATCCTGATATGTTGCTGGGAATCTCTTAAAGTTGTAAGTAAGCTGTCCGGAGATCTCTTAACTTAAGGGAATTCTTCTTGCTCCATCGGTCTATGGCTATGAATATGGCATGTTCGCAAAGTAAGAAGGCACTCCGCTCGAATGCCATAAGCGAGTTGATCACTGCTGCCACTCTGCTTTGATATTTGTTTGGTGTTAAACGTTCCAAGGTCTTTTATAAACAAAGAAAGATCTGCAGTCTTGTTCCGCCTTGTGTGGCTCTGCTTTCTGTAGCCACCGTGGATCCTCTCTCGGTTAGGGTTAGGACTTCCCCCCTACTCTACTCCTCACTCGTCCCCTAAAGCAAGGTTCTAATTTCATAAATGAATAAGTCACCTTCTACCACTAGTTTCCTTTTGGTAGTGGGAAGTGATTGGAGTAGCAAAGCGAAGGTTTTTTCTAATTGAATGCATGGGTTCTCGGTGGGATTGGGTTGGGGTTCATGTTGGCCTTTCTCTTGTTGTTGTAGAGTGCTGCAGCTTTCTTTCTTTCTTCCACATAGGCCTCGCTTGCATGCCTTGTGGACCGAAAATTTTGTATATAAAGAAAAGTTCTGTCTTTCCTCAAAAGAAGAGTCACGCGGTCCTTAAAGAAAGAGGCTTGATCATCGGTTCGAATCGAATAAGGGCTTTTTCTTTTGGTATGCCGCTCAGCTAACTAAGGAGCGATAGAAGGAAGTGGGCTGTGGTGATGTTAGAATTTGCTCCTATTTTAGTGTCTTTAGTTATTAGTTTCCTAGTTTCTTTGATCCTGTTAGGCGTTATTTTCATTTTATCTTCCAATAGTTCGATCTATCGGAAAAATTGTTGCCGGTGCGGTAGAATGTCTAATTCAGTAGTAAAATTACTGATAAGAATTACTATTGTTTTAGTATTGCTATGTGTATTCTATTCATTCTTTCGGCTAATCGGCCTAGATGTCACTTTTTTTGGAGGTGAACTAATGTGTAGCCTTTTCAGCAAGGTTATCTACTTCCTCTTTGCTCGCCGGCTACTTTGGTCTCCTAGTGGGGCTCTTGTGATGTCCGAGGATATGTGGGGCTGTTGCAACATGATATCTCGGAGGAGCGATTCGACAAAAGCGTCATATCTTCAAGCATCCACAGGCAAACCCCTGTCCTCGGCCCCCTTTCAACCCGCATGCGGGGCCGTCTGCCCGTCTAGCTCGGTGGTGAGCGTGCCGCAAGATGAGCTTTGGCGGCTGGACAAACGCCCGACTCAATCACCGAATAGAATATTTCAAGCTCAGTCTCGAGTCGTGAAGTTTTTGAAGTTTCGCCCGATCCGGACCAAGAAGCGCAACCAGTGCGCCATCCTCATAGCGGTAGAACATCGAATCTCGGAGGTTTTATCTTCTTTTAATCGCATAACCATGAGATCGATATTCTAAGCTCGTATATGATAAACTAGGGCTGAAAAGCTGCGAGTTCACAAAAACTTCACCACCTCATGAACCAATTAGATATACTTGAACATTACGAGGGGCGAAAGGCCTAAAACCGCGCCAAAGCGGCACAAAAGTTAATCGAGGTTATCAAGCAGTGGTGCAAGCGGAACCTCGGCCAATAATCTCCTACGAATACTACCAACCCAAAGAAATCGACCTCTCCGAGATATACGGTTTATGCTGGAAAGGTGCGAAGTTGGACTAATTTGGAAACATTGGGCAATTTACTTTATACCTACTATTTAAATGCGGTTTTGGTTCCTAGTCTTATTTTATTAGTAGCCATGATTGGGGCTATAGTACTTACTTTTTTTCCAAAACCTTTCTTTTTCGGTATCTTTGCTCATGAAGAGCGAATGAACATAAATCCAACCTAATATCATGAATATCCTTCGCCTTATCTCCTCATCTTCCTATTTATAAGCCACGACTTACTTGACGTTTCCAATTTCCCATAGAATCTCAGGGCTTTCCTAGCCACTATAGTTTTGTTTTTATCTTCTTTGTCCGAAAATAGGTTTGATTTGCTTCACCTATGAGAATTTCTACCAATTCTTCTTTTTTTCATCAAAGCTCATCCTAATCTCCGTCGAGATTACGCCTTATACTGTCTATCATCTGTATAATGGGGTTCGTCATTTATTGACGGATTTTTCGATTTCTCTTTCTTAGAATTGGCCGAAAAAGAAGTAACGCTATGGATACCATGACCGATCACCATCGATAAAGAAGAATCTTTCTAAATCACTTGGTCGATTGGGGCCTTCAAGCATCCGAAATCGCGGGGTTGTAAATGACATAGCATTCTGACGTCTTTGGAGTTATAACATTTGAATTTCTCTTACATTCCACGTTCGAAATGGATCCTATCAAATATTTCACATTTTCTATGATCATCTCTATTTTAGGTATTCGGGAATCCTCCTTAATAGACGAAATATTCCTATTATGTCAATGCCAATTGAATCAATGTTATTAGTGTGAATTTGAACTTTTGGTATTTTCCATTTCTTGGATGATATGATGGGTCAATCATTTGCTTCATTGGTTCCAACGGTGGCGGTACGGAATCTGCTATTGGGTTAGCCATTTTCGTTATTACTTTCCGAGTCCGAGGGACTATTGCAGTAGAATTTATTAATAGCATTCAAGGTTAAACATGACTCCTAGAGAATTACCAAAAAAATCGAAGTTCTCTTCTCCTTTCGTTCTCTTCTTTCTTTTTATTTTGACTTGGTTGGCGGGTCGGGGCCTTTCTCATTGGCGGCGCATCCGATTCTAAAGTCCTTTCCTAAACCACTTCCCGTTCGATTCTTTGAAAGATAGAGATAAGCTTTCTAAATGAGATTGAGTTCCACGAATATGCAGGCTAGAAAGATGTTATTTGCTGCTATTCTATCTATTTGTGCATTAAGTTCGAAGAAGATCTCAATCTGTAATGAAGAAATGATAGTAGCTCGTTGTTTTATAGGCTTTATCATATTCAGTCGGAAGAGTTTAGGTAAGACTTTCAAAGTGACTCTCGATGGGAGAATCCAGGCTATTCAGGAAGAATCGCAGCAATTCCCCAATCCTAACGAAGTAGTTCCTCCGGAATCCAATGAACAACAACGATTACTTAGGATCAGCTTGCGTGTCACACCCTACCCCTCTGTAAGGCATAACATGATCCCGTAGTATACCTAATGAATTACCAACTCCGTCTACTGATAATCCATTAAATATACTACGAGGGATTTTAAAACTTTTCTTACTTCTTTTACAGTGATGAGCACTATTTACAGGTGTGAAAGACTTTGGTGAACTGAAGTGAAACAACTAACTCATTTGATTTATTTGGAATATCTGTAAAAATTTTGGCAAGGTGCCATTTGTATTTTGGACAAAACAGTTCTTCAGAAAACCTGTAAAAAGCACTTCAATATATTTTCAAATCTCAACTCCAACATTTTTATCAACACAACACATTTCTCAAGTCAAATCCACAGTGATTTTCAAAGACTAAGATACAAAGATATAACACAATTTTTACAAGCCAAATAACTCATAATTATTTTACAACTTTACTGTACAACTTAAATTTACAACTGCTCAAAACCAAGAACAAAATATACATACAGTGAATATACATTCTGATTACAAAATGCCACATGTGGTATACTCACTATACCCAAAATCTCTCATTGGCGATACTAGCGACCTAACTGCTTTGCCTGTCTGTCTCTCTACTGCGACGGAATAAAGCTATCAGAGACAATGTCTCAGTGGTGCACAACATTAACCAAATATAAATTTTAAATCACAATTCATAAATCATATCAATAGTGGATACTTAAAACCATAGTTAAATTCAAGACAATAAATGTCAACAAGAATTTAAACTCCATTTGTTAATATCACAATAATTTTCAATAAGTCAGATCATGGTTGAATTCAATGACGGTATATGTCAATAAGAGTTTAAATCAATTTCACAATCTCACAATACATAATAACACAATTCGATCAAATAACTGAAGAATACAGTGTTGCCAATCTATAACACAATTTAGGCCATGACATAATTTTTCCATATATGCCGTGTTGTACACCACGACAAGACATGCTCACCCCAATAATCGAAATCAATGAGGGAGGAAGCTAGCTATATAATGAGAACTCATCCATACTCACCTCAGACTGGGAAGTCAAAGAGGGAGGAACATAATCATACTCACCCCAGACTAATAAGTCAAAGAGGGAGGAATAATCACACTCACCCCATTAATGGAGGAGGAACATATTATCAGTGTCATGCCAATTGTGAGTCAAAACAATTCCAAACATTTTATTCAAATGATCCGTAAGAATCCAATAAATTTCCAAAGTTATAATTTCATTCACAAAATGGCAACACAATTCGTAATTCACTTCAATTTCTACAAAAACCATTTACAGTGCTTTTCAATCAATAAGTATCCATCAAATACCATTCAAACAATTTTTCACAGTTTCAAACCATTCACAATGTTTTTCAATCAATAAGTGTCCATCAAACACATTTCCACAATTTAAAACAATAATATACAAATAGTCAATATTTATTTCAATTGAAAAATTCAAGAGAAATAGTTGTTGTGCACAAACCTCTGATGACTGTCCCCCTGATCTGGACTCAGTGTTTCCTTCCCTTTTCCTGAGTCTTTGGTAACTGAGAAACACAATTTGAAGTGTTTCAGTACTAATTTAAACTGTCTCTATCGATGGTGTTTGGTAAATAATGCACTGAACTCAATTATTCACTTAATCACCTAATATACCGACCCTCGTTGCGTTTTAGGTAAATTAGGTTTTAGTGTCATTAATATGTCACATTCGATAGGGTTTTAGGGTTGGTACGTGTTACCAAACTCAATTCTATGTATATTGCGTTTTCTTGCATTTCATTGCAAATTGCTGGATTTCGGGATACTAGTTTAACCTAGCCGGACGACCTAGTTCCCTCGGTTTTCGGGTTTCGGTCAAAACTACAAACTTGTAGATCTATGTCTTATTGCACGCGGGGAAAAATATCAGGTCAATCCGAGTTAAGTAGACCAAGTTATGGTCATTATACTATTGCTGGTCAAATGGCATCAAATTAAGTCAATTTTAGGTCAATTTGGTCAACTTTGGTTCGGCCAGTTTTTGGACCCGAACTTGTGCAAGTTGTTTGACTTGCTTATGGTCATTTCTGGGCTTTGGTGTCTTCATAAGACTTGTAGGTATGGGTCTTAACTGTTTTTGGTTAAAATTTCAGGTCAATTGGACCTGGTTTGAGTGAGTTATGGCCTAAACACTCACTACTGCCCAATTGGTCATTTTTCAGGTCCTAATTGCACCTAATCCGAATTGGTCATTTTTTTAGGTCACCTTGCAAGCAGAATTTTGGCATGGTTTCTCAATGAAAGTTGGCACATTTTGTGCCTAGTTTCACCTCAAATTGGTCTCATACCAATTGAGGTTACACATTTAAGGTTATAGGCTAAAATGTGTACTGCCCTCAATATGCTTTTCACACCCCATTCAAAACACATATTTACCTTGCAAAGTTTACTTCCATACCCTACCAAATCAGTTTTGGTACATTACCAAAAGCACTTTCTACTTTACATTAACATTATTTTGGGCAGATTCCAATCAGCCTCAACACACCAATATCATTCACAATTACAATTTCTAAGTACTATTACAAACACACCTAACCATTACAAATTTTACACACACTTTACAAGATCAATCTACATACATATCATCAATCCTTCTAGGTTAATATTCTGCATACATTTCCTTCAATATATACCATTACTCAAGTGTCCCCAAGCTGCCACAAACCATTCTTCAACATCAAAGTGCCGTCCATTTTACAATTTCCCATCCAAGTGCATAAATCACCACATAAACATGAAATAATTCACTAGGTTACTAATTCATCATGATCAACACCATTTCTCATCAATTATATGCACAAATATCTCATCAAAAACGTGACTCATGGCTGTCCAAAATGAAAACAACAATAACCCTTCAAACTCAAAATTTTCTTTCACCAAACTAACACCCATAACATGAACATAAACTTTAACAAAGAAATTCTCAAAAATGCAAACTTACCTTTAATTGTAACTTGCTAAACCTTCATCAAACTTCTCAAAATTAGTATCAATATCTTCCTTGTGATGTGTAGACAAAGTTTAATGAAGAACACTAAGAGGTTGGAGTTGAAAATGGAGACTTAAGAAAGCTTGCATGAAAAATGGCTATGGAGTTTCCTTCACTCTTCAATTCGGCAATTTGAATGCAAATGAGGAAGATGACTTATTCAGCTGCATTTTAAGTGTACACATGTCCCACTATGTATTTAATTAATCCTTAGTGGTCCACTTAGTCACTTAATCATATAATAAAGTAATTATTCATTTATTCCACATTTAACCCATAATTTCCACTATTTATTTTAGGTACCACCAATTTAATTTTTCATTTTATTTTCTAAGTGTAATACTATTTATTTTTAATGGACATTTAGGTCAAAAGACACTTCGATGTCAAATGACCATAATGCCCTGCTCGTGGCATTCCTGATTTTTCAGATACACTGTTTTGTCTGCTTTTTCGATTTCTCACTTTTCTTTGTACTAATTATTTAATTTTTCTTTGATATTTCTAATGATATTTATTCTTCAACAAGGGTCTATTTATGTCCCAAAAATGTTTTCCGTGGTTCCCGCAGTCAGTATTAGTCAACGGTCCACGCCGTGACTTCCCTATGATCACCCATCGCTAGGTTTCCCGGCTCGCTTAACTTGATCACATTTCTTTGCTATTATTTTTCCTTTGTTTTTCTTGTATTTTCTTTTCTTGTATTTCATTATTTTATGCCTCCTCACTCATATTGAAGTGTAGTTCTAGGCATCCTAGCTGTCCGGGCAACACTGGTCACCGGAACAGTAGAATGCACTACCGAACATAGGGGTGTTACAATTCTCCCCCCCTTAAATAAATTTCGTCTCGAAATTTTTCCTGGCATTAGTCTCTGAACAGTTGTGGGTGTTGTCTCCCCATATCCTCTTCACGTTCCCAAGTAGCTTCCTGGCCTGAATGATGGTTCCACAGTACTTTAACCAGGTGTATCTGTTTGTTCCTCAGCTGCTTCACCTCATAAGCCAGAATTTTTATGGGTTCTTCCTCATATGAGAGGTCTGAGTTTACTTCAATCTCTTCAACTGATAGTACATGAGATGGGTCAGATCTGTACCTTCTTAACATGGACACATGGAAAACACTGTGTATCTTTGCTAGCTCTGGAGGTAATGCCAACCGATATACCAAAGGACCCACTCTTTCCAGAACCTCATATGGTCCAATGAAACGAGGACTCAGTTTCCCCTTTCTGCCAAATCTCATAATTCTCTTCCAAGGAGAAACTTTGAGGAATACCTTATCACCCACTGCATACTCAATATCTCTTCTTTTCAAACCAACATAGGACTTCTGACGGTCTGATGCAGCCTTGAGTCTATCTCTAATCAATCTGATCTTTTCCTTTGTCTGCTGAACAATTTCTGGCCCAATCATCTTCCTTTCACCTACCTCATCCCAACATAGGGGAGTTCTGTACTTTCTACCATACAAAGCTTCATATGGAGGCATCCCAATGCTTGATTGGTTGTTATAAGCAAACTCAATCAAAGGCAAGTGTGTATCCCAACTACCTTCAAATTCAATCACACAAGCCCGCAGCATATCCTCCAATATCTGAATAACCCTCTCGGTCGCCATCTGTCTATGGGTGGAATCTTTGTCTTGAAGTTCAATCTAGTTCCTAGGGCTCTCTCAAGACTACCCTAATCTAGAAGTGAACCTAGGATCTCTGCGGACACAATTGATACTGCACTCCATGCAATTTTACAATTTCATATATGTACAATCTGCCAATCTTTTTAGGCTATAGTCCATCCGATCGGCAAAAGTGAGCAGACTTGGTTAGTCTCAATTATAACCTATCTTGCATCATGACTATTCTGGTCCTCGTAAATCTCATCACAAAATCCATAGTTATCTGCTCCTTACAATGTTTCATAGGGTGCCACTTGTATGCTAGCTTGACACTTATTACTGTATACAAATTCTGTTAGTGGGATGTATCTGTCCCATCTCCTCTCGGATTCAATGACACAAGTTCTCGATATATTCTTGAGGGCTTATCACATTTTACAGGTTATTTTTATCATTTCATTTCATTATTTATAGGAACTCAATGAGTTTCTGAATTTACCTGAATTACTTGTTTCAATTGTCCATCTGTCTGAGGATGATACGTTGTACTGATATCTCTAAGCTTATAGCAATTACTGTGGTACTGGTAGTTCACATTATTGTAACCGAGTTACTGACTCTAGCTACCTTACAACTGTAGTCTTTCGACAGGCTAGTTCTGAAGTTTTAAATTTCTGACTAAAATTTTCACATTTATTTCCAGTAATAGTACCCTATTCGGGTGCAACTGTATCAATTTATAGATTACTTACAAATATTCTTACTTATTGTACCACGAGGAAACACGTAGCTCTACACAATAATCCAGTGTCGGTACTGTAATCTGCAGCTTACAATACAAACATTGAGAACACTATATAGTCACTACGTTATAACCTCATGGACTAGGTTTTCTAACATCTTATCTTTCTCGAATCCACTAATATCCCAAACCGATTCTGATTACAATTTCCTTTGACATTTACTAACAGTAACATCTTTGCCCTCATCTAGAGCAATTCTATTACTGTAACTTACTTTTAGGTCCTCTTACCTTACATTAAGTAGGCTCGCCATTTAGCTTTATAATTTATGGTATGTTAGAAAATACTTTTAGCTAACAATTCTTCCAAAAGTAATGTCAATCATACTTGTTATTATAGTTATTATCCTAAAGGACTAGTCACTAATACATCAAAATTCGTTCCCATGTAAAGAAATGACAACAGAACATATAGTTCTGACACTAACACACAACTAAGTAGTGCTGAGATCAAATAATAACTAAAATTAAGAACTTACTAGCGCCTACATCCAAGTTTCTCGCCTTTTACTTGGCGCATAGTGGACTCTCCGATCGTGCGCTACTATATTCGGGTTGATTCACTGTGTTACAGTGGTGAGGAGTACCAACTCTATTTCTATCTTGACTCTGATTGACGGTCTGTGAACTCCGGAGAGCAGATCGAGGTGGTTTAGCACAATCTTTAGCAAAGTGTCCAAGTTTTCCACAATTGTAACAGGCTCCAGAGGCCTTACGACAAATACCTCCATGATATCTTCTACAAGTTTCACATTGGCGGAAGGGAAGGAACTTCTAGTTGTTCGACGACTAGATCTTAGTGGTCTCGCCACGATGATCCGCCTCTATCATATTTCTGAGCTCTGGTTTCCTCAAATTCTTTTCTCTTCCCCAAATTACTGCTCAAACTCGACCTATAGGTTTCTCCTCTTTCCATTTCACACCGCCTTGTGGGGTTGGGTCTCAGATTTGGGCTTGGGCTGTGATTATCACCATTTGTTGAAAGAAAGTGGCCATTTGTCGGGCCATTTATGCAGTAATTTGTACCGCAAAATCGATACAAGCCTTCGACATTTTGTGGAGTCAGCCTCAACTTATTCTTCCGCCATCACAGCATCGCTCAATTGTCTCATTCTTCTCTTCCATTCTTTACACGTAATTTTCTATTCTGTACAACCAACATAAGGAGATTCCTCTCCATTAGTTCATATTTATGATATAAATGTACTATATGTATCAAACATTTGAGCAGCTTGTAGTTAATGACAAAAGATTTCAAATTCACAATTCAAATTCACTTTAAAACCATTGGTCTGATACCACTAAAACATGTCACACCCTACCCTCCGTAAGGCATAACATGATCCCAGTAGTATACCTAATGAATTACCAACTCCGTCATCGATAATCCATTAAATATACTACGAGGGATTTTAAAACTTTTCTTACTTCTTTTACGTTGATGAGCACTATTTACAGTGTGAAAGACTTTGGTGAATCAAGTGAAACAACTAACTCATTTGATTTATTTGGAATATCTCAGAAAATTTTGGCAAGGTGCCATTTGTATTTTGGACAAAACAGCTTCTTGAAAACTCAGAAAAACACTTCAATATATTTTCAAATCTCAACTCCAACATTTTTATCAACACAACACATTTCTCAAGTCAAATCCATGTGATTTTCAAAGACTAAGATACAAAGATATAACACAATTTTTACAAGCCAAATAACTCATAATTATTTTACAACTTTATCATACAACTTAAATTTACAATCGCCAAAACCAAGAACAAAATATACATACAGTGAATATACATTACAAGATAAAATGCCACATGTGGTATACTCACTATACCCAAAAATCTCTCATTGGCGATACTAGCAAATTTAGCTCACGCCTGTCTGTCTCTACCGCGACAAAGAATAAAGCTATCACGAGACAATGTCTCGATGGTGCACAACATTAACCAAATATAAATTTTAAATCACAATTCATAAATCATATCAATAGTGGATACTTAAAACCATAGTTAAATTCAAGACAATAAATGTCAACAAGAATTTAAACTCCATTTGTTAATATCACAATAATTTTTAATAAGTCAGATCATGGTTGAATTCAATAGACAGATATGTCAATAAGAGTTTAAATCAATTTCACAATCTCACAATACATAATAACACAATTCGATCAAATAATCAAGAATACAAAGGTTGCCAATCTATAACACAATTTAGGCCATGACATAATTTTTTCCATATATGCCGTGTTGTACACCACGACAAGACATGCTCACCCCAATAATCGAAATAAATGAGGGAGGAAGCTAGCTATATAATGAGAACTCATCCATACTCACCTCAGACTAGGAAGTCAAAGAGGGAGTAACATAATCATACTCACCCTGCACTAATAAGTCAAAGAGGGAGGAATAATCACACTCACCCCATTAATGGAGGAGGAACATATTATCGATGTCATGCCAATTGTGAGTCAAAACAATTCCAAACATTTTATTCAAATGATCCGTAAGAATCCAATAAATTTCCAAAGTTATAATTTCATTCACAAAATGGCAACACAATTCGTAATTCACTTCAATTTCTACAAAAACCATTTACAGTGCTTTTCAATCAATAAGTATCCATCAAATACCATTCAAACAATTTTTCACAGTTTCAAACCATTCACAATGTTTTTCAATCAATAAGTGTCCATCAAACACATTTCCACAATTTAAAACAATAATATACAAATAGTCAATATTTATTTCAATTGAAAAATTCAAGAGAAATAGTTGTTGTGCACAAACCTCTGATGATCTGCCCCCGATCCGACTCGTGTTTCCTTCCCTTTTCCTGAGTCTTTGGTAACTGAGAAACACAATTTGAAGTGTTTCAGTACTAATTTAAACTGTCTCTATCGATGGTGTTTGGTAAATAATGCACTGAACTCAATTATTCACTTAATCACCTAATATACCAACCCTCGTTGCGTTTTAGGTAAATTAGGTTTTAGTGTCATTAATATGTCACATTCGATAGGGTTTTAGGGTTGGTACGTGTTACCAAACTCAATTCTATGTATATTGCATTTTCTTGCATTTTATTGCAAATTGCTGGATTTCGGGATACTAGTTTAACCTAGCCGGACGACCTAGTTCCCTCGGTTTTCGGGTTTCGGTCAAAACTACAAACTTGTAGATCTATGTCTTATTGCACGCGGGGAAAAATTTCAGGTCAATCCGAGTTAAGTAGACCAAGTTATGGTCATTATACTATTGCTGGTCAAATGGCATCAAATTAAGTCAATTTTAGGTCAATTTGGTCAACTTTGGTTCGGCCAGTTTTTGGACCCGAACTTGTGCAAGTTGTTTGACTTGCTTATGGTCATTTCTGGGCTTTGGTGTCTTCATAAGACTTGTAGGTATGGGTCTTAACTGTTTTTGGTTAAAATTTCAGGTCAATTGGACCTGGTTTGAGTGAGTTATGGCCTAAACACTCACTGCTGCCCAATTGGTCATTTTTCAGGTCCTAATTGCACCTAATCCGAATTGGTCATTTTTTTAGGTCACCTTGCAAGCAGAATTTTGGCATGGTTTCTCGATGAAAGTTGGCACATTTTGTGCCTAGTTTCACCTCAAATTGGTCTCATACCAATTGAGGTTACACATTTAAGGTTATAGGCTAAAATGTGTACTGCCCTCAATATGCTTTTCACACCCCATTCAAAACACATATTTACCTTGCAAAGTTTACTTCCATACCCTACCAAATCAGTTTTGGTACATTACCAAAAGCACTTTCTACTTTACATTAACATTATTTTGGGCAGATTCCAATCAGCCTCAACACACCAATATCATTCACAATTACAATTTCTAAGTACTATTACAAACACACCTAACCATTACAAATTTTACACACACTTTACAAGATCAATCTACATACATATCATCAATCCTTCTAGGTTAATATTCTGCATACATTTCCTTCAATATATACCATTACTCAAGTGTCCCCAAGCTGCCACAAACCATTCTTCAACATCAAAGTGCCGTCCATTTTACAATTTCCCATCCAAGTGCATAAATCACCACATAAACATGAAATAATTCACTAGGTTACTAATTCATCATGATCAACACCATTTCTCATCAATTATATGCACAAATATCTCATCAAAAACGTGACTCATGGCTGTCCAAAATGAAAACAACAATAACCCTTCAAACTCAAAATTTTCTTTCACCAAACTAACACCCATAACATGAACATAAACTTTAACAAAGAAATTCTCAAAAATGCAAACTTACCTTTAATTGTAACTTGCTAAACCTTCATCAAACTTCTCAAAATTAGTATCAATATCTTCCTTGTGATGTGTAGACAAAGTTTAATGAAGAACACTAAGAGGTTGGAGTTGAAAATGGAGACTTAAGTAAGGTTGCATGATAATTGGCTTTGGAGTTTACTTCACTATTCAATTCGGGTATTTGAATGCAATTGAGGAAGAGGACTTCTGCAGCTGCATTTTAAGTGTACACATGTCCCACTATGTATTTAATTCATCCCATTAGTGGTCCACTTAGTCACTTAATCATATAATAAAGTAATTATTCATTTATTCCACATTTAACCCATAATTTCCACTATTTATTTTAGGTACCACCAATTTAATTTTTCATTTTATTTTCTAAGTGTAATACTATTTATTTTTAATGGACATTTAGGTCAAAAGACACTTCGGGATGTCAAATGACCATAATGCCCCTGTTCGGGTGGCATTCCTGATTTTTCGGTATTACCGGGTTTTGTCCGTTTTTCGATTTCTCACTTTTCTTTGTACTAATTATTTAATTTTTTTTTTGATATTTCTAATGATATTTATTCTTCAACAAGGGTCTATTTATGTCCCAAAAATGTTTTCGTGGTTCCTCGCAGCCTGTATTAGTCAACGGTCCACGCCGTGACTTCCTGGCATGATCACCCATCGCTAGGTTTCCCGGCTCGCTTAACTTGATCACATTTCTTTGCTATTATTTTTCCTTTGTTTTTCTTGTATTTTCTTTTCTTGTATTTCATTATTTTATGCCTCCTCACTCATATTGAAGTGTAGTTCTAGGCATCCTAGCTGTCCGGGCAACACTGGTCACCGGAACAGTAGAATGCACTACCGAACATAGGGGTGTTACATTGCGAATTTGTGGCACCGTAGTAGAATCATTACCAATGGCACGCTGTGCGCCTAAGTGCGAAAAGACAGTGCAAGCTTTGTTATGCCGAAACCTAAATGTTAAGTCAGCAACACTTTCAAATGCCACTTCTTCCCGTCGCATCCGTCTTCAGGACGATCTAGTCACAGGTTTTCACTTCTCAGTGAGTGAAAGATTTGTCCCCGGGTGTACATTGAAAGCTTCTATAGTAGAACTCATTCGAGAGGGCTTGGTGGTCTTAAGAATGGTTCGGGTGGGGGGTTCTCTTAAGAATAAAGAAGATGAATAGAATCTAATTCATGTTCATGCTAACAGAAGAGCGGATCCAATACCAAGACGACTTCTTTCTCAGGAAGTGCAGCAAGTACTTGAGAAATTATGGAATATCATGCCCCACGAGTGAGTTGCCGAGTGCCCCTAGGAGGGCAACTACCACAAGATCGAGTTGGAGCACGAGCCAAACCCCAACTATTTAGATCGGGGCTAGGTTTAGCAGATGGCCTCCCAACTAGCATCTATTAGTTAAGGGGATTGATTGAGCTCAGGAAAGAATTTCAGAACTCATTGAGGCCTATTTAGAATTTATATTTATATTCCAGCCTCCAAGGTCGTTTTTCCCTATATTGTTGGGGAAAAGGTTGGGAGCCCTGCTTTATTCCGTAAGCGCGAGATACTTCTCGGTTGGATCTACAATCGGGCTACTACGTGTGTGTATCACGGAAGGAGACAAGCCAAAGACGACCCATGTGAAAAGCAAGCAACCAACCGGCATTTGATCCGTTATGCCTTTTCTTTTGGACTCACCAATGCCCCCGCCACGCTCGCACCCTCCACAATGAGCTATTCCACCCGCATTTAGACGCATCGTGGTATACTTTAATCGTGGGCTATAGCTATTCGTTAAACGACCACGTTAGCCACCTCCGGACCGTTTTTAA
The DNA here is from genome assembly GCF_030052815.1 of Hevea brasiliensis. Taxonomy (NCBI): domain Eukaryota; kingdom Viridiplantae; phylum Streptophyta; class Magnoliopsida; order Malpighiales; family Euphorbiaceae; genus Hevea; species Hevea brasiliensis. The sequence goes on along the minus strand of NC_079500.1, from coordinate 41,161,915 downwards.
GGTATTAAGGAAGAATCACCTCTATGTAAATAAAGAAAGAGAAATGCTCCTTTGAACAGACGGAGATCCTATTCCTAGGGCATTGAATGGGCATCAGAGCCATCGAGGAGTGGCAAGCACCCACCAAGGTGAGTGAGCTAAAATCATTTTTAGGGCTCGTGAACTATTACCGAAGATTCATCGTAAGTTACTCAAAGAGGGCTGCTCAACTCAAAAATCTCCTAAAGAAGGACGACGGACCGATCATGGCACCGCATCGATCGGAAGAGTGTCAAAGAGCTTTTGAGGACCTAAAGCGGCAGTGATTGATGACCCCAGACATACGGTTGCGGATCACACTAAGCCATTTGAAGTACACACGGATGCGTCGGACTATGCCATAGGCGGTGTGCTAGTACAATAAGGTAACCCAAGAGCATTTGTGATCCGAATGCTCAATGAGATCGAGAGGCGTGGTCCAAGAGAAGGAGATGAAAGCAAGAGTGCACTACTTGAGAACGTGGAGGCGGGTCACGATTCGTGGTCAAGACGGATAATGTGGCGATGAGTGATTTCCTGACCCAGAAAAAACTCACGCCAAAACAAGGACGATGGCAAGCAAGACAAACTTGCCAAGTTTGATTGATATGGTGCTAGAGTATAAGCTTGGACGGACCAACCAGGTCGCGGATGCCTAAAAAGTAGGAAGACAGAGTGGCGGCATTTAAGTGTGAGGCGTGGCAGCCACAGAGTCACGAGTACCCTAACCGCATCGTATTCGAGATGGGCTCTTGGTCACAAAAGGGAATCTACTTTTTTTCCAAAACCTTTCTTTTTCGGTATCGCTCATGAGCAAGGAGTGCCACGCACGAGCGGAGCGAAAACAAAGCAGGGGAAATTCTTCATTGGGGGAAATCCTTTGATTGCATATTGAATATAGATCCATGTCTTTCTTGTTCCACTAGCTAGGACCAAATTCTCACATGTCCATTTCGTTATTACAACCTTCTTTTTTGATGTCAAAGACCGTAAGCTATGCGCAAATTCTCATTGGATCTCGGTTGTTCTTAATAAATGATGGCTATTCATTTAAGCCTTCTGTAGCACCACTAGATCTTCAACAAGGTGGAAATTCTCGTATTCCGTATGTACATGTTCCCGCTCGGATGAGTATTCTTGTTTATATCGCTACGCTATCAACACTTTCTTTTCCTATTAACAAACATCCCCTTTTTCTTCGCTCTTCCGAACCTACGTAAATGGGTGCTTTTTTACGTTGTTTACCTTAGTTACCGGGGTTTCGGGAAGACCTATGTGGGGAACCTTTGGGTGTGGGATGCTCGTTTAACCTCTCAGTATTCATCTCGTTCCTTATTTACCAGGTGCACTGCGTTTTCAAAAGCTTCTGTCGAATCGCTTCTATTTCAATCCGCATCGACCGATCGATATACCAATAATCAAGTCTTGATCAATCGTGGAATACATCGCATCAACTCAGGAGCATTAGCCGATCCGTACATCAATACATGTTCCTATGCCCATTCCAATCTTGTCTAACTTTGCTAACTTCCCTTCTCAACCCGTATCTTGTTTGTTCTGGAAACACGTCTTCCTATTCCATCTTTTCTCGAATCTCCTTTAACTAAGAAATAGAAGCTCGAGAAGGAATACCAAAACCTAGTTCACTCACGAGTCTCTTTGCGTCCATGGCTGAATGGTTAAAGCGCCCAACCTAAAAAGGATAAAGGGGCAAATTCAGAGGTTCGATTCCTGCTGGATGCACTTGGAACGTTCTTCAATCGCTCACGGAATTAATAAATATAACTCGCCCTTATTGCTTATGGGGCACTTCACTCGCTCAACACTCATTCAAAACATCCACTGCTCTTCACTCGCTAGGGAAAGAAAAGGGATAGATGACTGAAAATCCCACTTAGAGATCGCAACTATAGTCGAGTAGGAGTTCCCATCCCGTCGAGGTTTGAAGATACTCATCAGAAAGGAGAGGCCTCATTTTACCTGAAAATTACGATTGATCCGTCGCCTCCATTAGATTCGCAACTAAGGACGAGATTACCATAGGCTTTATGTCCCGAATGTTCTCTTTAATAAGGTCGCCTTGACCGGCTCTTCACCGTATAACCTTTACTCAAAAATCGAGCACGCCTATACTTTCATCGCTTTCACTAGAACCGAGTCATAGGGGCACTTTTTGTTTTGCCTTCCTTAAGCCTGTGGACGACCCTATGTTTTTTCGTGGAGTGCCGAATTTGCCTTAATCGAGAGTATATGCCACCGCAAGAGCATGATTGAGGGCTTTATACTTTTTCTCAGAATCTTCAATTGGTCATTGGCCCTACCTCCACCCCTTCATATTCCGTATCCTGCTGTTTTTTACTTGCTTTTCTCGATCAAGCATTCCTGTGCTTAGCAAAGAGGTAGTAGCATTTGGGGAATTTCATCATTTTCGGATAAGCCTGACTCTTGCTTGTCGTCGTATGTGGTAGGGTCCGTCAATCGCCTGCCACCTCTTTAGCTCATCTCTTGTCAACGCTAGCACTTTTTAATGCATGATGCCATTCCCGATTCGCAAGTGAAGCTCAATCTCTATTCATTAGATCATAGCTAAGATGTAGAATCGATCGTATATGGGTCAAGAGATCTTCAACTGAATTCTCTTTTTATATTGCAATCCTTCTTAGTGAGAAATTACTCTACAGACTATGTAGGGAATGCACTATGGGGACTCAAAAAGACATTATTTGAGACTTAGGAAATGAAACTTCCATTCAACTATAGTCGAGAGGAAATAAGTCTCGTGAGCACTAAAGTAAAGGGAAGCTTAGAGACGGAATTCAAATAGTTGAATAGAGGAGTACGTGGGGGTGAAGTAAAGATAACTCTAGCAATATAGACCGGACTGCTTCCCATTCATTCTTTTATAAGAATGTTCTTCGGCTGGTCAATAGGGCGACGCTTTAACGTCAGAATAGAGGCGCTTGGCTAACGAATAAAAACCTTGGTCCGCTTTCATTGGTCTAGTCCGATCATTGCTTATCTCTTTCTTCTCTATCGGGGAATTGGGGGAAAGAGTGCACCAAAAAGGGGAGGTGAAAAAGTAAGAAATAGGGAAGTAGAGTAGTTGGCACACGCTGGTCAATCCAGTACGTACGTCGCTTTCGTTCTTTCCATTCAATATCCCATTCCCGGTCGCATCTGTTCTATTCACCATCCCTTGTCGCTTGCTTCATCCCGCCCCGCTCGGTCATCGCCGCTTGTGTTGCTGCCGTGTTCCGTTGTCCACTTGGCATCGCTGGCCAGCCCATACCGAGTCCCGCTTTGCGCTCTCTTCTGCAGTCCAATAAGCTCTCTGTCTCATCTAAGTCTTTCTAATTTTATTCTCATTGTCAACTTGGAAAGCATCATAAACTTCCCTTTTCTGATGTTTTTGTGCATGGATCGTCTCCTTTACATGTTATTCACACCGATGTGTGGACTTCTCCTATTATCTCTAATTCTGGATTCAAATATTTTGTTATTTTTGTTGATGAATTTTCTCGTTATGTGTGGCTATATCCTATGAGACTAAAATCTGAAACATTTGCCAAATTCTTACAATTTATTTCAATGGCCGAAAACTTTTTTAATTCTCGTGTTAAATTTCTTCAGTGATGGGGGTGGTGAGTTTATAAACACCCAGTTTTCAGCCTTTCTTCTCCAAAAAGGAATGAATTAGTCGCCGTATTTCATGTCCAGACACACCCCAGCAGAATGGGTTAGCCGAACGAAAACACAGACACATCATTGAAATTGAAGAAGCTCGTACCATGTTAATTCAAGCCAAGTTACCTCCCTCCCTTTTGGTTGAGGCCCTGCTTCAATTCCAAATACAACCCCGACTAAATCACACCAATGGAAATACCAAGTCTAGCACTCTCAGAAAAAGTTTCTGGCTCGTTAGTTAGTTAGACTTAGGGAAAGTTCCACTGCCTAATTGTTATCTTTTACTTACGACTGCGAACGAAGGCTTAGCCCGGGTCCTTATTTGTTGACCGGATTCAGAGCACTTTGAGCAATGGGGCTTGTTCGGTGTGGAAGAAAGGGAATCACCTCCTCATAAAGGCTTGGACGAGAAATAGGAAATATTGCGGCCTGTTCGAGGATGAGATTGAAGAAAATTCCTCTGATCGATTAGGCTGAAAACTCATAACTACTCTATTGTAGTAGCAAAACTACTACTTTATTAAATTAAATCGTGTCGTACTAATCTTAATCTTCGGCTCTGGAACAAACACTCGTTTGGACATATTCAACGTTCTTTACAACAGAAGAAGCAAGAGTTGGCTTCAGTTCGGCACAGGGCAGACTCAACAGATACCCAAGAGAAGGAGAGCTGCAGGCCAACAAGGAATAGAAGAAGCTGTTCCACTCGAAGCTCTTACTGCTCCTGAATCAGCTGTTACTGCTTGAGAATCCGCTGCACATTCGTGCCCAGAATATGCAGTTGTCAGGCCAAATACCCCAGAAAGAAGAGAAAGTGACACCCTTAATGTCCGAGGAAGGGAAGGAGGGGATTTAGCAAGATAGCTGTCCCACTAAAGAATCGGTTCTTTGAAAATCGGTTGTTAGAGAAGCTGTTGTCGGAATAACTGGGAATAGAATATCCTAGGAATGAATCCAATGCTGGTGGAAGGTGCAGATGAATTGAATCTGCAGCTATTTCATCCAGTGCTATTTCATCAACTGCTGGTGGGGTAAGGAATGGAATCAAAAGCAGAGAATACAAGCTTGGAGGGTAAGCTGATCGACCTAAGGAAAAGAGTAACTGTTTAGCAAGATAGCTGTCATTGAAAGAAAAGAGTGAAAGAGAGATCGGACATGATATCGATATAGAAGGAGCGGACTAAGAGCTGTTGTCGGAAGAGAAGCCCGACGAATGAATTGAATATAGAATAAAGCAAGGCAATCTATCGTTGCACTAAGGCACAGGTATGATCTCGATGCCAAGAAGAAGCAACTGACATAGGGCAAGAAGGTCCTTAACAAGCCCTTTCCCCGCAAGAGTCACTCTTTCGACGCTTTCTTGACCTTAGTAATTATCAATACAGTAACCGATACCAAGGCAAGCCAAAGTATTTAAATGGTAGCTTAGTCTCCGGGAATTCGAGGATGCTGCCAATCTTCCGCTTGAACCTATGCCCCGTGCCTGCAAACACTATCGAGCTTTCCGGTATTTACTCTCAGCCCTGTGAGAGAGTGGAAACGTTGTAGTTGTAGCACCTCTTTAATAAATTACCTTTCGCACTTGTCTTTGAATTTCCTGCAAAGAGAAGGACACCATCCGCGTAGCATAGGTGAGAGATATATAAAATAGGGTTCACATTAGGTCTAACCACCCGGGCATCGTCCACTGCACGGTTGACACCAAGACTGAGTTGCTCCATTACTATAGTGAATAGATACGGGGAAAGGGGATCCCCTTGTCTAAAACCTCTCTTCCCAGGAAAGAAAAAAAAAAGGGGGAGCCATTCACTAAAACTGCATAGGATGTGGTTGAAATGCAGGCCTGTATCCACTCGATCCAGGTTGGGGGGAAGCTCATCTGTCTGAGACACCCCAAACGCGTTCCAAGAGACCTTGTCATAAGCTTTCTTGAAGTCCACCTTCATACAAAATGGAGCTGGTCCTCTATCCTTATGGAAATTCCTCACAAGTTTATGAGCTAGAAAGATATTCTCTGTGATGTTTCGGTTTTTAATGAATCTTTGCTTTGTTCTTTTCTCACGCTTACCTATGAGATCTCTGCTCGCCCTATCATCTACCACATTCAATCATTGCTATGAGCGTGACAATGCTCATAAAGGTATTTGCGAAGATATTCAATGTCCCCTTTCCTTTCCTCTTGTTTCCTGAGTAATGACGGCTTCCATGCGACAGCGCTTTCGCTTGGGGGCATTGGGTCCGTAGCGTCTTTCTAGGCTGCGTTTTACTTCTTCAAAGACAAAAGACAACCGAGTCTTTGCTCCTGGATAAGTCTCATTCGATGTCGCAATCGATGCTTAAAACATCTGATTCTATCTTTTCGTCTTGATCGATCATTCTCTGCTTCATATAGGAGGGCTTTCCAACTAACAAGGAAGCGGGATTGAAAATAGAGATCAATTCTGAATCGACCGAGATGGCCTATACACCAATTGGTGACACCATTCTGAAGAAAGGAAGATCATTGCGAGAAGACCACCCTCGTGTAAATGCGGAAGCTTAGCGTGATAGAATGAACCTTGGGAACGATATGAAGAGAATGAAGCGAGAAGCGGGAAGGAAAATTTAGACGGATTCCCTTTATATTTGAAGAGATTGAGTTTGACCACCGCTTTGATTATGTATCCCCTTAGAGGAGGAGAAAGAATAAGTAAGTAAAGACAGAACCAGTAGCCTGTCTCGGGTAAGGATAAGGAGCATGAAATCAATTGGTCTTAGAAGGTTCGCTTTCTATGGAGATAAGAACAAGGAAGCACTGCCATGGCAAGCATTGGTTGGAAGAAGAGGTGAACGAGTTCCGACCTATAAAGCGATTCCACCGCCATTCACGAAGTTCAAGTCCGGGTTCTGTCACGAGAAAGAAATGCAACCGAGCGAAAAGCACCCCATCGAGGAGAAACGAGATCTTGGTTGGAAGCGGCATTCATGTATGATTTCTCACCTTCGTCCCGAAAACCTTTCTTTGATTTGATGAAGCGAAGCTTTAGGAGTTGAAAGAGCGGAACTTATAGAAGAAGGCGTACCAAAAGGTCTCCCATTTCTTTTCTAATCGGGTAAGTAAGCCTTTGAGTAGAAGGAGAAAGCCTTGAAATCATCTCATTGACTTTCGGCGGTGCCAAGCCAAGGCCAACAAGAATGGGAGAAGGGCTTACCCAAAATCATAGGAGTGGTAGCCCAACGGTGACAAGCAAGAAAGGGCACTCCCGGCATGAGGTTCCCCAATAGATTAGTGAAAGGTCGTTCAAGCCATTTTTCCGAGAGCGTAACAATTGACAAGGTTTGCAAGTGAGTGGAATGAAACATTCTATCATGTCTTAGGTTGAACCTCTATCCCATGCCATGTCGGGGAAGGAAGCACGGGCATTGACATCTCATTTCATTGATTCGCTTTCCCTATCTCATTAGCGAAGCTAGAGTACATGAGTAGACATAGGGATGAGTTCTAATCAATTTACACAGTGCATCTCATGATATTGACATAGAGGGTTTGGAAAAGTCGCTTGGGTGATCAGTATGAAACAAGCAAACTTCTAGCATTTACATTCAATCTTACATCTTAGATTAAGCAATTGAGTTCTTCGACAGTAGAATTAGAAAGAAAACCGCCTTGATGATGAGTTCTCACCTTCTTTTCTTTATTATAGGAGTGATCCCTTATGAGCCCGACACTTATCTTCCATCAAACAAGCGCGAAAGCAAGTCGGTCAAACGGTAGCAAGAAAGCCCGGGACAGGGAAAGCAAGGAACCGATAGTCTAAAGGGTGAGTCTATATACGCTATTTCTTGATGAGATGAGGTCTAACATTCGATTGATATATGAAGCGTCCGCTTTGGGAAGGAAGCCATAGCAGCCTTTAGGCCACTAGACCCGAGAAGGAAAAAGGCTCACAGAGCGGAGTTTCGTGTTAACATAGACTACGACCTTCCCGCATTTCGAGTCGGGAAGAAGAGGAGAAGGAGCTCCTCCTATTATAAATGAAGACTATCCAGGCATCATCAATGACGATAGTGCCGGCTAGGTGAATGAAACCGCCACTCATGGATGTGCGATCGAGTTCCCACTCATCACTATGGTAGCAAGCGATTCGAGACTAAGATAAGTGCCTAGCTCAATGGATAAGGGAGAACATCACGGAGGACAAAGATTGTCTTCTTTGTCAAGTCTGAAGCTAAAGGGCTTAGCCAACGAGTTCAAATGTGACCCAAGAAGTGAAGCGACTTTGGGCGCTCAAAGACCAGGTACTATGAGTGCTTGGGTCGGACAATGAAAGAAATCATTTTCAGCTGAAACTTAAGCAAATTTCTTATTTAAAGAGGCAACAAAGGAGAAGCCTTCAGCTTGACCATCGGATCGGTAGATGATTTGAATGTCACTTCATCGACATAGGCGTAGCAACCACTATAGAATAAAAGAAGGAAATGTTCGCATTCACATCTCAAGGAGAAGCTGATCGGACCCAACGGTACACGAGGCGCATTGACCAAGTATCCCCACCCCAAATCAAGCTTCTATTGAGTGAGACTAAACGAAAGGTTCATCTCCTGGCTTGGCACACTTCAGCGCTACTAGGAATGCTACCCTTCTTTGAATGACAAGCTGCATCTTGCAGACTGGCTTACTTCTATCTAACAACCATAAACTGGAATTCCTACTTGAACTAAGAAGAAAGAAGTGGAATTAGAGACAGGATACTATCCTAACAAGCATAGAGAGGAAGGAGCGGAGCCACTCGCTTGGAAGGCAGCTACTTATTATGGAATGACATAGATAATGATGATGTATGGTCGTCCTTAACAGATGACTTACATGTTTAGAGAAAGGTTTTTCTAACTAGTGTAGGAGTTTGGCTGACCACCCTGCTTTCTTGACATTGGGGCTTTTCATCCTTTCCTCTGAAAGAACTCGGCCAGGGAATAGTCCGCAAAAATAAAGGGTAAATAACAGAAGTTTACACCAGTGTAATGGTATGACCTATATGCCCTCCTTTGATCATGTTTTCTGCTAGTAAGATCTCCGGTTTGAGAGCGATCCCGTAGTCCCCAGACATCATGGTGGATAGCCTAAAAAATGACATTTTCTCGCTAGTTACGGATGCGATTCAGATCGTCGGGGTAGCAACTTGCTTAGGGAAATATGCAATTTTGCTTGCTTTCGCTCCTCTCCTTATCAGTCGAGCTGCTTTCGCTCCCTTGTTTTGATTAGTGAATTGGGCGAAATGCACTTTTTCACGCTAGGAGTGATGGCTTGCTTTAGCTCTCTTCAATCTGTTAGTAGTATGCCCTAGAGCATATCATTTAGTATGTATCTTGTACATATTTTTAATAATAAAAGGCATTTCCACTTTTCCGTTTACATAATATATTTATGTGTAATAGAAAAGGTCTATTGATATTTTGTTAGAAATATTATTCTTAAGTTGTTAAGAATATGAGTGACAATAGTTCTAGCACAAAGTATCATAAATAGGTTCACAATCGAGGATACTTCATAATAAGGACATGACTTATCCAGAAAGATTGTATTCATGTTTGTTCCCAAGTTATTTATATGAGATATAGATAAGATGGAATGGTGAGTCTCATGCCATATAACAAATATGATAGGCACTTATAAATGATAAGTAGGCCGAACCAGTGACACTTATGACAAGCACATGGAGTTTACTCTTGTCAATGTTTTGTCATAAATCATATCGATGCATATAATCTTTAGACCTGAGATAGCACAGTTATCTTGTATATAGGTAGTTTGAGTTTGATACTGCTTTCATACTTGTACTATGTATGGGTATATGGGCATGTGTTGGCTCCTACTAGTTATATATGGAGGTAGGTGTTGATCAAGATGGAATCTGTTCCTCTAAGTAAATAGAGATAAAATCCTATGTTCATTTAATTGTTCTTGATGTTTCAAGTTCCTGGCCAGGACAGATAGATTTATTCAGAAAAGAGTTTCTGATGAGAAAAATCTTTTAATCAAGAACTTGAATTAAAAGAGAACATAATATTCATAGCAAATGGAGTTTGACATAAACCATGACTCCAGCGTGAGATGGGATTTTGTAACAGAGAGATTCTAGTGCATGGTAACATATGATTATAGGTTCATTTAAGGTAAACCTTATTACTAATTGGGTGGCCATGGCATGCTATGCTAGGTGTTAACCATGGTCTATGAGGTTCATAAAATGATTTAGAGAAATCATTTATGGTAAGAAAGAGTTCTGATGATATTAAGAGTTGAGATCATGTCTCATTGCCAATTAGTGATGAGCCTAGTAAGTCACACACATACACAAGTTATCACCTATTTAAATATGATTTAATTAATTAATTAAAGAGTTTAATTGATTAATTAAATAGATTTGGTTTGCAATTAAATTGCAAAGTCCCTAGCATGACTTGAAACCAAATCTAGATTATTGGATGTGTAGTATAAATTAAATTTATATTTAAAGTGTTTAAATATGAATTTAATTGATGAGAAATTAATTAATAGAGATTAATTAATTAATTTATATTTGATATAAATTAATTAGAAGAAGAAAATAATTATTTTGGGTTAAGAACTCAAAATTAAGACACGAGGGCATTTTGGTCATTTCACAGTGTGACACGTGGCACCATGAGAAGGTGACACATGGCATAACACATAAGCTTGCCAAATGTTTTTTTAATCATGTAAGATGATTAAAATCAAGATTAAATATAGGTTTGACACTTGGCACAATGTGATTGGGTCACTTAAACCTAGAGCTAATCAAAAGGTGACATGTGGCTAGGGTTTAATGTGTTAACCTAGCTATTTAAGTGTGGTTATGAAAAGAAAACATAACCAGCAGCCTCTCCTCTCAATTGTCACGCCACTTTGAGCCTCTCCAGCTATTTCTCTTCATCTCTCATCAATTCAAAGAGATTAGCCATCAATCTCTTGAATTAAGAAGACTAGAAATTGTTTCTAGTGTCCTGTTTACATCTCTAATCTCTTAAAAGGAAGAACTTGAATTTCTAATTAATAGAAAAGGCTTTAGAAGCTGTTCAAGGGCTGCCATAGGTGTTCTTGGTGTGGACAAGCTAGAGGGACAACATCTGGTGTCCTGAAGACGAATCTCAAAGGCGCAGACACGCTGCAGCACATCAAGAGGTTAGTGTAATCGTTCTTGATTTAATCTAGGGTTCTAAAATTAATCTGATTAATTTTAAAATCTTAAATGGCAAATACAGATCCAAAAACATATTAAAAGAGTTTTAATATGTTGTTTATCATTGAAATCAAATAGATAAAAATAAATCTTGCATGGTGCATATGACCTTAGGTGAAAATTTTTGAATTCAATGGTATAATCTTGTGTTTTTCACGCTTCCGTTCCTTCAATTGGTATCAGAGCCACTATATTTGCCATTTAGATTGTTGATTATATAATTTAATTGTGTGTTTGATCATGAGATCAAGAGATTCATTGCTGGTTGGATCATGAGATGTGGCGTCACACATGGTGAAGCCACCATTGGTGGCGGCAACAATGGTTCCTTGGGTGGTTCTAGGTTTGGCTTTTAATTCTGCAATTGTTGTATGATCTAAGGCCTATTCTTTGACTAATTAAAGTGTTTAATTAGTTGTTTTAATCACACAATTAAATTATGATTCAAATCAGAATTTTAAAAATTGTTTGAATGTGATTCAAATCTGAATTTTAAAAGTTGTTTGAATGTGATTCAAATCTGAATTTTTAAAGTTGTTTGAATCATATTTAAATCTGATTTTTTAAAATTGAATCAATAAACTTCAGATCTGATTTTTTAAAAAATATTTGAATGTGATTCAAATCTGATTTTTTAAAAAATGTTTGAATGTGATTCAAATCTGAATTTTTGAAGTTGTTTGAATGTGATTAAAATCTGAATTTTTAAATTTGTTTGAATGAGATTCAAATCTGAATTTTTAAATTTATTTGAATCATATTCAAATCTGGATTTTTAAGTTGAATATGAGATATTCAATTTAATTTAAGAATGTATGTTTTATTTAATTGTTAAATAGTAATATGCATGATGGATGATCATGGACTATAAAAGACCAATGTGATTGGATTTATTTCTTTTATGTTTCTTTGGGATTGTAAATTAATAAATTTATTTTAATTTATTTTGGGCATGTATTATTAAGTTTATAATATTTTTGGGTTGTAATTTCATTTATTTAAGTTCTTGTAAATTCGCCTTGGTATGCCAAGGATTACTATGTAATATTGGATTGCAAGAAGTTCAAGGAGGTCAAGAGCATTGGTGGGACCAGTGGGAGGAATTCAATATCAAGTGTTGATTATGTACTCCTTCAGCAACTCTTGTAAAATGAATGAATGAAATGCACCTAGGAATGCCCTGATTCAATTCTTGGTGGCTCAGAATTGAATCCCTGAGAAAGTCCATGATCATACCATATTTACTGCTTATCCATGAATGCATGAGATGTATGGGAATGTATGCAATTATATGATATATGCATGCTAAATGGATAATGTGCAAAGTGAGACCTTAATAGTAATTAGGATGGCTATAAAATCTTCCAAACAAATGATTAAGTTGGAAATGCTATAATTAAAGTAATTATAACATAGGCCCTCCATTGGGGCAATTATTTTAAGAAATTTTAAATAGTTGCATAAGATGCAATTTATTTAAGAGATTTTCTTAAGAATAATTGTTAAGCATGAGATGTTGTAAATATGTAAATGGTTTAGTGGCCAATATTGGATGTACCTGAGGACATTAAAATTATTTGCATAATTACTAGCTCAATGGGATCAACTTAACTAATGCAAGATAAGTCAATAATGGATGTACCTGAGATTTTGAGCATTAGGGGCTAGGTAAAGGATTGAACCTCACATGAGATGTGATGGGCAAGGAGTTGCTCACTTATAGTTTATTGTAATTCCAATAATGGATGTACCTGAGGATGATCAATAGAATTATAAGAATTCAATCACCCACTAGAAATCCATCCAACTAGGATTTCCGTTTTCTACTTTGGAAGTGTAGGATTCGCTAAGTTAGTGGGAGGACCAATTTGATTAAAAGACCATAATCATTTTGGTTAATTACATGATACATTTACTAATTAATCTGGTTATTTTCTGCAGATAATTTTCTGATAAAAATGAGCACAAAACAACCACCACCATCCAATATCCTTGCAAGCAAACTTGATCGCAATAGGTTGACAGGACCTAATCTGTCTGATTGGCTAAGAAATTTGAAACTTGTCTTGAACCTTGAACATATAGGATATGTTCTAGATTCAAATGTTCCTGGTCCCTTACCTCCAGAGGCCACACAAGAGGAACATGAAACTTTGGACAAGTGGAAGGAGCATGTTATGAGAAGCTAAGTGTTACATGTTTGCTTCCATGAGTAATGAGTTACAGAAGCAACATGAGAACATGCAGAGTGCGAGTGAGATCTTCCTTCACCTACAAGAGTTGTATGGTGAGCACAGCAGGAATGCTAGGTATGAGATATCTAGACAGCTATTCCGTATGAGGATGTTTGAGGGACAGAATGTTGAGGATCATGTCCACAAGATGATTCGGCTGATTGAGCAATTGGAACATCTTGACTTCAACATGGATTTCCAACTACAAACGGATTTGATCCTTCAGTCCCTTCCTGAGTCTTTTGGGAATTTTGTGACAAATTTTCATATGACTAAATAGGAATGCACCTTAGCTGAATTACTCAACATGCTAGTTATTGCCCAAAAGAATATGCCAGGCAATAAAGGAAAAGAGGTAGCTTTGGTTGCATCTTCTTCTACTGGAAAATCCAACAAGAAGAAGGGCAATAAGAAAAAGAAACCTCAGATTCCTGGTCCTTCCAAGAAAATAGCTAAACAGAAAAGGAAGACTAAAGCTGATGAAGGCAAAGGAAAGTGTTTCCACTGCCAACAGGAAAGTGTTTCCATTGCCAGTAAGAAAGTGTTTCCACTGGCCAGAGTATAGCAATCTAAATGAATGCAATGCCATGGTGAAAACCAACTCAAGTTCAAAATATATTTGGCACTTAAGGTTATGTCATGTTGCAGAAGATAGGATTGCAAAACTGGAGAAAATGGGGATTCTATCCTCATTGGGCTCTGAGCCTACTCCAACTTGTGAATCTTGCCTTCAAGGCAAAATGACTAGAACACCCTTTGTTGGACAAGGGTTAAGAGCTGAAAATATTTTGGAACTAATACATAGTGATGTATGTGGTCCGTTTAAAGAAATGGCTAGAGGGGGCTTTCATTATTTTATTACCTTTACTGATGATAAATCAAGGTTTGGGTATTTGTATTTGATGAAATACAAACATGAATCTTTTGAAAAGTTCAAAGAATTTAAATCTGAAGTAGAAAATCAAACAGGAAAGAATATTAAAGCTCTTCGATCAGATCGTGGAGGTGAATATTTGAGTACTGAATTTGATGAATACTTGAGAGAGCATGGCATTGTTTCTCAGCTGACTCCTCCAGGAACGCCACAACTGAATGGTGTATCTGAAAGGAGAAATCGTACCTTATTGAATATGGTACATAGTATGATGAGCTATACTGATATGCCAATCTCCTTTTGGGGATTTGCATTAGAATCAGCTTTATATATTCTGAATAGGATTCCATCAAAATCAGTTTCTTCCACACCTTATGAGATATGGCATGGAAGAAAACCAAGTCTTAAGCATGTTAAGATTTGGGGTTGTCTAGCTTATATTAAAAAGCTGAACACTGATAAATTGGAGACCAGATCAGAAAGAGGTCGATTTGTTGGATATCCAAAAGATAGTTTTGGATATTATTTTTATTTGCCTACTTCACAAAAGGTTGTGATAAGTAGAGATGCCACATTTCTTGAACAACAGTTTGTTCAAGAAGGAGGAAAATAGAGTTATAATTGGAGAATTCTGACCAACCAACAGATCAGATGGATATAGATCCATCTAGTCAACCTATACCCATTGATGAAACATCTACAGCTGTTCCTCGTAGAACAACCAGGGTATCTCACCCACCAGTGAGATATGGTTTTCTTCATGAAGAAGAACAAGAGTTGTCTACTCATGAAGAAGTAGATCATGGAGATGATCCACTTACCTATGAAGAAGCTATATCAGATATAGACTCTTCAAAATGGATTGATGCTATGAAATCCGAGATTGATTCCATGTATAAGAATCAAGTTTGGGATCTTGTTGACCCACCTGAAGGTATTGTACCTATAGGGAACAAATGGGTTTTCAAGAAGAAAATTGGTTCTGATGGAAAGGTAGAGACCTATAAGGCAAGGCTAGTAGCGAAAGGGTTTCGCCAAAGGCAAGGAATAGACTATGAGGAGACTTTCTTGCCTGTTGCCATGCTTATATCAATTAGGATTTTATTAGCAATAGCTGCATACTATGATTATGAGATTTGGCAGATGGATGTCAAAACAGCTTTTCTCAATGGATACATTGAAGAAAACATTTTCATGGAACAACCTAAGGGATTTGAATCCCAAGATGGTTCCAAGGTATGCAAGCTAAAGCGATCCATTTATGGGTTGAAACAAGCTTCGAGGAGTTGGAACATCCGTTTTGATGAAGCCATTAAATCTTTTGGTTTTATCAAAAATGAGGATGAGCCATGTGTATATAAGAAGGTTAGTGACAGTGCTATCACTTTCCTTGTCTTATATGTGGATGACATACTGTTGATGGGTAATGATACAGGTATGTTGACGACTATAAAGGTATGGTTGTCAAATACATTCTCCATGAAAGACTTAGGGGAGGCAACCTATATTCTTGGGATTCGCACCTATAGAGATAGAGCGAAAAGAATAATTGGTTTATCCCAAAGTCTATACTTGGAAAACGTGTTAAAGAGGTTTAACATGCTTGATTCCAAGAGAGGATTGTTACAAGTGAGACATGGTATCCACCTTTCTAAAGAGATGTCTCCAAAGACACCTGAAGAAAGAGATAAGATGGCCAGGATTCCATATGCTTCGACTATTGGAAGTTTGTTGTATGCAATGTTGTGTACTAGGCCGGATATCGCATATGTCGTTAGTTTGACTAGCGGTATCAATCCAATCCAGTTTGGAACATCGATAGTCAAGAATATCCTTAAGTACTTGAGAAGAACTAAGGATTTATTCTTGATTTATGGAGGTGGAGACTTGCAATTGGATGGTTATCGATTGATTTCCAATCGGATATCGATGATAGAAAGTCTACCTCTGGATATGTGTTCATTTGTAATGGAGGTGCGATCGGTTGGAAGAGTTCCAAGCGAGCACGATTGCAGATTCCACTCATCGAGGTGAGTATATTCTTTGCATCGATCTTTGCAAAGGAAGTCGCTTGGATAAAAAAGTTCGTGACAGAACTTACAATAGTTCCTTCAATTGAGTCAGCAGTTCCATTACACTGTGACAACAATGGAGCAACATCATCTGAGCTAAGGAACCAAGGTCTCACGTAAATCCAAACACATAGAAAGGCGCTACCACATTATCAGAGAAATAGTTGGGCGAGGCGATGTAGCCATGCAGAAAATAGCATCAGCTGAAAATCCAGCTGATCCATTCACTAAGCCTATGTCACAGACTCAGCTAGACCGACATCTTGAGAAGATAGGTCTAAGATATTGTAATGAATGGCTCTAGTGCTAGTGGGAGATTGTTAGTAGTATGCCCTAGAGCATATCATTTAGTATGTATCTTGTACATATTTTTAATAATAAAAGGCATTTCCACTTTTCCGTTTACATAATATATTTATGTGTAATAGAAAAGGTCCATTGATATTTTGTTAGAAATATTATTCTTAAGTTGTTAAGAATATGAGTGACAATATTTCTAGCACAAAGTATCATAAATAGGTTCACAATCGAGGATACTTCATAATAAGGACATGACTTATCCAGAAAGATTGTATTCATGTTTGTTCCCAAGTTATTTATATGAGATATAGATAAGATGGAATGGTGAGTCTCATGCCATATAACAAATATGATAGGCACTTATAAATGATAAGTAGGCCGAACCAGTGACACTTATGATAAGCACATGGAGTTTACTCTTGTCAATGTTTTGTCATAAATCATATCAGTGCATATAATCTTTAGACCTGAGATAGCACAGTTATCTTGTATATAGGTAGTTTGAGTTTGATACTGCTTTCATACTTGTACTATGTATGGGTATATGGGCATGTGTTGGCTCCTACTAGTTATATATGGAGGTAGGTGTTGATCAAGATGGAATCTGTTCCTCTAAGTAAATAGAGATAAAATCCTATGTTCATTTAATTGTTCATGATGTTTCAAGTTCTGGCCAGACAGATAGATTTATTCGTAAAAGAGTTTACGATGAGAAAAATCTTTTAATCAAGAACTGGAATTAAAAGAGAACATAATATTCATAGCAAATGGAGTTTGACATAAACCATGACTCCAGCTTGAGTTGGGATTTTGTAATAGAGAGATTCTAGTGCATGGTAACATATGATTATAGGTTCATTTAAGGTAAACCTTATTACTAATTGGGTGGCCATGGCATGCTATGCTAGGTATTAACCATGGTCTATGAGGTTCATAAAATGATTTAGAGAAATCATTTATGGTAAGAAAGAGTTCTGATGATATTAAGAGTTGATATCATGTCTCATTGCCAATTAGTGATTAGCCTAGTAAGTCACACACATACACAAGTTATCACCTATTTAAATATGATTTAATTAATTAATTAAAGAGTTTAATTGATTAATTAAATAGATTTGATTTGCAATTAAATTGCAAAGTCCCTAGCATGACTTGAAACCAAATCTAGATTATTGGATGTGTAGTATAAATTAAATTTATATTTAAAGTGTTTAAATATGAATTTAATTGATGAGAAATTAATTAATAGAGATTAATTAATTAATTTATATTTGATATAAATTAATTAGAAGAAGAAAATAATTATTTTGGGTTAAGAACTCAAAATTAAGACACAGGGGCATTTTGGTCATTTTACAGTGTGACACGTGGCACCATGAGAAGGTGACACATGGCATAACACATAAGCTTGCCAAATGTTTTTTTTTAATCATGTAAGATGATTAAAATCAAGATTAAATATAGGTTTGACACTTGGCACAATGTGATTGGGTCACTTAAACCTAGAGCTAATCAAAAGGTGACATGTGGCTAGGGTTTAATGTGTTAACCTAGCTATTTAAGTGTGGTTATGAAAAGAAAACATAACCAGCAGCCTCTCCTCTCAATTTTCACGCCACTTTGAGCCTCTCCAGCTATTTCTCTTCATCTCTCATCAATTCAAAGAGATTAGCCATCAATCTCTTGAATTAAGAAGACTAGAAATTGTTTCTAGTGTCCTGTTTACATCTCTAATCTCTTAAAAGGCAGAACTTGAATTTCTAATTAATAGAAAAGGCTTTAGAAGCTGTTCAAGGGCTGCCATAGGTGTTCTTGGTGTGGACAAGCTAGAGGGACAACATCCGTGTCTCAAGACGAATCTCAAAGCGCAGACACGCGGCAAAGACATCAAGAGGTTAGTGTAATCGTTCTTGATTTAATCTAGGGTTCTAAAATTAATCTGATTAATTTTAAAATCTTAAATGGCAAATACAGATCCAAAAACATATTAAAAGAGTTTTAATATGTTGTTTATCATTGAAATCAAATAGATAAAAATAAATCTTGCATGGTGCATGTGACCTTAGGTGAAAATTTTTGAATTCAATGGTATAATCTTGTGTTTTTCACGCTTCCGTTCCTTCACAATCATCCTCATGCGAATCCTTTCCCTTAGGTGAAGCCTACACCTCTTTCTGAGCACGGGACAACTACTCCCTGGTGCGCTGATATGACAGCAGTCTCCTTTTTACTTTATCAAGTCAATCTTTCCCACGGGTACTGGAGTGACCGAATCAACTCCCTAAAAAGAAAGAGATTCAGCATTGTCGGACACGGCTACTATTGCTTCCTTACCTAGTCCCGAGATGACCTTTCCCGATCGGAAGAATTCTTCTTGTTAAAGATCACCGCCATCTCACGAATTGGATTTGAACCAATCAAGCTACTTTCCTTTTAGTCGATCGTGATGGGTGCATCGTCCTCCTCATTATAGTCCTCCTAAAATCAATAGCATTTCGTCGAATACATCCTGTCTTTTCTTTCACCTTTGTAGTCCTCTACATAGTAAAAACCAAGTCCTAACTACATACCTACAATATGGCCATACGTATCCGTAATGTAAACAAAGTAGCTCTTGTCCGTGCCATTACTAATGAGATCCAAATATATTTTGTTTAGCCGAGAATGTTTTCTTTTATATTCTCGTCTATAATAAAGGAATGTTCCACTATGTCTTTGAAACCGAGTCCTTCAGTAATTGCATATTTACATTCGTATCACTATAATCTTTCCAATGCATCTCTAGTTTTGATTCGGTCGTTTGTATAATTTTTTCTAGATCCAACTCATTTATACGTTCCTAAAGAGTACTTCGTTCTAAAACTTGGCCACTTTATAAGCACCAAAAATAGCTATCAAAAGAATGAGTCCGACTCGGTGTAGTGATGTGATCGTAAAGAAATCTATCCATGGAAAATGAAACATTTGTAGTGCCGCTTTTTGCTCGAAAAATGAAGAAAGACTTGTCGGAAATCGCCGGTTGGGTTGGTCCGACCAAGAAAGGCATGGGAGTCTTTGGGCATTGCTTGGAATGTAGAATGAAGGGTTGGATTGTGCGTATACTAAGTTTTTGGCTTGCAATAAAGCTAGGGTCTGATCGAGAAAGTAAACTTTCCTATCTATCCACCTCTCCAAACACAATATCTTAAGTACCTATGATGGTGACCACATCTGTGGCATGTGATGTTTGGACATAGAATCGAGTCCTTGTGAATGGGCGAGCCAGTGCTCTTATTTTACGACGGTAGGGACGATTGCTTCCATTCTTGACGTAAAGACACCAAATTCTCCTTTAGGTGCTTCAAGCTGCGTTATAGGTAGAAGAAGGTGATGCGGAAAAACCTTACGTATAAAGTTCGAAATGGTGAATTGAGGTAGAGTAGACCGATGATCCTGTAGTCATTTGGCCGGCTATTGAAAGAAAAAAGCTTGCATCCGCTCCCCCTATTATATAACCGGTCCCATCTCTCTCCAAACCTAACGTGGTAGTTTCCCATCATAGGGCTTTCTATCTATAGATTAAGCCATTACCAAGGAGCTAATTCATTCAGAACTCAGTTGACTGCTTCTATAGATAAGGCGGAGCGTCATATAACAAGGAAATAATATACAAATAAAGATAGAAATAAAACATAATTTAAATAATTAAGATTTATTTATACTTCACATGCGATTCTAAAATTTAATATGTTTTATCATAATTTAGTCTTCTTTGGAAGTGTTTATTTCGCCAATGTACAGTAATAATGTACAAAGAAAAATGATCTAAAAATAATAAATATATGCTTATATTATCATGTAAGTCACATTTGTAATATTTATGTGTGTTATAATTTTCTTTGCTAATCTTTTAGCATTTCCTCAATACTTTCTAGGTTGTCTCAGATTATTTCATAATAAGTAAATTTTGATATCGGTCCAGTTCATTTCGATTCTTTCTAATAAATAACTATTCTAATTTATTTTAGGGTATCTTACTCATTTATTTAATTTCTAATTTTTTTTTATTTTTTTTATTACTATTATTCTTAACTTATTTCAATAAGTTTCACTGCCCAAGTAACCTATGACAGGCTGACTAAATTGGATAACAGGTCGTTGGCACTAGACACTGCGGTGCCTCGGGCCGTCATATCATGGGATGCAGAACGTCAACCATGTATGCAGTCAGTATGGCTAAAAAGCCATGATATCGCATAATCGGGCATAAAAGCCATGAATACGGGCATAAAAGCCATGAATACAGGCATAAAGCCTTTCGCAGTACTGCTAAAACAATACCCTATTGGCATGCCAATCTATCCAATCTGACACACGTGTCTAGGCAATACAAGGGCACATAATATCATTAAATATTAATATATTGTGTTTTATGAATTCATTATTTCATGATAAATTTCAATTATAATTCATACATTCATTTGATCATTTATATGATCACAATTCACATCAATTATCCTTTTATACCATTGTACTCAAATTACTTCTCCTTTCTATAATAATGAGAACTAATGTCTCATTCATACATTAATATGGTTTATTTATTTATTCATTATGTTATTCATATTGATCACAATTCTAAACAATGGTTCACATGTACCATTGTATTCAAAACATTTTTCCTTTCTCATTTATACATTCAAGAATCTACTTATGTAATTACAAATTTTATATTTCAAGTTGAGTTACTAATATTTTATGAATTCCATTTGTGATGGGCATATAAGCCCTAACTATCTATTCACATCAATTAGGTGACTTATTTTTCATGTTTCAAGTAATCCATGAATATTTCATGGATTTCAAATTTATGGCCTTAATTTCTTTTTAACAATGTTGACTAGGATGCATACTCCACATTTGTCATACAATTCTAAGCATTTAAGCTTAGAATTGGTTCTAGGTATTCATCTTAATTTACTAATTATTTTCATTACTATTCACCTTACTAGTCAACCAAAATGTTGACTTTTTCATACTTAGTGGATATATTAATTCTAATTACACCAAGATCCCACATTTTGAGTTTTACATTTGCTAGTATTAATTGCCAATTGCAATTTAAAGTCCCCTAGATGCATTTCTAAATTTTAAACTTTCAATTTCAAGTTTGGTGTCACTATTCACCTCATTGGTCAACAAAAATGTTGACTTTTGGATAGAAAATAGGTACATTGATTTTGACACTCCAAACATACCACATTTTGCATTTAAAACTTGTTGGAAGTGATCACCATTACCATTTCTAAGCCTAACACTAAGTGGCAGAATTTTCAGTTTTTGTACCATAAGTTTACTATTCTATTAGGGACTGTTACAATGGACATTTGAGGAAATGGTAAACATGAAAGTTGTTCCTTATTTTGTCTAGTTGAATTTCCTTTTTTGAATCACTCCATTTGGAGTTTTGTAGCTCTAGATATGGTCCAAAAACCACAGCTGGCCGGATTTCAATTCTGCAGAATTTACCAAATCTACAGTACCATGAACAGTGATTGTGACTGCCATTTTGATTAAGTTCTGGTCATAATTTGAGGTAGGTTTCTTTATGAAAGTTGTTTGTCTAGGTCTTAACTTGTTTCTGTAAAAATTTCAGGTCAATTGACCATTTCTACAGTGAGTTATGGCCAAATGAATAGTTACTATTCATTTGGTCATTTCTGCAGGTGCTGTTGCAGGGTATCCGGATTGGGGCCAACTTTTGGTCCTCTTGCTTTGGTCTTTTGGGCATGGTTTCTTGAGCAAAAATGTGCCATTATCAGCCTAGTTTCATGTCCAATTGGCCAAACACCAATTGAACCTACACAGCCAAGGTTATGGCTGTCTAAGTAGGCTGGAATCTCAGCCACCATGCTGCACTCTCTAGGCAGTATACTCATTCACTCTGCCATGCTATATTTCAGTCCCAATTATGGTCAAATTTCCTCAAATGGTCACTAATTGACCACTAGAATGTTCTTTAACAATTTCATAGGCCAAGTCCAATTTTTCACTCCTAAACCCTATCTTAAATTCAAGGGTTACACCAATTACCTTAGTTAGCATACCAATTCATTATACTTGTGTATATGTACCTTAAACATCATTTCTAGTCCACTCTAAGTCCAACAAAACACTCATTCCTATTCCTTCAATAGGGCTGCCGAAATTCATGGTAGGCATACACTCAAATTTGGTTCATTTAATCCACAAATTCATATTGATTTCAAGTCTCTAACATAGAAAATAAGGGTTTTAAGTAGATAGGTGCACCAACCTCTTGTAGGGCAGAATTTTCCAAGCTTGAACTTCACTTTCCTTCCTTTTCTAGGCTGCCAAACACTTCCCCAAGATGAGTGGACAAGTTTTAATGAAGGTGACTTAGGGTTTAGTAGTGGAATTTCATGGGAAATGGAAGTAATTAAAGGAAACTTTCATGGAGGGTTATGGAGGGGAGGTTCACGTTTTGAGGAAGAAGAAGAACCAGAAATTTGGTTTCTTAATTTGCCATTTTTCTCTTTTTAAAGACTCTTTGTTGTGTTGTTGAATGGTGATTAGTGGAGGGCACTTAAATGACATCATGGTGATGTCATAATTAAGCATTTAAGTCATTTTCTTTTTCTTTCTTTTCTATTCATTTTTAATTTAATTTTTAGCAATATTTATTCATATTTTAGATCATAATAATTATTTACTTAACTGGACAAGTCGGCCAAAAATCGTCTCTGAAGGCGAAATGACCAAAATGCCCTCCGTTTGGCTTAACGGGTCAAAATTGTCTGTACCGATTGAAAATTTTTTCTAAGTATTTTCTTGGCATTCTAATGTCATAGGAACCTCAATGACCCTTCTCTGGAGTCCCAAAAATTATTTTATGAATTTTTCCCCGGGTCTAGGGCTCCTAGTTGCGAGAACCGCAACTTCCTTCTGGGGCACCGGCTCGTTTAACTTGGTTGTATTTTATTTCTAAATTTTTTACTAAATTTTTATTATTAATATTTGAGTTATTTATGGTTCCTGACTTTAGTTTAAATATTTTTCCGGACGTTCTAGCTATCTGGACCGACACCGGTCACCGGAACAGTAGAATGTACGGAGTTGCTACCGGGAGGGTGTTACAAATTAATTAAATCATATTTAAATAGGTGATAACTTGTGTATGTGTGTGACTTGCTAGGCTCATCACTAATTGGCAATGAGACATCATATCAACTCTTAATATCATCAGAACTCTTTCTTACCATAAATAATTTCTCTAAATCATTTTATGCACCTCATAGACCTTGGTTAACACCTAGCATAGCATGCCATGGCCACCCAATTAGTAATAAGGTTTACCTTAAATGAACCTATAATCATATGTTACCATACACTAGAATCTCTCTGTTACAAAATCCCAACTCAAGCTGGAGTCATGGTTTATGTCAAACTCCATTTGCTATAAATATTATGTTCTCTTTTAATTCCAGTTCTTGATTAAAAGATTTTCTCATAAAAAACTCTTTTCTGAATAAATCTATATGTCCTGGCCAGGAACTTGAAACATCAAGAACAATTAAATGAACATAGGATTTTATCTCTATTTACTTAGAGGAACAGATTCCATCTTGATCAACACCTACCTCCATATATAACTAGTAGGAGCCAACACATGCCCATATACCCATACATAGTACAAGTATGAAAGCAGTATCAAACTCAAACTACCTATATATAAGATAATTGTGCTATCTCAAGTCTAAAGATTATATGCACTGATATGATTTATGATAAAACATTGATAAGCGTAAACTCCATGTGCTTGTCATAAGTGTCACTGGTTCGGCCTACTTATCATTTATAAGTGCCTATCATGTTTGTCATATGGCATAAGACTCACCATTCCATCTTATTTATATCTCATATAAATAACTTGGTAACAAACATAAATATAATCTTTCTGGATAAGTCATGTCCTTATTATGAAGTATCCCCGATTGTGAACCTATTTATGATACTTTGTGCTAGAAATATTGTCACTCATATTCTTAACAACATAAGAATAATATTTCTAACAAAATATCAATGGACCTTTTCTATTACACATAAATATATTATGTAAACAGAAATGTGGAAATGCCTTTTATTAATAAAAATATGTACAAGATACATACTTAATGATATGCTCTAGGGCATACTACTAACAATCTCCCACTAGCACTAGAGCCATTCATTATAATATCTTAGACTGATCTTCTCAAGATGTCAGTCTAACTGAGTTTGTGACATAGGCTTAGTGAATGGATCAGCTGGATTTTCAGCTGATGCTATTTTCTGCATGGCTACATCTCCTCGCCCAACTATTTCTCTGATAATGTGGTAGCGCCTTTCTATGTGTTTGGATTTTGGGTGAGACCTTAGTTCCTTAGCCTGTATGACTGCTCCATTATTGTCACAGTGTAGTGGAACTATTGACTCAATGGAAGGAACTACTGTAAGTTCTGTCACGAACTTCTTTATCCAAATAGCTTCCTTTGCAGCATTTGATACAGCAATATACTCAGCCTCTGTAGTGGAATTTGCAGTCGTGCTCTGTTTGGAACTCTTCCAACTGACTGCACCTCCATTATAAATGAACACATATCAAGAGGTAGACTTTCTATCATCGATATTTGATTGGAAATTAGAATCAGTATAACCATCCAATTGCAAGTCTCCACCTCCATAAATCAAGAATAAATCCTTAGTTCTTCTCATGTACTTAAGGATATTCTTGACAGCTATCCAGTGTTCCAAACCTGGATTGGATTGATACCCGCTAGTCAAACTAACAGCATATGCGATATCCGGCCTAGTACACAACATTGTATACATTAAACTTCCAATAGCCGAAGCATATGGAATCCTGGCCACCTTATCTCTTTCTTTCTTCAGGTGTCTTTGGAGACATCTCTTTAGAAAGGTGGATACCATGTCTCACTGGTAACAATCCTCTCTTGGAATCAAGCATGTTAAACCTCTTTAACACCTTTTCCAATTATAGACTTTGGGATAAACCAATTATTCTTTTCGCTCTATCTCTATAGATGCGAATCCCAAGAATATAGGTTGCCTCCCCTAAGTCTTTCATGGAGAATGTATTTGACAACCATACCTTTATAGTCGTCAACATACCTGTGTCATTACCCATCAACAGTATGTCATCCACATATAAGACAAGGAAAGTGATAGCACTGTCACTAACCTTCTTATATACACATGGCTCATCCTCATTTTTGATAAAACCAAAGGATTTAATGGCTTCATCAAAACGGATGTTCCAACTCCTCGAAGCTTGTTTCAACCCATAAATGGATCGCTTTAGCTTGCATACCTCAGAACCATCTTGGGATTCAAAACCCCTAGGTTGTTCCATAAAAATGTTTTCTTTAATGTATCCATTGAGAAAAGTTGTTTTGACATCCATCTGCCAAATCCCATAATCATAGTATGCAGCTATTGCTAATAAAATCCTAATTGATTTAAGCATGGCAACAGGCGAGATAGTCTCCTCATAGTCGATTCCTTGCCTTTGGCGAAACCCTTTCGCTACTAGCCTTGCCTTATAGGTCTCTACCTTTCCATCAGAACCAATTTTCTTCTTGAAAACCCATTTGTTCTCTATAGGTACAATACCTTCAGGTGGGTCAACAAGATCCCAAACTTGATTCTTATACATGGAATCAATCTCGGATTTCAAAGCATCAATCCATTTTGAAGAGTCTATATCTGATATAGCTTCTTCATAAGTAAGTGGATCATCTCCATGATCTACTTCTTCATGAGTAGACAACTCTTGTTCTTCTTCATGAAGAAAACCATATCTCACTGGTGGGTGAGATACCCTAGTTGTTCTACGAGGAACAGCTGTAGATGTTTCATCAACGGGTATAGGTTGACTAGATGGATCTATATCCATCTGATCTGTTGGTTGGTCAGAAATCTCCAATTCTATCTCTATTTGCCTTCCTTTGCCTCCTTCTTGAACAAACTGTTGTTCAAGAAATGTGGCATCTCTACTTATCACAACCTTTTGTGAAGTAGGCAAATAAAAATAATATCCAAAACTATCTTTTGGATATCCAACAAATCGACCTTTTTCTGATCTGGTCTCCAATTTATTAGTGTTCAGTTTTTTGATATAAGCTGAACAACCCCAAATCTTAACATGCTTAAGACTTGGTTTTCTTCCATGCCATATCTCATAAGGTGTGGAAGAAACTGATTTTGATGGAATCCTATTCAGAATATACAAAACTGATTCTAATGCAAATCCCCAAAAGAAGATTGGCATATTAGTATAGCTCATCATACTACGTACCATATCCAATAGGGTACGATTTCTCCTTTCAGATACACCATTCAGTTGTGGCGTTCCTGGAGGAGTCAGCTGAGAAACAATGCCATGCTCTCTCAAGTATTCATCAAATTCAGTACTCAAATATTCGCCTCCACGATCTGATCGAAGAGCTTTAATACTCTTTCCTGTTTGATTTTCTACTTCAAATTTAAATTGTTTGAACTTTTCAAAAGATTCATGTTTGTATTTCATCAAATACAAATACCTAAACCTTGATTTATCATCATTAAAGGTAATAAAATAATGAAAACCCCCTCTAGCCATTTCTTTAAATGGACCACATACATCATTATGTATTAGCTCCAAAATATTTTCAGCTCTTAGCCCTTGTCCAACAAAGGGTGATCTAGTCATTTTACCCTGAAGCCAAGATTCACAAGTTGGAGTAGACTCAGAGCCCAATGAGGATAGAATCTCCATTTTCTCCAGTTTTGCAATCCTATCTTCAGCAACATGACTTAACCTTAAGTGCCAAATATATTTTGAACTTGAGTTGGTTTTCACCATGGCATTGCATTCTTTTAGATCACTTGCATTCAATTTGTGTTTGTCATTATTATCCAAATAATAAAGACCATCATTCATATAACCCGAACTAACATATTTATTTCCAAAATAAATATTGCAAACATCATTTGTGAACTGAAATTCATAGCCATTTCTAGTCAAACTAGATATAGAAATGATGTTCTTAAAAGCATCAGGTGCATATAAAATATTATCTAAACACAAAACATATCCAAACATGTAAAAAGATTTAGATCCTATGGCTAAAGCTTTAACAGTTGAGCCATTGCCAATCCAGACTCTAATATCTTGAGAACGCAAGCTGCTACTATTTGCTAGTTCCTGCATATCATTAGAAATGTGAGAACCGCACCAAGATCTAAAACCCAAGTCGTAGATGAACTATGAGTATCATCGAATCTAAATAACAAGATATGGACATACCTTCCAAGGTGTATCCTTCTTGTCCTTCGACAAGCAAGATACTGGGCAATTCCTTTTCCAAAGGCCCATCCTTTTGGCGGTGGAAACACTTTCCTTTGCCTCCATCACTTTAGTCTTCCTTTTCTGCTTAGCTATTTTCTTGGAAGGACCAGAATCGAGGTTTCTTTTTCTTATTGCCCTTCTTCTTGTTGGACTTTCCAGTAAGAAGATGCAACCAAAGCTACCTCTTTTCCTTTATTGCACAGCATATTCTTTTGGGCAATAACCAGCATGTTGAGTAAACCACTAAGGTGCATTCTGTTTAGTCATATGGAAATTTGTCACAAAATTCCCAAAAGATCGAGGAAGGGATCAAGGATCAAATCCGTCTGTAGTTGGAAATCCATGTTGAAGTCAAGATGTTCCAACCGCTCAATCACCGAATCATCTTGTGGACATGATCCCCAACATTCTGTCCCTCGACATCCTCATACGGAATAGCTATCTAGATATCTCATACCTAGCATTCCCTTTGTGCTCACCATACAACTCTTGTAGGTGAAGGAGGATCTCACTTGCACTCTGCATGTTCTCATGTTGCTTCTATAACTCATTACTCATGGAAGCAAGCATGTAACACTTAGCTCTCACATCATGCTCCTTCCACTTGTCCAAAGTTTCATGTTCCTCTTGTGTGGCCTCTGGAGGTAAGGGACCAGGAACATTTGAATCTAGAACATATCCTATATGTTCAAGGTTCAGACAAGTTTCAAATTTCTTAGCCAATCGCATGCATTAGGTCCTGTCAACCTATTATGATCAAGTATACTTGCAAGGATATTGGATGGTGGTGGTTGTTTTGTGCTCATTTTTATCAGAAAATTAACTGCAGAAAATAACCAGATTAATTAGTAAATGTATCATGTAATTAACCAAAATGATTATGGTCTTTTAATCAAATTGGTCCTCCCACTAACTTAGCGAATCCTACACTTCCAAAGTAGAAAACGGAAATCCTAGTTGGATGGATTTCTAGTGGGTGATTGAATTCTTATAATTCTATTGATCATCCTCAGGTACATCCATTATTGGAATTACAATAAACTATAAGTGAGCAACTCCTTGCCCATCACATCTCATGTGAGGTTCAATCCTTTACCTAGCCTCTAATGCTCAAAATCTCAGGTACATCCATTATTGACTTATCTTGCATTAGTTAAGTTGATCCCATTGAGCCAGTAATTATGTAAATAATTTTAATGTCCTCAGGTACATCCAATATTGGCCACTAAACAATTTACATATTTACAACATCTCATGCTTAACAATTATTCTGAAGAAAATCTCTTAAATTAATTGCATCTTATGCAACTATTTAAAATTTCTTAAAATAATTGCCCCAATGAAGGGCCTATGTTATAATTACTTTAATTATAGCATTTCCAACTTAATCATTTGTTTGGAAGATTTTATGGTCATTCTAATTACTATTAAGGTCTCACTTTGCACATTATCCAAATAGCATGCATATATCATATAATAGCATACATTCCCATACATCTCATGCATTCATGGATAAGCAATAAATATGGTATGATCATGGACTTTCTAAGGGATTCAATTCTGAGGCACCAAGAATTGAATCAGGGCATTCCTAAGTGCATTTCATTCATTCATTCATTTTACAAGAGTTGTTGAAGGAGTACATAATCAACACTTGATCTTGAATTCCTCCCACTAATCCCACCAATGCTCTTGACCTCCTTGAACTTCTTGCAATCCAATATTACATGGTAATCTTTGGCATACCAAGGCAAATTTACAAGAACTAAAATAAATGAAATTACAACCCAAAAATTATTACAGACTTAATAATACATGCCCAAAATAAATTAAAATAAATTAATTAATTTACAATCCCAAAGAAACATAAAAGAAATAAATCCAATCACATTGGTATTTTATAGTCCATGATCATCCATCATGCATATCACTATTTAACAATTAAATAAAACATACATACTTAAATTAAATTGAATATCTCATATTTAACTTAAAAAACCAGATTTGAATATGATTCAAATAAATTTAAAAATTCAGATTTGAATCTCATTCAAACAAATTTAAAAATTCAGATTTGAATCACATTCAAACAACTTTAAAAATTCAGATTTGAATCACATTCAAACATTTTTTAAAAAATCAGATTTGAATCACATTCAAACATTTTTTAAAAAATCAGATCTGAATTTTATTCAATCAATTTTAAAAATCAGATTTAAATATGATTCAAACAACTTTAAAAATTCAGATTTGAATCACATTCAAACAACTTTTAAAATTTAGATTTGAATCACATTCAAACAATTTTTAAAATTCTGATTTGAATCATAATTTAATTGTGTGATAAAAATTCTAATTAAACAATTTAATTAGACATAAAATGGATATTAGATCATACAACAATTGTACATTCACCATCCATTTGCCTTTGCACACCATTGTGGTGCATCAACCATGAGCACCATGGTGTTCATCATTTGTGCCGCCACCTTGGCTTTGCAACCAGCAATGAACTTTTGATCTCATGATCAAACACACAATTAAATCATATAATCAACAATCTAAATGGCAAATATAGTGGCTCTGATACCAATTGAAGGAACAGAAGCGTGAAAAACATAAGTTTATATCATTGAATTCAAAAATTTTCACCTAGGGTCACATGCATCATGCAAGATTTATTTTTATCTATTTGATTTGAATGATAAACAACATATTAAAACTCTTATAATATATTTTTGGATCTTTATTTGCCATTTAAGATTTTAAAATTAATCAGATTAATTTTAGAACCCTAGATTAAATCAAGAACGGTTACACTAACCTCTTGATGCACTGCAGCGTGTCTTCGCCTTTGAGATTCGTCTTCAGGACACCAGATGTTGTCCCTCTAGCTTGTCCACACTAAGAACACCTATGGCAGCCCTTGAACAGCTTCTAAAGCTTTTTCTATTAATTAGAAATTCAAGTTCTGCCTTTTAAGAGATTAGAGATGTAAACAGGACACTAGAAACAATTTCTAGTGTTACTAATTCAAGAGATTGATGGCTAATCTCTTCAAATTGATGAGAGATGAAGAAGAATAGATAAAAAGCCTCAAAGTGGCGTGACAAAGATGAGGAGTGGCTGCTGGTTATTTTTTCTTTTCGTAACCACACTTAAATGGCTAGGTTAACACATTAAACCCTTGCCACATGTGACCCTTTGATTAGCTCTAGGTTTAAGTGACCCAATCACATTGTGCCAAGTGTCAAACCTATATTTAATCTTGATTTTAATCATCTTACATGATTACAAAACATTTGGCAAGCTTATGTGTAATCCCATGTGTCACCATCTCATGGTGCCACGTGTCACACTGTGAAATGACCAAAATATCCCTGTGTCTTAATTTTGAGTTCTTAACCCAAAATAATTATTTTTCTTCTTCTAATTAATTTATATCAAATATAAATTAATTAATTAATCTCTATTAATTAATTTCTCATTAATTAAATTCATATTTAAACACTTTAAATATAAATTTAATTTATACTACACATCCAATAATCTAGATTTGGTTTCAAGTCATGCTAGGGACTTTGGAATTTAATTGCAAATCAAACCTATTTAATTAATCAATTAAACTCTTTAATTAATTAATTAAATCATATTTAAATAGGTGATAACTTGTGTATGTGTGTGAGTTACTAGGCTCATCACTAGTTGGCAATGAGACATGATATCAACTCTTAGTATCATCAGAACTCTTTCTTACCATAAATGATTTCTCTAAATCATTTTATGCACCTCATAGACCATGGTTAACACCTAGCATAGCATGCCATGGCCACCCAATTAGTAATAAGGTTTACATTAATGAACCTATAATTATATGTTACCATGCACTAGAATCTCTCTGTTACAAAATCCCAACTCAAGCTGGAGTCATAGTTTATATCAAACTCCATGTGCTATGAATATTATGTTCTCTTTTAATTCTAGTTCTTGATTAAAAGATTTTCTCATCAGAAACTCTTTTCTGAATAAATCTATCTGTCCTGGCCAGGAACTTGAAACATCAAGAACAATTAAATGAACATAGGATTTTATCTCTATTTACTTAGAGGAACAGATTCCAACTTGATCAACACCTACCTCCATATATAACTAGTAGGAGCCAACACATGCCCATATACCCATACATAGTACA
Organism: Hevea brasiliensis; assembly: GCF_030052815.1. Taxonomy (NCBI): domain Eukaryota; kingdom Viridiplantae; phylum Streptophyta; class Magnoliopsida; order Malpighiales; family Euphorbiaceae; genus Hevea; species Hevea brasiliensis. The sequence goes on along the minus strand of NC_079500.1, from coordinate 41,129,911 downwards.
AGTATGAAAGCAGTATCAAACTCAAACTACCTATATACAAGATAACTGTGCTATCTCAAGTCTAAAGATTATATGCACTGATATCATTTATGATAAAACATTGACAATAGTAAACTCCATGTGCTTGTCATAAGTGTCACTGGTTCGGCCTACTTATCATTTATAAGTGCCTATCATGTTTGTCATATGGCATGAGACTCACCATTCCATCTTATTTATATCTCATATAAATAACTTGGTAACAAACATGAATACAATCTTTCTGGATAAGTCATGTCCTTATTATGAAGTATCCTCGATTGTGAACCTATTTATGATACTTTGTGCTAGAAATATTGTCACTCATATTCTTAACAACATAAGAATAATATTTCTAACAAAATATCAATGGACCTTTTCTATTACACATAAATATATTATGTAAACGGAAAAGTGGAAATGCCTTTTATTAATAAAAATATGTACAAGATACATACTTAATGATATGCTCTAGGGCATACTACTAACATAAATATGATTTTAATTAATGAGAAATTAATTAATAGAGATTAATTAATTAATTTATATTTGATATAAATTAATTAGAAGAAGAGAAATAATTATTTTGAGTTAAGAACTCAAAATTAAGACACAGGGGCATTTTGGTCATTTTGCACTATGACACGTGGCACCATGAGATAGTGACACATGGCATTACACATAAGCTTGCCAAATGTCTTTTAATCATGTAAGATGATTAAAATTAAGATTAAATATAGGTTTGACACTTGGCACAATGTGATTGGGTCACTTAAACCTAGAGCTAATCAAAGGGTGACATGTGGCAAGGGTTTAATGTGTTAACCTAGCTATATAAGTGTTGTTATGAGAAAATAAAATACAACCAGCAGCCACACTCCTTTGTCACGCCATTTTGAAGCTCTCCCTCTCTTCCTCTTCACATCTCATAAATTCAAAGAGATTAGCCATCAATATCTTGAATTAAAAATACTAGAAATTGTTTCTAGTGTCCTGTTTACATCTCTAATCTCTTAAAAGGCAGAACTTGAATTTCTAATTAATAGAAAAAGCTTTAGAAGTTGTTCAAGGGCTACCATAGGTGTTCTTGGTGTAGACAAGCTAGAGGGACAACATCTGGTGTCCTGAAGACGAATCTCAAAGTCACAGACACGCTGCAGTGCTTCAAGAGGTTAGTGTAATCGTTCTTGATTTAATCTAGGGTTCTAAAATTAATCTGATTAATTTAAAAATCTTAAATGGCAAATACAGATATAAAAACATATTAAAAGAGTTTTAATATGTTGTTTATCATTGAATTCAAATAGATAAAAATAAATCTTGCATGATGCATGTGAACCTAGGTGAAAATTTTTGAATTTAATGGTATAAACTTGTATTTTTCACGCTTCCGTTCCTTCATAAACTTGGTTTGGTTTTTTGGGAATGGTTTCTTGACCAAAGTTGTGCCATTTTGTGTCTAGTTTCATGTTCAATTGGCCTTGCACCAATTGAACCTTTACAAATCCAGTTATTGCTGCCCAAACCTGCTGGACTCATGGTCAGTCCTGCAGGTCAGCCAAGGCAGCAACACTAACTTTAATTCCCACTGCACAAACCACTTCATTTCTCATTCACACATAACCAAATGGTCATTAATTGACCATTAAAACTTACTTTCACCATTGCATGATCAAAGTCTCAATTTCATACCCAAACCCTAACCCTAATATCTCAAATCATGCATTTAGCTTGCATTTCATTATTCCACTCAAGAGACTAATACTAAGGGTAGCCATGCTACCATTTTAGTTCCATAAAAATCCTCAAAACCTTACCACATCTAAGGCTACCAAAAATTTGGGATGGGCATACACATGATATTTATTAAATTTCTTTGTAAATTTACACTTAATTCTACTTCTTCAACACAAAATGAAAGAGAAAAGACAAGTTTAGTCACTAACCTCTAATTGAGTGAATTTCAATCTTGTAAGAGCTCTTCTTTTACACTTCTTTTTGCTCCTAAAAGATTCACCAAGATGAAATATTAAGGTTTTATGTTGTCAAGTTAGGGTTTTGTTGAGAGAAAACTAAGAAATTTAAGCTTTAGTAAGCATAAAAATGGAGGAGGGAAGGAGGAGCATATGGGATGGCTTGAGGAAGAAGAATTGGCTGCTGAAATTTTCTAGAATTCTGCCTCCTTTTCTCTACTTTTAATATATTTTAATTATGGTTCTTTATTTTGATTGGCCATGCATTTTAATTACCTCATGCTTACATAAGCATGAAGTAATAAATCTCATTTCTTTTCATTTTCTTTCCTTTTCTTGTCTACTTAATTTCAATTAAATTTTTAACAATATTTATTCATATTTTATGTCATATAAATTATTTAGTTAATGGGACAAGTTAGCCAAAAATCATCTCTAAAGATGAAATGACCAAAATACCCTTCGTTCGACTTATCGAGCAAAAATTGTGTGTACCGATTGATTAAATTTTCCTTGTGTTTTCTTAACATTCTATTGTCATGGGAACCTCAATAATCCTTCCCTTAGGTCCCAAAAATTATTTTATGAAGTTTTCTCCGGGTCTAGGGTTGCTAACGGCCTTCACCGTCACTTCCCCTTCGGGTTACTCATCACTGGGGTTTCGGCTCATTTAACCTTAGTGTATTTCATTCCTAAAAATTTTCCTTGAATTTTATGAGCATTATTTGGTTTATTTATAACTCCTCACTCTAGTTTATTTATAATTTCAAACATTCTAGCTGCCCAGACTGACATTGGTCGCTTGAACAGTAGACTGTACGGACTAGCTAAAGTAAGGATGTTACACAATAAAAAACTTAATTTGTATGTAATTGAACTCTCTACAACCTTCATACCAAATTCCTTACCTACAAGGCATAGAGACATCAATAATTGCCTGTTAGAATTTCATCCCCCTTATGGAGTTTCAACTAATCATTCCACTTGTAAGGCCATTAATAAGTCACAAATAGCCTATTTTACTAGGATAAATATGAGAAATACTTACTTTCCTAAAGTTGACTCTAATGTGGATGATTGTGATGAAGTGAGGTGATATATTTCCAACCCCATAGGCATACCTTGATTTCCTATCTCTACTAATATAGTATACACCTTTCAAAAGATTACAAGGTCTTTACAAAAGTTGTAGTGAGGCTAGAGGGTAATGATTTGGCTACTAATAAAGGGTTTTAGAGAATATAAGTATGAGGATTGCTATCATGCAAAGGTTTTAAATACACTAGGTTTATTTTTCCCTATTTTTGCATGGAAAGGAGGAGCATTTGGTTTTTAAGTGCCAAGCATGCTTGCTTGATGCTCACTTTGGGATTTCTATGCTTGTTTTTCTTCTTCTTTTAATTTTTATGTCCCTATTACATTTTACCCCCACACTCATTATTTTTGATGGCTTAGAAGGGTAATTCTTCAATGTATTGCACACTTGCACTTCTTTTTGAATTTTGCACCCTCTTTTCATATTTTATCTCTTTTTCACATGCCTAGTGTACCTTTCACCTATGCATTTTAGCTTCCTCATAGGGTAGGATAAGCATTTAAGCTAGGGGCTAGGGTAATGTTTTTAGTTATGAAAAATCAGTCAAGGAAGTAGATGTTGGCTCAAATTGGCTTAAGGGGTGAAAATTTATGTTAGATGGTTAAGGCTATGATGAGTTTATAATCAAAGAATGCCTTAATCATCTCTTTATTAAGCATATGGTAGGATTTTACCTCAAAAGGTCCAAGAGACATCTTCTAAGCTTGGTATTTAGGGTAGTTCATATTTCAAAAATTTTCTCTTAGTTTTACAAGTTCAACGTGACAAACTAATGGCTATGAAGGGATTTAATTAGTTTGACTTTACTTAGGCAATTAAATTTTTCACAACAATATATTGAAACCTTTTTACCTATCTAGTTATATTTATTCCTCTTTCTAGGAGAGAACAATTATTAGCTTATTAAGGTTTTAAGTTATAGTTCTAAAATAAAAATCCTTTGAAAAAGTTTAAAAATTTCCAAAATTTTTCTGGATTTTGATACATAAGTATGATAAAGGTATAATAAGGCAATGTGAAATCATAAAAATGAAATGCAATGCATGAATGCATTGAAGGAGCGGAAGCATAAAAAACATAAGCTTAGATCATTGAATTCAAAAATTTTTCATCTAAGGTCATATGCATCATACAAGATTCATTTTATCTATTTGATTTCAATGATAAACAGCATATTAAAACTCTTTTAATATGTTTTTGGATCTACATTTGCCATTTAAGATTTTAGAATTAACAGATTAATTTATTAGAATTCTAGATTAGATCAAGAACAAGTGCACTAATCTTTTTGATGCACTACAGTATGTTTGGCACCTTTGGGATCTGCCTAGGACACCAGATGTTGTCCCTCTAGCTTGTCCACACCAAGATCACCAATGGCAGCCCCTTGAACAGCTTCTCAAGCCTTTCCAATCAATTAGAAATTCAGGCTTTGCCTTTTGAGAGATTACAGATGTATACAGAACATTAAAAATGATTTCTAGCAATTTTAATTCAAGAGAATGTTGGCAATTCTCTTTGAATTGATGAGAGATGAAGAAAAAAAGAGGGAGAGGCTCCTTTGGGTGGCGGTACCTTTGGATGAATGAGCATATTCTATTTTTTTTATTTCATCCTTTCCCTTATATAGCTAGGTCACCACTTAAAACCCTTGCCACATGTCACATTCTAATTGACTCTAGGTTTAATTGACCCAATCACATTGTGCCAAGTGTCAAACCTATATTTAATCTTGACTTTAATCATCTTATATGATTAAAAGACATATGGCAAGCTTATGTGTAGTGCCATATGTCACCCTGTGAAATTACCAAAATACCCCGTATCTTAATTTTGAGTTCTCAGCCCAAAATAATTATTTCTCTTCTTCTAATCAATTTATATCAAATATAAATTAATTAATTAATCTCCATTAATTAGTTTCTCATTAATTAAATTCATATTTAAACACTTTAAATATAAATTTAACTTATACTTTGGTTTCAAGCCATGCTAGGGACTTTGCAATCTAATTGCAAACCAAACCTATTTAATTAATCAATTAAACTCTTTAATTAATTAATTAAATCATATTTAATTTGGTGATTACTTGTGTATGTGTGTGACTTACTAGGCTCATCATAATTGGTAATGAGACATGATATCAACTCTTAATATTATCAGAACTCTTTCTTACCATAAATGATTTCTCTAAATCATTTTATGCACCTCATAGACTATGGTTAACACCTAGCATAGCATGCCATGGCCACCCAATTAGTAATAAGGTTTACCTTAAATGAACCTATAATCATATGTTACCATGCACTAGAATCTCTCTATTATAAAATCCCAATTTGAGCTGGAGTCATGGTTTATGTCAAGCCCCATTTGCTATTAATATTATGTTCTCTTTTAATTCCATTTTTTGATTAAAAAGATTTTCTCATCATAAAAATTTTTTTGATTGAATCTATCTGTCCTGGCCAGGAACTTGAAATATCAAGAACGATTAAATGAACATAGGATTTGATCCCTATTTACTTAGGGTAACAGATTCCATCTTGATCAACATCTACCTCCATATATAACTAGTAGGAGCCAACTCATGCTCATATACCCATACATAGTATAAGTATGAAACCAGTATCAAACTCAAACCACTTATATACAAGATAACTATGCTATCTCAGGTCTAAAGATTATATGCACTGATACGATTTATGACAATACATTGATAAGAGTAAACTCCATGTGCTTGTCATAAGTGTCACTGGTTCGACCTACTTATCATGTATAAGTGCCTATTATGTTTGTTATATGGCATGAGACTCACCATTCCATCTTATTTATATCTCATATAAATAACTTGGAAACAAACATGATTACAATCTTTCTGGATAAGTCATGTCCTTATTGTGAAGTATCCTCGATTGCGAACCAATTTATGATACTTTGTAGTAGAAATACTGTCACTCATATTCTTAACAACTTAAGAATAGAATTTCTAACAAAATATCAATGGACCTTTTCTATCACACTTAAATATATTATGTAAATGAAAAAGTAAAAATGCCTTTTATTAATAAAACATGTACAAGATACATACTAAATGATATGCTCTAGGGCATACTACTAACATGCATGAATGCACCCTCAAACTCAAATTTGGAATTTTCTTCAATGGCAACATATTATGCAAGCTAATTAAAGATAAAACAACAAACATAAAATAATAGCAAAGTATATATGTGTTAAGGTAAGAGATATAAACATTAGGAGTATAGTTTGGATAAAAAAACCTAATAGGTTAGGTAGCAACTAAGACTAAGGCCTATACATTTACAGTTCATCAAAATGTGTTCTAGTCTACTGTCCTATGCCTAGAAATTGTGTGATAGCGAGGAAGGTGCCCCTTCATTTTGCCTTTCGAGGATCATATTCAGTTTGTTGTGGGCTTCCTGGAGACTGTCCTCTATGTCTCTGATTCTGTCTAAAATGGTGGTCTCCAGGGTTCTCATCCTATTGTTAATGGTCATCTCCTTCTTTTGCAAATGTGTTATGATAGTGTCTACAGGTAGTGGTGTGTATGGAGGGACCTTGTTTAGTGATCTTTCAAAGACCAACTCTTCTTGCTACTGCTCCTGTGCTCTAAAGGACTCTCCTCATTCTGTTCCTACTAGTGTCCTCTTGGGAATGACATTCCCCTGTGCATCGAGTAGTAGGCATGCGTACACGACTCTCCTATATAATCCCATAGATATGCAGATAGTCCGATCTATCCTAATAGTGCCTGGTATGGGGCATAGCCTAACATGCGCTGGCATGAACTCATAATGCAGGGCAAGTGCTATGATGAGGCCTCCCACCACTATGTGTCCAGTGGCCTAATGAGAAATCATCCTTAGGTGCTGGCATAGAAAGTATCTAGTGTTGCATCTCCTATCATTCTCCATGCACCATAAGAAGAACAACTCATTGGTGTTGACCATGCCTCGGCTATCATCACAGCACATAATGGTGTGAGCTGTGAGCCTATACAAGTATCTCAATGCTAGGTTGGCCAATCCCATTGATTTTGACCTTCTAGAGTTGTATATCTCTGTGTTTTGGCTGATGGTCCTCCAGAAAGTGATGTTGTCATACTCCAATCTATTTTGAGGGATCTCCTGGAGTCCCTCATTGCCAAATCTAAAGACAACATTAAATTTGTCCATATTCATAACTCTATCAATGCCCAAGAGTCTGAGCTCAATCCTTCCCCTATCTCCCCTATATATGGCCTAAAATGTGGCCTGAAAACTGCCAAGAAATTTTAGGGTGGTGTCCCTATATGATGGGTAGCACAGTTGGGTAAATCAAGTTCACCCAATGTTGTCGAAGAATTTGTCCACCTCTTATTTGAGCCCCAGTTACTGCAGTAACTCTGTATCCATGTGTTTGGTAGATATAATCCTCCCGCTCTTTAGCCTAGCACAAATATCCCTATGGGCAACATTCTTAAACTGCCAGGCCAAAGAAAAATCAGGTTGTAGTTGGGGTTATGGTTCTTATTGCCTTGTTTGCCTTGTTCTTGGCCTTTGGGGTGGCAATGGTGAGTGATTCCTTCCCCTTAAGGAAGAACCAATCCTTTCTGCAGATCTCTTAGTGGGAGCCATTGAGAGAGTTTTCAACTAAAGGCTAGGGTTTATCAGAAAAAATTAAAAGAGAGAGGGAGAGTCCGTGAGTGATTATTGAAGAGGAAGGGGGTTTTATAATGTGGGAATAGGTTTTGCAACATTTAAGTGGGATTTAAAGGGATTGGCATCTTATTTGAGTAATTTTTCATGCCTCTTTAGTATGCAGTCTGTGAAGAATTACACAGGGCCATGTGTCACTACAAGGGTCACCTCGTGTAATCTTTTATTAATTCTTTTTTCTTAAACTTGGGCAGGTTACATGATCCGTGTATCATTGTATGAGTCAAACCCATGTAACTTTCTGCCTCCCTTTACTCCTTCTCTTTTAGCCCAATCAACTTACACGGGTTCATGTAGAATTGCATGGGGCACCCTGTGTAAGTGTCTATTTCTTAAAAATTCCATTTTTTTTTCTCATTCCTTAGTTACATGGGCCATGTGTCCTTGCACAAATCACCCCATGTAACTTTATGGAGTGCATTCTTGTGTGTATTCTTGGGTTCAGTCAGTTACATGAGGCGTGTGTCTTTACATGGGGTACCCCATGTAACTTTCTGGACCAAAATTTTTAGGCATTTTGAATGCTTTCTTTTTCTTATCTCTCCAAGTTTTGATGCTAACTTGTTTCTAAATGTATGAATGGGATGCTTAATAGAGGTTAGCAATAGAAATACTTCATTGGTTTTGAAATTTTCTCTATTATATAGTTTTAACTTGTTGTTTCCATCATTTTCTTTCTCTCCGCTCCTTCCTTTTACCTATAATGTCTAAAGTTAGGGTTTAGGATTCCTATAAAAGTTAAAGAAAATAAAAACCTAAATAAATTTAAAAAAATTTTAAAGTCTTGGGTTCCCTCCCAAAGAGCACATGTTTATAGTCATTAGCTTGACTATTCCTCTTGGCTTATTGCTGCATAGGTGGGTTGTTAAAGGAGTGTGTGGCTCCTATCTCTATTGGCTCTCCTGAGAAGTATGGCTTCAGCCTTTGGCCATTGATCTTGAAAGCTCCTGAGGTTTCACTCCATACTTCTACTGCTCCATGTGAGAAGACTTGCAGAATCTTAAAGGGGCTAGACCACCTAGACCTTAGCTTTTCTGAAAATAGCTTCCATTTGGACTTAAAGAGCGGGATAAGATCTCCTTCTTTGATTTCTCTTCTTATGATATGCTTGTCATGCTAGCTTTTAGTCCTCTCTTTAAAGATTTTTGCATTTTTAATACCGTCTTGCCTAATCTCTTCCAATTCATTAAGTTGTAGAAGCCTCTTTTCTCCAATAGTCTTCAAGTCAAAATTGAGGCTTTGAATTACCCAATAGGCTTTGTGTTTAAGTTCAATAAGAAGGTGGCATGACTTTCCATACACCAACTGAAAGGGGGTGGTTTTAATAGGTGTTTTGAAGGTAGTGCGGTAGGCACATAGTGCATCATCTAATTTTAGGGACCCTTTTTTTATCGATTTACTATCTTCTCAAGGATCATCTTCAATTCCCTATTTGGGATCTCTACCTATCCACTTATTTGAGGGGGGTATAGTGTTACCATTTTGTGAGTCACTCCATATTACCTTAATAAAGCTTCAAACTGGTTGTTGCAGAAGTGACTTCTACCATCACTAATGATTGCCCTTGGTGTGCCACATCTTATAAATATGTATTTCTTGAGGAACTTAATCACTACCCTAGTATCGTTTGTTAGTGAGGCTGGTGCTTCTACCTATTTTGATACATAATCTATACTAATAAGGATATACTTATTACCAAATGAGGATGGGAATGGACCCATAAAGTCTATACCCCAAACATCAAATAGTACAACTTCAGGTATTCCGTGGAGTGGCATCTGATTCCTTCTTGAAATGTTTCCAACTCTTTGGCACTAATTGCATATCAGTACAAATTTCCTTACATCTTTAAACAAGTTTGGCCAATAAACCCTACTTGTAATATCTTTGTTGCTATTTTGGATGTGTTGAAGTGTCCTCCATAGGGTGATGAATGGCAATGCTATAGCACACTTTCTAATTCCTCTTATAGTTCTGATAAGCCCATCATTACATCTCTTGTACAGTAGAGGTTCCTCACAAGTATAGTCCCTTACATTATGTAAAAACTTCTTCTTCTACTAGTAGGACATATTTGGTGGTAACACTCTGCATACAACATTATTAACAACATCTGTATGCCATGGGGGTTGAGAGATAGGTAATAGGTGTTCCTCTAAAAAGGAGTCATCAATTAACAGGTCTTCAATAGAAATCCCTAAGCCTTCCTACTTGAGTTTAGAGGTCATCAGCTATCACATTTTCGATCTCCTTTTTATCTTTAATTTCAAGAATGAATTCCTGTAGAAGAAGAATCCATCGGATCAACCTTAGTTTTGCTTCCTTTTTATTCAAGAGGTACTAAAGAGCAGCATGATATGTGTATACAATAACTTTAGATCCAATTAAGTAGGATTTGAACTTGTCAATTGCAAATACTACTGCTAGAAGTTCCTTCTCTGTGGTTGCATAGTTGACCTGTGCGTCATTAAGTGTCTTGCTTGCATAGTAGATGGCATAAACTTTTCTATCCTTTCTTTGTCCAAGTACTGCTCCTACTGTATAGTCACTTGCATCCCACATCACCTCTAATGGCAGCTCTCAATCTGGTGATTGCATAATTGGTGCAGAAATTAAGGCTTCCATTATCTTGCAAAATGAACCAATGAAGCTTTCATCAAATTCAAAGGGAACGTCCTGATTTAACAAGTTAGTTAACGGCTTAGCTATTTTTGAGAGATCTTTAATAAATCTTATGTAGAAGCCTGCATGTACTAAAAACCTTCACACTCCTTTAACTGATAATGGTGGTGACATTTCCTCTATTATCTCAATCTTTGCCTTGTCCACTTTGATCCGTCTTTCTGACATAAGGTGACAAAGAACTATGCCCTTTCTTACCATGAAATGGCATTTTTCCCAATTGAGAACTAGGTTTGACTCCTCACATCTTTGTAGCACATTAGATAGGTTAGTTAAACACTCATCAAAAGTTGTTCCATAGACAGAGAAATCATCTATAAAAACCTCCATAATATTTTCAATAAAATCAGAAAAAAAAAGCCATTATACATATTTGATAAGTAGCTGAGGCATTACAAAGACCAAAAGGCATTCTCCTATAGGCCAAAGTAGCATAGGGACAAGTACACATGGTTTTTCTTGATCTTCTGGGTGAATAGGAATTTGGAAAAATCCCGAATACCCATCTAAGTAACAGAAATAGGAATGTTTTGCTAGCCTTTCTAGCATTCGGTCAATGAATGGAAAAGGAAAGTGATATTTTCTAGTGACACTATTCAATTTTCTATAATCAATGCACATATGCCAACCAGCGACCATTCTAGTAGGAATCAGCTCATTTTTTTCATTTTTAATAATAGTTATCCCATCCTTTCTAGGCACTACTTGCATTGGACTAACCCATTTACTATTAGAAATTGGGTATATGATACCTGCATTTAATAGTTTTAAGATTTCCTTTTTCACTACTTCTTTCATGGAAGGGCTAATCCCTTTAAGGTCTTTTATTGTATACCCTATAGTTTTACTATGGGTCCTAAGTGTAGGAACGGAAGCGTGAAAAACACAAGATTATACCATTGAATTCAAAAATTTTCACCTAGGGTCACATGCACTATGCAAGATTTATTTTTATCTATTTGATTTCAATGATAAACAACATATTAAAACTCTTTTAATATGTTTTTGGATCTGTATTTGCCATTTAAGATTTTAAAATTAATCAGATTAATTTAGAACCCTAGATTAAATCAAGAACGATTACACTAACCTCTTGATGTCTTTGCGATGTGCGCCTTTGAGATTCGTCTTGAGGACACGGATGTTGTCCCTCTAGCTTGTCCACACCAAGAACACCTATGGCAGCCCTTGAACAGCTTCTAAAGCCTTTTCTATTAATTAGAAATTCAAGTTCTGCCTTTTAAGAGATTAGAGATGTAAACAGGACACTAGAAACAATTTCTAATGTTCTTAATTCAAGAGATTGATGGCTAATCTCTTTAAATTGATGAGAGATGAAGAGAAATAGCTGGAGAGGCTCAAAGTGGCGTGACAATTGAGAGGAGAGGCTGCTGGTTATGTTTTCTTTTCATAACCACACTTAAAAAGCTAGGTTAACACATTAAACCCTAGCCACATGTCACCTTTTGATTAGCTCTAGGTTTAAGTGACCCAATCACATTGTGCCAAGTGTCAAACCTATATTTAATCTTGATTTTAATCATCTTACATGATTAAAAAACAACATTTGGCAAGCTTATGTGTTATGCCATGTGTCACCATCTCATGGTGCCACGTGTTACACTGTGAAATGACCAAAATGCCCCTGTGTCTTAATTTTGAGTTCTTAACCCAAAATAATTATTTTCTTCTTCTAATTAATTTATATCAAATATAAATTAATTAATTAATCTCTATTAATTAATTTCTCATCAATTAAATTCATATTTAAACACTTTAAATATAAATTTAATTTATACTACACATCCAATAATCTAGATTTGGTTTCAAGTCATGCTAGGGACTTTGCAATTTAATTGCAAACCAAATCTATTTAATTAATCAATTAAACTCTTTAATTAATTAATTAAATCATATTTAAATAGGTGATAACTTGTGTATGTGTGTGACTTACTAGGCTCATCACTAATTGGCAATGAGACATGATATCAACTCTTAATATCATCAGAACTCTTTCTTACCATAAATGATTTCTCTAAATCATTTTATGAACCTCATAGACCATGGTTAACACCTAGCATAGCATGCCATGGCCACCCAATTAGTAATAAGATTTACCTTAAATGAACCTATAATCATATGTTACCATGCACTAGAATCTCTGTTACAAAATCCCAACTCAAGCCGAGTCATGGTTTATGTCAAACTCCATTTCTTGTGAATATTATGTTCTCTTTTAATTCCAGTTCTTGATTAAAAGATTTTTCTCATCGAAACTCTTTTACGAATAAATCTATCTGTCCTGGCCAGGAACTTGAAACATCAAGAACAATTAAATGAACATAGGATTTTATCTCTATTTACTTAGAGGAACAGATTCCATCTTGATCAACACCTACCTCCATATATAACTAGTGGAAGCCAACACATGCCCATATACCCATACATAGTACAAGTATGAAAGCAGTATCAAACTCAAACTACCTATATACAAGATAACTGTGCTATCTCAGGTCTAAAGATTATATGCACCGATCTGATTTATGACAAAACATTGACAAGAGTAAACTCCATGTGCTTGTCATAAGTGTCACCGGTTCGCCTACTTATCATTTATAAGTGCCTATCATGTTTGTTATATGGCATGAGACTCACCATTCCATCTTATTTATATCTCATATAAATAACTTGGGAACAAACATGAATACAATCTTTCTGGATAAGTCATGTCCTTATTATGAAGTATCCTCGATTGTGAACCTATTTATGATACTTTGTGCTAGAAATATTGTCACTCATATTCTTAACAACTTAAGAATAATATTTCTAATAAAATATCAATGGACCTTTTCTATTACACATAAATATATTATGTAAACGGAAAAGTGGAAATGCCTTTTATTAATAAAATTATGTACAAGATACATACTAAATGATATGCTCTAGGGCATACTACTAACAATCTCCCACTAGCACTAGAGCCATTCATTACAATATTTTAGACCCATCTTCTCAAGATGTCAGTCTAACTGAGCTTGTGACAAAGGCTTAGTGAATGGATCAGCTGGTTTTTAGCTGATGTTATATTTTCTGCATGGCTAAATCGCCTTGCCCAACTATATCTCTGATAATGTGGTAGTGCCTTTCTATGTGTTTGGATTTTGGGTGAGACCTTAGTTCCTTAGCCTGTATGACTGCTCCATTATTGTCACAGTGTAGTGGAATTGCTGACTTAATGGAAGGAACTACTGTAAGTTCTGTCACAAACTTCTTTATCCAAACAGCTTCTTTTGTAGCATCTAATGCAGCAATATACTCGGCCTCAGTAGTGGAATCTGCAGTCGTGCTCTGTTTGGAACTCTTCCAACTAACTGCACCTCCATTACAAATGAACACATATCCAGAGGTAGACTTTCTATCATCGATATCTGATTGGAAATCAGAATCAGTATAACCATCCAATTGTAAGTCTCCACCTCCATAAATCAAGAATAAATCCTTAGTTCTTCTCAAGTACTTAAGGATATTCTTGACAGCTATCCAGTGTTCCAAACCTGGATTGGATTGATACCTGCTAGTCAAACTAACAACATATGCGATATCCGGCCTAGTACACAACATTGCATACATTAAACTTCCAATAGCCGAAGCGTATGGAATCCTGGCCATCTTATCTCTTTCTTCGGGTGTCTTTGGAGACATCTCTTTAGAAAGGTGGATACCATGTCTCACTGGTAACAATCCTCTCTTGGAATCAAGCATGTTAAACCTCTTTAACACCTTTTCCAAGTATAGACTTTGGGATAAACCAATTATTCTTTTCGCTCTATCTCTATAGATGCGAATCCCAAGAATATAGGTTGCCTCCCCTAAGTCTTTCATGGAGAATGTATTTGACAACCATACCTTTATAGTTGTCAACATACCTGTGTCATTACCCATCAACAGTATGTCATCCACATATAAGACAAGGAAAGTGATAGCACTGTCACTAACCTTCTTATATACACATGGCTCATCCTCATTTTTGATAAAACCAAAGGATTTAATGGCTTCATCAAAACGGATGTTCCAACTCCTCGAAGCTTGTTTCAACCCATAAATGGATCGCTTTAGCTTGCATACCTTGGAACCATCTTGGGATTCAAATCCCCTAGGTTGTTCCATGAAAATGTTTTCTTCAATGTATCCATTGAGAAAAGCTGTTTTGACATCCATCTGCCAAATCTCATAATCATAGTATGCAGCTATTGCTAATAAAATCCTAATTGATTTAAGCATGGCAACAGGCGAGAAAGTCTCCTCATAGTCTATTCCTTACCTTTGGCGAAACCCTTTTGCTACTAGCCTTGCCTTATAGGTCTCTACCTTTCATCAGAACCAATTTTCTTCTTGAAAACCCATTTGTTCCCTATAGATACAATACCTTCAGGTGGGTCAACAAGATCCCAAACTTGATTCTTATACATGGAATCAATCTCAGATTTCATAGCATCAATCCATTTTCAAGAGTCTATATCTGATATAGCTTCTTCATAGGTAAGTGGATCATCTCCATGATCTACTTCTTCATGAGTAGATAACTCTTGTTCTTCTTCATGAAGAAAACCATATCTCACTGGTGGGTGAGATACCCTGGTTGTTCTACGAGGAACAGCTGTAGATGTTTCATCAATGGGTATAGGTTGACTAGATGGATCTATATCCATCTGATCTGTTGGTTTGCCTTCCTTTGCCTCCTTCTTGAACAAACTGTTGTTCAAGAAATGTGGCATCTCTACTTATCACAACCTTTTGTGAAGTAGGCAAATAAAAATAATATCCAAAATTATCTTTTGGATATCTAACAAATCGACCTTTTTCTGATCTGGTCTCCAATTTATCAGTGTTCAGCTTTTTGATATAAGCTGGACAACCCCAAATCTTAACATGCTTAAGACTTGGTTTTCTTCCATGCCATATCTCATAAGGTGTGGAAGAAACTGATTTTGATGGAATCCTATTCAGAATATACAAAGCTGATTCTAATGCAAATCCCCAAAAGGAGATTGGCATATCAGTATAGCTCATCATACTACGTACCATATCCAATAGGGTACGATTTCTCCTTTCAGATACACCATTTAGCTGTGGCGTTCCTGGAGGAGTCAGCTGAGAAACAATGCCATGCTCTCTCAAGTATTGATCAAATTCAATATTCAAATATTCACCTCCACGATCTGATCGAAGAGCTTTAATACTCTTTCCTGTTTGATTTTCTACTTCAGATTTAAATTCTTTGAATTTTTCAAAAGATTCATGTTTGTATTTCATCAAATACAAATACCCAAACCTTGATTTATCATCAATAAAGGTAAAAAAATAATGAAAACCCCCCCTAGCCATTTCTTTAAATGGACCACATACATCACTATGTATTAGCTCCAAAATATTTTCAGCTCTTAAGCCCTTATCCAACAAAGGGTGATCTAGTCATTTTGCCCTGAAGGCAAGATTCACAAGTTGGAGTAGGCTCAGAGCCCAATGAGGATAGAATCCCCATTTTCTCCAATTTTGTAATCCTATCTTCTGCAACATGACATAACCTTAAGTGCCAAATATATTTTGAACTTAAGTTGGTTTTTCACCAAGGCATTGCATTCAATTAGATTGCTATACTCTGGCCAGTGGAAACACTTTCTTACTAGCAATGGAAACACTTTCCTATTAGCAATGGAAACACTTTCCTGTTGGCAGTGGAAACACTTTCCTTTGCCTTCATCAGCTTTAGTCTTCCTTTTCTGTTTAGCTATTTTCTTAGAAGGACCAGAAATCTGAGGTTTCTTTTTCTTATTGCCCTTCTTCTTGTTGGACTTTCCAGCAGAAGAAGATGCAACCAAAGCTACCTCTTTTCCTTTATTGCCTAGCATATTCTTTTGGGCAATAACCAGCATGTTGAGTAAACCAGCTAAGGTGCATTCCTGTTTAGTCATATGGAAATTTGTCACAAAATTCCCAAAAGACTCAGGAAGGGAATGAAGGATCAAATCCGTTTGTAGTTGGAAATCCATGTTGAAGTCAAGATGTTCCAACTGCTCAATCAGTCGAATCATCTTGTGGACATGATCCCCAACATTTTGTCCCTCAGACATCCTCATACGGAATAACTGTCTAGATATCTCATACCTAGCATTCCTGCTGTGCTCACCATACAACTCTTGTAGGTGAAGGAGGATCTCACTCGCACTCTGCATGTTCTCATGTTGCTTCTGTAACTCATTACTCATAGAAGCAAGCATGTAACACTTAGCTCTCATATCATGCTCCTTCCACTTGTCCAAAGTTTCATGTTCCTCTTGTGTGGCCTCTGGAGGTAAGGGACCAGGAACATTTGAATCTAGAACATATCCTATATGTTCAAGGTTCAGGACAAGTTTCAAATTTCTTAGCCAATCGCATGATTAGGTCCTGTCAACCTGTTGTGATCAAGTATGCTTGCAAGGATATTGGATGGTGGTGGTTGTTTTGTGCTCATTTTTATCAGAAAATTAACTGTAGAAAATAACTAGATTAATTAGTAAATGTATCATGTAATTAACCAAAATGATTATGGTCTTTTAATCAAATTGGTCCTCCCACTAACTTAGCGAATCCTACACTTCCAAAGTAGAAAACGGAAATCCTAGTTGGATGGATTTCTAGTGGGTGATTGAATTCTTATAATTCTATTGATCATCCTCAGGTACATCCATTATTGGAATTACAATAAACTATATGTGAGCAACTCCTTGCCCATCACATCTCATGTGAGGTTCAATCCTTTACCTAGCCCCTAATGCTCAAAATCTCAGGTACATCCATTATTGACTTATCTTGCATTAGTTAAGTTGATCCCATTGAGCCAGTAATTATGCAAATAATTTTAATGTCCTCAGGTACATCCAATATTGGCCACCAAACCATTTACATATTTACAACATCTCATGCTTAACAATTATTCTTAAGAAAATCTCTTAAATTAATTGCATCTCATGCAACTATTTAAAATTTCTTAAAATAATTGCCCTAATGGAGGGCTTATGTTATAATTACTTTAATTATAGCATTTCCAACTTAATCATTTGTTTGGAAGATTTTATAGCCATCCTAATTACTATTAAGGTCTCACTTTGCACATTATCCATTTAGCATGCATATATCATATAATTGCATACATTCCCATACATCTCATGCATTCATGGATAAGCAGTAAATATGGTATGATCATGGACTTTCTAAGGGATTCAATTCTGAGCCACCAAGAATTGAATCAGGGCATTCCTAGGTGCATTTCATTCATTCATTTTGCAAGAGTTGCTGAAGGAGTGCATAATCAACACTTGATATTGAATTCCTCCCACTGGTCCACCCAATGCTCTTGACCTCCTTGAACTTCTTGCAATCCAATATTACATAGTAATCCTTGGCATACCAAGGCGAATTTACAAGAACTTAAATAAATGAAATTACAACCCAAAAATATTACAAACTTAATAATACATGCCCAAAATAAATTAAAATTAATTAATTAATTTACAATCCCAAAGAAACATAAAAGAAATAAATCCAATCACATTGGTCTTTTATAGTCCATGATCATCCATCATGCATATCACTATTTAACAATTAAATAAAACATACATACTTAAATTAAATTGAATATCTCATATTCAACTTAAAAATCCAGATTTGAATATGATTCAAATAAATTTAAAAATTCAGATTTGAATCTCATTCAAACAAATTTAAAAATTCAGATTTTAATCACATTCAAACAACTTCAAAAATTCAGATTTGAATCACATTCAAACATTTTTTAAAAAATCAGATTTGAATCACATTCAAATATTTTTTAAAAAATCAGATCTGAATTTTATTGAATCAATTTTAAAAAATCAGATTTAAATATGATTCAAACAACTTTAAAAATTCAGATTTGAATCACATTCAGACAACTTTTAAAATTCAGATTTGAATCACATTCAAACAATTTTTTAAAATTCTGATTTGAATCATAATTTAATTGTGTGATTAAAACAACTAATTAAACACTTTAATTAGTCAAAGAATAGGCCTTAGATCATACAACAATTGCAGAATTAAAAGCCAAACCTTGATCCACCCATGGAACCATTGTTGCCGCCACCAATGGTGGCTTCACCATGTGTGCCGCCACACCTCATGATCCAACCAGCAATGAATCTCTTGATCTCATGATCAAACACACAATTAAATTATATAATCAACAATCTAAATGGCAAATATAGTGGCTTTGATACCAATTGTAGGAACGGAAGCGTGAAAAACACAAGATTATACCATTGAATTCAAAAATTTTCACATAGGGTCACATGCACTTTGCAAGATTTATTTTTATCTATTTGATTTCAATGATAAACAACATATTAAAACTCTTTTAATATGTTTTTGGATTTTTATTTGACATTTAAGATTTTAAAATTAATCAGATTAATTTAGAACCCTAGATTAAATCAAGAACGATTACACTAACCTCTTGATGTGCTGCAGCGTGTCTGCGCCTTTGAGATTCATCTTCAGGACACCAGATGTTGTCCCTCTAGCTTGTCCACACCAAGAACACCTATGGCAGCCCTTGAACAGCTTCTAAAGCCTTTTCTATTAATTAGAAATTCAAGTTCTACCTTTTAAGAGATTAGAGATGTAAACAGGACACTAGAAACAATTTCTAGTGTTCTTAATTCAAGAGATTGATGGCTAATCTCTTTGAATTGATGAGAGATGAAGAGAAATAGCTGGAGAGGCTCAAAGTGGCGTGACAATTGAGAGAAGAGGCTGCTGGGTATGTTTTCTTTTCATAACCACACTTAAATAGCTAGGTTAACACATTAAACCCTAGCCACATGTCACCTTTTGATTAGCTCTAGGTTTAAGTGACCCAATCACATTGTGCCAAGTGTCAAACCTATGTTTAATCTTGATTTTAATCATCTTACATGATTAAAAAAAAAACATTTGGCAAGCTTATGTGTTATTCCATGTGTCACCATCTCATGGTGCCACGTGTCACACTGTGAAATGACCAAAATGCCCCTGTGTCTTAATTTTGAGTTCTTAACCCAAAATAATTATTTTCTTCTTCTAATTAATTTATATCAAATATAAATTAATTAATTAATCTCTATTAATTAATTTCTCATCAATTAAATTCATATTTAAACACTTTAAATATAAATTTAATTTATACTACACATCCAATAATCTAGATTTGGTTTCAAGTCATGCTAGGGACTTTGCAATTTAATTGCAAACCAAATCTATTTAATTAATCAATTAAACTCTTTAATTAATTAATTAAATCATATTTAAATAGGTGATAACTTGTGTATGTGTGTGACTTACTAGGCTCATCACTAATTGGCAATGAGACATGATATCAACTCTTAATATCATCAGAACTCTTTCTTACCATAAATGATTTCTCTAAATCATTTTATGAACCTCATAGACCATGGTTAACACCTAGCATAGCATGCCATGGCCACCCAATTAGTAATAAGATTTACCTTAAATGAACCTATAATCATATGTTACCATGCACTAGAATCTCTCTGTTACAAAATCCCAACTCAAGCTGGAGTCATGGTTTATGTCAAACTCCATTTGCTATGAATATTATGTTCTTTTTAATTCCAGTTCTTGATTAAAATATTTTTCTCATCAGAAACTCTTTTCTGAATAAATCTATCTGTACTGGCCAGGAACTTGAAACATCAAGAACAATTAAATGAACATAGGATTTTATCTCTATTTACTTAGAGGAACAGATTCTATCTTGATCAACACCTACCTCCATATATAACTAGTAGGAGCCAACACATGCCCATATACCTATACATAGTACAAGTATGAAAGCAGTATCAAACTCAAACTACCTATATACAAGATAACTGTGCTATCTCAGGTCTAAAGATTATATGCACTGATATGATTTATGACAAAACATTGACAAGAGTAAACTCCATGTGCTTGTCATAAGTGTCACTGGTTCGGCCTACTTATCATTTATAAGTGCCTATCATGTTTGTTATATGGCATGAGACTCACCATTCCATCTTATTTATATCTCATATAAATAACTTGGGAACAAACATGAATACAATCTTTCTGGATAAGTCATGTCCTTATTATGAAGTATCCTCGATTGTGAACCTATTTATGATACTTTGTGCTAGAAATATTGTCACTCATATTCTTAACAACTTAAGAATAATATTTCTAACAAAATATCAATGGACCTTTTCTATTACACATAAATATATTATGTAAACGGAAAAGTGGAAATGCCTTTTATTAATAAAATTATGTACAAGATACATACTAAATGATATGCTCTAGGGCATACTACTAACACTAAGTTCCCTTAAAAGTTTTTCCTCTCCTAGACTATTTAGGCTAGCAATTATTATTACGAGTTTGAGTTCAAAAATGCATACCTTAGAGTAGAAGGAAAAGGTTTCTATTCTACCTATTTCTTTGTCTCTTGTGATTAAGCCTTAGGTTATGACTCTTTTAACTCTTCCACTTAAAGTGCTTGAGCTAAAGGTAAAGGTGGTCCAGTTTCAAGGGATTGTGCATAGGCTGTAATTTCTTTATTTTTATCATCTATTATGTTACTGTGCACTATGTATGCTTCTAGAGGATCTTTAGATTTTCTTATTGCACAAAATCTCACAAGTGTACGAATCATTAACAAGTAATAATGTGATGAGTACAGTATTGTTCTCATAAGGACCATGTTGAGGGGTAAATTTCTCTCGTGGTACATGAATTTTAAAACTTCACTTAAAACCTCATAAACTATCATAAATATCACTTTAAACCCCATACAACCTACAGCAACCGGTTTAAAGGTTAAAATGATGATGTGGCAGTTCAAACAAGATTAAAAATCATCTTTTCCTCTTTTCTCTCTCCTCCATGTAATATCAAATTCTTACTTTCTCAACTTTATTTATCCCAAATACATTGCCCTTCTCATCTCTATCTTTCTGATGAAATTGAATTTCCTTTTACTATCTCTTTTTTCTTCAGGTTTGTAGTTGAAGGATATTTTTGTGCTTTTCTTTTTCTTTATTTCATTGATGATGTCTCAGTTTAATGGGAGAAGGTTATCACCCAATGGCATTCCTCTTTGCCGATGTGAAGAAGAAGGGAAACTAACAACATCATGGACCAATGCACACCCTGAAAGAAGGTTCTATGGCTGCACAAACTATTGGGTAAGTAGAAATGAAATTTTCATCTAGATCTACATTTGGGTAAATTTTTTAAATATGGGTTTTAGGGTAAGAGAAGATATTTATAATGATATGGGTTATGGGTTTTTTTTATATAAATAATATTACGATATGTCTTTTTTTTTTCAATTTTTTGCAAAGAAGCAATTGTTGTTATTATTTTGAGTGGGTTGATCCACATTAAAACTTTCCAACAAAATCTAAATAAAATAATATTGAATTAAACATACCCATCGAAAAAAGCTATAACAAATAACGTACCTTAACTAAATTGGGAGAAAACAGTAAGGAAAGTCCCAAACAGTGAACTTGATAGTAATTTGTGAGGTAATGGCAAATTCGTAAGAAAAACAATGACCAAACTCACAATCCTTCAAGGGAATAACAAGCAAACTGACAAATCGATAAACCAAGAGTGAACTGACGAATTGAGGGAACAACAAGAGAGAGAGAATAAAGATGACAAAAATAGCATTCAAGCGAACAGTGACAAAAGAACCTGTGTTTTACTAGTCAGGTAAAATCATTGATCGACAATGAAGAATGAGTCATGACAAGAAATAATCGATGGATTTCAAGTGATGATTTGCGATGAAGAATGAGCCTGATGATGAAGAAATTGAAGGGACACAACCTGCTGTATCAAAGAGAGAGAAAATGTAGATGAAAGAGTGAGAGAGTGAAGTAATACAAGTTGGAGGAGAGACAAAAAGGGATAAGTGATTCTTAATCTTACCTGGACATGCCAAATTATCTTTTTACCTTCAAACCGGTTATTGTAGGTTGTATGAGGTTTAAAGTGACATTTACTGTAATTTATGAGGTTTTAATTGAAATTTTAAAATTCATGTACCGTAGTGTTACCAACCCTAAAATTCATATACCATAGATGAAATTTACCCCCATGTTGAGTACCAAACTATAGTGATTTTAATTATCTAGATGATCGAGTTGTAGAAAAATAGTAATTAAATCTAATTAAATGAAATAAATTATAAAGCAATTAATTAAACTACAATATTAATTAATAAAAGCATTCCAGAGTTAACCGTTCACACGTTAATCAATTATAGATTCAATTTAATTCATTCAATAAATGGGAGATTATTACTTTGAAGAAAGTTATTCATAATCTCTCAAGGCACTCAAGTAGTATTTTAATTAATCCAAACCCTATTTTCATGGCAATTGAATCAATTAAAACCCATTATGTTCTTTGCTTAATTGTTAGATCCACATAGAATTCCCGCCTATCTCTAGATCAAAAACCCTAAGTTCAAATTCCTATTATTCCAATATTAATATTCACCTTTCAGTTCTTTAACTAATATCTAGAATTGATACTAAGTGGGTACCAATACATAGCATACATTAAGAACACAAGAGATTGAATGAAAGAACACAATACCCAATATATTTAATAAAATCAAATCAAATCCATAACTAAATTGAAAGTGTTGCATCCTTAACCCTAGAATAAAAGAAACTACTCTTACATTGTGAGTTTTACAATCAAGTTTGTAAAATAAAAGAGAAAAAACAGGAGAAGAAATAGAATGAAAGAACCTAGATGGAGAATTGTAGCCTTGAACTTTCAAAAGTTAAGCTGAAAATCTCTTCTAGCAATCTTACATATTTGTTTCTCTGTCACCTCTCTTGAAGTTAATGTGCACTCTTAAATGTAAATTCGTTCTTCTTTTCCCCGAATCTTGACTTATTATTTTTATATCTAGTGTAAAAACACTTGTTTCAGTGTCCTAAAGGCCTTATAAGTCCATCCAGGTCGAGTTAAAAGAAAGAAAAGTTTATTAGAATTGCTGTCTAGGGACATTACACGGGCCATATAGTGTTACACGGGGGTACCCCATGTAGTTTTTTATAGCTTTATTTTTTGAGTTTTCTTCTATACAAAAGATTGCATGGGGTCCAAGAGGTTACATGGGGCAGGTTACATGGCATGTGTAATTCTTCTGGCCTTCTATTCTTCACTTTTTGACCTCCAAACCTCTTTTAAACTTGTCCTTGGCTTAAGAACCATATAAACACACCTGATAAAATATAAAAAATCAAAGAATTGAGTTGGATAACAAGTTGTCTAAAATATTACTAAAAACACTTAAAAGTAAACATAAAATAGACTAAATGCTAACAAAATGCAATGAATATTGACTTTAAATGTCTATATAATTTGACTACATCAAATGCCTCCAAACTCAAAAGCTTTTCTTATCCTCAACCAAACAGAAACTAAATGCATATGAGAGGTATTCTCCTTTCGATATAATAAGAATTGAAATTCTAGACTTTTAAAGACAACCTTAAAAAGATTAACAGGTCAACAACTCATCAAAATGCTAAGAAGTCAAATATTCATTGTATGTACTAATATCTAACAAAGCACAAATTACTAACTCAAAACATATGTACACACACCAATTATAGGAAATTGCTTTACTTAAATAAATACATGTACACTTAGCAATCTCTAATGCCTCCATATGAATGTATTGAATTTAATTTCCCAAGTCCCATAGGTAGATCTCCTAACCCTATCTCCACTAATGTAGCACACACTTTCAAAAGATCAAAAGGTGTTTGTAACACCCACCCGGTAGCAACTCCATACATTCTACTGTTTCGGTGACCAGGGTCGGTCCGGACAGCTAGAACGTCCGAAAAAATATTTAAACTAAAGAGAGCAACCATAATTAACTCAAATATTAATCAGAAAAATTTAGAAAAAATTTTAGAAATAATATACAACCAAGTTAAATGAGCCGGTGCCCTAGCGATGGGTAACCTAATGAGAAGTTGCGATTCTCGCAACTAGGAGCCCTAGACCCAGGGAAAAAATTATAAAATAATTTTTGGGACTCCAGAGAAGGGTCATTGAGGTTTTTATGGCATTAGAATGCCAAGAAAATGCTTATAAAAAATTTTCAATCGGTACAAACAATTTTGGCCCGGTAAGCCAAATGGAGGGTATTTTGGTCATTTCGTCTTCAGAGATGATTTTTTACCAACTTGTCCATTTATGCAAGTGAATTATATGACATAAAATATGAACAAATGTTAATGAAAGTTTATTTAAAAAATGAATAAGCAATGAAAGAAAAGTAAATGGAAATAATGGGATTTATTACCTCATGCTTATGTAAGCATGAGGTAATTAAAAATGCTATGGCCAATCACATTAAAGCAAGACAATTAAAATTCAATAAAAAGGGATAAATGAGGCAGAATTCTAGAAAATTTCAGCAGCCCTTTCTCTCTTCAAAAATGTCACCCATGCTCTCCCATTGTCCACCATAGCCAAGCTTTACCAAGCTTGATTTTCTTGGTTTTTACCCAACTAAAGCCTAAGTTCCCAACACAAATTCTTATTCTTTCCTCTTAGTAAAGCTTTTGGGAGCAAAAATAAATCAAAGGGAATAGTTCTTACAAGCTTGAGATTAGCTCCATTAAAGGTTAGTGACAATTAATTCTTTAAACTTATATATGCATCATTAGGAGTGTGAATTGATCCATTGATTTTATGTGTTTGAAAAGTTGAAATGGTAGAGCTAGGGTTTGGACCCAAAATTGAGATTTTGATCATGTAATGGTGAAATTAAGTTTTAATGGTCAATTAGTGACCATTTGGTTTGGTTTGAATCAAAAATGAAGTGAATTGGGTTGTGGGATTTGAGGTTGGAGTGGCTGCCTTGTGTGACCTGCAGGTTTGGATGTGAGTCCAGCCTGTTTGGACAGCCATAACTTAAATTGTAGAGGTTCATTTGATGTTTGGCCAATTGGACATGAAACTAGACACAAAATGGCACAACTTTGGTGAAGAAACCATGCCCATAAGACCAAACTAAGTGGACCAAAACCTTGCTCCAATTCGGGTGACCTGCAATCTGCCTCGGCAAAATGACCAAATAAATAGTATTTGGTCATTTGGCCATAACTCAATCTAGCAAGGTCCAATTAACCTGAAATTTTACCAGCAACAAGGTGACATATAGACCAACAACTTTCATGAAGAAACTTGAACCAAATTATGATCATAACTTAGTCAAATTGCCAACCAAACTTAGATTACCAAATCTGGCAAAACCAGTTTTGCCCAGATTTTTGGAATCTGCCCAATCCGGCCAGTTATGGTTTTTAGGCCATAACTTGAGCTACAAAACTCCAAATGGAGTGATACAAAAAAGAAAATTCAACTAGACAAAATGGGGAACAACTTTCATGTTTACCATTTTTCCAAATTCCCACTGCAACAGTAACTAATGGAACAGTAAGCCCAAGGCTTGAAAATTGAAAATTCTGTCCAATTCACATTAAGCTTAGAGATGGTATTGGCAACCAATACCAACAAGTTTAAAATGCAAAATGTGGTATGTTGATGATATTTAAACTAAATTACCTATTGTCAATGTAAAAGTCAACATTTTGGTTGACTAATGAAATGAATAGTGGTCATAAAAATTTCAATTTCAAAGAATTACACAAATTAAAAGTGTTAAATGCCCTAGTAGGCCTAATGTGATTGGTTTGGATAGGTTGGCATGCCAATAGGGTTCTGTTAGCAGTACTGCATATGGCTTTATGCTATTCTGTATTTCATGGCTTCCCATGCCATTCTGTGACATAATAGCCTTTGGCTATGATAATGAGTTATTATACTCGGGTTTAATCCCCGATAATTATCACAGCTTATTAGCTATTCTGTTGCACACCGGGAGACACAATGTGACCGATGGTGTGATGGTCTGAGGTACTCTGTACCCAGTACCAGTTTACCCGTTTATCCAGTCCAGTCAACTAGTGTAGATTACTCGAGCAGTATTAATAAATTTTACCAAACTTTAATCGAATAATATTGCAATAAATATTTGAAATTTAGTCCACCCCAAAAATGTAAATATACATTTTGCACACATGTCTTATTTTATTTTATATTATATTATTTTATTTTATTTTATTTTATATTGTCACCACTAAGCAGAATTGCTTAGCGCGTCGCTTTTGCCATGCGCAGGTACTGGAGACATAGCTGGGGAGTCCAGCAGACCTCACACAGGGTGAGCCTTCATATTTGCACTCAGAGTTCAGAGTCACCTCACATTGCAGTGCATTTGGTAGGACATTAGGCCATTTTAATATTTTGATATTTTGTATTTTGTAACCTTCTGTAATGTATATTATAAATTCATGTAATTATGCTTTTGATGTAAATATCTATGAAACATGTTCAGTAATAAATTGAGCTTTTTTTTTTATTGAGTTGACTATGGTTTGAATTTAATTGAATTTTGAGATATTGAAGTGAATTGAGAAATTGTTGAGAATATATTAGAGGTTGATTGAGAATAAGGTGATGATATTATTGGGAGTGTTTTTAACAGGTTCAGAAGAACTGTTTTTCCAATTTATAGCCGGCACTCTGCCGGATTTTCTATAAAATTTGCGAAAAAATTTAGATTTATCAAAAATTATAAATAAATGAATTAAAAGAGATTAATTGAAATTGAAATATGAATTGGTGTTCCGACACACTGAGTGGCATAACTTGCTCGGCTATACTATTGACGGGTAAGGGGTGTCACAGTGTTTTCGTAACATTGTAATGGGGTTAAAGGGTAATAATGTGGCAATCAAAGAAAAGCATAAAAGGTAATTAAAATATGAGAGCAATTAATCTATAAAAGAACAAGAAACACCAATTTTATTTCTTTAATTCTTTTTTATTTTTTTTTGTTTTTTTTTTAAGTTTTTTTCGTGGAGAGAAGAAATTTACAAATTAACTCCAGTGCTAGCATACTTTTTGATACTTGAATATGGACTTTATTTATAATTATTTGAATTTGATGTACTTGTTCTTTTTTGGTATCTACCCCCAAACTCGTTCTTTGAGCACTTTGATGGATTATTTCTTTATAATTTATTTCCATATGCTAGCACTTCTACTTTATTTCTTTCTCCATATTTTCTTTCTCCCTTTTATTTTTTATTATTTATTTTTATCTAATGTATCTCTCACTTTAACAGACAACCTCTCTTATAAGGGTAAGTTAATTGTTTACGCTAACGGCTAGGTAAATAATGTGGGTTAACAAAGAAAATTATATAGGGTAAAAATATAGGCTTAAGTTGGTTACAAGGGATATATTTTAACTGAGAGTGGCTAAGGCTGTAATGAGCCTAAATTCGATGAATGCCTAAATCATCTCTTAATCAAGTGTAAGCGAGAATTTCACCTCGATAAGTTTAAAAGACATGTTCTAAGTCTAATGAGACAATTAGAAAATCACATCCATGCACATGTACATGCTCTAAGAACTCACAATTTCATTAAAATGGAACAATGCACACATGCCTAAGAAAAATAATTTACACAAAGCCGAATATCAATTCCATTATGAATATTCTTCCTTTTATACTTTTCTAAGCAATCAACAAATCTAACCTCTTAAAGTGTTTTAATCATCCATCAAAACAATTCTCATCATATCAAAAGAATCAAGATACGCAAAATTTTTATTAATTTTATGATTAAAATCCAAAAAATGCAAAAACTTTAAAATTTTCTACGTAAAATGCAATGCAAAACTTAAAATGCAAATCCTATTGCACCCCCAAACTCAAATTTAACATTGTCCTCAATATCATCAAGATAACACAATCAACTCAAGAGTAATATCATAAATGTAATAAATAAGGAAAAACTAATTGGTAACGAATACTCTCCCTTGAAGCGTTCTTTCCCTCGAAAATTTGTGAGCTTCTTTCAAGTGTGTCTTGAGCCTACAAAGTGAAAATCATCAAAACAAATTTGGAAGGGTCATAAAACAAATGCAAAAATAAATAAAACTTAGGTTACCTCCAACAAGCACTAATTTAAGGTCATTAGATTGGCTCTTTTTAGAAGTGCTAATCAGAAAGTGGGTTTCACCTATAGTAGTTGTCATATAACATCACATATGGGTCTTAATTTATGATACCCTCAAGATTGGCAAGATTTGGAACAAGTTTGCATGTAGTATGAACAACACTTGACTTAGAATCGCATGCTTGGAATGAAGATTTCTTTAGCTCATAGAGGACATATGATAATGCAGGAGGAGTCCATGATACAAAAGAGTCTTTTAGTTGTGTATGTGTAAGCACTATCAATGAACTCAAATTGATAGTCTTATCAATTTCTTCAACCACCACCTCCATTCCTAATTTGTTTTCATATAAGCACCCTTCCAATGACCCCCCAACTATAAAGAAGTTGTTTTCTTCAACTTTAGGTATCACTTCTTCTCCAACTAACTCTTTTTCTAGTAGGAACTCTATGGGTAAATCATCTTCAAAGGAATTTTATTCTTCCAATTGAGGCTCAACTTTTTTTATAGCTTCAAATTTAAATGAAACTTCTTCACCATTCAACTCATTATCCCTACCTTGCTCGTTTAATTCCTCTTTATAAAATGATAGCTCATGATTCACCATTAGGTTGTTAAAATTTTCCAATGGAGCTACCGCCTCTTCAAGTCCCACTCTCTTCTCTTCTTAAAGCTCAAATGGTAGGTGTGAAATATCAGATTGACAGATGTGTAAGGGATATTAGTGATTCTAACCCTGTAGTGAAGGATCCCAATACCAATGGTAATCAAAATCTGCTATGTCATTCAATAAGTGAACAAGATCCTTATGATCTCTTTGAAGAATGTGATCACCAGTAGCCTAAGCTCCATTATCTACCCAATTCCTTATTGCTTCATCTAAACCATTATAAAATTTGAGAGTGAGTTCATGATTTGAAAGATTATGATTAGCAAATTGCTCTACCAATTCATTAAATCTTCTCTAAGCATCATAAAAGGGTTCATTATATTGTTGAACAAAACTTATGAAGACTTGCTAATGAAACATCTCAATCATCCTCACAAGAAATAATGTAAAAACAAAATTCAACATATAGATAAGTTTATATATATATATATATATATATATATATATATATATATATATATATATATATATATAAGAAATAAAAAAATATCTAGAATAAACAAACCACCAGTCATTTGCTATCAAGCACCAGTCCCTGGCAACGGCTCCAAAAACTTGTTGTGTGAAATCCCGCAAGTGTACGGATCATTAATGAGTAATAAAGTGATGAGTAGAGTATCGTTCCCACAAGAATCATGTTAAGTACCAAACGATAGTGATTTTAATTATCTAGATTAATAAGTAATAGAGAAATAGCAATTAAATCTAATTAAATGAAATAAAATCTAAGCAATTTATTAAACTTGAATATTAATTAATAAAAGCATTCCAGAGTTAGGGGTTCACACTTTAATTAATCATAGATTCAATCTAATTCATTCAATAAATGGAAGACTATTACTTTGAAGGAAATTAATACTAAGTCATCTTAAGTCCTTTCTTAAGGCACTCAAGTTGTATTTTAATTAACCCAAACTCTATTGCTGTGGCGATTGAATCAATTAAAACCTATTATGTTCTTTAATTAATTGATAGATCCACATAGAATTTCAACCTATCTCTAGATCAAGAACCCTAAGTTCAAATTCCTATTATTCCAATACTAATCTTCATCTTTTAGTTCTCCAATTAATATCTATAATCGATACTAAGTGGGTATCAACACATAGCATGCATTAAGAATATAAGAGATTGAATCAAAGAACACAATACCTAATATATTTAATAAAATCAAACTAAATTCATAATTGAATTAAAAGTGCTACATCTCTAACCCTAGAATAAAAAAACTACTCACACATGGTGAGTTTTACAATCAAGTTTGTAAAATAAAAAAGAAAAGACATTAGAATAAATAGAATGAAAGAACCTAGATGAAAAATTGCAGCCTTGGACTTTTGAAATTTTAGTTGAAAATCCCTTCTAACAATCTTGCAGATCTATTTCTCCTTCACCTCTCTTAAAGTTAATGTGCACTATTGAATATAAATTCATTCTTCTTTTCCTCAAATCCTAACTTATTATATTTATATCTGATGCAAAAGCACTTGTTTTAGAGTCGTAAAACCTTAGAAGTCCATCCTGGTTGAGTTAGAAGGAACAAAAGTCAGGTTAGAATTATTATTTAGGGACATTACATGGGCCATGTAGTGTTACATGGAGTACCTCATGTAATGTTCTATAGCTTTATCTTTTGAGTTTTCTTTTGTGCAGAATGTTGCACGAGGTCCAAGAAGTTACATAGGGTAGGTTACATGGTTCATGTAATTCTTCTGGCTTCCATTCTTCACTTTTTAACCTGAACCTCTTCCAAACTCATCCTTGGCTCAAGAATCACATAAAAACACCTAATGAAGTATAAAAATAAAAATAAAAATTTGGGCTAGATTAACAAGCTTTCTACAATATTACTAAAAACACATAAAAATAAACATAAAAGAGACTAAATGCTAACAAAATGCAATGTATATTAACCCTAAATGTCTACATAATTTGACTACATCAATTCTCGAGAAACTGCATGCTTCAGTTGTTGAAATAATCGCTTTAGACAGCCAAACTTGAGAATTTTCAGAATTCCTAAATTGAAAACCGGTAGAACCTTTAATGTGATCATAAGAGCCCTAAGTTTCAAAGAATTTCTTCAAGGGTTCATTTAAGCACATGTTAGCAAGAGACATGAGATTGACAAACTTGGCATGCTCAAGGAGCTCAAATGGGTCATCTTAGTTTAAGTGTGCAAGGTTAGAAACTTTGACATGCTTGAAGAGTTCAAATGGTTTATGTTAGTGCAAGTGTGCAAGGATGGAGTTGGTAGTGTTTAATGCTAATAATTTCTCTAATAAATGGTAATAAAGAGCCAAAATATCTTCATTTGCCAAGAAGAGCAAAATATCTCGCGCCTAGCCATGAGATTTTCACCTTCAACGATGAGTTAGGGCCAAAAACTTCTTCATTGGAAAATAGAATAGAATAAACACTCGATAATGAGAAGCTCACATTCAACCATAGAAGAGGTCTAGGAGGCATATGGCCAGCCATGAGAAGTCTCTTGGGATCCATGGCTTCTTGTGAGATGCATTTGAAAGGGTTTTAGAGGCCATGAGGTGCATGGCCAATGATACACTTAAGTTGTATAGATGTTTTTAAGCACATTTGTATTCTAAATCATAACATTTAGACAAGTATTTACATGCATAATAGTTGATTTCATTAGTTTTTATAAATTCTATTACCAAGCCCTTAATTCCATGTTTTCTGCATTATTTTAGGTGTTTTGGTGAAGCCCCAAAGGATGCATGTGCATAGGAAAGCCTGGAGAGGTAAAAAGACAAAGAATTGCTGCTGACACAAAGTACACGAGTCGTGTAAACCAAGCACCAGACCCTTGTAATTCCCTGCCAGAAGAAAGCCAAGAGAATCGATGAGAAACACAAGTACACGAGTCATGTAAGTAGACCCTTGTAATCTGCTAGGACAAGTGTAAGTCTCTGTCGGGTGTAAGCTTAAAGAACCTTATGGGAACAAAAGTACACGGCCAATGTAATTAGGCCTGTGTAGTTGGCACAGGCCCGTGTAACTTTCTGTGCCAAAACAAGACTATCACACCCTACCCTTCCGTAAGGCATAACATGATCCCGTAGTATAACTAATGAATTACCAACTTCGTCTACTGATAACCCATTAAATATACTACAAGGGATTTTAAACCTTTTCTTACTTCTTTTTACAGTGGTGAGCACTATTTACAGGTGTTAAAAAAAAATTAACTAAAGTGAAAACAGCTAACACATTTGAAGAATTAATAATTTCTGTAAGAATTTTGGCAGAGTGCCATCTGTATTTTGAATAAAATAGTTCTTTAAAAATCTGTAAAAAGCACTTCCAATAATTTTTCTCATTCTCAAACTCCAATACCCAATCAACACAATAAGTTTCTCAACATTTGCCAACTCAAATCCATAATAATTTTCCAGTGTTTTCAAAAGCTGAGATAAAAGAAATATATCACAATTTTACAAGCCAAAATAATTTAAAATTTTAGTTTACAACTTTAATGTACGATTTTAATTTACAACTGCTCAAAACCAAGAACAATATATATACATACAGTGAACATACATTACAATACAAAATGCAAAATATGGTATACTCAATATACCCGATGAAGTCTCAATGAAGCACTAGCAGCCTAGTCTGCTGCCCTATCAGTCTGTCTACCTACGACAGCAATGAAAAGCTATCGCTGAGTCAATGTCTTAGTGGTACGCAACATTAACAAAATACAACTTCAAAACATAAATCATAAGTCATATAAATAGTGGATACTTAAAACCATAGTTAAATTCAAAGACAGTGAATGTCATTAAGAATTTAAACTCCATTTCACAATATCACAATAAATATTAATAAATCAAACACATAGCTTAATCATGTTCCAAAGTCCAATTCATCCCAAAAGCTAATGGCTAGTGAGGAATAACATAGCTAGCTAGCAATAATATGAGTACTCATTCTATTCGTCCTCAATAGGCACACACCTCAACACTTTAGCCAGAGAGGGAATTCAAAGTCAATTCATTCCACTAGACAAGCTAGCGAGGAATTCAATCAATATACATGATAGCTGTGGTTTCAAATCATTTACAATGTTTTTCAAGCAATAAGTATCCATCAAATATCATTAAGACAATTTTTCACAATTTAAACAATAATAGACAATTTGTCATAATTCATTTCAATTGAAAATTCAAAAGAAGTAACTGTTGTGCACAAACCTCTAATAAATGTCTCTTGGCCCTAACTCAGTGTTTCCTTCCCCTTCCCTGAGTCTTTGCCAATTGAAACACATAATTTGAAGTGTTTTAGTACTCATTTAAACTGTCTCTAACAATAAGGCTTAACAATTAATTTATTGAATTTTATTATTTTCCTTAGTCAACCTAAAATGTTGACCCTCGATGCACTCTAGGTGAATTAGGTTTAATGTTACCAATGTTTCACATTTTATGCCCTTTTATTGTTGGTACATGTTACCAAATTCACTTTCAAGTATATTGCATTTTATTACAATTTGCTGGATTCCGGTATACTAATTTGACCTAGCCGGACGACCTAGTTCCCTAGGTTTTCGGGTTTCAGTCCAAACTACAAACTTGTAGGTCTATGTCTTATTGCAAGCGAGGCAAAATTTCAGGTCATTCTGAGTTGTGTAGACCAAGTTATGGTCAATTTACCAATGCTGGACAGAATGCACCAAAAAGGTAACTTTAGGTCACTTTTGGTTCGGCCAATTTTTATACCCGAACTTGTGCAAGTTATTTGACTTGCTTCTGGCCATTTCTGGGCTTTAGTGTCTTCATACGAATTGTAGATCTATGTCTAAACTATTCATGGTAAAACTTTCAGGTCAAGTGGACCTGTTGTGAGTGAGTTATGGCCAAAACACCAACTACTACCCAAATGGTCAATTTTCAGGCTTTCAATTGACTAATCCGGATTTGGTCATTTTTCAAGTCACATTTTAGGCAGAATTTTAGTAAGCTTCCTTCATGAAAGTTGGCACATTTTGTGCCTAGTTTCACTTCCAATTGGTCTCATACCAATTGGAGCCACACACTTAAGGTTCTAAGCCAAAACATACACTGCCCTATCACAATTTGTTCATCCTTTACCAATTACACATCCTATGCTTACCAAGTTCACTCTTACATGCCAATTTTGATTTGTACCATAACATTAACACATTTAGCAACACATTTTTGGTCATTTTGGCAGCTTGTAACCACTCTCAACATACACACTATAATACAGAATTTTTCCAAGTCCAATTACAATAATTAACCACATGACATACCTCATTTACATGTCCAAATTCAAACCACTATACACATATCCAAATTCAAACAATTATTCATGTACACATGCTGCCATCAATGACAACATAATTCAACAATATTTCATGAATTCAAACACTTCAATCTCCTTCATGAGGCTGCCACAAGTTTACACCTACCCATCAATTTCCATTTTCACTTTTCAAGCTTCCAAATCAAACCCTACTCATAGAATTCAACTACAATACAACCAAACATTTAAATCATCATTCAAACCACTATTTACATGCAAGAATAAGCTGTTCTTATTGAGGTTCCATGGCTACCAAAATGTACATTTCCACTAATTCATTAAACTTCAAAAATCCTTCCACAAATCAACTACCCATAACACCCATTCAAAGTTTAATGAAACAAGAATTAAAAATATATACTTACCACTTTTGAAATTCTTCAAAACCTCACCAAAACTTAACTTTCTTGCTGCCTATCCACTGCCCAAGTTGTATAGAAAAACTTTAGTGAAGAAATCAAGTGGAAAAAGGGCTCACTTCATGCTTGCATGGAGGTCCTTCAAGCTCGGCCATGGAGTTTTTCTCTCACTTTGATTCGGCTGGTTTGTCCCAAGGTTGAAGATGACAGAATTTTCTGTCCAAAGGTTGATTAAAGGTCCACTTAAGTGATGTTAGTGGAGCACTAATTGATTAAAAATCTATTTTAATGTTAAACTTTCCAATTTTTGCAATTTGGCCACGACACTTTTACTATTTACATAATGTATCTCATTTTAATTTTTCATGGTATTTTCAAAGTTTAATATCATTTATTTTTAATGAAAATTTAGGTCAAAAGGCATCTATGGGTGTCAAATGACCACAATGCCTCTATTTGGGTTGCATTCTCGATTTTTCAGTAACGCCGAGTTTTGTCATTTTCTCGATTTCCTGTTTTTCTTTATACTAATTAATTAGTTTTTCTTTGATATTTCTAAGGATATTTATACTTCAATATATGTTTATTTAAGTCTTAAAAATATTTTCCAAGGTTCCCCGCGATCCAGGGCTAGTCAACGGTCCACGCCGCAACTTCCCAGTACGGTCACCCATCGCTATGGTTCTCGGCTCGTTTAACTTGGTTACATTTCATTGCTATTATTTTTCCTTTATTTTTCTTGTATTTTATTTTCTTGTATTTTATTATTTTATGTCTCCTCACCAATATTTAAGTGTAGTTCTAGGCATTCTAGCTGTCCGGATAGACACCGTCACTGGAACAGTAGAACACACTACCGAACATAGGGGTGTTGCAATTCTCCTCCCCTTAAAATAAATTTCATCTCGAAATTTTACTTGGCATCAATTTCTGAACAGCTGTGGGTGTTGTCTCCTCATGTCCTCTTCTCGTTCCCAAGCAGCTTCCTAGCCTGAATGATGGTTCCACAGCACTTTAACTTGGTGTATCTGTTTATTTCTCAGCTGCTTCACCTCATATGCTAGAATTTCTATGGGTTCTTCCTCATATGAGAGGTCTAGATTTACCTCAATCTCTTCAACTGATAGTACATGAGATGGGTTAGGTTTGTACCTCCTTAACATGGACACATGGAAGACACTGTGTATCCTTTCTAGCTTTGGAGGTAATGCCAACCGATATGCCAAAGGACCCACTCTTTCCAGAACCTTATATGGTCCGATGAAACGAGGACTCAGTTTCCCCTTTCTACCAAATCTCATAATTCTCTTCTAAGGAGAAACTTTGAGGAATACCTTATCACCCATTGCATATTCAATATCTCTTCTCTTCAGATCAACATAGGACTTTTGACGGTCTGATGCAGCCTTGAGTCAATCTCTGATCAATCTAATCTTTTCCTCTGTCTGCTGAACAATTTCTGGCCCAATCATCTTTCTTTCACCAACTTCATCCCAGCATAGGGGAGTTCTGCACTTCCTGCCATATAAAGCTTCATATGGAGGCATTCTAATGCTTGATTGGTAGCTGTTCTTAGAAGCAAACTTAATCAAAGGCAAGTGTGTATCCCAACTACCTTCAAACTCAATCACACAAGCCCGTAACATATCCTCCAATATCTGAATTACCCTCTTAGACTGGCCATCTGTCTTTGGGTGGAATGCCATGCTGAAGTTCAATCTAGTTCCTAGGGTTCTCTAAAGACTACCCCATAATCTAGAAGTGAACCTAGGATCTCTGTCAGATACAATCGATACTGGCACTCCATGCAATTTTACAATCTCATATATGAACAATCTGGCCAATCTTTCCAGGCTATAGTCCATCCGGACTGGCAAAAAGTGAGCAGACTTGGTCAGTCTATCAACTATAACCCACACTACATCATGACTATTTTGTGTCCTCAAAAGTCCCATCACAAAATCCATAGTTATTCGTTCTCATTTCCACTCTGGTACTGGCAATGGATGTAACAAACCAGCTGGAACTTGATGTTCTGCCTTTACTTGGTGACAAGTTAGGCATTTGGAAACAAAATCAGCTATATCCCTCTTCATACCCATCCACCAGTAATGCTCTTTCAGCCCTTTGTACATTTTAGTTCCACCAGGGTGCATAGCAAAAAAAGACTCATGTGCTTCCTTCATAATGATCTGTCTCAATTCCACATCATTAAGAATGCACATTATGCTCTGATGTAGTAGTAAACCATCATCTCTCACAAAGAATTCAGGTTTCTTGCCTTGCTGGACTTCTTTCAGTAGCTTCTGATATTTATCATCATTATGAGCAGCCATTCTGATCTGATCAATCAATATTGGCTGTACATGCCATGCAACTACTGTTTGTCCCTCATCATTAATCTCCAAACTGGCATGCTGTGCTTTCAACTCATGTACCATGGACAAAGGAGAAACTCTGAGACTTGCCATAGTCTTGCGACTTAAGGCGTCAGCCACCACATTTGCTTTCCTTGGCTGATAGTCTATTAAGCAATCATAGTCTTTAATCAGTTCTAACCATCTCCTCTACCTCAAATTCAATTCCTTCTGGGTGCCTAAGTACTTCAATCTCTTGTGATCTGTATAAAAGTAGCATTTCTCCCCATACATATAGTGTCTCCAGATCTTCAGGGCAAAAACAAAAGCTACAAGCTCCAAATCATGTGTTGGGTAGTTCCTCTAATGTGGTTTCAGCTGGCGTGATGCATAAGCAATGACATTTCGATCTTGCATCAGTACACAGCCTAACCCATTGTGAGAAGCATCACTATAAACTGTGTATTCTTTACCCGGTGTAGGTAAAGTAAGGACTGGAGCTTCAGTCAAACACCTCTTCAACTCATCAAAACTCTGCTGGCATTTATCAGTCCACTGAAATTTTACATCTTTCCGAAGTAGCTTGGTCAATGGAGAAGCTAACATAGAAAGCCCCCGGTTACTATCCAGCTAAACCCAGAAAATTGTGAATTTCTGTGATATCCCTGGGGGGCTTCCAATTAAGGATAGCTTCTACCTTGCTGGAATCTACCTTGATCCCTTTAGCTGACACGACATGTCCCAAAAAGGAGATTTCTTTTAGCCAAAATTCACATTTTGATAATTTGGCGTATAGTTGTTTCTCCCTTAAAGTCTGCAGTACAATCCGCAGATGTCTATCATGCTCCTCTTCATTCCTCGAATATATCAAAATATCATCAATAAACACCACCATAAATTGGTCGAGATATGGTCTGAAGATAGTGTTCATCAGATCCATAAAAGTAACTGGAGCATTAGTTAACCCGAATGGCATTACCAGAAACTCATAGTGGCCATATCGAGTTCTGAAAGCATTTTTTAGAATACTTTGCTCTTGCACTTTCAACTGATAATAACCATATCACAAATCAATTTTGGAGAATACAGCTGCACCCTTCAACTGATCAAACAGATCATCAATGCGAGGCGATGGATATCTGTTATTTATTATCACCTTATTCAACTGTCGGTAGTTAATACATAAGCGAAGAGTACCATTTTTCTTCTTAATAAACAATACTGGAGCTCCCCAAGGTGACACACTAGGGCTGATGAAGCCCTTTTCAAGTATTTCATGCAACTGTACCTTCAACTCCTTCAACTCTATTGGTGCCATTCAATATGGTGTTATGGAGATTAGATCCACACCAGGCATAATATTAATTTCAAACTGCACCTCTCTTTCTGGAGGTAATCCTGGCAATTCATCAGGAAACACATCTGGAAAGTCATATACTTTAGGGATGTCCCTCAATGCTGGACTCCCCACTTGGGTGTCTACCACATGTGCCAGGTATGCTTCACACCCCTTTCTGATCATTTTTTTGGCTAGTGCAGCTGAAATGACATTTGATGGCAATAGCTGCCTCTCCCCATGTATTACCACATCATTGTACTGAGGAAGAACAAAAGTGACTACCTTCGGTCTACAGTCAATCATGGCGTGATGCCTGGCTAACCAATCCATGCCCAAGATGATATCATAATCTCTGAAGGGCATTTCAATGAGATCAGATAGAAAAGTGTGTCCTTGGATCACCAAAGGACAATCCCTATACATTCTATTAACCCTGACCTCTTGTCCTAGCGGACTTATTACTAGCACCTTAAAGTCCATTTTTGTACATGGAATAACAATGCAATGAATGATGCTAGCACTCACATAAGAATGGGAAGAACCCGGATCAAATAACACAAATACATCTTGATTAAAAGTTGAAAAGGTACTAACCACAACATCAGATGTCTCGACCTCTTCTCTCTATCTCATTGCATAGACTCTGACTGGAGCACTGCCTTGCTCTGATTGATTCACAGTGCCTTGGCTGCCTGCTACACTAACTCTACCCCTACCTCTACCTCTGCTAGGTGGTTGTTAACCTCTGGTGACAGGGCTCTGAACTAACCCTTCAGCAGTAGTAGGAGGTGGTCCAACTCTGCGAGTACTAGTGCAGTCTTTGGCAAAGTGCCATGTGCCTCTACAGTTATAACAGGCTTCTATGGCCTTGTAGCACACCCCACCATGATTTCTTCCACAAGTTTTACATTGGCAGGGAGGGTAGGAACTTTTGGTGCTCTGCTGACCAAATAGAGGAGGTTTCTGTCCTGAATATCTTCCCCTACTAGACTTCTTACCACCTCTGCTGTGTCTCCCATGGTTCTTCCTCTTTCCAGTAGGACCACTGGAACTCTGTTCTACTGACTTCCCCTCTTTCTCTGTCTTCTCTGATTTCTTTTTCTCTGGGGCCGCTTCTAACTCAATTCTTTCTAATTCCAGTGCTTGAGAAATAAGCTCAAAGAAGTTGTTATATTTGAATCCGACCACTTGTAATCTGATACTGGGCTTTAAGCCGATTTCAAACCTCTTACATCTCTCCCTGTGACACCCCTTACCCGTCTACAGTGTAGCTGAGCAAGTTATGCCACTCAGTGTGCCGGAGCACCAATTTATGTTTCTATTACAATTTATCCCTTTTTATTCGTTTATTTTCAATTTTGATAAATCTGAATTTTTTTGCAAATTTTATAGAAAATCCGATAGAGTGCCGGCTATAAATTGAAAACAATAGTTCTTCTGAACCTGTTTAAAAACACTTCTAATATAATTTCTAGATCCAAACTCCATTATACACATTTCAAATCGATCTCAAAATCATAATATTATTTTCAAAACTTTTCTGTTCACTTCATCACTTGAAGCATATTCATAAATAATTCTCAATATTTCTGTTATCAACATACATTATGCAGAAAATTTCAATAATATGAAATTTCATATATTTACATTAATACATAATTACAAGAGTTTATAGTTACAATCCAAACTAATACAAAATGCCAAAATACAAAATGCTCCCAAAATCCTATGTCCTACCATATGCACTGCAGGTGTAAGGTGACTCGGGACTCCGAATGCAAATCTGATGGCTCACCGGGTCTAATGTCTGCTGGGCTCACCAGCTAGGTCTCCAGTACCTGCGCGTGGCAAAAGCGACGCGCTAAGCAATTCTGCTTAGTGGTGACAATATAAAATAAAATAAAACTAATATGCAGAATGTGTGTTTACATTTTTTGTAGACTTAACTTCTGATATTATTTGCATTATTATTCGATTAAAATTTGGTAAGGTTTATTATCATTGCCTGAGTAACCCATACTAGGTGACTGGACTGGATAAATGGGTAAACTGGCACTGGGTACTAAGTACCTTAGACCATCACACCATCGGTTACATTGTGTCCCCGGTGTGCAACAGAACAGCTAATAAGCTGTAATAATTATCGGGGTTAAAACCCAAGTATAATAATTTAAATAATATAGCCAAAGGCTATTATATCACAGAATGGCATGGGAAGCCATGAAACACAGAATGGCATTAAGCCATATGCAGTACTGCTAACAGAACTCTATTGGCATGCCAAGCTATCCAAACCAATCTTGTTAGATATACTAGGGCATTTTACACTTTTAAGTTTCACAATTTTTGGAATTTAAGTTTTAGTGTTACTATTCCATTCATTGGTCAACAAAAATGTTGACTTTTGCATAGGCAATAGGTACATTGGTTCCAATATCATTAACATACCACATTTTGCATTTAAATTTTGTTGGTATTGGTTGCCAATACCATTTCTAAGCTTAATGTTAGTTGGGCAGAATTTTCAGTTTTTATGCTTTGTGTTTACTATTCCATTGGTCAATTTTGCAGTGGGAATTTGGCAAACTGATCAACATGAAAGTTGTTCCTTATTTTGTCTAGTTGCATTTCCTTTTTTGAATCACTCCATTTGGAGTTTTGTAACTTAAGTTATGGTCCAAAAACCACAACTGGCTGGATTGAAATTCTGGACTGACCATATCTACAATATAATAAATAATGACTGTAACTCACCTTTTGAATATGTTCTGGTCATAATTTGGGTTAGGTTTCTTCATGAAAGTTATTGGTCTATATCTCAGCTTATTGCTGGTAAAATTTCAGGTTAATTGGACCTTTCTACGCTGATTTATGGCCAAATGACCAAATACTGTTTATTTAGTCATTTTGCCCAGGCAGACTGCAGGTCACCCGGATTAGGGCAAGCTTTTGGTCCACTTGGTTTGGTTTTATGGGCATAGTTTCTTCACCAAAATTGTGCCATTATGTGTCTAGTTTCATGTCCAATTGGCCTTGTACCAATTGAACCTCTACAATTCAAGTTATGGCTGCCCAAACCTACTGGACTCATGTCCAATTCTGCAGGTCACCAAGGGCAGCCACTCCAATCTCAATTCCCACTACATAAACCACTTCATTTCTAAGTTACACACAGCCAAATGGTCAGTAATTGACCATTAAAACATACTTTCATCATTAAATGATTAAGGTCTCCAATTTATGCCCAAACCCTAACCCTAATATCTCAAGTCATGCATTTACATACCTTCCATTGTCCTAAGCATTGTAATGATGTTAAAGGCAGCCAAATTGCAATTTAACTCTAAGAAATCTTCAAAACTCTACTACGTTCAAGGCTGCTAGAATTTTAAGAAAAGTTTACTCATGGTATATTTTTAATTTTCATGCAAATTTACATTCCACTCCACTCCTTTAACATGAATCAAAAGAGAATGAGTGAGTTTAGTCACTAACCTCTTAGGGAGCTAATCCAAAGCTTGTAAGAACTCTTTCTTTTTAATTATATTTTCTCCCAAAAGACTCACCAAGATGATAGAATAATTTTTTGTGTTGCTAGGTTAGGGTTTAGTTGGGTAAAAGTGGGGGAAAATCAAGCTTTGAAAGCTTGAAAATGGTTTGGCTATGGAGGAGGTTCACGGTAAGGAAGAAGGAAGGGAGAAGAAGTCTGATTTTTTATTCATTTTCCAGCCCATTTGTCTCTTTTAAGTAAGCTTATGCCATGTGTCAACTTTGGGTTGGTTGGGAGAATCTTAATGACATCATTATGATGTCATAGGTCCATTTTCTTTCATTTTCTCTCCATTTCTTATCTATTTAATTTTAATTAAATTTGTAACAATATTTATTCTTATTTTATGTTATATAAATTATTTATTTAACTGGACAAGTGGCCAAAAATCATCTCTGAAGACGAAATGACCAAAATGCCCTCCGTTTGGCTTAACGGGCCAAAATTGTCTGTACCGATTGAAAAAATTTTCTAAGTATTTTCTTGGCATTCTAATGCCATAAGAACCTCTATGAACCTCTATGTCCAGCATTGGTAAATTGACCATATCTTGGTCTACACAACTCAGAATAACCTGAAATTTTGCCCCGCATGCAATAAGACATAGGCCTACAAGTTTGTAGTTTGGACCGAAACCCAAAAACCAAGGGAACTAGGTCGTCCGGCTAGGTCAAAATAGTACACCGAAATATGGTAAATTGCAATAAAATGCAATACACTTGGAAATGAAATTGGTAACATATACCAACACTAAAGGGCTATAAAATGCGACATATTGGTAACATTAGAATTGACTCACGTAGAGTGCATCAAGGGCCAACATTATGGGTTGACTAATGAAATGAATTGAAGGGAATAGTACCAAGAGAAATAGGACTTTAAGCTAAACAAATCTAGCACACAAAAAAATTAAGAAATTAACCAAATTTTACACCAAAGGTGCAATCTGTCCACTTTTAGTAAATTGACCATAACTTGGTCTATACAACTCGGAATGACCTGAAATTTTGCCCCGCGTGCAATGAGACATAGAGCTACAATTTTGCTTCTTTGACCAGAAGCTAAAAACCAAGAGAAATAGGACTTTAAGCTAGACCAATCTAGCACACAAAAATTGAGAATTTGACATTTACATACAATGATGCTTGAAGCAATTTGGCAATGAATGCCAACTTGTAAAAAATGGTAAATTGCACTATATTGGTAGCCTATTGAAATGCAAATTGTGACATGTTGATACTAGAATCAACTTATCCATGATGTATAAAAAGGTCAATATTTTCATTGACCAGTGAATTGTGTAATGACCAGTAAACCCTGAAAATAAAGAAATAAATATTTAATCTTGTAATATGCCCTAGTTTGCCTAGTTAACTAGTTTGGATAGGTTGGCATGCCAATAGGATTCTGACAGCTGTTCTGTAAATGACTTTACGTCATACTGTGTTTTATGGCTTATTATGCCATACTATGATTTTAATAGCCTATGGCTATACAGTTTATGTTATTATACTCGGCTTAATGCCTGATTAATTATATGGCTTTTTAGCCACACTGTTTGCACACCGGGAGATACTTTGTGACCGATGGTGTGACGGCCCGAGGTACTAGGTACCCAGTGCTAGTATATCCGTTTATCCAGTCTGGTCAGTGTATAGGCTATATGGTAGTCATTTAAAACATTATTCAATTCAGGAAGCTAAGTTAAGTTAAGTATAATGAAATTTCAGTACAATTAAATTAAGTATTGAATGAATGAGTAAAAGAAATTAGCAAAAGCAACATAACAAAAATATAAATTGCAGAATCGTAGAGACTTGAAATACAATACAGTTAGAATAATTTGTATACTGGGTAGTATTACTAAAAAGTTATAAACTAAGCACTTCCAAAGAGGAACAAACTAGTATATAAGATCGTTGATACTAGAAATACCATGCCAAATTAAATTAATTCTCGAGTACCCGAATTATGATATATTTCTTTCTTTATCTGTATATATTATTTCTTGTTATACTATTGCACCACTAAGCAGAAATGCTTAGCGCGATGGAATTGTTTCCTCACGTAGGTACTGAAGGTAAAACCAGTAGACTGTCAACTGAGATTTTTGGAGTCCAGATCTACAGAAGTGTCAGAAGAGTTCAAGATTGTCACCTCCTCAGCAATGCATGTAGATAGGGCTCATTTTATACATGTTATGTATAT
The DNA here is from genome assembly GCF_030052815.1 of Hevea brasiliensis. Lineage (NCBI taxonomy): Eukaryota > Viridiplantae > Streptophyta > Magnoliopsida > Malpighiales > Euphorbiaceae > Hevea > Hevea brasiliensis. The sequence goes on along the minus strand of NC_079500.1, from coordinate 41,085,417 downwards.
TGTTCATTCCTAACACATTGTAAATTATTTGTATATCTTGTACAAAATAAACTCATGTAATTAACCTATGAATTATGAAAGCTACTCAAAGTAAGTATTTTAATATGTGAATTGAATTTGAGTTATAATGAGATTGTACTTGTGAATATTGAGATGTTGAAAATCTGATGAGATATCTGAGGAATCTGGACACTGTATTGAGATACATTATGTTCAAAAATTTTTGAGACTATTAAGTTTGAGAAATTGAGTATATATTGAAATTGTTTTTGGCAGGTTCAGAAGAACTGTTAGTCCAAATTACAGTCGGCACGTTGCCGGATTATCGTTAAAATTTTTGAAATTTCTAAATTAGTTAGATTTTGATAAAAAGTAAAAATAGCCTAAACCTTAAATAAAGTTTTTGAACAAGTAAATTAAGAACTGTAACAGATAAGATCAAGTGCTCCGACATACCGTGTAGCACGCCTTGCTCGGCTACACTGTAGTCGGGTGAGGGGTGTTACAGAGTAGCTCTTGTAATTACTATTATGGATGAACACTGAGTTTTATTTATTGGATTTGAGATTCGTTTCTTGATTTAATTTCTTGTAATCTTAATGCATGCTATGTGTTGGTACCCACTTAGTTATGATTATAGATGTTAATTGAAGAACTAAAAGGTGAAGATTAACATTAGAAAATCGAGATCTTAAACCTAGGAATTTTGACCTAGACATAGGCTGATACCTTTGTGAAACCTAAAAATTGATCAAAGGTTTTAAAGGATTTTAATTGATTTGATCACCACGAAAGTAGGGTTTGAGTTAATTAGAATACACCCTAGATGCCTTGAGAGAGGATCTAGGATAGCTTAAGACTGATTTCCATCAAGGAAAACGATCCTCAATTCAGTAAATAAATGAGATAACATCCCTAGTATGATTCAAGTGTGAAATCTTAATTTCAAAATTGCTTCAAATAAATCATTTCGTTTTAAGTTTACCATTTTAGTGTTTAAAGTTAATAAACTTCATTCCCTAAGTATTCGATAGCCTAGATAGTCAATATTTATGTGTAGATTGGTACTTGCTAAACAAAATTCCTTGTGGGAACGATACTCTACTTATCACTTTATTACTTGTTAGCGATACGTGCACTTGCGGTAATTGCAAAATAGCGAAACAAGTTTTTGGCGCCGTTGCCAGGGAATTTTATTTTTAATAATATCAAGCGATAGGCGATTTAGCTTATTTTGGCAATTATATTTATTATTTAATTTTATTTTACTGGTTGAATTTCTTTTCTTTTCTCTCAGGTAGCCGATTTGGTATATGACCGGAACAAAGCCAGAAAAAATTTTGGACTGTGATTTAGAAATAGACAGAACTCTGAAAGCCATCAGAAAGTAAAGGAAACATCAAGAGCACGGTCAAGGAGATCCCGAAATCCCAACCATGGCCGATAATAATGATAGACCAAGACTCTTGAGAGATTACGGAGCTCCATCTGTCCAAGGATTTCAGCCTAGTGTCACTAGACCCACAGTTGAAGCCAACAACTTTGAATTAAAACTAGCATGACTCCAAATGATTCAACAAACCCAGTTTGCAGGTTCACCAACAGAGGACCCACACTACTACCTCTAGTGTTTTCTTGCCTTATGTGATACATTCAAGATGAATGGAGTGTCTGATTAAGCAATAAGACTCAGAGCATTCCCATTCTCCCTTCGAGACATGGCAAGGAAGTGGTTACTTTCTCAACCGATTGGAACATTCACTACCTGGGAAAACCTCTCTCAAGCTTTTCTAGCAAGGTATTTCCAACTGCAAAGACTGCAAAGCTAAGACTTGAGCTCAACACCTTTAGACAAAAAGAGGGAGAATTACTCTATGACACATGGGAACGATATAAAGACCTACAGAGGGAATGTCCACACCATGGCATAGAAGATTGGCTATTGATGTAAAATTTCTATAATGGATTACTACCCTCTATAAGGAGCACAGTTGATTCAGCTACAGAGGGTGATCTAATGGAGAAAACAGTGCCACAAGCACTTGAACTCCTAGAAAGGGTTGCATACCATAACTATGAGTGGTCAACCGAAAGAGGAAATGCAAGAAGAACTGCAGAAGTCCTGGAAGTAGATGCCCTGAGCATGATAAATGCCCAGTTTGATCAACTCACAAAGAAACTCGAAAAAATGCAAGCCAACGCAGTTGGTACATGTCGACACCATATTTTGGCCGATCCCCAAAATCAACAAGACTTTGAAACCAATCCCCAGCACTAGGTCTCCCTGGGCCAGCCAAATGACATTTCCGACTTCTCTTCATTTTTCTTTACCAGATGACCATATTTCCGAACTCTCCTTAAAAGGAATTGAATCAATGCTAAGTCCTAACATTCGTTAAAGCCCTGCCGATCTCTCAAATCATTTACCGATCTCTCGGGTATATCCCTGATCTCTGTTGATAAATGAAGTGAACTAGCATTAGATCTTTTCTTACCAGTTTTAGTGCCGATCTCCTTTTCGGAAGATTAAGAGCTAAGGTTTTGGGTCGGTTTAATGAGGGTTCCGATCTTAAGTTTTCAAGTTAAATTTTCAATTTTAATCAAGTCCCGTTCAGCATTTCTTCCCCACCGATCTAATGTTTATTGTGCTTTCCGATCTCTTATACTTAGATTAATAATTTGCATTTTTGTCTTGCTGTGCTCATGCAATCAAATACTCAGACAAACAATGGTTTAAAATTTTCCGATCACAACCCTTCATTGAACAAAGAGGCATTCCATTTCATTTCATAATTTGTACAAGTTATTCGGCTGGGGGATCACCCCCAGCCTGATTTACATTCTGCTCACTCTCTCTCACCTTGGCTTCCTCCCCACTGTCCTCATCGTCGCCTCAGAGCCAGTCGGCCATCCAGAGAAGTCCTCTTGAGTAGCGCTCGAGTTCGGCCAAGAGGTCCTTGTGAGCATTCACATAAGCTCCGGCTATCCCTGTCACCATCTCTTCATCCTTCTCTTTAAGCTCCTCATCCTTCGCCTTAAGCTCCTCGTCTTTCTCCTTAAGCTCCTCGATGAGTTGGGCGACCTGAGCAGCCTTCGTTGGCGTGAAGCGCTGGACTTCCCAAGAGCACGGTCCTCTCACCAAAAATCGATTCTGTTCGGCCACTGTCTTCATGGAACTTTGCCCGTCCCTCGACTTGAGATATATAATCCCGGCGGATGAGAGTTGGGATCGGAGGAAGCCAATTCCTGATTTTTCTTCTCGATCTCCTTACCCAGCACTGGACCTTTTCCCAAACCATGGTCCGATTCACGTGCACTCCACATTCGGACTCATGGAGTGAGTCAAGATGTCATCAAGGCTGCCGAGGATAGCTGTCCCGATCCTCCCGAAGAAAGATGGAGGACCCCAAGACTTGGGCAAAACCGGGTTCTCCTGCAGTCGGTTATTCTTCAAAGACTCCATTAACTTCAGGCGCCACGAGAGGAGGTCCTCCCGGAAGATTGAGAAGGCCCCTTTCCGTGCTTGGGACAAGCGAAAGAGTCGGAGGTCGCTCTTCCGTTCTAGGAGGAGATCGGACAGACTTCGAGGTCGGCGGACCGAAGGTTGAGGCGGTCTCTTTGTATCTCCCGTGCTCATGGCCGGTGTTTGAAGTCGTTTGAACGCTTCATCTCCTTTATCTTCCGGGAGATCTCTCTTTCCTTCTTCTGCTTCCTAGAACCCTCACCACCCGCCATACCTGCACAAAGAAAAGGTTAGTGAGATCGCTAAGGTCGTGAGAACCGAGATATAGAAAATACCAATGCCGAGGTCAGAGAGCGGAAGTTCGCGGTCTTGGCCAGTGAGCAATTGAATAGTCCAATGGTGCAGCTCGGCAGTCACCGCATCCAAACAAGAATACTTTTGAGTGGCGGCCTGACTCTTCAGATCCATCACTATTAAACTTTCCTCCTGACTCAGGGTAATGTGCCTCGGAAGCAAGGGCCCCTGGTACCACCAGCTACGAGGGAAGTCCTCAAAGCAGCTCGGATCTTTGCTCCTCAGAATGAAGAAACGGTTCTTCCAATTCTTAAGGGATGAGGGCAAATCGGAAAAGAGCCCGCAATTAGGCTTCGCCTGAAAGAACCAGTTTTCGTCATCCTTTCGGCAAGTTAGTCTGTGCAGCTCGGCGAACACCTTAGCCGTAGGACTGATTCCCTTAGCACGGCATAGACCTCGGAAGGCTACCAAGATCCGCCACGAGTTTGGGTGAATTTGAACAATGCATGCTCGGTGAAGTTTTAAGACCTCCTTGTAGAAATCGTCTAGAGGGAACCTCAGACCGGCCTTTAACTGTTCCTCGTACACCATAACCATGTCATTCTCTTCAAAGGAGTGATCGACACGAAGATCGCCGTGGCACTTGATTAGCTCGTACGAATCAGGCCGAATATTATATTCTTGGCTGAACGATTGCAGATCGGATTCTCGAAGAACCGACGGTAGCTCGTCTATAGGGAGAGTCTCTCTCCCTGAAGAAGGTGCGAGCCTCGATGGTATGACCCGCCCCCGAGTTGGAGCGGAGGCCCTGGGAGGTTCTTGTTGAACGCTTGGCCCGACTGCCTCTTCTTCATCAGACGATGACCACGAGAACTGAATCGAAGGAGGGCTCGCCGCTCTCTGACCTTCGGCACCGTTCATTTTCAAAAGAAACAAAGAATTTAAATTAAAAAGAGGATCAAAGCCCTTACCGGAGTCTGATCGGCGTCGGAAGAACTGGGGAAAATGAGAGAACTTCGAAGTTGAAAGCAAAGAAGCTGAAAACGGAATGAGAGAACTGGCTAGCCCCTTACCCCTATTTATACTAGTCCGAGCATTAAATGCTCACGAAGTTCCATGCAGTCCATCGGTTAACGTGGGCCGCCAGCTGTTCTGACACGTCTCTCGAACATCCCAAGGTGTTCGATCAGGAGACCGGCTATTGACATCGGATAGATGTACAGCTCAGATGGGGTGACTATGACTCCCATGAAGATGAGAGACATCGTCACCGATGTTACCACTCGAAACCGACCCGCTGTCGGAACACCCAATGCGATGAAAAGCCGAATGAACTCAGTTGAGCGACTCGAGATCGATACAACCGAGGTCCGCAATACAGATCGGTCAAATCCAGTCCTCTCACCATCGTCAGTTAAGGTCATTCGATCACCGGGATCGTGAATTTTCAGTCGGTGAGTAAAGAAGTCCATCGGAAAAAGATCAAAGCCACAGTTATAGCCAGAACTTCCACCGGAGCAGCTAGAACAGGGAAAGTAAGAAAGGAAGAGAGGAAAATCAGATGAAAGAAATGTCTCTGTCGACAGGAGTATATATAGGGGAAAATGAGCATTTATTGTCGAAGGTAAAACGGCTTAACGCTTCGGGAATCGAGGGACAATTAATACTTTGACCAAGACCGGACCTGAAGAAGGGAAAAGATCGGAATAGTAGATCGGAAGGTGGGAGACCAGCATGAAAGGTCGGAAAGAACATGTGAAAGAGATCAGAAAGAGGAGGGATCGGTAGGCAAAAAGAATAAGACAAATTCCAATAACCGTCGTCAGAATCAGAGCCGAGGTAGTTAAGGCGTTGCAGACGAGATCTCCACCGCACGCCTAAGAATCGCCCGCAATGCTGACAGGTGCCAGGGTATGTCATGACAGTCCTGTACATCCCAATCTCCACCGTTGATCCCACTTGTAAGGACAAACCCGGAACCCTTAGATCAAGAGAGAAGACGACAATACCAGCGTCTTTCGCTCTTAGCCCTCGGATCGTTCCGGACAAGGAAATTTGGGACCGTCAGATGGAAAGAAGAAAAGGACAAATATTATGAAGAGTGATCTCAACCATTCATTTTGATTCTCTTTAATTCCTGAACCTCCGATCATGTCCTTCGAGATCTCGACCCTCCATCTCCCTCAAATAAATCCTGACCCTTCACGAAGAGCACCCGATTCCTATAAATACCTGCATAAAAACTGTTCAACGGACGGGCAAAAAATAGACAAAAGGCTGTTATTATAGCAGAGGAAGTCTGAAATTTCATTTAGTTTGCTACTCTGCTACTTAGAAGTGTCGATCAAAAAGACTTTTGAAACTAGTTTTCTGAAGTGTTTTTCTTGAAAAGATTCTGAATACTGGAACTCTACATTTCCAGTTTGTTCATTATCTGGTCACACTCTCACTTTCTGCCTTTTATCATCTCTGTTTTCATTGTCCAAGCTCAACTTCATTCCACTCGGTTCTTTTCATCTTGATCTGGTCGCATTTTAGCTAAGCACCCTCCAGTTCACGAGGAACACCACCCCTCAGGCCAATCAATCCTTGCCTTATCACTATTTGACACCCCATAGTTATTTTAGTAGATTTGGCTCCTTACAGGTAAGAGCTCATACTACTGTTTTATTAAGTGCTTACATTTACTTTCTGCATTTTCTTTGTTCTTCGCACATCTGTGACTTTCTACTTTTGCACAAACGATCCCCAAAGAATGTTACTGTAAGAGCTCATACCACTGTTTTATCGAGTGTCTGCATTTACTTTCCGCATTTTCCTGTGTTCTTCTTACATCTGCAACTTTCTTCAAGATTATTTTTGCACAAACGATCCCCAAAGAATGACACTCCCAAATCATCTATTTAGTGATCAGTTCATTTTTATTAATCTTCATCTTTTTTTGAAAGCAAGTTTTCTAACTCCTAGTAGTATGTAAGTGGTTGGGTAAACGTAGGTAACTGCAACTCAAGGGTCTCTTTTAAAAGAGAGAACATGAATAACACGTCCGGAAGATAGCCAAACTATTAGGCCGACGTAAACAGCAATTCGACAAAGATGTCATAAAGTGGAATAAGACCAAAGTAAACGAAACAGAGTAGATCGGTCATTAATAGATATTGGTAAAATGAACGCATGGAAGGTCGGTAAATCAAGTTTAGTTTCCTCTATCTAGTCAAAAGGTATCGAGAAGCCTTATCCCCAGCATCTTAGAACGCCAGAATCCTTAGCTTTAGGCTCTTATGCCATGTAGTTGAAATTAAAAATCCGGGAAATCGGAGAAATCCCTTCCAGGCTCCTGTTAATCTGAAAGAGATCGGAAGAGAGTCCTTATCCGGTCTCCCTTCAAAATTTTAATAAACATTAAATAGGGATCGGAGGAGAGTTCTTATCCGGTCTCAACTCAAAACATTAATAAATAACTCTAAAAGAGATCGGAGGAGGGTTCTTATCCGGTCTCCCCTCAAAATTTTAATAAACAACTTAAAAGAGATCGGAGGAGAGTTCTTATCCGATTCTCACACCCGTTCACTAAGGTTGTCTCATTTACTTATGTATCTGGGTGATCCAAATTTAGTGAAAAATCAAATATTCCTTTTACTAAAAGGATTAACATTGCCGTCCAAACCCTCCTAACTAATTTATAAAGAATGCAGAATTAAATCTACTTACCCTTATTAAGGGACGAGGTGGGGTGCCTAACACCTTCCCCACCCGTTTACGGACCCCGAACTTAGAATCTCTGTTTTGAAGTGGTTTCATTTTTAATTTAACTTCTCAAAAGGTTTTCTTTAGTTTCCATCAAAACTAAGCTGGCGACTCCTCACTTTTTCCCACTTCGGTGAGTGATCGTCCAGGCGACCGCAAAATCTATTGCGACAGCTTGGCGACTCCACTGGGGATTATACCCGGTCTAGTGGTCCAAAAGTAGATTTAATTTTGTCTGATCAAATTATAGTTAGATGGGCTCACTCGGCGATGTCTTATATGTTAATTATTATTACTGCTAACTATTTTGTTTTGCCTGTTCTATCTCTTACGGTTTCTTCATTTCAAAAGGAAAAAAAAAGGAAAAAAATTGAAAAATAAAATACACCGGAATAGGGAAGAGGTAAAATGTGACACTTCAAACACTGAACAAACACACAATGTCCTCACACACTGGTCCTAACCCGGGCTTTCTTACCCTTTTAGGAAAGTAGGAGGGGTCATGTAGCGTGCAGTGGGTTTTACCCGTTAGTATCCGTGAAGGCTTCGCTCAAATTGAAACTGTTCTATTTACCGTGATACCCGTGGAATTTTCCGACAATATCATGGTTATAGAATGGGGCTCTCTTGTTCTGATGAGGCAATTTGGGAACCTGTGGCTTTTAGAAAGTTAGACCTTGAGCTAAACTATCACAATAGCTGAAAGCCGTAGTAAGCTACCTTATAAGATAGAACTATCCAATTAGGTAGCACTCATCCGGTATCAGGAGTCTCCCTATGCTAGGACAAAAGGGGCATACTTACTCTTACCCTATTCTGTTTATTTTACTTTGTTCTTACTTTTAAGGGTAATCTTGAATCATGTTGTTAAGAAAACCTGCACATTTTCCTACTTTGATAAATGTGTAGGTACCACTCTGCCAACAATATAATCCAAGATTACCTGAATCTATCCCGCTAATAAGTTTTTCCTGCAGACATCACTAAATTAAGGTCTATGAAAGACAAGCATCATTTTTAACATGGCATTCTCGAGTCAGTTGGCAGAAGAAGTTCTTAGACCATAACAGAATGCTAAACCATTGTTGAACCTATGAGGCGGTTCGGGCCATGGTTTAGCAAAATTGTGAATGGATAGTGAGTGTCACGTAGGTACTCCCTCGTTAGGGTTATGCGAAAAGTTGGAAGCGCCATATGGACAAGTACTATAGAGGCGTGTTCAATCCAGTCATTCACCGTCAGACTATCGAACAATGCCATGATAAAATTGATGCAATTATCCTTCTCCAGACTCCATTTTGGCTCCTAGATGCCACAGTATCCTTCGTCCGAACCAGGACCTTTAGTTTTTACGAAATCCAAAATTTATTAAAAGTTTTTTTTACTTCCTCACAGAAAAACAACATTGCTTCGAACAAGGCAAGTCTGACCAAGCACGCGATTCAACCCCAGCGAGTGTACTTAACAAGATCCCGGACAAAGAAGATAATGGAAGACCAGGAACAAGTACAGAACCTACAGGGGCAAGTGTCTGAAATAAAAGACCAAGTTTCAGAACTTGTGAAGCTGATGAGGGAGATGTCCCAAAATAAGCCAGCTTCAGACCTTAACCTACCATTACCTCCCCCACCTCCTACAACGGTTGATTCTCACTACGCTTCAACCTCTTTCACTTTCCAGCCATCAATACCGGATCCGACGGTCACTGTCAATCCGGTTCCACTAAATAATGAACCTCCTTTCTCTTATTATCCAGCCATCCCGAATGCCGAACCATCCCTTTCGGTCCCGAACCTCCAATTCATTCCGCCTCATTTCCCGGTTGGGAGTATCTCACACATCGGGAGGAGAAAGTAAGATGGGAGAAAATGAGAAGTCATGCGCTTGGAAGAGAGATTGAGAGCTATAGAGGGCTTGAATATGTATGGCTCGGTTGACGTGGCATCATTAAGATTAGTACCGGATGTGGTGGTGCCACCCAAATTCAAGGTCCCTGATTTCGATAAGTATACTGGGAATTCAGACCCTCGCATTCACTTGGCAACCTATATTGCCAAAATGTGTGCCCTAACAGAAGATGACAGGCTTCTCATTCACTTCTTTCACGAGAGCCTCTCCGGAGCAGCTCTGAGATGGTGCATACAATTGGACAGGAGCAAGCTGCGCTCCTGGAAAGATTTGGCTGATACCTTCTTGAAGCAATACAAATTCAACTGCGACGTGGCCCTCACAAGGAGAGATCTCCAAAACTTGGTGCAGAGGGACAGGGAAAGCTTCAAAGAATATGCTCAGAGATGGAGAGAGAAAGCAGCGGAGATATACCCTCCAATTATTGACAATGAGCTTTGCTCTCTCTTCATTGAGACCTTGAAAGCTCCTTATTTCTATTTGATGATCGGGAACACTTCCAACAACTTTGCTAACATTATACAGACTGGGGAGAGAATTGAGGCAAATTTGAGACTAGGGGAGGTGCACAATGTGATCAACCATGCCCCCCACAAAACACCTACCGTTCTCGATTTCCTTCCCAAAACCTAATGGTAGCCAATTTTCCACCACAAGTTCTTCTTATCCCAACCGCAATAGGTCCCATAACCAATTGCTTACACTTCACATCTGCCGACTCAAACAAACTAGTTCATCTAAATCACCCACTCCCCAATCCCGACCCACCACTGCCTATACCTTTGAGCGAGATTTATTGCTACCTTTTAAGCATAAACCAGATAGCCCCCATACCACTTGACCTTTTACAATCCCCATATCCAATGAGGTGTGATCCAAATGCTCATTGTGACTACTATAGGGGGGGCAATTGGTCACTCAACACACAATTGTGGAGCTTTCAAAGGTAAAGTACAGTCCCTTATCAGAAATGGGTGGTTGGAGATGGAAAGTGAAAGTGCAATTCCTAATGTTGCCTAACCACGAAACTGGTAAAAGAGAATGTGCACATGAAAGAATGCATAGGGGATGCGTTGGAACCAGAAATGCTGATTGTGCAAATAAAAGGAAATCAAGAGCTTGATACTTGGGGGGCAAAGGATATCCTTATACTTTTCTCTGAGTAATGAATATTTGGTTACCAACACTTGACTACTTTGTCCATGGTGTCAAGTGAATTGTGAATGGACCTTCTCTCATGATTAAGTATTAGTAAGTTAATAGCGCATTTTTCCAAATTTTCATATCCGATTACTTCTTTTGTTTAGCCTTTTCTTTGCTTAATAAAACCACTTAATTCTCCTCTTGTAACCGCCCCATTTCCATTTTCTTCAAGAATAATAATCAACCAATACATAATGATTCAATCAACTATGATATTCATTAAGTTAACTTTGAAGTACCAATAATTGCCATTAATACTAGTGATTCTGATGAAGGGGAACTATGCCACGCAAGCTAACGAACACATGATGGCTAAGAAAATCTTACGACAGAGATACTATTAGATTACTTTGGAAGGAGAAACTATATTGAATATGTTTGAAAATGTCACAAGTGCTGTACATACGCTGGCTGGATAAACGTCCCATGATCGATTGCAATGCGGGGGATCGATGTCATTGGAAGCCTCCGGGGTGATTCATCTTAATTCATCACCTTATCGGCCCCAAATGAACAAAGCCATGGAAATTGTAAACAAGAATCTCAAATGAATGATCGAAAAGATGACTGATTAGGGCAACTCTGTATATGCAAGCAGTTTTGCCAATCAAGATGGAAATTCCTTCGCTGTGAATCTTAATGGAGAACAGAGCTAGATGAAATCGAATAGGTCAAAACAAGATTCGAAATCTACCATGGACGATATACCAAAGAAGAAAGGCCAGGGCGCTTGAATAAGAATGAACAATCTCGGGAGCTCCAACCAAGAGATCTTATATCGAAGGAAAATACTACAAAATGTGGGACTTGAACTTAAAAAAAAAATGTAGGAGTGAAAACCCGAAAGGGCGCTCCTAGCAAAATGTGTGAAAGAGGGTGAAAACCTGAGAAGGCGCCTTCTGCAAAATGAGTGAAGGATGAAAACTCGAGAGGGCATCCTGAAAAAGTGAGTTATCGGGATTGAAAATCTCAAAGGATGCGCCTAGCAACATGAAACCTTATTGAGAACGTAAAATGGAGTCAAAAGGTAGCAAGTGACCATGGCACAAGGATTCTTCTCAAACTATTAGTATTTGGGGCAGTAAAGGGTCTAGAAAAGTTAATGAAGGAATTCGTGAGATTTCTCTTTCTTCCAAATTCATATTCTTATTCTTTGCTATTAAAAACCATATTTTTCTCATATTCCATTAGCCCATTTACCTTGGAACATGCGCTGTTAACTTGTTAATGCTTTATTGTGAGTTAAGAATTTAAACACAGGTAACTTTATATACATTGCATTGAGAATTATAGGGAATGACTAAGCAGTGAACACAACCTATTGATATGGGAAGTTGGGAAAAAAAAAAAAAAAAAAAAAAAAAAAAATTTAGGAGTGAAAACCCGAAAGGGCGCTCCTAGCAAAATGTGTGAAAAAGGGTGAAAACCTGAGAGGGCGCCTACTGCAAAATGAGTGAAGGATGAAAACCCGAAAGGGCATCCTGAAAAAGTGAGTTATCAAAAAAAAAAAAAAAAAAAAAAAAGGGGTGAAAACCCGGAAGGGCGCTTCTAGTCAAATAGACGTAAGGAAAGTGAAAATTCGCAAGGGCGCTTTCCATAAAATAAGAAGAAAATCGGGAACAGAAGAGGGGCATTTGAAGCCTTGATGGTCATGGGCCAAGTCTTGCAACTCCTTTTCCATTAATCATCGGCCTTCGGTATCTTGTTAAGTACACTTCGTCAGGGAAAGAACTTCATGCGTCAGGGTTAGACTTGCCTTGTAAGTTGATTTTAATTTCCTGCAATTTACATTTCCTGCTATCAACCTCTGGTTCCTTGATCTAAGTTGATTTTAATTTCACGCAATTTAAATTCCAGCTATCAACCTCTGGTTCCTTGATCTAAGTTGATTTTAATTTCATGCAATCTACATCATCTGGTTTTAATTTCATGCAATTTACATTTCCTGCTATCAACCTCTGGTTCCTTGATCTAAGTTGATTTTAATTTCATGCAATTTAAATTCCTGCTATCAACCTCTGGTTCCTTGATCTAAGTTGATTTTAATTTCATGCAATTCACATTTCCACCATCAACCTCTGGTTCCTTGATCTAAGTTGATTTTAATTTCTTGCAATTCACATTTCCACCATCAACCTCTGGTTCCTTGATCTAAGTTGATTTTAATTTCCTGCAATTTACATTTCTGCTATCAACCTCTGGTTCCTTGATCTAAGTTGATTTTAATTTCATGCAATTTAAATTTTCTGTCATCAACCTCTGGTTCCTTGATCTAAGTTGATTTAAATTTCTTGCAATTCACATTTCCACCATCAACCTCTGGTTCCTTGATCTAAGTTGATTTTAATTTCCTGCAATTTACATTTCCTGCTATCAACCTCTGGTTCCTTGATCTAAGTTGATTTTAATTTCACGCAATTTAAATTCCAGCTATCAACCTCTGGTTCCTTGATCTAAGTTGATTTTAATTTCATGCAATCTACATCATCTGGTTTTAATTTCATGCAATTTACATTTCCTGCTATCAACCTCTGGTTCCTTGATCTAAGTTGATTTTAATTTCATGCAATTTAAATTTCTGTTATCAACCTCTGGTTCCTTGATCTAAGTTGATTTTAATTTCATTTTAAATTTCTGTCATCAACCTCTGGTTCCTTGATCTAAGTTGATTTTAATTTCATGCAATTTAAATTTCTGTTATCAACCTCTGGTTCCTTGATCTAAGTTGATTTTAATTTAAATTTCTGTTATCAACCTCTGGTTCCTTGATCTAAGTTGATTTTATTTTCATTTTAAATTTCTGTCATCAACCTCTGGTTCCTTGATCTAAGTTGATTTTAATTTCATGCAATTTAAATTTCCTGTTATCAACCTCTGGTTCCTTGATCTAAGTTGATTTTAATTTTCTGGTACTTCGACTTCTGTTAACAATTTCTAAGTCATTAGTTCCCTAATTTCAAACACTTAATCGTCCAAAATATGAGTCTGAATCTTTACATAATTCCTACACGGGAATTTCTTTCCTTTAATAGAAATTATGTAAAGAGGGGCAGCTGTCGACACCATATTTTGGCCGATCCCCAAAATCAACAAGACTTTGAAACCGATCCCCAGCACTAGGTCTCCCTGGGCCAGCCAAATGACATTTCCGACTTCTCTTCATTTTTCTTTACCAGATGACCATATTTCCGAACTCTCCTTAAAAGGAATTGAATCAATGCTAAGTCCTAACATTCGTTAAAGCCCTGCCGATCTCTCAAATCATTTACCGATCTCTCGGGTATATCCCTGATCTCTGTTGATAAATGAAGTGAACTAGCATTAGATCTTTTCTTACCAGTTTTAGTGCCGATCTCCTTTTCGGAAGATTAAGAGCTAAGGTTTTGGGTCGGTTTAATGAGGGTTCCGATCTTAAGTTTTCAAGTTAAATTTTCAATTTTAATCAAGTCCCGTTCAGCATTTCTTCCCCACCGATCTAATGTTTATTGTGCTTTCCGATCTCTTATACTTAGATTAATAATTTGCATTTTTGTCTTGCTGTGCTCATGCAATCAAATACTCAGACAAACAATGGTTTAAAATTTTCCGATCACAACCCTTCATTGAACAAAGAGGCATTCCATTTCATTTCATAATTTGTACAAGTTATTCGGCTGGGGGATCACCCCCAGCCTGATTTACATTCTGCTCACTCTCTCTCACCTTCGACTTCCTCCCCACTGTCCTCATCGTCGCCTCGGGGCAGTCGGCCATCCAGAGAAGTCCTCTTGAGTAGCGCTTAGGTTCGGCCAAGAGGTCCTTGTGAGAATTCACATAAGCTCGGCTATCCACTGTCACCATCTCTTCATCCTTCTCTTTAAGCTCCTCATCCTTCGCCTTAAGCTCCTCGTCTTTCTCCTTAAGCTCCTCGATGAGTTGGGCGACTGGCGGCCGTTGGCGTGAAGCGCTGGACTTCCCAAGAGCACGGTCCCTCTCGGCCAAAATCGATTCTGTTCGCCAGCTGTCTTCATGGAACTTTGCCCGTCCCTCGACTTGAGATATATAATCCCGCGGATGAGAGTTGGGATCGGAGGAAGCCAATTCCTGATTTTTCTTCCCGATCTCCTTACCTGCACGCTGGACCTTTTCCCAAACCATGGTCTGATTCACCAGGCACTCCACATTCAGACTCATGGAGTGAGTCAAGATGTCATCAAGGCTGCTCGAGGATAGCCTGTCCCGATCCTCCCGAAGAAAGATGGAGGACCCCAAGACTTGGGCAAAACCGGGGTTCTCCCGTACAGTCCGGTTATTCTTCAAAGACTCCATTAACTTCTGGGCGCCACGAGAGGAGGTCCTCCCAGAAGATTGAGAAGGCCCCCTTTCCGTGCTTGGGACAACTGAAAGAGTCGGAGGCTGCTCTTCCGTTCTAGGAGGAGATCGGACAGCTCCGAGGCGGACCGAAGGTTGAGGCGGGTCTCTTTGTATCTCCCCAGGCTCATGACCGGGTGTTTGAAGTCGTTTCGAACGCTTCATCTCCTTTATCTTCCGGGAGATCTCTCTTTCCTTCTTCTGCTTCCTAGAACCCTCACCACCCGCCATACCTGCACAAAGAAAAGGTTAGTGAGATCGCTAAGGTCGTGAGAACCGAGATATAGAAAATACCAATGCCGAGGTCAGAGAGCGGAAGTTCGCGGTCTTGGCCAGTGAGCAATTGAATAGTCCAATGGTGCAGCTCGGCGATCCACGCATCCAAACATGAATACTTTTGAGTGTCGGACTTACTCTTCAGATCCATCAATATTAAACTTTCCTCCTGACTCAGTGTAATGTGCCTCGGAATCAAGGGCCCTGGTACCACCAGCTCTGAGGGAAGTCCTCAAAGCGGCTCGGATCTTTGCTCCTCGGAATGAAGAAAGCGGTTCTTCCAATTCTTAAGGGATGAGGCAAATCGGAAAAGAGCCGCAATTAGGCTTCGCTGAAAGAACCGATTTCGTCATCCTTTCGGCAAGTTAGTGCATGCGGCTCGGCGAACACCTTAGCCGTGGGGTGATTCCTTAGCACGGCATAGACCTCGGAAGGCTACCAAGATCCGCCACGAGTTTGGGTGAATTTGAACAATGCATGCTCGGTGAAGTTTTAAGACCTCCTTGTAGAAATCGTCTAGAGGAACCTCGACCGGCCTTTAAGCGTTCCTCGTACACCATAACCATGTCATTCTCTTCAAAGGAGTGATCGACACGAAGATCGCCGTGGCACTTGATTAGCTCGTGCGAATCGGGCGAATATTATATTCTTGGTGAGCGATTGCGGTCGGATTCTCGAAGAACCGACGGTAGCTCGTCTATAGGAGAGTCTCTCTCACTGAAGAAGGTGCGAGCCTCGATGGTATGACCCGCCCAGAGTTGGAGCGGAGGCCACAGGAGGTTCTTGTTGAACGCTTGGCCCGTGCCTCTTCTTCATCGGACGATGACCACGAGCCCAGAATCGAAGGAGGGCTCGCGCTCTCGACCTTCTGGCCGTTCATTTTCAAAAGAAACAAAGAATTTAAATTAAAAGAGGATCAAAGCCCTTACGAGTCCGATCGTCGGAAGAACTGGGGAAAATGAGAGAACTTCGAAGTTGAAAGCAAAGAAGCTGAAAACGGAATGAGAGAACTGGCTAGCCCCTTACCCCTATTTATACTAGTTCGAGCATTAAATGCTCACGAAGTTCCATGCAGTCCATCGGTTAACGTGGGCCGCCAGCTGTTCTGACACGTCTCTCGAACATCCCAAGGTGTTCGATCAGGAGACCGGCTATTGACATCGGATAGATGTACAGCTCAGATGGGGTGACTATGACTCCCATGAAGATGAGAGACATCGTCACCGATGTTACCACTCGAAACCGACCATTGTCGGACACCCAATGTGGAGGAAAGACGCCGGAACCCAATGCGATGAAAAGCCGAATGAACTCAGTTGAGCGACTCGAGATCGGTACAACCGAGGTCCGCAATACAGATCGGTCAAATCCAGTCCTCTCACCATCATCAGTTAAGGTCATTCGATCACCGGGATCGTGAATTTTCGGTCGGTGAGTAAAGAAGTCCATCGGAAAAAGATCAAAGCCACAATTATAGCCAGAACTTCCACCGGAGCAGCTAGAACAGGGAAAGTAAGAAAGGAAGAGAGGAAAATCAGATGAAAGAAATGTCTCTGTCGACAGGAGTATATATAGGGGAAAATGAGCATTTATTGCTGAGCAGAAAACGAAGCGAACGCTTCGGGAATCGAGGGACAATTAATACTTTGACCAAGACCGGACCTGAAGAAGGGAAAAGATCGGAATAGTAGATCGGAAGGTGGGAGACCAGCATGAAAGGTCGGAAAGAACATGTGAAAGAGATCAGAAAGAGGAGGGATCGGTAGGCAAAAAGAATAAGACAAATTCCAATAACCGTCGTCAGAATCAGAGCCGAGGTAGTTAAGGCGTTGCAGCGAGATCTCCACCGCATACGCCTAAGAATCGCCGCAATCTTGCAGTGCCAGGGTATGTCATGACAGTCCTGTACATCCCAATCTCCACCGTTGATCCCACTTGTAAGGACAAACCCGGAACCCTTAGATCAAGAGAGAAGACGACAATACCAGCGTCTTTCGCTCTTAGCCCTCGGATCGTTCCGGACAAGGAAATTTGGGACCGTCAGATGGAAAGAAGAAAAGGACAAATATTAGGAAGAGTGATCTCAACCATTCATTTTGATTCTCTTTAATTCCTGAACCTCCGATCATGTCCTTCGAGATCTCGACCCTCCATCTCCCTCAAATAAATCCTGACCCTTCACGAAGAGCACCCGATTCCTATAAATACCTGCATAAAAACTGTTCAACGGACGGGCAAAAAATAGACAAAAGGTCATATTATAGCAGAGGAAGTCTGAAATTTCATTTAGTTTGCTACTCTGCTACTTAGAAGTGTCGATCAAAAAGACTTTTGAAACTAGTTTTCTGAAGTGTTTTTCTTGAAAAGATTCTGAATACTGGAACTCTACATTTCCAGTTTGTTCATTATCTGGTCACACTCTCACTTTCTGCCTTTTATCATCTCTGTTTTCATTGTCCAAGCTCAACTTCATTCCACTCGGTTCTTTTCATCTTGATCTGGTCGCATTTTAGCTAAGCACCCTCCAGTTCACGAGGAACACCACCCCTCAGGCCAATCAATCCTTGCCTTATCACTATTTGACACCCCATAGTTATTTTAGTAGATTTGGCTCCTTACAGGTAAGAGCTCATACTACTGTTTTATTAAGTGCTTACATTTACTTTCTGCATTTTCTTTGTTCTTCGCACATCTGTGACTTTCTACTTTTGCACAAACGATCCCCAAAGAATGTTACTGTAAGAGCTCATACCACTGTTTTATCGAGTGTCTGCATTTACTTTCCGCATTTTCCTGTGTTCTTCTTACATCTGCAACTTTCTTCAAGATTATTTTTGCACAAACGATCCCCAAAGAATGACACTCCCAAATCATCTATTTAGTGATCAGTTCATTTTTATTAATCTTCATCTTTTTTTGAAAGCAAGTTTTCTAACTCCTAGTAGTATGTAAGTGGTTGGGTAAACGTAGGTAACTGCAACTCAAGGGTCTCTTTTAAAAGAGAGAACATGAATAACACGTCAGGAAGATAGCCAAACTATTAGGCCGACGTAAACAGCAATTCGACAAAGATGTCATAAAGTGGAATAAGACCAAAGTAAACGAAACAGAGTAGATCGGTCATTAATAGATATTGGTAAAATGAACGCATGGAAGGTCGGTAAATCAAGTTTAGTTTCCTCTATCTAGTCAAAAGGTATCGAGAAGCCTTATCCCCAGCATCTTAGAACACCAGAATCCTTAGCTTTAGGCTCTTATGCCATGTAGTTGAAATTAAAAATCCGGGAGATCGGAGAAATCCCTTCCAGGCTCCTGTTAATCTGAAAGAGATCGGAAGAGAGTCCTTATCCGGTCTCCCTTCAAAATTTTAATAAACATTAAATAGGGATCGGAGGAGAGTTCTTATCCGGTCTCAACTCAAAACATTAATAAATAACTCTAAAAGAGATCGGAGGAGGGTTCTTATCCGGTCTCCCCTCAAAATTTTAATAAACAACTTAAAAGAGATCGGAGGAGAGTTCTTATCCGATTCTCACACCCGTTCACTAAGGTTGTCTCATTTACTTATGTATCTGGGTGATCCAAATTTAGTGAAAAATCAAATATTCCTTTTACTAAAAGGATTAACATTGCCGTCCAAGCCCTCCTAACTAATTTATAAAGAATGCAGAATTAAATCTACTTACCCTTATTAAGGGACGAGGTGGGGTGCCTAACACCTTCCCCACCCGTTTACGGACCCCGAACTTAGAATCTCTGTTTTGAAGTGGTTTCATTTTTAATTTAACTTCTCAAATGGTTTTCTTTAGTTTCCCTCAAAACTAAGGTGGCGACTCCTCACTTTTTCCCACTTCGGTGAGTGATCGTCCAGGCGACCGCAAAATCTATTGCGACAGTACAAATAGTTAACATGAAAGCAGCTACGAAGGAGGGTACATGAATTCAAAATATAGCAATTTCAATGAACCTACAGAACAAATGAACTATGTGAATAATGGAGGAAACTTTAACCAGAGATAGCCAAACAATCCGTATTCAAATACTTACAACCCTGGATGGAGAAACCACCCAAACTTCTCATGGTCCAGTCAACAGAACCAACCAATAAACAAGCAATAAGGGTACAAACCTCTAGCACCCCTTGGATTTCAGAACAGAGGTCAGAACCTTGCACTGCCATTGCTACCCCTCCAACCTCAACAACCTGAACCGAAAATGACCATGGAAACCATGATGGAAGGATTCCTAGCAGCTCAACAACAACAAAAACAAACTAAATTGATTAAATAGCTGACTTCTAGAATGGACCAACTTGCTACCCATAACAAGATGCTAGAGAATCTAATTGCTCAGTAGGCAAGTTCTTCAAGTAAGGTTACTGGCAAACTTCCTAGTCAACCAGAAATGAACCCAAGGGAGCATTGTAAGGCAGTTACACTGAGGAGTGGGAAAACTCTAGTACAACCAGAGGTAGAATCGACAGAAGAAACCATAGAAAAATCTAAAGACCAAGCAGAGAAAAAGGAGGAAGAAGCTAAGAAAGATCAAGAAAAGGAAGCAAGGAAGACAAAGAAATTACCAGAACTATACCAGCCTCCCCTACCTTTTCCTCAGAGATTTCACAAAGCCAAATTGGACAAGCAGTTTTAGAAGTTTTTGGAAGTTTTACAGAAACTTTACATTAACATCCCCTTCACTGAAGCACTTTCTCAGATGCCCTCTTATGCCAAATTTCTTAAGGAAATTCTGTCAAAGAAAAGGAAACTAGAGGACTATGGAACAATAGCTCTAACAGAGGAATGCAGTGCTATTCTGCAAAATAAACTGCCTCCAAAGTTGAAGGATCTAGGAAGCTTCTCTGTACCTTGTATCATTGGTAATAAGAAAATAAACAAGGCCCTCTGTGATCTTGGAGCAAGCATCAGCCTAATGCCTCTATCAATATGCAAAAAGCTGGAAATCGGGAAATTGAAACCCACAATAATCTCATTGCAATTGGCTGATCGATCCATCAAATATCCTGTAGGGATACTTGAAAACATTCCTATCAAAGTGGGCAAATTCTTCATTCTAGTGGACTTTGTTGTCCTTGAGATGGAAGAAGATGTCCAAATTCCCATCATCTTGGGAAGACCATTCTTGGCAACCATCGGAGCCATCATAGACGTCAAAAATGGACGATTAACCCTCAAGGTAGGAGAAGAAGAAGTGGAGTTCAACTTGTTCGACACAATGAAACACAAATTTGAACCTGATGAATGCTTCAAGGTTGACATAATTGACGAACAAGTTAAAGATGAATTTCATAAGACACATCCTAAAGATCCTCTTGAAGCATGTATTGTGCGCAGCCACACAGTGGATGATGAAAATATTGAAATAGTAGCATGTGCACAATAGTTGGCAGCTCCTCCACCCCTACCTTTAGCTAAGGCTTCTGAGTTGGAGGATTTAAAGGAGGAATGAACCAAAGGTAAGCTCTAGGAAAATGTCGAACAGGTAGAGCTTAAAACTCTCCCGTCTTCATTAAGGTATGCAATTCTGGACTCAAATTCTAAATATCCTGTTATAATCAATGCTAGCCTATCTAAGTTAGAAGAGAAAAAATTGTTAAGAGAACTCAGGATCCATAGCAAAGAATTAGGATATAAAATAGAATACCTGAAGGGAATCAACCCTTCGATTTGCATGCATAGGATACCCATGGAAGATAATAATAAACCCACAATCGAACACCAAAAATGACTTAACCCAAACATAAAAGAGGTAGTCAAGAAAGATATTTTAAAACTTCTAGATGCAGGTATCATATACCCAATTTCTAAGAGTAAATGGGTTAGTCCAGTACATGTAATTCCTAAGAAAGGTGGGACAACTGTTATCCGTAATGCAAGCAATAAACTAATCCCTACTAGAGTAGTCACTGGTTGGCGAATGTGCATAGATTATAGAAAATTGAATGGTGCCACCAGAAAAGACCATTTCCCCCTCCCCTTTATTGACCAAATGCTAGAAAGATTAGCGAAACACTCTTATTTTTGTTACTTGGATGGGTATTTGGGATTCTTTCAAATTCCTATTCACCCAGAAGACCAAGAAAAGACAACATTCACTTATCCCTATGGAACATTTGCATATAAGAGAATGCCTTTTGGTCTTTGTAATGCCCCTATTACCTTTCAAAGATGCATGATGGCTATCTTTTCTGATTATATTGAAGATATTATGGATGTTTTTATGCATGATTTTTCTGTCTATGGAACTAATTTTGATGATTGCCAAGCTAATTTATCTTAGGTGTTGCAAAGATGTGAAGAATCAAACCTAGTCCTAAATTAGGAAAAATGCTACTTTATGGTAAGGGAAGGTATAGTTCTAGGACATTTGATATCGGAAAGAGGAATTGAAGTAGATAAGGTGAAAATTGAGATCATTGAAAACATGCCACCACCAACGTCAGTCAAGGGAGTGCGAAGCTTTTTGGGACATGCAGGATTTTACAGAAGATTTATCAAAGACTTTTCCAAAATAGCTAAGCCACTTACTAACTTATTAAACCAAGATGTTCCCTTTGATTTTGATGAAAATTGCCTTGTCACGTTTAACAGAATCAAAGAGGCCCTAATATCAGCACCAATAATGCAGCCACCAAATTGGGAGCTACCATTTGAGGTTATGTGCGACGTGAGCGATTTTGCAGTTAGAGCAGTGCTCGGGCAAAGAAAAGATAAAAAGCTCCATGCTATTTATTATGCTAGCAAGACACTCGATGATGCACAAATCAATTATGCTACCACAGAAAAGGAATTCCTAGCAGTGGTATTTGCAATGGACAAATTCAGATCTTACCTCATCGGGTCAAAAGTCATTGTATTCATAGACCATGCTGTAATCCGATACCTTATAAATAAAAAGGAAGTAAAACCAAGACTGGTTTGATGGATTCTACTCCTGCAAGAATTTGACCTTGAAATAAAGGATAAAAAGGGATCTGAAAATGTAGTAGTTGACCATCTTTCTAGACTAAAACTAGAGTACATGGAAGATTTTGAAGATTTGCCAATTGACGATTCATTTCCTGATGAGCAATTACTTGCATTCTCCAAAGCTCCATGGTACGCTGACTTTGTTAATTTTCTTGTATGTAGGGTACTACCTCCAAACATGACTTATTAGCAAAGAAAAAAATTCCTACATGATGTGAGATATTACTTATGGAAAGAACCACTACTGTACAAGAGATGTAATGATGGGCTGATAAGACAGTGCATACCAAAGGAAGATATGAAAATTATCATTTATCACTGCCACTCATCATTATATAGAGGACATTTAGGCACTTCAAAGACCGCAGCCAAGATTTTATAAGCAGGGTTTTACTGGCCACATTTATTTATGGATGTAAGATTCTTTGTGCTAGCTTGTGATCAATGCCAAAGAACAGGTAACAGTTCAAGAAGGAATGAAATGCCATTGCATGGTATACTTGAGATAGAATTGTTTGATGTATAGGGAATAGACTTCATGGAACCATTTCCCTCTTCCCATGGAAACAAGTATATCCTGGTTGGAGTTGATTATGTGTCAAAATGGGTAGAAACTATTGCAACGCCAACCAACGATGCAAAAGTGGTCACCAAGTTCCTTAAGAAGAACATCTTCACAAGATTTGGCACACCACGAGCGATAATCAGTGATGAAGGAAGCCACTTTTGCAACCAACAATTTGAAAAACTACTGAAAAGGTATGGAGTGACTCACAAGGTGGCCACACCTTATCATCCTCAAACCCGTGGTCAAGTAGAGATATCAAATAGGGAACTAAAGCAGATCCTGGAGAAAACTGTAAATAGATTCAGGAAGGACTGGTGCATGAAGCTAGATGATGCATTATGGGCATATCGCACTGCATATAAAACCCCAATTGGCACAACACCCTTCCGACTGGTTTATGGAAAATCATGCCATCTCCCCATTGAAATTGAGCATAAAGCCTACTGGGCAATTCAAGTACTAAACTTTGACCTCAAGGCTGCTGGTGAAAAAAGGCTCTTACAACTAAATGAGCTGGAAGAAATTCGACAAGATGCATATGAAAATGCCAAAATCTTTAAGGATAAAACCAAAAGACGGCATGACAGGCGCAAAGTAAGGAAAGAGATAAAAGAAGGAGATCTTGTCCTCTTATTCAACTCTAGATTGAAACTCTTTCCAGGGAAGCTGAAATCAAGATGGTCCGGACCTTTCAAGGTCACCCACGTCTTCCCACATGGAGCAGTAGAGGTATGGAGTGAAACCTCAAGTGCATTCAAGGTCAATGGGCAGAGGCTGAAGCCTTACTTTCAGGGAGAACCCATAGAAACAGAAGTAAATTGCACTCTCAATCCTCCTACTGACAGACCATAAACAAGCAAAGTCCAGCTAAAGACTATAAACAAGCTCTCTTTGGGAGGCAACCCAAAACTTTTCTGAACTTTTCTTCTTTTCTTTTTATTCAATATTAAATTTTTGTTTCGTACTCATTAGCATTTCATTTTGTAGGATTCTTGAAAAGGGGAATAGAGATCAAAAGAGGAAGGGAATCACCAAGTCAAAACCACAAAAGGGAAAATTGAACAAAAACTGGGAAAGTAAATCTACTACTAATCTTTGCATCCATTTCAATTGTTAGAACTATAAACTTTTCATTTGCCAAAGATTTGAAAACCAAAAACTTACACGGGTCGTGTACTGATAGTACACGCCCCGTGTAACTTTTTGGAAGCCTATAAATTCCATGCAATCTTAGCTCTGCGAGAGACAGGAAGTTACAGGGGTCCATATACCAAATTACATGGATCGTGTAATATCTCTAGCAGAATAACTGAGAGACAGAAGGTTACACGGGGCTCCTTGAATTTTACACGGGCCGTGTAACATTTCTAGTAAAGAAATCCAAGAGACATGAAGTTATACGGGTCCCATAGCTCATTTACACAGGCCATGTACTATGATAGATTTCAAAAATTCCAAGCAAAAATTTACACAGCCCTACATGTCGGGACCCATGTAGTGATACACGCCCCGTGTATCTCATCGCAGACACGACTCCTGGGGCCGAAATGCACGAAATGAAGAGTCCTAACGGCTCTTTACATAGACCCCCAGCATTAAAACCCTTCATAAACACAATAACCTTCATCTACTCCCTTCCTTGCCTATAAAAACCTCTCAAATCTCTTCTCCTTTCGCCAAAATCATACTCTTTTCCTCCCCAAAAACACACCCATGGCTCCTACAAAGAGATCTGCAAGAAGAATCGGCTCTTCTTCACGATAAAGAGGAGAATCCTCACCTTCTCCACCCTAGCCTCCAACCCAATGCCCAAGAACAAGGGAAGCCACTCAATAACCATCTCAACAAGCCCCACCCCCACCACAACCACAGCCACAACCCGCTCCACAACCCGAAATCTCTATTCCTTGGGGATTTCGAGATGATGCCCACAAAGCAATGTGTACCCGACTTCATTCACAAAAAATATCCTCCACCAAATATATAGACTTTCCACTTTTAGAGCAAATCGGGTTGCTAGAAGAAATCAATGGGCTACTTGACAACATTGGGTAGACAAGGTTCGCCCAACTCCAATTTCTGGCCTACAAAGACATAATGCTGGAATTTTTGGGCAGCTTCAAGGCCAACTTATGGCCCACCGATAGGGAAGACAGGGGCAAAATCGAGTTTCGCCTACTTGGTGTAGACTGGGGAATGAATATGGACGAGTTCAACGACATCTTCGGCTTTGACAGTACCGGCCACCAAGAAATCCTAAGGAATCACATGCTGTACAACAACATCAACTTTTGGGATTCCATTGCACTAAACACAGAGCCTTACAACTCCAGCATATCTAAATCAATGGGCATCACTAGTCCGGCATTACAATACATGCATCGGTTTGCCGCCCACACCATAATGGGCCGTGGTGATAACCCCAGCGTCGTCAACGCCAGTGAGTTATTTTTCCTATGGTGCATGGTCACCGGGCAGTGGTGCAGCACTGGCTTTTTCCTGTGCAACCATCTCCTACGCCTTTGCCATCAGCCTACAGGGCACATAGTGCTTAGAGGCCTTGTCACCACCATTACCCTCCACTTCGGCTTTGTTCCTAGACATCACAGACTGTGCTTTGTTACTGGAACATCGAGAATTGATCAGACTATTTGCATATCCATGGGGATATGTAAGAAGGTGGACTACAAATGCTACTTGGTAGATGCCGAAGGAAACACCATCCCACAGAGAGACGAGGCAAGGGAGGGACCCGGTGAGACTTCACAACCCCAAGAAGAAAGGCAAGAGCGGATGTTCCAAGAATCCCCTATCCGAGTGCCTCCATACACACCACCACCGACAGACCTGGTCCTTGCATACCTGTAGTGCATGGAGAACACAATATACAGCAGGATGCGAGCTATCGAGGACAGCCTCCAGGAAGAACATAACAAGTTGGACATTCTAATGGACAAACTAAATGAGGAGGATGAGGAGGAAGAGGAGCAAGGATCACCATCATCATCATCAGAGGCCTTTTAGAGATAGGACTATAGGATATGATCTTCATTATAATATCTTACATGCCCTGGTCCTAACTTAAAACCATAGGTCTCTTTTATTTGCTTTATGTTCAAAAATTTTCCATGCTTAATAAATATTATGCTTCCTTAAATTTTTTGTACGCATCATCCAATCTTGCACATTATATTGACATCGAGGACAATGTCTGATTTGAGTTTGGGGGGGGATACATTTGCACTTGCATATTATTACATGCAAATCATTGCATTGTTTAAATTTAGCTACAGTATTCTTGTGTGCCAAATTCAGCTACATGAAAATTTTTGGATTGTAAATTGTGAAACTTAGCACTATAACCAAAATTTTTGTAAGCTAATAATTGGACTCCACGGGAAAGAGGAATGAACGTACATAGATGGGCAAAAAGAGATTCTAACATGTTGTTTGTGAAGAAGCTAATCTCTTTTATGGAACTAGACTGGCTAAACCTCTTCATAACTATTAATTTATCACATTAAACTTGTAAAATTAGGAGAACAAATTTTGAAACACAAGCAAACTCAAGAATTGCTTCACTAACTCTAGAACATATCTCTCGGACCTATCAAGGCGAAATCCTAGCATACGTTTAATGAAGAGATGATTAAGGCATTCTTTAATATAACCTCACTAAGCCTTAGCCACCCATAATTAAAATACATCCCTAATTAAAATACATCCCTTGTAGCCAACTTGAAGTCTATATTTATCCCTTAGAATTTATTGCTTACCCATATTATTTACCTAGCCCCTAACCTAAACACCTACCATACCCTTTTTAGGAAGCAAAATGTATAAAGAAAATGAAGAGAGGATGTGGAACTCAAGAAAGAATGTGAGTGTGCAATTAATAAAAAAAAAAATTGCCTTTTCAACCCAGCAAAAGCAATGAGTTTGGGGTAGAGGACAAAACAAAAGGGAAAAAAAGAAAAGAAGTCCCAAGAAAAGTGTCATGGAAGCATGCTTGACAATATAAAAAGCCAAAAGCCCTTCCTTTCTGCACAAAATATGTAGAAATAAACTCAGTATACTTACATTTTGTGCACACATGCTATCCTCATATTTGCATTCCCTAAAATTCTTTCATTGGCAGCCAAGTCATTACCCCCTTAGCCCCATCACAACCCTTTTAAAGACCTTTTGATCTTTGAAAAGCCCATGCTACATTAGTGGAGATAGAAAATTGAGATATGCCTATGGAGTTAGAATTGAAACACTTCATCTCAATTACTTACGAAAGAGGCAGAATTGGGGGAGTTAATGTTTCTTAATTCTATCCCGATAAAATAGGTTATTTGTGGCTTATTAATGGTCTTGTATAGAGGAATAATTAGTTGAAACACCATAAAATGAGGTGAAGTTCCAAACAGGCAGCTGTTAGAACCCTTATGCCTTGAAAGAGGGAAATCGGTATGAAGGTTGGAGGAGTTCAATTCTATGCTTATTAAATTGATGGTTGTATTCCTAAGTATCCACTGAAATATGCTTTAAACCAGAGTTTTGTTTTGCTTGAGGACAAGCAAAAGTTTGAGTTTGGGGGTATTTGATACACTTGAATTGTATAGATATTTTTAAGCACATTTGTATTCTAAATCATAGAATTCAAACAAGTATTTACATGCATAATTGTCACACCCTACTCCCCTATGAGATGTAACATGATCCCGTAGTACACCTAATGAATTACCATACTTTGCCTACCGATAACCCATTAGATATACTACAAGGGATTTTAAAATAATTTTCGAAAATTTAAATCATCGATTAAAATCTGGTGTTATAAAATTTTTTTCAAAATTTCGGCAAAGTGTCGACTGTATTTTGAGAAAACAGTTCTTCAATCTTGCAAAAGAAAATGCTCCCAATATGTTTTCTCAAATACAGCTCCAATAACTTCATTTCAATTCATAATTCAAATCTCAATAAACAATCCATTCATTTTCAAACTAATCTCATCATAAAGAAATATTTCATTGATTACAAGACTCAAAATTTATATTACAAGACTATTCAAATAAATGAAATCTCAAATTTACATTTAGAATAATTTATATTTAATTACATGCCAAAATATTTTACAAGAGTTTTTATACAACTGCTCAAATAATTTACGTACATATTATTACATGCATACATCAAAACCTGTGTACAGGGATAAACCTGGAACAGATCTGAATGTCTCTTCAAAGAAGTTTACTCAATTGCTCTATGCTCTTTTTACCTGTGACAGCATACAAAGCTATCGCTGAGTGGTGAACTCAGTGGTGCACAACTATAGTTTAAAACATAGTACAATATACTTTAACAAAAATTACAGCAAATAATTTGAAAATCTAGATATTCATCAAATTCCAAAACTCAAAATATTCATTGCCAATAATGTAAATCATTTGTATAAAATGACTTTGATCACGAAATTCAATTTATCAAATCATAACTAACCATTTAAGGTAATTCCAATAAAATCAATTATACAAAAATTATAATTGCAATTACAATTCTTTACTATTCAAAAACATTCTTTATCTGAAAACCATTCTGTATCTCAAAACTATTCTGTATCTCAAAAACCATTATGTATCTCAAAAACCATTCTGTATCTCAAAACCATTCTATATCTCAAAAACCATTCTGTATCTCACTAACTATGCAAGACTAATCCGAAAAGGCCATCTTCGGGGTGATTCTAACTACCTATGGTCAGGGAGGTCGAATCATCGTGCACAGTACACATCACAATAATAAATCTTCCACAAGGGCCATAATATAAGAACTTAGACCTAACCTCTAATAAGAGGAGGATCTAAGCCTGTGCATGTACCATGGTAATCAAAACACAACTAACTCCATTGTCTTCTCAACAAATGAGAGAGACGGATAATAACCTAGTCAAGCATCTATAGTGAGATATAAAACAATATCACAATCCTTTTAGTGAGCATAAATCACAATACAATTCGATTCAAAGTCAATTCCAATATCCAATAATTTTTTTATGCTCATCACAATCCAAATCATAAATTTGTATTTTTCCATGCAAATTGCCCATCACAATTCAAAACATGTTCTATCACAATTTTCCAAAATATAATTTATTCAATTCACAACAATGCTTAATACTTGTGGAAATACTATTTCACAAAGCTAAATTCATACATACTATAACTGTAACACCCCTCACCCGACTATAGTGTAGCCGAGCAAAGTGTGCTACATTCGATGCCGGAGCACCCTATCTTATCTTACTTTATTCCTTTCATAATTTGATCTCATTATATTTTAATATTAATTATTTTTCGACGGAGAAACTAGCGGAGTTTCCCCCATTTTATTACCAGTTGACGTATTTTACTTTTTACCTGTTTGAAAATTTCAATAATATTTTACAAATAAAATCTCATCAATTATTTTCATAACCATCTCATAATTCACATATCATTCATATATCTCAATTTCATATTCATTTCCATGCATTATCTATATATTTCAAATCTGTCTTCGAATCCATACAATCTCATTCATGCTCAAATCACATAAGTAAAATTTTCAAATTTCTTTAATTTACATAATTTCATAATTTACATAATATATAAATTAATTACATATGAAAAAGCTAATTTATTAAATTACATTACATTTCTATTAATTACCTGCTCATAATCTACATTATAATACAATATCTAGCATTTTATACTAAATACAAAATATGCCCTATATGGGCCCTATCTACATGCATTGCTGAGGAGGTGACAACCTTGAATACTCCAGCCACTTCTGCAGATCTGGACTCCAAAAATCTTAGTCAAAGTACCTGCGCGAGGAAATAAATCCATCGCGCTAAGCATTGCTGCTTAGTGGTGCAATAATAGAACAAGAAAATAAAATATACAAATAAAGAAAAAACGAAGCATAATTTGAATATTTAAGAATCTGTTTAATTTAATACAAGGTGTCTAATACTAATTATCTTTTGTTCTCATTTGTTTCGCTTTGGAAGCGTTTAATTCCGAAATTCACAGTGATAATATACAACATACAGAATTAATAAAAATACTCAGTTTATATTTATATTGCAATAGAAGGTACATTTAAAATATTTAGTTAAGTTATACCTATTTTTGCAACTCTTTTATCATTTTACTTAACAATTTTTTTTTTATGTGGTTTGGATCATTTCATAATTCTAACTAATTCTTTTGAAGTCTTATTAACTCATTTATTTGATTTCTAATATTTTTAATTACTAATAGTCTTAATTTATTTCAATAGATT
This sequence comes from Hevea brasiliensis, assembly GCF_030052815.1. Taxonomy (NCBI): domain Eukaryota; kingdom Viridiplantae; phylum Streptophyta; class Magnoliopsida; order Malpighiales; family Euphorbiaceae; genus Hevea; species Hevea brasiliensis. The sequence continues at coordinate 41,055,305 of NC_079500.1, read as the reverse complement.
ACACTGCCCAAGTAACCTACGACAGGCTGACTAAACTGGATAACGGGTCGTTGGCACTGGACATCGCGGTGCCTCCAGCCGTCATACCATGAGACGCAGAACGTCAACCACGTATGCAGTTAGTATGGCTAAAACGCCATGATAACACATAATGAGGCATAAAAGCCATGAATGTTGGCATAAAGCCATGAATACAGGCATAAAGCCTTTCGCAGTACTGCTAAAACAATACCCTATTGGCATGCCAAACTATCCAATCTGACACACATGTCTAGGCAATACAAGGGCACATAATATCATTAAATATTAATATATTGTGTTTTATGAGTTTACTATTTCATGATAAATTTCAATTATAATTCATACATTCATTTGATCATTTATATGATCACAATTCACATCAATTATCCTTTTATATTATTGTGCTCAAAATACTTCTCCTCTCTACAATAATGAGAACTAGTGTCTTATTCATACATTAATATGGTTCATTTATTCATTCATTATGTTATTCATATTGATCACAATTCTAAATAATGGTTCACATGTTCCATTGTATTCAAAACATTTTTCCTTTCTCATTTATACATTCAAGAATCTACTTATGTAATTACAAATTTTATATTTCAAGTTGAGTTACTAATATTTTATGAATTCCATTTGTGATGGGCATATAAGCCCTAACTATCTATCCACATCAATTAGGTGACTTATTTTTCATGTTTCAAGTAATCCATGAATATTTCATGGATTTCAAATTTATAGCCTTAATTTCTTTTTAACAAATTTGACTAGGATGCATAGTCCACATTTGTCATACAATTCTAAGCATTTAAGCTTAGAATTGGTTCTAGGTCTTCATCTTAATTTACTAATCATTTTGATTACTATTCACCTTACTAGTCAACCAAAATGTTGACTTTTTTTATACGTAATGGATATTTTAATTCTAATTACACCAAGATCCCATATTTTGAGTTTTATATTTGCTAGTCTTAATTGCCAATTGCAATTTAAAGTCCCCTAGATGCATTTCTAAATTTTAAACTTTGAATTTCAAGTTTGGTGTCACTATTCACCTCATTGATCAACAAAAATGTTGACTTTTGGATAGAAAATAGGTACATTGGTTTTAACACTCCCAATGCACCACATTTTACATTTAAAACTTGTTGGAATTGATTACCATTACCATTTCTAAGCTTAACACAAGAGAGCAGAATTTTCAGTTTTTGTGACCCAATTTTACTGTTCCATTGGGCCCTGTTGTAGTGGGAATTTGAGGAAATGGTAAACATGAAAGTTGTTTCTTATTTTGTCTAGTTGAATTTATTTTTTTGAATCACTCCATTTGGAGTTTTGTAGCTCCAGATATGGTCCAAAAACCACAGCTGGCCGGATTGCAAATCTGCAGAATTTACCAAATCTACAGTACCATGAACAGTGACTGTGACTGCCATTTGGGTTAGGTTCTGGTCATAATTTGGGGTAGGTTTCTTCATGAAAGTTGTTTGTCTATGTCTTAACTTGTTGCTGTAAACATTTCAGGTCAATTGACCATATCTACAGTGAGTTACGGCCAAATGAAAAGTTGTTCATTTGGTCATTTCTGTAGGTGCTGTTGCAGGGTATCCAGATTGGGGCCAACTTTTGGTCCACTTGCTTTGGTCTTTTGGGCATGGGTTTTTCAGAAAAATTGTGCCATTATAAGGCTAGTTTCATGTCCAATTGGCCAAACACCTATTGGACCTACACAGCCAAAGTTATGGCTATCTAAGTGGGCTGGAATCACAGCTACCCTTGCTGCTGTCCCTAGGCAGCCTACCATTCCACTTTGCCATGCATTAGCTCACTTCAAATTATGATTAACTTGCCTCAAATGGTCACTAATTGACCATTAGAATTTCCTTTAATCATTTCATAAGCCAAGTCAAATTTTCACTCTCAAAACCCTAATTTTCCCTTTCAATTCACCCATACACCTAGTTAAGCACTTTCATTCATTCTATATGTGTATATACACCTTAAACATAATCTCTAATTCATTTTAAGTCCATTAAAACCATCAAAAACACTCCATCATTGTTCCTTCCTTAGGGCTGCCGAAATTCATGGTGGACATACACATATATTTGGTTCATTTAATTCACAAATTCTTACCTATTTCAAGTCTCTTACATGGAAATAAAGAGTTTAAGGTTTATGTGTGCACTAACCTCTTGTAGGGCAGATTTTTCCAAGCTCAAACTTCACTTTCTTTCCTTTTCTAGGCTGCCAAACACTTTCCCAAGATGAGTGGACAAGTTTTAATGAAGAGAAGAAGGGATTTTATGGTGGGGAGTGAAGGGAATCAAGCTTGAAACAAGAGCTTCAATGGAGGGAGAGGAAGATGGGTTTTGGCTGGTTGTAAGGAAGAAGATGGCTGCTGTATTTTTTTTATTTCTTTGGTCATATTTATCTCTTTTATTGGTTAATTAATTGGTTGTTTAGTTATAATTGGTGGAAGCTTTTAAGTGACATCATAATGATGTCATATTTGACATTTTATTGATTTTCTTTTCTTTTCATCTCTACTCATTTTTAATTTAATTTTTAGTAATGTTTATTCATATTTTATGTCATAATAATTATTTACTTAACTGGACAAGTCGGCCAAAAATCACCTCTGAAGGCGAAATGACCAAAATGCCCTCCGTTTGGCTTAACGGGTCAAAATTGTCTGTACCGATTGAAAAATTTTTCTAAATATTTTCTTGGCATTCTAATGACATAGGAACCTCAATGACCCTTCTCTGGAGTCCCAAAAATTATTTTATGAATTTTTCCCCGGGTCTAGGGCTCCTCGTTGCGGGAACCGCAACTTCCCTCTGGTTACCCATCGCTTGGGCACCGGCTCGTTTAACTTGGTTGTATTTTATTTCTAAAATTTTTCCTAAATTTTTCTTATTAATATTTGAGTTAATTATTGTTCCTGACTTTAGTTTAAATATTTCTCCGGACGTTCTAGCTGTCTGGACCGACACCGGTCACCGGAACAGTAGAATGTACGGAGTTGCTACCAGGAGGGTGTTACAACTCTTCCCCTCTAATTTAAATTTCGTCCTCGAAATTTACTGGGTGTTTTAGGTTCTGAGATAATTCTTTTACCTTTCTATTACTCCATCTGTCTACTTCTTTTGTATATATGGTACTCTTTAGTTTTTTTTTTTTTTTTTTTTGAATCTATTATTATACACTTAGACATATCATAAAGGAAATACTTTACCTCAAATTCACATCTGGGGCTTCTTGTTCCTCTCCGACTTGGGTAACATTTGGAAGTGGTGTTACTATTGTACTTGGTCCTTCCACAACCTCTGTCTGGGTCCGTGGTAAATTCTTCTTAGGACAATCTTTCAGACGATGGTCTATGGCCCCACATCTATAACAGGCTCCAGTCAATCTCCTACATTCACCTTTATGCCACTTGTTACAATGGCCACATTTTCTTGCTAATCCTGGCGCACTCACTACTTGTGTTTCTGGTTGATCTCTTCTGGGTCTAGATCTCCTACTTTGATCAGATGTCTGACTTAACTGTTCTCTCGGCCTCTTTTTACTAGATTGTCCAAATTTCCTCTTTTGCTGATCACCACTCTTCTTCTGTTCCTCTTCAGGAACACAGCTAATATATTTCTTTCTAAACTCTATCAGAAAGAATTCCCAAGTTACGTCGGCTGGTGGCACTACCTTGGTTACAACATCCCACCACCGATATGCAGCTTCTTGTAACAATGAAACATCACACTCCAAACTCTGTTCTGGTGTGCAATAGAGTTGTTGCAAGACTCTTTTAGTCCTTTCTAACCAATACTCAGCTGCTACAGAATCGTCTTCCTTTCTACCATTGAAATCTACAGCTCCATATTTCCTAATTTTTCCTAGAGGTGATTTCCGCTGAAGCGGTGGTGGAATAACCCCAGTCATCTGTCCGAAGAATTCAGTCATCTGCTCAAACAAGGCCTGTTGGGGTTGTACAGGCACCTCTTGCACTGGTGGAGCAGGATCTCCCCGATTTCCAATATCACTCCCAGTCGGAATACGACTTACTACTTCTTCTTCTACTGCCCTCTGCGATTCTGAGTCCATACCTTAACCTAAAATAACCAAGAAAACATATCTGCATTAGTGTCACCTCAACTCATATAAATGCAATGCATGTTATGCACACAATCTCATTCTATCTATCTATGCCTAGGAACGCCTAAACCGCTCTCTGATACCAATAAATGTAACACCCCTCACCCAACTACAGTGTAGCCGAGCAAAGTGTGCTACATTCGGTGCCGGAGCACCCTATCTTATCTTACTTTATTCCTTTTATAATTTAATCTCATTATATTTTAATATTAATTATTTTTTGACGGAGAAACCAGCGGAGTTTTCCCTATTTTATTACCAGTTGACGTATTTTACTATTTACCTGTTTGAAAATTTCAATAATATTTTACAAATAAAATCTCATCAATTATTTTCATAACCATCTCATAATTCACATCTCATTCATATATCTCAATTTCATATTCATTTCCATGCATTATCTATATATTTCAAATCTGTCTTCGAATCCATACAATCTCATTCATGCTCAAATCACATAAGTAAAATTTTCAAATTTCTTTAATTTACATAATTTCATAATTTACATGATATATAAATTAATTACATATAAAAAAGCTAATTTATTAAATTGCATTACATTTCTATTAATTACCTGCTCATAATCTACATTATAATACAATATCTAGCATTTTATACTAAATACAAAATATGCTCTATATGGGCCCTATCTACATGCATTGCTGAGGAGGTGACAACCTTGAATACTCCAGCCACTTCTGCAGATCTGGACTCCAAAAATCTTAGTCAAAGTACCTGCGCGAGGAAACAAATCCATCGCGCTAAGCATTGCTGCTTAGTGGTGCAATAATAGAACAAGAAAATAAAATATACAAATAAAGAAAGAACGAAGCATAATTTGAATATTTAAGAATCTGTTTAATTTAATACAAGGTGTCTAATATTAATTATCTTTTGTTCTCATTTGTTTCGCTTTGGAAGCGTTTAATTCCGAAATTCACAGTGATAATATACAACATACAGAATTAATAAAAATACTCAGTTTATATTTATATGGCAATAGAAGGTACATTTAAAATATTTAGTTAAGTTATACCTATTTTTGCAACTCTTTTATCATTTTACTTAACAATTTTTTTTTTATGTGGTTTGGATCATTTCATAATTCTAACTAATTCTTTTGAAGTCTTATTAACTCATTTATTTGATTTCTAATATTTCTAATTACTAATAGTCTTAATTTATTTCAATAGATTACACTGCCCAAGTAACCTACGACAGACTGACTAAACTGGATAACGGGTCGTTGGCACTGGACATCGCGGTGCCTCTGGCCGTCATACCAAGGGACGCAGAACGTCAACCATGTATGCAGTCAGTATGGCTAAAAAGCCATGATAACACATAATGGGGCATAAAAGCCATGAATGTTGGCATAAAGCCTTTCGCAGTACTGCTAAAACAATACCCTATTGGCATGCCAAACTATCCAATCTGACACACATGTCTAGGCAATACAAGGGCACATAATATCATTAAATATTAATATATTATGTTCTATGAGTTTATTATTTCATGATAAATTTCAATTATAATTCATACATTCATTTGATTATTTATATGATCACAATTCACATCAATTATCCTTTTATATTATTGTGCTCAAAATACTTCTCCTCTCTACAATAATGAGAACTAATGTCTCATTCATACATTAATATGGTTCATTTATTCATTCATTATGTTATTCATATTGATCACAATTCTAAACAATGGTTCACATGTTCCATTGTATTCAAAACATTTTTCCTTTCTCATTTATACATTCAAGAATCTACTTATGTAATTACAAATTTTATATTTCAAGTTGAGTTACTAATATTTTATGAATTCCATTTGTGATGGGCATATAAGCCCTAACTATCTATTCACATCAATTAGGTGACTTATTTTTCATGTTTCAAGTAATCCATGAATATTTCATGGATTTCAAATTTATAGCCTTAATTTCTTTTTAACAAATTTGACTAGGATGCATAGTCCACATTTGTCATACAATTCTAAGCATTTAAGCTTAGAATTGGTTCTAGGTCTTCATCTTAATTTACTAATCATTTTGATTACTATTCACCTTACTAGTCAACCAAAATGTTGACTTTTTTTATACTTAATGGATATATTAATTCTAATTACACCAAGATCCCATATTTTGAGTTTTATATTTGCTAGTATTAATTGCCAATTGCAATTTAAAGTCCCCTAGATGCATTTCTAAATTTTAAACTTTGAATTTCAAGTTTGGTGTCACTATTCACCTCATTGGTCAACAAAAATGTTGACTTTCGGATAGAAAATAGGTACATTGGTTTTAACACTCCCAATGCACCACATTTTACATTTAAAACTTGTTGGAATTGATTACCATTACCATTTCTAAGCTTAACACAAGAGAGCAGAATTTTCAGTTTTTGTGACCCAATTTTACTGTTCCATTGGGCCCTGTTGCAGTGGGAATTTGAGGAAATGGTAAACATGAAAGTTGTTCCTTATTTTGTCTAGTTGAATTTATTTTTTTGAATCACTCCATTTGGAGTTTTGTAGCTCTAGATATGGTCCAAAAACCACAGCTGGCCGGATTGCAAATCTGCAGAATTTACCAAATCTACAGTACCATGAGCAAGGATCTGGACTGCCATTTGGGTTAGGTTCTGGTCATAATTTGGGGTAGGTTTCTTCATGAAAGTTGTTTTTCTATGTCTTAACTTGTTGCTGTAAACATTTCAGGTCAATTGACCATATCTACAGTGAGTTACGGCCAAATGAACAGTTCATTTGGTCATTTCTGCAAGTGCTGTTGCAGGGTATCCGGATTGGGGCCAACTTTTGGTCCACTTGCTTTGGTCTTTTGGGCATGATTTCTTCAGCAAAATTGTGCCATTATAAGTCTAGTTTCATGTCCAATTGGCCCAAAACCTATTGGACCTACACAGACAAAGTTATGGCTGTCTAAGTGGGCTGGAATCACAGCCACCCTTGCTGCTGTCCCTAGGCAGCCTACCATTCCACTTTGCCATGCATTAGCTCACTTCAAATTATGATTAACTTGCCTCAAATGGTCACTAATTGACCATTAGAATGTCCTTTAATCATTTCATAAGCCAAGTCAAATTTTCTCTCTCAAAACCCTAATTTTCCCTTTCAATTCACCCATACACCTAGTTAAGCACTTTCATTCATTCTATATGCGTATATACACCTTAAACATAATCTCTAATTCATTTTAAGTCCATTAAAACCATCAAAAACACTCCATCATTGTTCCTTCCTTAGGGCTGCCGAAATTCATGGTGGACATACACATATATTTGGTTCATTTAATTCACAAATTCTTACCTATTTCAAGTCTCTAACATGAAAATAAAGAGTTTAAGGTTTATATGTGCACTAACCTCTTGTAGGGCAGATTTTTCCAAGCTCAAACTTCACTTTCTTTCCTTTTCTAGGCTGCCAAACACTTTCCCAAGATGAGTGGACAAGTTTTATTGAAGAGAAGAAGGGATTTTATGGTGGGGAGTGAAGGGAATCAAGCTTGAAACAAGAGCTTAAATGGAGGGAGAGGAAGATGGGTTTTGGCTGGTTGTAAGGAAGAAGATGGCTGCTGTATTTTTTTTATTTCTTTGGTCATATTTATCTCTTTTATTGGTTAATTAATTGGTTGTTTAGTTATAATTGGTGGAAGCTTTTAAGTGACATCATAATGATGTCATATTTGACATTTTATTGATTTTCTTTTCTTTTCATCTCTACTCATTTTCAATTTAATTTTTAGTAATGTTTATTCATATTTTATGTCATAATAATTATTTACTTAATTGGACAAGTCGGCCAAAAATCACCTCTGAAGGCGAAATGACCAAAATGTCCTCCGTTTGGCTTAACGGGTCAAAATTGTCTGTACCAATTGAAAAATTTTTCTAAATAATTTCTTGGCATTCTAATGCAATAAGAACCTCAATGACCCTTCTCTGGGGTCCGAAAAATTATTTTATGAATTTTTCCCCTGGTCTAGGGCTCCTCGTTGCGAGAACCGGAACTTCCCTCTGGTTACCCATCGCTTGGGCACCGGCTCGTTTAACTTGGTTGTATTTTATTTCTAAAATTTTTCCTAAATTTTTCTTATTAATATTTAAGTTAATTATGGTTCCTGACTTTAGTTTAAATATTTTTTCGGACGTTCTAGCTGTCCGGACTGACACCGGTCACCGGAACAGTAGAATGTACGGAGTTGCTACCGGGAGGGTGTTACAATAACAATTTCAATAATCATTGAATTAAATCCAATGCTTGTTAAACATAATACATAAGAAAAATATGTCATTTAATCATATGAAATATTCAGAACAAAATCAGTTAAAAACTAGTTGTGCACTGTAACACCCCTATTTGTATAGCCTGGTATATTTCACTGTTCCGGTGACCGATATCGGTCCGGACAATTAAGGGGATTAGAACCACACTTAAGACAACTAGATGAGCTATAAACAAAAATAATTAGTAGTTGCCAATTAGTTAAGTATAAATAAGAAAAACAGAACATAAGAAGTTAAACGAGCCGAGAGTCACAGTGATGGGTGACCTTCTCGGGAAGGATTACAAAGTTGATTTAAACTCAAATTTCGAATCGTAAAATGTGACGCTGCGGTCCTTAGGACTATTACGAACACAGTGGAAAAGAGAAAATCATGAAAAAGGTTGTTAAGCCAATCAAATGATTAGGTCAGGGAGCCGGAAGAAATATTGAATTATTTACAAACCGGGTTGAATCTGCGAGGGGTAATTTGGTCAATTGACCCCGAGAGCTGACTCCTGACCTAACTGTCAAATAAAATCGGAGAAAAAAAAATTTCAGAGTCGGGAATTAAATTAAAGAACTAATAGAAAAAAAAAAAGAGAGAAAATGAAAAAGGTGTAGGGAGATGACATCATGCATGACATCATGCATGATGCCATAAATATCATAATTAAAAATTTGTTTAATTTGATTTTTGGTCTTCCTAAGACATAAAAAGAAGAAAAGAAAAGAAAAGAAAAAAAAATCAAAAAGTCTTCTTCTTCTTTCCCATGTTGCCGCCTCACTCCCTCTCTCACCCTCTCCCTCACTTAAAACACCATTAAAGCTCATTTTGAGCTTAAACAAATCCTAAATCCCACCATAGAAAGTTAAACCTCCAACACTAAACCTTGATTTCAAGCTTTGATAGAGGACTTGACAAAAAAAAAAAAGAAGAAAGGAAGAAGTTTGAAGGAAAGAAATTCAACACTAAGGTTAGTAGATTAAATTTGATTTTTTAGTTGAATTAGTTGTGTTTATAGCTTAGTTAACTTAGAAATATGCTTAAAATGAAATGAAATTAATTGTTGGAGGACTAAACATGGATTTTTATTAGCTAGGGTTTGCTATGGTAGTGCATGAATTTGATTGGATAACAAGTGTAGGCAAGCTTATATGAATGTAAAGGTGATGTTGAGATGCTTGGATTTGGTTAAATGTAATTACTAGTGTAGTTAGGGTTTTGGACATTTAGGGTTTAGAGACAAAAAAGTGAGAAATTGGTAAATGATGTCTTTGACCTAGTTTGAAGTGAAAAATGGTCATTTGTGACCAAATGAAATGTGCTGGAAGGGTTGGAGTTGAGACCAAATTCGGATTGAGTGTGGTCATGCTGCTGGCAGCATGACCAAGGTCCCTTTGAGGGACCAAAACTGAAAATTTACAAATCCAATTGGTATGAGACCAATTGGGAATGAAAATAGACACTAAATGACACAATTTTCATTTAGGAAGCATGCCCAAAATGTAACACCCCCGTTTGTATAGCCTGGTAGATTTCACTGTTCCGGTGACCGGTGTCGGTCCGGATAATTAAGGGGATTAGGACCACACTTAAGACAACTTAAGAAACTATAAACACAAATAATTAGTAATGTTCAATTAGTTAAGTATAAATAAGAAAAATAGAACATAAAAACGAGCCGAGAGTCACAGCGATGGGTGACCTCCTCGGGAACGACTGCGAAGTCGTTTTAAACTCAAATTTTGAACCGTAAAAAGTGACGCTGCGGTCCTTAGGACCCTTATGAACATAGTGGAAAAGAGAAAATCACGAAAAAGAACTGTTAAGCCAGTCAAATAATTAGGTCAGGGAGCCGGAAGAAATATTAGATTATTTGCAAACCGGGATGAACCGGCGAGGGGCAATTTGGTCAATTAACCCCGAGAGCTGACTCCTGACCTAACTGTCCAATAAAATCGGAGAAATAAAAATTTTCGGAATCGAGAATTAAATTAAAGAACTAATAGAAAAAAAAATAAATAGAAAAAAAAAAAGAGAAAAGGAAAGAGGTTGGAAAAGTCAAATGGATGACATCATGTATGATGTCATAAAGATTTAATTTAATTATTTTATTAATTAGAGAATTCTAGTCATCAAAAAGGGATAAACATAAAAGAAAACAAAAAAAAAAAATTAAAAACCTCATTTTCCATCTTCCTTGGCGCCCCACTTTCTTCTTCAATTCACCATTGCCCATCCTCCATTAAAGCTTGCACTCAAGCTTTATTCCTCCACTCAACCTTAATAACTCCCTTAAAAACCTCCCTAGAACTTGTTATTGCAACTTAAGAAGGAGATTACAAGAAGAAAGAAGGAGAGAAATTGGAGAATTGGCAAAATAGTTGAGGTTAGTATGCTAACTTACTATTTTTCCATTCAAATGCATGTTTAGGCAATTAAGTGAGTTAAGAACTTGATGTAAATGAAACAAATATGGAGAAAGAATTAAATTGAAATTTCGGGCAGCTTGAGAGGAGTGTGGTTTGCATGAATATGATGCAATTGAGTGAGTTTAGAAGCTTTACTTAGTTAAATGATTAGCATTAAAATTATTAGAAGTAGTTAAATGCAAGAGTTAGTGAGATTAGGGTTTCAATGTTAGGGTTTATGAACCAAAAATTGGAGAAATGCATAAATGGCATGTTTAACCTATTGTGACAGGAAATAATGGTCAATTATGACCAAATAAGTTGTGTGGGAATGGTAGGAAATTAAACCAAATTCGTAGGTCAATGGTCATGCTGCTGGCAGCATGACCAAACCCACTTTGAAGGACCAAAACTCAAATATTACAAGTCCAATTGATATGCCATCAATTGGAGATGAAAATAGACATAAAAGAGCACAATTTCCATTAAGGAACCATGACCAAAAACTGACCAAAGCTTAGTGAAACAATTGACCAAAGTGAATTGATAGCAGGCTGCCACTGCACTAAACTGACTAAATGAACAGTAACTGTTCATTTGGTCATAATTCGAGTTAGACAGGTCAAATTGACCAGAAATTTTACCAGAAATTAGATGAGACATAGATCTAAAACTTTCATGAAGAACACCACCCCAAATTATGCCATTAAACCATTCAAATTATTGAGCAAAGTTAAATTACCAAACCTGCAACTCTGCAGATTTTTAATTGAGCAGTAATGTTTGGATGGCTATAACTCTCTCTAGGAAACTCGGATTTAGGCAATTCTTGAACCGATGGAAACCTAAGACATAGTAGAACATTTCATATGAAGAAAGTTAGACCAAATTATAAACTTAACTTGATCAAATTATTGACCAAAGTTGGATCAAAATCTGCCAGAACCCAAAAGTGCAGTATGAATAGTGCACGTGAACAGTAAACTTATTTTGGCCATAACTTGAGCTACAAAACTCCGATTGAGGTGATCCAAAAATGAGAATACACTTAAGACAGTAAGGAACATTTTCTATGAAGGAAGTTTTGTCAAATTTCAACAGTAGACCGACTAATGAAACAGTGCAACTTCGGAGAACCAAAATCGAAAATTGGCAATTTTGCCAAAATGACCAAAGTTTTAAACAAATGACCAAAACCAACAAGTTTGGTGATCAAAATGTGGTATGTGGGTGAAGTTGGAGTTCCCATACCCATTAAACCTTAGAAAGTCAATAATTTGACTTAAACAGTGCAGTGAATAGTAACCCGAAACACAAAAATTTCGAGAACGTCAAATTATACACATTAGAGCTAGGTAAATGTGAAGTTAAGTTTATTTTGGATTTATTTTAAGTTTTAGTACTGAAACATTGGAAAATTTCGTGTTTCAGTGGAAAAGAATACTGGGACAGAACCCGAGGAGTCGAGTCAAGGCCAACAGGCGACTCGTTTGAGGTTTATGCACAACATATACTTTTATAATCATCTTTTGCATATCGATTTGAATAATATGAAATATTGGATTATGGCATTCTTATGATATTTGATCTAAATTGTTGAAAGTTATTTTGTATATTTGAAAAGACAATGTTTAGCAAATTGTTAAGATAAGTTTTGAAACTACAGTGTCATGACCACATATTTGAACACCTCACTAGCACGACTAGTGGGGGTAATTAGTTTTGAATTTTGATTCCTTCTCTGGAGAAGTGTTGAGGTGTGCCAGTAGAAGAGGATGTGAATGGATATCCATATATTTGAGCTAGCTAGCCTTGTGATATGATTTCTCTTTAGCTTCTGGCTATTGAGATTCATGTGATTTCTCTTTAGCCTCTGGCTATTGAGATTCTATTTGTTTCGAATGGCGTGATCTAACTGTGGGTTTTATGAAATGTGTTTTGTTACTTTGAATTGAACTTGGTTTACATGTAAAATCTTACAATGCATGATTGTATTTAATTTTCATGTTTAGCCAAATTTTTGAATGAATGTGCTTTAAGTTTTTCATAAAGATTATTTTAGTATATTGTGCACCACTGAGTCCTAGTACTCAATGATAGCTTTATTGCTTTGTGCAGATCTGAGACTAGAGGAGCAGCGTGATTTCTTGAGGTGTGTGAAGTCATCAGCTTGAAGCTTTTGGGTATAATTTATACCCTAACTGTAAATACTTCTTTTGATGTATATATTGCACATAAATGTATGGACATGTAAAGATGGGTCTTGAGCAGCTTGTACACAAATCTGTATGAAGTTTGTAATAAAGTTTAGTTTGTGTTTCTTTTGATATAAATTTGTAAGGTTGTGTATAAATTATTTTGTTTTTTAATGAAATATGAATGATATTGATTGACAGTATTTTGAGAACTATTGAACTTGTGAATTTTGAGAAATTGACTGAGTTTGATTGTGAAACTGAAGTAGGGGTTGAGAAAAACTTTTAGAAGTGCTTTTTACAGGTATTTGAAGAACGGTTTTCTCAAAATACAGAGGAAACTCTGTCAAAATTTTTATAGAATTTGCGGAAAACTAAAATGGACCAAAATATTAACTAGTTTTAATTTTAACTAAATGTGTTAAGTACTTGCTAGAAAATGCTCACCACTTGTCAAAAATAAGAAAATTGTTTTAAAATCCCTTGTAGGGTGCTTAATGAGTTATCGGTAGGTGAAGTTCGGTAGTTCATTAGGTATTCTACGGGATCATGTTATGCCTTACAGAGGGGTAAGGTGTGACATGTTTTAGTGGTATCAGAGCAAGTTTTTGAATTACGTTTTAAATCGTGAATTTGTGTCTTTTCTTTGTTAAGTACAACTGCTCAATGTCCATAATTGTTACATACAGTGCATTACATCATGAATATGAACTAACGGAGGGAAATCTCCTTATGTTACTTGTTCAGGAGATACCCTAACTTCAGACTGAAATGGAAGAAGGGGATCGCTCAGTTGAGCAGTCTATTGAAGCTGAAGCACAAGGGGAAGCCCCAGCTTTGCAGAATGTCAGTGGGTCAGCAACACCAGCCCCACAAATGCCGCAGTTCCCTGCACAATTCGCATAGCAGATGGCTGCAATGTTTCAGCAAATGGCTGGGGGTATGCCTGCTCAAGCTCCACCCCAACCACCTGTGACATAACCACTACCTTCGGCCAGACAGTACGACAAGTTATTGAAGTATGGGGCTGCGGAATTTAAGGGTACAGTGGACCCTTTAGAGGCAGAGTAATGGCTTGAAAGAATGGACAGAGTATTTAAGAAGCTGCACTGCCAAGATGAACTGAAATTTGAATATTCTGTGTCGCTACTGCAAGGGGATGCGTATGATTAGTGGAAGACCATCCCCCACAACTTAGCTGAACCACCAGTGTTGACCTGGGATGACTTCATCAGAGAATTCAAACAAAAATACGTCCCAAATGCATATGTTGACCAGAAACTGCAAGAATTTTTGAGTTTGAAACAAGGGAACCGATCAGTGGCAGAGTATGAGAGGGAGTTCTCCCGCTTGAGTCACTATGCAAGGAGTCTCCTTACTACCAGCAAAGCAAGGTGCAAGAGATTTGAGACGGGTTTGAAGCCCAGCATAAGGATGCAAGTTGTGGGATTCCGACACAACAACTTCTAAGAGCTTATGTCTCAAGCACTCGAACTGGAAAGGATTGAATCAGAAGCAACCCCAAGGAAAGAAAAATCAGAAAAGGCTGAGAAATCAGAAAAAGACAAGGGGAAAAAATCAGTTGAACAGAGTTCTGGTGCTACCTCTGGAAAGAGAAAGAAGTTTAGTGGACCCAGCAGGGGTAGAGGTGGAAGATTTGGTAGGGGCCGATTCTCCGGACAGAGACCCACTAGGTCCAGTCGGTCAGCGAGGGTTCACATTCCCGCCCTGTGAGACTTGTGGCAAGATTCATGGGGAGTGCCATCTTTGGCCACTGGAGCATGCTTTAACTGCGGAGGCAAGGGCCATATAGCTAAAGACTGTACTAGTGCTCCGAGATATAGTCCAGCTCCTACTACTGTCGAGGGATCTATTCAGAGCCCTACTCCCAGAGGTTCACAGTCAGTTGGCAGAGGAAGAGGCAGAGGTAGAGGCACTGCTTCAGGCAGTCAGGGCATAGTTGGTCAGTCAGGACAAGGAAGTGCTTCAACCAGAATCTAAACAATGAGACATCGAGAAGAGGCTGAGACTTCTAATGTGGTAGCTGGTACATTCTCTATCTCTGATCAAGAAGTGTTTGTATTGTTTGATCCTGGTTCAACCCATTCATATGTTAGTGCTAGCATAGTTAGTTCACTTGCTATTCCATGTGTGCAAATGGATTTTGAAGTGCTAGTAACTAGTCCGTTAGGACAAGAGGTCCGGGTCAACAGAATTTATAGAGACTGTCCTTTGGTGATCCAAGGACATGTTTTCCTGTCAGACTTGATTGAAATGCCCTTCAGAGAGTATGATATCATCTTGGGCATGGATTGGTTAGCCAGGCATCATGCCATGATTGGATCAGAGATCAAGATGTCACTTTTGGTCTCCCTTTGTACGGTGATGTGGTAATACATGGGGAGAGGCATTTACTGCCATCAAACATCATTTCGGCTGCACTAGCCAGAAGAATGATTAGAAAGGGGTGTGAAGCATACTTAGCACATGTGATAGACACCCAAGTGGGGAGTCCAGCACTGAGGGACATCCCTACGGTATGTGATTTTCCGAATGTATTTCCTGATGAATTGCCAGGATTACCTCCAGAAAGAGAGGTGCAGTTTGAGATTGATGTTATGCCTGGTGTGGACCCAATCTCTATAACACCATATAGAATGGCACCTGCAGAATTAAAAGAGTTAAAAGTACAGTTGCAGGAGTTGCTTGACAAGGGCTTTATCCGCCCTAGTGTGTCACCTTGGGGAGCGCCAGTGTTGTTTGTAAAGAAGAAGGATGGCACTCTCCGGTTATGCATTAATTATCGGCAGTTGAATAAGGTGACAATAAAGAACAGATACCCATTGCCCCGTATTGATGACTTGTTTGATCAGTTGAGGGGTGCAGCTGTGTTCTCCAAAATTGACCTGAGATCAGGTTATTATCAGCTGAAAGTACAAGAGCAGAGTATTCCTAAAACTGCCTTTAGAACCCGTTATGGCCATTATGAATTCCTAGTCATGCCATTCGGGTTAACTAATGCTCCGGCTGCTTTTATGGATCTGATGAACACTATTTTCAGACCATACCTCGACCAGTTTGTTGTGGTATTCATAGACGATATGTTGGTCTATTCGAGGAATGCAGAAGAGCATGATAGACATCTACGGATTGTACTGCAGACTTTGAGGGAAAAACAGCTATATGCCAAATTGTCGAAGTGTGAATTTTGGCTGAAGGAGATATCCTTTTTGGGGCATGTAGTATCAGAAGAGGGCATTAAGGTAGATCCAAGTAAGATTGAAGCTGTCCTTAACTGGAGGCCACCCAGAAACGTCACAGAAATTCGTAGTTTTCTGGGTTTAGCTGGATACTACCGTCGATTTGTGAAAGGGTTCTCCATGTTGGCATCTCTATTGACCAAGCTGCTTAGAAAGGATGTGAAATTTCAGTGGACGGATAAATGCCAATAGAGTTTTGATGAATTGAAAAGATGTTTGACAGAGGCTCCAGTCCTGACTTTACCCACACCGGGTAAAGAATATACAGTTTATAGCGATGCTTCTCACAACGGGTTAGGTTGTGTGTTGATGCAAGATCGAAATGTCATTGCCTATGCATCACGCCAGCTTGTAGGGGTGGGGCGTGAGGCAAAATATCATCCATTAGAATTATATAAAATGCACCAGGTAATGCCCAGGAAAGATGGTGGAGTCACAATGGTCTCACTTAAGTACCACCTCCTTAGACAGCATTTCCTAGACATGCACTTCATACAATCCTAATAGAATCAAACCACTGGTAAGTATCGTCTTCCCATAACACTACCACGGTACTAAGGATTTATGCCACGAAGGCATAGATAGACAGGAGTCGCCACCCGGGTAATAACCGGGACATATTCAGTGTTTCTTCCGAGGGTCATGGATGGCAACTTACTCCTTGCAAAGTTTCCACAACCGTCATTACCATAGCCCAATGTCTAGGTTCGGGATAGTGGGTACGTAAGGGGAAGGTGTTAGGCACCCCTTACGCCTGGTCTAACCTCGTTAATTCGAGTGCCAGTCCTCTACTAATGTTTCTAAAAGTCTTGTTTATTATTCCTTTATTAAACTTTATCCTAAAAAATGCAATTCTAATCCTACACACGCAAGTAATTCACAAAAAGGGTTGTTGTTTACACACAATTTTCATGCACAAGTAATTCCTATCTATGGGATTGCTAATTATTTAAATGATATTTACCAGATGACTAAAATTAATTTATTATTGGAAATTTAATTTACAAATAAATTCAATTTCAAATAACCCTATGTTTCTATTTAACCTAATTAATTAATTTTTACCAAGTTACCCTAAGGATAATTGAACTAAGTTAATTATGTACATGTGTAATTTATTCTAATATCACATAAGTCCCAAACAATCACAACCTAATAAAGATTTCTAACATGCAAAGTTATTTTACAATTACCAAGTATTAAATTAAATTTATTTTACATGCCAATATTAGTTTAATTTACAAACAAGATTAATTTTAATTTACAAAGTATTTATTTAAATTAATTACATGCAAAAGTCAGTTAAATTAAAAACAAAGTTAATTTTAATTTACCAAATGAAAGTTCTATTATTACTACAATTTCATGCCAATGGTTGTTCGAGAAGTTTAGAGCTACTTACTTGTTGGTAAATGCAGTTGCCATTGGGGCAAGCTACCCTTAAAAAAGGGTCTTCTCTTCTAGTATGGCAATGATATCCCTGGCTTACTCCCGTTTAGCTCCATATAAGCTCCGCGCAAATGTCCTCTTTGGTACTTACCTTAGGGCTACTTACCAATTTTGTTTGTAAATAAAAAGAAATAAAGAAAATAAAGAAAAATAATAAAAGTACGAGAGACAGAAACTAAACATGTGCAGAGTTGTGTATCCCCTCAAATTAAACATGATTACATGATCTATATGAACATATAAAATAAATTGAAGACAAAGAGCATAGAATTAAAAGATTGTGTGGCATAGATCTTGAAAAGAAAACAATAAAAACTGACCTTCCAGAAATCTTGTATGAAAATCTTCTTGAAGAGAAAAAAAAAAAAAAAAAAAAAAAAAAAAAAAACTCAAAGAGTCTTAAATATTTCTAAATTTCTTATAGCTCTAAATTTTCTCTACCACTTTCCTCCCATCATCCTTTTTTTTTTTTTTCTCCAGTAGGGTATTTATAGGATTTTGGGAGAGAGGTGCGATAGGGTTTG
Source organism: Hevea brasiliensis (assembly GCF_030052815.1). Classification (NCBI taxonomy): domain Eukaryota; kingdom Viridiplantae; phylum Streptophyta; class Magnoliopsida; order Malpighiales; family Euphorbiaceae; genus Hevea; species Hevea brasiliensis. Next base: position 41,036,995 of record NC_079500.1, on the reverse strand, counting down.
GAGTCTTAGAATGATAAAGTTTAGATGATTTAAACAACTACGATTGCAGAATTCGAATAAGACTGGGATATGGGTGAGGTGTTTCAACCAATAGGAAGACAGGAAAAAATGGAAGGCACCAATAGGGAATGAGGAATAGGTGTGGTAGGATTTGGAGTCTTAGGGTGATAAAGTTTAGATGACTTAAACAACTACGATTGCAGAATTCGAATAAGACTGGGATATGGGTGAGGTGTTTCAACCAATAGGATGACAGGAAAAAATGGAAGGCACCAATAGGGAGTGAGGAAGAGAGTGGGGCCAAGGAGGAGAGAGATATTTTGTTATTTTAATTTTTAGAAAATAATTAAATGGGTCCCATTTAAAATTCCTAACTAGGCTTTCTTAGGCCCATAGAGCCCAATTAAACTTAATTAGATCCATTTAAGAACTGCCCATATTAAATTTAAACAAAATAAAATTTTATTTAAATTTAATTAAATTAATTTCCCCAAAACTTTATTATTATTTTTATTTTTTCAAGTTCATGCCACATAATTAATAATTCAGCTCCATGCCTCCAATTACATCTTACAGTCATATAATTTTTCATCATTGGGTTTCCCACGGCCTCAATGCACATACTCATCACAAAATAAGGGTCTACAGTTTGCCCCCCACTTTGGCGAAAGTTGAAATCAATGCGAAAGCATTGCTCAAGTTTCGTCAAAGTGAAACTCAAATTTCTAATAACTATGAAATATTGGCTATGAGGATCAAGTATATCTTGCTCGGTCGACACACTATACGTTATGAGACTAGCTACGGTCTCATAACAGTAATAACTGTGTCATGTGAAAAAATGAGTGTATCTTGCTCTGTCAATATACTCTGCATCATGAGACTAGCTACGATCTCATAACAGTGATAACTGTGTCATGTGAAAATTGAGTGCATCTTGCTCTGTCGATACACTCTGCATCATGAGACTAGCTACGGTTTCATAACAGTGATAACTTTGTAATGTGAAAATCGAATGCATCTTGCTCTGTCGATACACTCTGCATCATGAGACTAGCTACGGTCTCATGATAATGGCAACTCTGTGTTTTGAAATGTTGTGGATTCGTGTTTAGGACCGCAGTCCTAAACTACCTACGTATCACCCTCGCTATCCTGAGGAAGAATCAGACCCACTTGTAGTTCGACACTTGAAACTATGGTGATGCATGTTCTTCTATGCCTTACATACCTACAGGTGACATGTTGATGCGTGTTCTTCTACGCCTTACACAACTATGTCATGTGCCCTAAACAACGTCTAAGGACTTACCAAAAAACATTTGTCATGAAATGTTATGGGTTCGTATTTAGGACCGCAGTCCTAAACTACCCACGTATCCCCCTCACTATCCTGAGGAAGAATCAGACCCCTTTGTAGTTCGACACTTGAAACTGTGGTGATGCATGTTATGCTATGCCTTACACACCTACAGGTGACATGTTGATGCATGTTCTTCTATGCCTTACACAACTATGTCGTGCGCCCTAAACAACGTCTAAGGACTTACCAAAAAAACATTTGTCATGAAATGTTGTGGGTTCGTATTTAGGACCGCAGTCCTAAACTAACTACGTATCCCCCTCGCTATCCTGAGGAAGAATCAGACCCCCTCGTAGTTTGACACTTGAAACTGTGGTGATGCATGTTATGCTACGCCTTACACACCTACAGGTGACATGTTGATGCATGTTCTTCTATGCCTTACACAATTATGTCGTGCGCCCTAAACAACGTCTAAGGACTTACCAAAAAATATCTATTTTATGATTTGAAAAAATTGAGATGACTGGGTCTCAAAACTCTTTTTGTGATTTTTGTGCTTCCTGTATGCTATTTCCTATCATGAGAATGCAAATTTTATTGGAGATTCTATAAAAAAAACATAGTCCTCTGAGGGATCTCTTTTGCAAAAACTTTCTTTTAGCCTCAAAATTTTTGAGAAAAACCATTCACTAAAAAGACTTCCTTAAGGTCACAATACAATTTCCCTCTGATTTTTCTTTTTCTTCTCTCCCCCTATGGTTTCTTCCTTGACTCATTTCTCTTCCATGAAATCCATTCTCTGTGCCCTAACTTTTGCCTGAAATGCCTTTTTGGGTTTTCATCTCAGCGGGCTTGCTCTAACTTTTGCCTAAGCGGCCCTTTCGGGTTTTCCACTTAGCGAGCTCTCTTTTTTCTTTTCTTTTTCTTGTTCTTTTTCTCTTTTTTTTTTCTTTGAAATTAGACAATCACCAGGATATTCATATTAACCACCTATTCTATCATGCTCACAAGACAATAGGTTAAATCAAAACAATGCAGTTCAATTACTTAATCTTTTGATGTATCCCTCAAGACACAAACATTCACAATCATAATTAAATAAAATCCATTCCTAGTTAATGCAATAAAAACTTCTTTATTTATTCAGGTACACCATTACTCCCTCTTACATTTAGTTTTGCTAAATTTCTAACCTTCCAAAGTTAGAAATAAGCTTTATAACCTGCCGAATGGCCTTTTCAGGTTTTCCATCCAGATCTTCTCTCATCTCTCCTTTTACATAGACTGCCTTTTGCAGGTTTTCAATCTAGCATTTTTTCTTTTCTTTTCTTTTTTTTCTTTGACCCTTACTTTTGCCTAGACCATCTTTTGTAAGTTTTCAGCCTAGCGGACCTATCTCACACAAAGTACCATTTGAGCCTGTCTAAATTGACTGGTTCTTGAAATTCATTCCCATCCAAGTCTGATATTCTTACTGTGGTAAGATCTTGTTGACTATGTATGGACCATCCTAGCTTGGGTAAACTTTCCTCTTAAATCAAAAGGGATGGGCCGAGCTTGTTTTAAAATCATGTCTCCCTCTTTGATCTTTCTTGGCTTCACCTTCTTATTAAAGGCTCTAGCTATCTTCCTCTGATAAGCCTGCATATGATACAAGGCTCACATCCTCTTTTCATCAATCAAAGCTAGTTCCTCATATCTCTTCTAGGCCCGCTCATTTTCTAGGATCTTAGCTTCTAGCATCACTCTTAAGGATTTGACCTCTTGCTTAATGGATAGCACTACTTTAGTCCCATACGCTAAAGAGAATGGGGTTGCCCTCGTAGATGTCCTTGTAGTACTACGATAACCTTAAAGAACATAAAGGAGTTTTTCAGGCCAATCCTTATATGTTTCGAACATTTTTTTTTTCAACTAGAACCTTTCCATTCATATGGGGATCACACATTCCTGCATGTACTTCTTTCATTATTTGCTCAGCCTATTTTTCTATCACACATAAGAGTTTGTAGAATTGCCCCCTAGCTAAAGTAAATTGAGTGGCTAATCTATGAATTATTGCTCTATCTTTTTTATAGGCTTATTGCGAGTATTCTCTCACTTCTAGAAACCTCCTTATGTCTTTATATCATTTTCCTTCTCCCTCTAGGTCCACATGTGCTACTATTAATCCTTCATAACATGAAATTTTACTCCTCATTAGGATAACTAGCTAAGTCAACTTTTGATCACTCTTTTCCTATGGGGACACCAGCGTGGCTTGGGAATCGGCCATCTGATTTTAAGCTTGAGGCATGTGCTTCTTAGTACTTTGTTAACAAGGCTATAAATTTATCTCTTTCTTCTTGGGTTAAATCTTCTGCTAACTTAATGTCTTTAGGATTATTTGGTGTACCCAAATTAATAGAGATTGATTTTGATGCATTAATAGAAATAAATTCTAAATGATTATGAATGCCATGCATATGCCTATTAGAATAAACATCAAACAAGTAAGTAAAAGGACTGGTTATGTTATTGATCTTTGCCTCAAAATCTTTATCAAGTACATCAGAATTGGAAACATCAGTATCACTACTGTGAGCATTACAAAAGACAAACTCAAACTTAGGAGTGTAACTTTAGGTTCTTGGCTTCCATGCAGTCTTTAGATCATTGGTGCTGATTTTCTGCTCTAATTCTTTCACATGTGATAACCCCTAATCATATGTCAAGGTAATTGCCCCCTCTTTCAAGGACTTAGGAGGCTTTGGCTTTTCTTTCTCTTCTGTTGGCTCATAGCCCAAACCATACATTGTGATCTACCCCTTCATCTTAAGAAAAACCACTAGGCCATCTATACTTTCTCCTAGGCCTATGCTACGAAAATACTTCATCCCTTTCTTCATAGTAGCCACTTTTAGATCCATCTAATTTTCATAGATCCCAATAACTTGAAAATCAGACACTAGTGGAACTGAACCATCTAGTTGTAATGTAACTATCTCCTCATCAGAATCAGTCCAGACATCCAAAGGACCCTCATCATAGCTAGAATTATCACAAATGTCAACAACCATTATAGACTGAGGTTCATTAGGCTTTTGGATGGGTTGGATAGGTTCACTGGGCTTTTGGATGGGTTCGATAAAGTCAATAATTCTGTTAGGGTTATTTGGGGTGATGGAGATCATGTAGAGACTTGGTGTAGGTAGAAATTTTGGCTAGGCATGGGGCTTTTGGGTTGATTTTCTGGGTCAATTATCCTTTTGGCATCAATTAGGTCTTAGATATCATGCTTAAGTTGAAAGCATCAGTTGGTGTCGTGACTGTGGGCTTGGTAGGACCAGCAACATTGGTTGATATCATAGCTAGGTGGGAGTGGATTTGGTAGTGGTCTGGGTGCTAAGAGCTATAGGAGGTCTTGAACTTTGAGACACTCCAAAACTTCGGATAAGGGTTGGCTGAATTAGAAAAAATCTCCTTAGGGTGTGAGGCACAATTTGAACCTCAATTACTTTAATGCCACTTAATTGGCCCACCTCAGGGCCTCCTTCTAAAGTTGACCACAATTGTCTCTTCTAGCTCAAACATCTTGGCATTCAATATTTCATCAAGCACGGCCATAGTTTCTTCCATCTTAAATAGTACAGGTGAAATCCTTACTAGTCTCTTCCCTTCCCTAACCCAAGTGACCTGATTGGAAGTCTCTTTGGTGTGCTTTGAGGCTATGTTTTCTCAAAAAAAATAGGATTTTAGGGTTAACCTAAACATGCTATGTACATGAGTGCAAGGCATGAATGGACAATTTTTTCTTTTTTTTTTCCTTTTTTTTTTTTTTGCTTTTACTTTTATAAAATCAAAACCGAACCATACCAATAGGACAAAACTGAACCAAAACTAGACCATATAAACTGAACTAACATCGGACCAAAGACTGAATCAAAACCGAAAAAAAAAAATCTCAAGAACTGAATCTTCGCCCCCTTATACCTTCAACTCTCACGTACAGGGTAAGCAAAAATTCTGTCCTAGGCTATGGTACACTGGACACACCAACAGGGGGTGGTCCAGGACGATCCTCCCCTCACAAACAAAGGATTTATATCCTTAAAGTTTAACCATAAGTAAGCATCCTCTTGCTTAACATGGGTTTTAAAATGGACTTGAGCCTATACACACATTGGGTTTATGCATAGGCCTAGGTTCATCTTAACTATCACTAGAACTTATGGTTTAAATAGTAAGGTTATAAATCTAGCACAATAAAAATCTACGAGGTACCTAAGGCTGAAATCTATGGCTCATGGGCTTCATCGGGTAGGAAAAGGGTCACCCATGCGAGAGCTTGTCCATTAAGCACAACGGCGGGAGCTGTGGCTCTTTTATATACTCGAAGGTACGGGCATGGGGTGCTAGCATTCACCAATTCGTCATAGCTCTAGTAGAACCATGGTCTCCTTGGCTAGTACTAACGAGGCTAAAAGGGTAAGGGTGATCCATGTGATAGTGTAGTGCAATGCAAAACGTTTAATAAAGGAATAATATTAGACTAATAGAAACATGTTGGAGTAACTATCCATTTAGTCCCCAGCGGAGTTGCCAAACTGTAGGGGTGGGGCGTGAGGCGAAATATCATCCATTAGAATTATATAAAATGCACCAGGTAATGCCCAAGAAAGATGGTGGAGTCACAATGGTCTCACTTAAGTACCACCTCCTTAGACAGCATTTCCTAGACATGCACTTCATACAATCCTAATAGAATCAAACCACTGGTAAGTACCGTCTTCCCATAACACTACCACGGTACTAAGGATTTATGCCACGAAGGCATAGATAGACAGGAGTCGCCACCCGGGTAATAACCGGGACATATTCAGTGTTTCTTCCGAGGGTCATGGATGGCAACTTACTCCTTGCAGAGTTTTCACAACCATCATTACCATAGCCCAATGTCTAGGTTCGGGATAGTGGGTACGTAAGGGGAAGGTGTTAGGCACCCCTTACGCCTGATCTAACCTCGTTAATTCGAGTGCCAGTCCTCTACTAATGTTTCTAGAAGTCTTGTTTATTATTCCTTTATTAAACTTTATCCTAAAAATGCAATTCTAATCCTACACACGCAAGTAATTCACAAAAGGGTTGTTGTTTACACACAATTTTCATGCACAAGTAATTCCTATCTATGGGGTTGCTAATTATTTAAATGATATTTACCAGATGACTAAAATTAATTTATTATTGGAAATTTAATTTACAAACAAATTCAATTTCAAATAACCCTATGTTTCTATTTAACCTAATTAATTAATTTTTACCAAGTTACCCTAAGGATAATTGAACTAAGTTAATTATGTACATGTGTAATTTATTCTAATATCACATAAGTCCCAAACAATCACAACCTAATAAAGATTTCTAACATGCAAATTTATTTTACAATTACCAAGTATTAAATTAAATTTATTTTACATGCCAATATTAGTTTAATTTACAAACAAGATTAATTTTAATTTACAAAGTATTTATTTAAATTAATTACATGCAAAAGTCAGTTAAATTAAAAACAAAGTTAATTTTAATTTACCAAATGAAAGTTCTATTATTACTACAATTTCATGCCAATGGTTATTCGAGAAGTTTAGAGCTACTTACATGTTGGTAAATACAGTTGCCATTGGGGCAAGCTACCCTTAAAAAAGGGTCTTCTCTTCTAGTATGGCAATGATATTCCTGGCTTACTCCCGTTTAGCTCCATATAAGCTCCGCGCAAATGCCCTCTTTGGTACTTACCTTAGGGCTACTTACCAATTTTGTTTGTAAATAAAAAGAAATAAAGAAAATAAAGAAAAATAATAAAAGTACGAGAGACAAAAACTAAACATGTGCAGAGTTGTGTATCCCCTCAAATTAAACATGACTACATGATCTATATGAACATATAAAATAAATTGAAGACAAAGAGCATAGAATTAAAAGATTGTGTGGCATAGATCTTGAAAAGAAAACAATAAAAATTGACCTTCCAGAAATCTTGTATGAAAATCTTCTTGAAGAGAAAAAAAAAAAAAAAAAAAAAAAGAAAGAACTCAAAGAGTCTTAAATATCTCTAAATTTCTTATAGCTCTGAATTTTCTCTACCTCTTTCCTCCCATCATCCTTTTTTTTTTTTTCTCCAGTAGGGTATTTATAGGATTTTGGGAGAGAGGTGTGATAGGGTTTGGAGTCTTAGAATGATAAAGTTTAGATGATTTAAACAACTACGATTGCAGAATTCGAATAAGACTGGGATATGGGTGAGGTGTTTCAACCAATAGGAAGACAGGAAAAAATGGAAGGCACCAATAGGGAATGAGGAAGAGGTGTGGTAGGATTTGGAGTCTTAGGGTGATAAAGTTTAGATGACTTAAACAACTACGATTGCAGAATTCGAATAAGACTGGGATATGGGTGAGGTGTTTCAACCAATAGGATGACAGGAAAAAATGGAAGGCACCAATAGGGAGTGAGGAAGAGAGTGGGGCCAAGGAGGAGAGAGATATTTTGTTATTTTAATTTTTAGAAAATAATTAAATGGGTCCCATTTAAAATTCATAACTAGGCTTTCTTAGGCCCATAGAGCCCAATTAAACTTAATTAGATCCATTTAAGAACTGCCCATATTAAATTTAAACAAAATAAAATTTTATTTAAATTTAATTAAATTAATTTCCCCAAAACTTTATTATTATTTTTATTTTTTCAAGATCATGCCACATAATTAATAATTCAGCTCCATGCCTTCAATTACATCTTACAGTCATATAATTTTTCATCATCGGGTTTCCCACGGCCTCAATGCACATACTCATCACAAAATAAGGGTCTACACAGCTAAAACCGCATGAGAGGAATTATCCGACACATGATTTGGAGCTTGCAGCCATTGTGTTTGCTCTTAAGATCTTGAGACATTATTTGTATGGGGAGAAGTGTTACATCTACACAGATCATAAGAGTTTAAAGTATTTGGGCACCCAGAAAGAGTTGAATTTGAGACAGAGGAGATGGTTAGAGTTGATAAAAGACTATGATTGTCTGATAGACTATCAGCCAGGGAAAGCTAATGTTGTGGCTGATGCCTTAAGTCACAAGACTATGGCAAGTCTACGAGTTACTCCTTTGTCTTTGGTACATGAGTTGAGATCATTACATGCCAGTTTAGAGATTAATGATGAGGGGCAGACAGCAGTTGCATGGCATGTACAGCCAGTGTTGATTGATCAGATAAGAATAGCTGCTCAGAATGATCAGAAGTATCAGAAGTTGATGGAAGAAGTCCGACAGGGCAAGAAACCAGAATTCTCAATAAGAGATGATGGTTTACTGTTACACCAGGGCAGAATATGTGTTCCTAATGATGTTGATTTGAGGCAGATCATTTTGAAGGAAGCACATGAGTCTCCTTTTACCATGCACCCTGGTGGCACAAAAATGTATAGGGGGCTAAAGGAGCATTACTGGTGGATGGGTATGAAAAGAGATGTGGCAGAGTTTGTATCCAAATGCCTAACTTGTCAGTAAGTAAAGGCAGAGCATCAAGTACCAACTGGGTTATTACATCCACTACCAGTGCCAGAATGGAAATGGGAAAGGATAACAATGGATTTTGTAATGGGACTTCCGAGGACACAGAAGAGTCATGATGCAGTATGGGTCATTGTCGACAGACTAACTAAGTCTGCTCATTTTCTGCCAGTCCGGATGGACTACAGTTTAGAAAAATTGGCCAAGTTATACATTGATGAGATTGTGAGACTGCATGGAGTGCCAGTATCCATCGTATCGGACAGAGATCCTAGGTTCACTTCTAGATTCTGGGGTAGTCTTCAGAGAGCCCTAGGAACTAGATTGAACTTCAGTACTGCATTCCACCCACAGACAGATGGCCAGTCTGAGAGGGTAATTCAGATCTTGGAGGACATGCTACGGGCTTGTGTGATTGAATTTGAAGGCAGTTGGGATACACACTTGCCTTTGATTGAGTTTGCTTATAACAACAGCTACCAATCAAGCATTGGGATGCCTCCATATGAAGCATTGTATGGCAGAAAATGTAGAACCCCGTTGTGTTGGGATAACATGGGTGAAAGAAAGATGATTGGACCCGAAATTGTTCAACCGACTGAAGAGAAGATTAGGGTGATTAGAGGTCGACTTAAGACTGCATCAGACCGTCAGAAGTCCTACATTGATCTGAAGAGAAGAGATGTTCAGTATGCAGTGGGTGACAGAGTTTTCCTCAAAGTTTCTCCTTGGAAGAGGATTATGAGATTTGGCAGAAAGGGGAAACTAAGTCCTCGTTTCATAGGGCCATATGAGGTTCTAGAAAAGTGGGTCCTTTGGCTTATCGGTTGGCACTACCTCCAGAGTTAGAGAAGATACATAATGTCTTCCATGTGTCTATGTTGAGGAGGTATCGATCAGACCCATCTCATGTACTACCAGTAGAGGAAATTGAAGTGAATCCAGACCTCACATATGAAGAAGAGCCCATAGAGATTCTGGCATATGAGGTGAAGCAGCTACGGAACAAGCAGATACCGTTGGTAAAAGTGCTGTGGAACCATCATTCGGGCCAAGAAGCTACTTGGGAACGAGAGGAGAACATGAGGAGACAACACCCACAGCTGTTCAAAGATTGATACCAGGTAAAATTTCGAGACGAAATTTATTTAAGGGGGGGGAGAATTGTAACACCCCCGTTTGTATAGCCTGGTAGATTTCACTGTTCCGGTGACCGGTGTCGGTCCGGATAATTAAGGGGATTAGGACCACACTTAAGACAACTTAAGAAGCCATAAACACAAATAATTAGTAATGTTCAATTAGTTAAGTATAAATAAGAAAAATAGAATATAAGAAGTTAAACGAGCCGAGAGTCACAGCGATGGGTGACCTCCTCGGGAACGACTGTGAAGTCGTTTTAAACTCAAATTTTGAACCGTAAAAAGTGACGCTGCGGTCCTTAGGACCCTTATGAACACAGTGGAAAAGAGAAAATCACGAAAAAGAACTGTTAAGCCAGTCAAATAATTAGGTCAGAGAGCCAGAAGAAATATTGGATTATTTGCAAACCGGGATGAACCGGCGAGGGGCAATTTGGTCAATTAACCCCGAGAGCTGACTCCTGACCTAACTGTCCAATAAAATCGGAGAAATAAAAATTTTTGTAATCGAGAATTAAATTAAAGAACTAATAGAAAAAAAAATAAATAGAAAAAAAAAAAGAGAAAAGGAAAGAGGTTAGAAAAGTCAAAGGGATGACATCATGTATGATGTCATAAAGATTTAATTTAATTATTTTATTAATTAGAGAATTTTGGTCTTCAAAAAGGGATAAACATAAAAGAAAACAAAAAGAAAAAAAAAATTAAAAACCTCATTTTCCATCTTCCTTGCCGCCACACTTTCTTTTTCAATTCACCATTGCCCATCCTCCATTAAAGCTTGCACTCAAGCTTTATTCCTCCACTCAACCTTAATAACTCCCTTAAAAACCTCCCTAGAACTTGTTATTGCAACTTAAGAAGGAGATTACAAGAAGAAAGAAGGAGAGAAATTGGAGAATTGGCAAAATAGTTGAGGTTAGTATGCTAACTTACTATTTTTCCATTCAAATGCATGTTTAGGTAATTAAGTGAGTTAAGAACTTGATGTAAATGAAACAAATATGGGGAAAGAATTAAATTGAAATTTCGGGCAGCTTGAGAGGAGTGTGGTTTGCATGAATATGATGCAATTGAGTGAGTTTAGAAGCTTTACTTAGTTAAATGATTAGCATTAAAATTATTAGAAGTAGTTAAATGCAAGAGTTAGTGAGATTAGGGTTTCAATGCTAGGGTTTATGAACCAAAAATTGGAGAAATGCATAAATCGCATGTTTAACCTATTATGACAGGAAATAATGGTCAATTATGACCAAATAAGTTGTGTGGGAATGGTAGGAAATTAAACCAAATTCGTAGGTCAATGGTCATACTGCTGGCAGCATGACCAAACCCACTTTGAAGGACCAAAACTCAAATATTACAAGTCCAATTGATATGCCATCAATTGGAGATGAAAATAGACATAAAAGAGCACAATTTCCATTAAGGAACCATGACCAAAAACTGACCAAAGCTTGGTGAAACAATTGACCAAAGTGAATTGATAGCAGGCTGCCACTGCACTAAACTGACCAAATGAACAGTAACTGTTCATTTGGTCATAATTCGAGTTAAACAGGTCAAATTGACCAGAAATTTTACCAGCAATTAGATGAGACATAGATCTAAAACTTTCATGAAGAACACCACCCCAAATTATGCCATTAAACCATCCAAAGTATTGAGCAAAGTTAAATTACCAAACCTGCAACTCTGCAGATTTTCAATTGAGCAGTAATGTTTGGATGGCTATAACTCTCTCTAGGAAACTCGGATTTAGGCGATTCTTGAATCGATAGAAACCTAAGACATAGTAGAACATTTCATATGAAGAAAGTTAGACCAAATTATGAACTTAACTTGATCAAATTATTGACCAAAGTTGGATCAAAATCTACCAGAACCCAAAAGTGCAGTATGAACAGTGTACGTGAACAGTAAACTTATTTTGGCCATAAATTGAGCTAAAAAACTCCGATTGAGGTGATCCAAAAATGAGAATACACTTAAGACAGTAAGGAACATTTTCTATGAAGGAAGTTTTGTCAAATTTCAACAGTAGACCGACCAATGAAACAGTGCAACTTCGGAGAACCAAAATCGAAAATTGGCAATTTTGCCAAAATAACCAAAGTTTTAAACAAATGACCAAAACCAACAAGTTTGGTGATCAAAATGTGGTATGTGGGTGAAGTTGGAGTTCCCATACCCATTAAACCTTAGAAAGTCAATAATTTGACTTAAATAGTGCAGTGAATAGTAACCCAAAACACAAAAATTTCGAGAACGTCGAATTATACACGTTAGAGCTAGGTAAATGTGAAGTTAAGTTTATTTTGGATTTATTTTAAGTTTTAGCACTGAAACATTGGAAAATTTCGTGTTTCAGTGGAAAAGAATGCCGGGACAGAACTCGAGGAGTCGAGTCAAGGCCAACAGGCGACTCGTTTGAGGTTTGTGCACAACATATACTTTTATAATCATCTTTTGCATATCGATTTGAATAATATGAAATATTGGATTATGGCATTCTTATGATATTTGATCTAAATTGTTGAAAGTTATTTTGTATATTTGAAAAGACAATGTTTAGCAAATTGTTAAGATAAGTTTTGAAACTACAGTGTCATGACCACATATTTGAACACCTCACTAGCACGACTAGGGGGGGGGTTATTAGTTTTGAATTTTGATTCCTTCTCTGGAGAAGTGTTGAGGTGTGCCAGTAGAAGAGGATGTGAATGGATATCCATATATTTGAGCTAGCTAGCCTTGTGATATGATTTCTCTTTAGCTTCTGGCTATTGAGATTCATGTGATTTCTCTTTAGCCTCTGGCTATTGAGATTCTATTTGTTTCGAATGGCGTGATCTAACTGTGGGTTTTATGAAATGTATTTTGTTACTTTGAATTGAACTTGGTTTACATGTAAAATCTTACAATGCATGATTGTATTTAATTTTCATGTTTAGCCAAATTTTTGAATGAATGTGCTTTAAGTTTTTCATAAAGATTATTTTAGTATATTGTGCACCACTGAGTCCTAGTACTCAGCGATAGCTTTTATTGCTGTCGCAGATACAGAGACTAGAGGAGCAGCAGACTGAGCTGCTGAGGTGTGTGAAGTCATCAGCTTGAAGCTTTCGGGTATAATTTATACCCTATCTGTAAATACTTCTTTTGATGTATATATTGCACATAAATATATGGACATGTAAATATGGGTCTTGAGCAGCTTGTACACAAATCTGTATGAAGTTTGTAATAAAGTTTAGTTTGTGTTTCTTTTGATATAAATTTGTAAGGTTGTGTATAAATTATTTTGTTTTAAATGAAATATGAATGATATTGATTGACAGTATTTTGAGAACTATTGAACTTGTGAATTTTGAGAAATTGACTGAGTTTGATTGTGAAACTGAAGTAGGGGTTGAGAAAAACTTTTAGAAGTGTTTTTTACAGGTATTTGAAGAACGGTTTTCTCAAAATACAGAGGAAACTCTATCAAAATTTTTATAGAATTTGCGGAAAACTAAAATGGACCAAAATATTAACTAGTTTTAATTTTAACTAAATGTGTTAAGTACTTACTAGAAAATGCTCACCACTTGTCAAAAATAAGAAAATTGTTTTAAAATCCCTTGTAGGGTACTTAATGAGTTATCGGTAGGTGAAGTTTGGTAGTTCATTAGGTATTCTACGGGATCATGTTATGCCTTACAGAGGGGTAAGGTGTGACACAAAAATTGATCAAAACCTAGTGAACAAATTGACCAAACTTGGAAAATCTCAGTCTACCCTATACAAACTGACCAAATGAATAGTGTTTGTTCATTTGGCTATAACTTGAGCTAGGCAGGTCTAAATGACCTGAAATTTTACCAGTGGACAGTTTAGATATAGACCTAAAACTTTCATGAAGAACACAAACCCAAATTATGCCATTAACCAAGTCATTTGGCCACCCAAAGTTGGTGACCTAAAACTACCAGAACCAAAATTTGCCCAGAAATCTGGGTTAAGTCCAATCCGGCAGCCATGGTTCAAATGGCTATAACTTGAGCTACAAAACTCCAAATGGAGTGATTCAAAAAGGAGAATAAACTTAAGACAATAGGGACATTTTCTATAAAGGAAGTTTTGCTAATTTCTAACAGTAAATGGAATAGTGCAACTTAAGACACTAAAACTGAAAATTTGCAATTTTGCCTAAAAGACTTAGAATTTGAGTAAACAACCAAAACCAACAAATTTAGTGACCAAAATGTGGTATGTGGGTGAAGTTGGAGTTCCCATACCTATTAAGTCTTAGAAAGTCAACAAATTGACTTGAATAGTGTCATAAATAGTAACCCCAAAACACAAATTTTAAAGAATGTCAAGTTTAGCATATTAAAGCTGGGTATAAATGAATTTGAATTTATTTTTGGATTAATGATGAGTTATGATACTGAAACACTGTGAAACTGTGTGTTTCAGTGGAAAAGAATATCGGGAAGGAACCCGAGGAATCGAGTCAAGGCCAAGAGGCAACTCGTTTAAGATTTGTGCACAACTAACTCCTTTGTTATTTTTCAATTCCAAATTGATTTGAAATAAATTTATTGTATGATTTATGATTTTTGTTGTGTTGAGAATTTTAATTTATTGAATGAAATTGTATAATTTGAATATAAATTTTCTTATGCATTTAAGGATTTATTGCATTGTTTTGAGGATTGTAAATTTTAAGTTTGATGTGTTGCCAACCTTGAGCATGAATTTATGATGATTAAATATGTTGATTTGTGAACACTTTGTGATTAGAAATTGTTTTGAATATGATTTGAAACCACAGTTGACATGAAAAATTTTATTGTGAATTCTCATTAGCTGGTCTAGTGAGATATCTCCTCCACTAAATGGGGCGAGTTACTTCCTCTCTGGCTTGCCAGTTGGGGAAGAATTTGAATTTTGAATGAGTACTCATATATACTAGCTAGTCTTTGTTTCTCCCTTTTAGCATCAGTTATTGGGAGAATGTGAAATGTCGTGGTATACAACACGGCATCTATTTGAATTTTGAGCCATGAGATAAACTGTGCGAATTGTTGGCAACGCCCTTTAAATTATGCATAATTTGATAAATTGTTATTGAAATAAAAAATTTGTTAGTGATTCAAAATATTTTTGTATTGTTTCGGAATTTAAAAGAAATGTAAATAAATAGTTATTAATTGATCAAAATGTTATTCAAATGAATAATTTGCATAAAAAAAATATTGATTTTTGAATGTCATGGATTTTGAAGAATTTAGAAATTTTAAATTTTTATTCATTATGAATTGTTAAGAATAATTTGTATTAAGTTTTAAATTATTAGTTTGTGCACCACTGAGTTCACCACTCAGCGATAGCTTTGTATGCTGTCGCAGATATAGAGACTAGAGGAGCAGCAGATTGAGCTGCTGAGGACAGGGGTGCTACCTGCTTGAAGTTATCGGGTATAATTTATACCCTAACTGTAAATATTTATTTTGATGTATTTATTGCACGTAATTGTATGGACATGTAAAATCGGCCTTGAGCAGCTTGTACAAAGTTTGTATAAAATTATAATAAATTTTAGTTTGGATTTTCTTGATGTAAATTTATAGTATGATGTATATATAAATTATTTTGTCATTAATGAAATATGATTGGTAGTATTTTATTTTAAATTGAATGAAATTCATTAATGGTATTTTGATAATTTTTGGATATTGGAAATGGTGAATTTGAATTTTGGAAGTTGATTTGTGAAATGAGGATTATTTGAATTTTGAGACTTGAGAAATTGGTTGAGATTGATTGTGAAATTTGAAAATTTTGTTGAGAAAATTATTGGAAGTGTTTTTTTTTTTTTAGGTATTTGAAGAACTGTTTTCTCAAAATACAGACAGAACTCTGGCAAAATTTTTATAAAATTTGCGAAAAAATAAAAGGGACCAAAAATATTAACTAGTTTTAACTTTAATTAAATGTTTTAAATATCTATTCGAAAATGCTCACCACTTATCAAAAATAAGAAAATTGTTTTAAAATCCCTTGTAGTATATTTAATGGGTTACCGGTAGACGAAGTACGGTAATTCATTAGGTGTACTACGGGAGCATATTACATCTTACGAGGAGTAGGGTGTGACATGCACAAACCTCTGATAACTGTCTCTTGGCTCTGACTCAGTGTTTCCTTCCCTTTCCCTGAGTCTTTGCTAACTGAGAAACACAATTTTGAAGTGTTTCAGTACTCGTTTAAACTGTCTCTAACGATAATGCTTAATAATTAATTCATTGAATTCTATTATTTTCTTAGTCAACCTAAGATGTTGACCCTTGATGCATTCTAGGTGAATTAGGTTTTAATGTTACCAATATGTCACATTTGTAGCCTTTTTGTATTGGTACATGTTACCCAATTCATTTTCATGTATATTGCATTTTATTATAATTTGTTGGATTCCGGTATACTAATTTGACCTAGCCGGATGACCTAGTTCCCTTGGTTTTCAAGTTTCGGTCAAAACTAAAAACTTGTAGATCTATGTCTTATTGCACGTGGAACAAAATTTCAGGTCATTCTGAGTTTACTAGACCAAGTTATGGTCATTTTACTATTGCTGGTCAAAATGCATCAAATTGGTCACTTTAGGTCATTTTAGGTCACTTTTGGTTCGGCCAATTTTTGGACCCGAAATTTTGCAAGCCATTTGACTTGCTTATGGTCATTTCTGGACTTTGGTGTCTTCATAAGACTTGTAGATATATGTCTCAACTATTCATGGTAAAAATTTCAGGTCAATTGGACCTGTTTCAAGTGAGTTATGGCCAAAACACTTACTGCTGCCCAAATGGTCAATTTTCAGGCCTTAAATGCACTAATCCAGATTTGGTCATTTTTCAAGTTACCTTCCAAGCAGAATTTTGGTAAGCTTCCTTCATGAAAGTTGGCACATTTTGTGCCTAGTTTCACCTCCAATTGGTCTCATACCAATTGGAGTCACACACTTAAGGTTCTAAGCCAAAACACACATTGCCCTATTGCACAATGTCCATCACTCATCAAAGGACACATTTAACATTACCAAGTTACACATTCATGCCATTTCTGTTTTGTACCATAATATAAACACATTTCACAACACATTTTTGGTCATTTTGGCAGCTTACAACCACACTCAATATGCACATTATAGTCCAGAATTTTCCAAGTTCAAATTACAAATAATTTAACCACATAACCTAGCTCATTTACATGTCCAAACTCAAACCCTTATACACATATACAAGCTGCCATAACAAGCACCATAATTTAACCATATAATTCCATAAACCAAACCATGAAATAACATATTTTGATTCACAATTCAAGCTACCAATTCATACATCTCTCTCAATTAATTTCCAAGCTTCCAAAATTAAGTGTACATTCACATACACATTTAGTATACATCACCCAATTTATTCCTACACACATAAACCCTTCATCAACACTTTAATCTACTATTTACATACAAGGATAAACTGTTCTTATGGAGTTTCCATGGCTGCCAAAAATATACATCTCCCTTAAAACATCAAACTCTAAAAATCCTTCCACAATTCAACTACCCATAACATCCACACAAACTTTAATGAAGCAAGCATCAAAAATACCTACTTACCACTTTGGAAACTCTTCAAAACTTCACCAAAACTTGATCTTCTTGCTACCTATCTACTGCCCAAGGTGTATGGACAACTTTTAATGAAGGAAAGTGCAAGGAAAGAGGCTTGGATCATGCTTGCATGAAGCTTCAAAACCATGCGGCCATGGAGGTTTTCCTCTTCACCATTTCAGCTGGTCTTTGAGAGGTGAGGAAGATGATGAATAATCTGCCCAAATGAATGTTTAGTGGTCCACTTAGGTGAGTTAGTGGAGCACTATGTGAGAATTAAATCTTTGTTTATTCTTAAATTTCCAATTTCTTACATTAAGTTCCTATCTTTTGCTATTTACATTAGGTACCACCAATTAAATTTTTCATGACATTTTCCAAGTGTAATATCATGTATTTTTAATGGATATTTGGGTCAAAGGATAACTCAAGGTGTCAAATGACTACAATGCCCCTGTTCGGGTTGCATTCCTGATTTTTTGGTAACACCGGGTTTTGTCATTTTCTCCATTTCTCACTTTTCTTTGTACTAATTAATTAATTTTTCTTTAATATTTCTAATGGTATTTATACTTCAATAGACATTTATTTAAGTCCTAAAAATATTTTCTAGGGTTCCCCATGGTCCAGGGCTAGTCAACGGTCCACGCCGCAACTTCCTGGTGCGGTCACCCATCGCTAGGGTTCTCGGCTAGTTTAACTTGGTTACATTTCATTGCTATTATTTTTCCTTTATTTTTCTTGTATTTTTTTTCTTGTATTTCATTGTTTTATGTCTCCTCATCAATATTACGTGTAGTTTTAGGCATCCTAGCTGTCCGGACAACACTAGTCACAGGAATAGTAGAACGCACTACCGAACATAGGGGCGTTACAATAATGGTTGATTTCATTAGTTTTATAAATTCTATTACCAAGCCCTTAATTCCATGTTTTTTGCATTATTTCAGGTGTTTTGGTGAAGCCCTAAAGGATGGATGTGCATAGGAAAGCCTGGAGAGGTAAAATGACAAAGAATTGCTGTTGATACAAAGTACACGGGTCATGTAAACCAAGCACCAGACCCGTGTAATTCCCTGCCAGAAGAAAGCTAAGAGAATCGATGAGAAACACAAGTACATGGGTTGTGTAAGTAGACCCGTGTAATCTGCAGGGACCCGTGTAAGTCTCTGCCAAGCACAAGCTTGAAGAACCTTATGGGAACAAAAGTACACGGCCCGTGTAATCAGGCCCATGTAACTTTCTGTGCCAAAACAAGACCACGCGATTCTCCTCTAGCAAGTTACACGGCCCTACTTTTACGGGACCCGTGTAGTGACACACGGGCCGTGTACTATGCTACAGCCTGTTTTCTGACTCGAATTCCCCTCCTGTTTTCTGGTTCAAACGAGACTCCTAAAGCCTTTCGGACTCAAAATGACCTAACCCTAGGGCAATCAATATAAATAGAAAAGAAAACACAAGGAAAGAGGAGGCCACTGTCGTTGGGAATGCTGCTGAAGGTTGCTGTTGTCATGCTCTACATCAGTACCAAAAGAAGTCTTTCAGCTGAAGCTTCGCAAGATCAAAGCTGAAACTCTCTTTGGTTCCTTCGTTTCATCTCCTTAGACAGAATTTTATTACTTTATTTCTTTTGCATAACTCTTTTTTTTATTATTATTTTTTACTTTTTATCATGACATTTGCTGAACTCACCATGAGTGAGTAGTTTTCTTATTCTGGATTTGGGAGAGTAGCTCTTGTAATTACTATTATGGATGAACACTGAGTTTTATTTATTGGATTTGTGATTCGTTTCTTGATTTAATTTCTTGTAATCTTAATACATGTTATGTGTTGGTACCCACTTAGTTATGATTATATATGTTAATTGAAGGACTGAAAGGTGAAGATTAACATTAGAAAATCGAGATCTTAAACCTAGGAATTTTGACCTAGACATAGGCTGATACCTTTGTGGAACCTAAAAATTGGTTAAAGGTCTTAAAGGATTTTAATTGATTTAATCACCATGAAAATAGGGTTCGAGTTAATTAGAATACACCTTAGATGCCTTGAGAGAGGAACTAGGATAGCTTAGGACTGATTTCCATCAAGGAAAACGATCCTCAATTCAGTAAATAAACGAGATAACATCCCTAGTGTGATTCAAGTGTGAAATCTTAATTCTAGAATTACTTCAAATAAATCATTTCGTTTTAAGTTTACCATTTTAGTGTTTAAAGTTAACAAACTTCATTCCCTAAGTATTCAATAGCCAAAATAGTCAAGATTTCTGTGTAGATTGGTACTTGCTAAACAAAATTTCTCATGGGAATGATACTCTACTTATCACTTTATTACTTGTTAGTGATACGTGCACTTGCGATAATTGCAAAATAGCGAAACAACCAGCCATAGGAAGTCCCTTGGGGTGCATGGCTCCTTGTGAGATGCATTTGGAAGGGTTTTGGAGGCTGTGAGGTGCATGGCTAGCCATGGGAAGTCCCCTGGGCACATGGCCAGCCATGACACACACTAAAGAGGCATATGAGGCACACGGGAGGGTGTCGAATGAGTGTTGGACGCACACATGGCTATAAGAAGTGTTTAGGAGCACCACAAGCCATGGAAGGTTCATAATAGGCCATGAGACTTGTTGTTTGGTTATTTTTAGTTCCATTATGTCTGTGACTTTTAATGTTCCTAAGATTTTAGGTTATTTTGACTTTGTATTAGAAGATACATAAATAGCTTATCTTAGAGTTGTAAACACAACTTTAAGATATAAATCAATTGATTATTGAGAGAGTTTTCTCTTCTGTTATTCTTTATTGAACTTTTCTTCTTGATAAGTCTAATTAACTTGAAAGAATTAATAACTTAATATTCATGATTCTCTATCACAGGTTGGTATTGGGCTTTGAATCCTTTATTTTTTCTATTTGAATTATTCACTTAGTTCTCTACCAAAAAGTTGGTTTGGATTAAGTCATTCAAGTAGAGGAATCTGATTGTGAGAGTTCTTGGGAATTGGTTCAAATATTTAGGGTTTTCTTGGCAAGTCCATTGGGGTTCTCATCAACCTTACTCCCAACAACACCACAACTCAAGCCCAAGCTCCAAAACACGATCCAACTATCATAATACATTTCTAAGGCCTAAAACAACTTGAATTCAAGCTCTGATTACACATGCATCCACTAGGAACAAGAATTCAATGTTTTACCCAACAACAAACATAACATTAATAAGAAATTCTCAAATCCATCAAGGGAAACTTACCATTTAAGGCCTATAAACACCTAAACTTAACAAATTTCAAAACAAAATATACGATTCATTAGGATTCATCAAAATCCTAACATGTAAGAGCCTCTCTTATCCTTACAAAAACAAAAACTCCTCAAACCAAACATGCAATCAAAGCCAAACAACCTAACATTCATAAATATGCTTGGATCCTTCTAAAAAATTAAAACTAAAGAAGAATTACCTCTTTTTCCTTTGAGCTTGAGAAAAAGGAGAAGTTATGATCCAAACTGTCAAGGACTTTTGGCGGGTGAAAGTAATGCTTTCGGCTGCCTTCAGCTGCTAAAGTCCGTTTTGCCCAAAAGGACATTCGAACATTAAAAAGAAACTTTGGTTGTTAAAAGTTCATTCTTCGGCACCTGAAGTTCATTCTGCCCAAAACAACACTTAATACTTATTTTTCTCAAAACTATTAAAACATTTTTATTCTTAAATACAATATATATATATAAACGTACACACACACACACACATTTCACCACTATTCCCTTATTTGTGGAATTTTCAAAATTTGAAAAAATATTCCATTTACGATAAAAATTCTAACGTGGATGAATAGTGGGTATTACAAGCTAAAACTATATTTATAAACGTTTAGTTTGGATGGATTTTTTAATGTGGAAATATGCTATTACATATTAAAAGAATTTTTTTTTGAAATAAAATTAAAGTTTAGAAATTTTTTATTAACAAATTGAAATGAAGGGATATAAATAAAGTGCATAATAAAATTTAAAAAGCAACTATAAAAATTACCTAAAAAAATCTGATTCCCAAGTAAGATATTCGTGTCTCTGTTATTTTAAAAACTCAAACATGAGCAATGGGAAGGGGAAGGGAAAATTTGAGGACATTTCCATCATTTGAAAGCAAAAGAGAGTCTCTTCTAATTCCTTAATATTATGTTTAGAACAAACGAATATGTTTAGTTAAATGAAATAATGCATAAGAATTTTACCAATTTTATTAAAAATTTAGTTTAATTTTAGTTTAATTGAATGTTCGGACTTTGATTTGAAATTAATTATAGTTATGTGGAATTTATTTCTTTCAAATCACTTTTCATCTTCCATTAAATCCGGACGGAAGTTTGTTTTGATAAATTATTTTAAATTTATTTGGTTGATTAGTTAATTTACTATTAACGCCAATTTACTAAAATTAGGATGATTAATTTGGTTAACAGTTTTCCAAGTATGTCAATCAGAAACACAGTTTTAATTGAATCTTGGATTATTATTATTATTGTGATTAGTCTTTTGAGTTAATGCAAAAATAGTAATTTATTTTTTTATTTTTTATGAGAAATAAGTTAATTATTGGGATTTTTTTTATTAATAGTTATTTTATAAAAATTATTATTAATCAATTAGAATAAAAATAATTGACTCAAATTTAAGAGATTAAATTATTAAAAATATTAAAATTGTAGAAATTAAATTCCTTGGAAAAGGTAATATGTGATAGGCTAAATTATTATAATTTTAATTATCAATCATAAGTTTCAATAAAATAATTATCTTTTAATAAAATTATATCTCAAAAATTAACTTATTGCGGATGAAAAAAATTGGAATGCTAAAACTTTGGTATTATTATTATTATTATTATTATTATTATTATTATTATTATTATTATTATAAGAAGTCCATAAATAAAAAGCTTCTTTCTTCTTCCCTTCATGGGCATGAAGGCCTAGCGTAGAGATGAGCCCGCAACAAGGATCAGAAGCCGAGACCCTAGTGGAAGTGGCGTTAAGGGTACTTAACACGCCGGACCCTTTTGAGAAGGCCAGGCTAAGTGACTCCGTAGCTTGCCAATGGCTGCAAGGGACCATTTCCCAGCCCTATCTCCCTTCCCTGGACCTCCCCGTGCCTGATCGGCCGGCCCGTCTCACCAACGTTTGCTTAGATTCTCTTGAGCTTTCAATTAGTTTTGTGCTTATTATATGTTCGATGAAATGCGTGAACGAAATAGTAATGAAAAATATTGGTTTCTTTACTATTGACCTAAAAAACAATGAAAAATATTGGTGCAGGTTAAGTTGATGGCACCAGGTTTAATGCCAAAGCTACGAAAAGCTGGTAGCTTGCAGAGCAGGCAGGCCATTGTGCATAGCCTTGTTCACACTGAGAGTTGGGCTATTGACTTGTCTTGGGTACTCTTCTTTTTCTTCTTCTTTTTCCTATAGTAAGCTTGGAGTCTGTTTTAGCTCTATGTTGTACTTTAATTTATTATGTTACTTGAATTAGTTCTGTTTGAAGTGAGCTATTGTTAGTTGTAACTCAACAAAAACTTTGGTTTCATTTGTTTTACTCTGATTATGTGAGATCATTTTGGTCCATTCACCATTTTCCCTTGCATTTTATTTTGATTTATCTATACGTTTTGTCTTTTACTTTTCTCTGTTGCCACACTCTTGCTAGATCCAAAATTCCAAATCCATATTTTGCCTCAAATAAAGTGTTTCGCCCTTCAATTATGAAAATTTTTCACTTTTTTATGTGATGCAAATAAGCACATTGACCATTGAATTGTGCCTAATACACTTATGCAATTTGAATTGGAATCCTTCATTTTATGTTGCAATACCTTCAAGTTGTATCGGAAAATTGATATCCATGAATAATGAAATGAATTCTGGTGATGCTTTAGCTAAACATATAAATTACTTGCTACATTTTATTTTATCTAATGCTACATGGTAGCTTTCAAAATAAGCTAAATTGTTTTCTTGTTGTGCTGTATTTCCTGGCATTTATTTGGACACAAACAGTTAATTCATGAACTCAATGTAGGATATAATTGCTCGTTTTGGTAAGCAAGAGGCAATGCCTAGAGACTTCTTTACAGATTTTGTGAAGGTTGCTCAAGATGAGGCCAGACACTTCACTCTGCTTGCAAAACGGCTTGAGGAGCTAGGTTCTTTTTATGGAGCATTACCAGCTCATGATGGCCTATGGGATTCGGCCATTGCTACGTCTAAGGACCTATTGGCACGTTTAGCAATTGAGCATTGTGTCCATGAGGTGGGTATTTGTCTTCAGTCTCCTTGCACAATGCAGAAACTAATGTTTTTCATGAAGTTGTGACTTGTGAGGTCAAAGGCTTCGGTATATAGGGATATGGGGTGTCTTTAAGGTCTGTCCACAATTGTCATTGTGGTATTCTGGCTTATATTTGTAATTTACGTCTTTAATGCCATGTAATGCTTAGGGAGAATGGGTAGGCTTTTATGAGCTAAGGTTTGGGAGTTGTAAAGAAGAATAAGGAATTTTGTTGGCATGAGTAGGAAAGCACTATGAATAGGATTGCAAACTCATACAAATGCTTGTGCACTGAACCAGTGCTTGTTTCTTGAATTGATCTAGATGGTGAAACTTTTGGCTGACATTGAGAAGATTATGCATTGGTTTATGCTTCTGGAAATAACGAAATTATATTTATTTGAATATTCCATCTATAGATGTTTAATGAATGAATCAACTAAATGCAGGCCAGGGGACTTGATGTGCTGCCCACAACTATCTCTCGGTTCCGCAATGGAGGTGACAATGAAACAGCTGATTTATTGGACAGAGTGGTGTATCCAGAAGAGATTACCCACTGTGCTGCTGGAATCAGGTGGTTTAAGTATCTATGCTTGAAGTCTAAACATTGCAGTTTCGAGCAAAGCTTGAGTTCTCAAGAAAGTGGAGAGGCAGAAAGTGAAATTACTGAGGAGAATGAAGAGATTGTTCAGAAGTTTCATGCTATAGTGAGAACACACTTCAGAGGACCATTAAAACCACCTTTTAATGAGGAAGCAAGGAAAGCTGCTGGGTTTGGCCCTCAATGGTATGAACCACTTGCTGTCAAAGAGGTCAATCCAGTATGCCAACAGAAACTCAATTTAGGAAGCAGTATTATATAAGCGTGAGGATAACCAATTTTTTTCCCCATAGGTATATTATTACTTATGGAAAAACATGCTATTTTCGAATTATGCCCTATGTGAGGTTTAAAAGCACATTGAGATGGAAAATTGAATTGGCAATTGCTGCAATTATGCTAACTTAATGCATTTGTTTTCAAAAACCGGCTTAGCGAATCCCATATTAAGAACTTTTCCAATCCATTTTTTAGTGTTGCTTATTAGCAGATTCGATTTACATTTTGCAAACCAATAGTACCACATGCTTATCATATGGAACACATGCTCATAATCTGCGGTTCTTTTCAAGCCCTGTTTCAATTGAATTTGAGCTGAGAATACAAAAATCAGCATTCATTTCTGATGCATCAATACTGCAAAATCAGACTACAAAAAACACCATTCATTCTTTTTCAATCACAGAATTTGTTGCTCATAAAAGAAACTGCTAAATTTGAAGAAGTGGCTTGGTTATAAACTGCCCTAAATAGTTAACTAATCCAAAAACAGATCGTATGCTGTCAACATTCTGGGATAAAACTGCAGGGCAATTTATTCATTAAACCATGTATATTTTCCATAATTTGCTCATGCATTATAGTTCGTTCTTATTGAAATAAATCTGAAATTGCAGCATGATCTTCGCACATGGCAAAAATCTTTTGCCTGAATTGTCAGCTTAACAATCAGTTCTAAAATTAAACTATGAACAGAATGAGTTGAATGAATGGCAAAATTTTGTGAAGTGCTACACTCAACCAATTGTATTGATGAAATATATCCCTTGAACAAACTGGCAACAGGCCTTGAAAGATTCCTAACCAGCTTTCGGATAACAACCTTTGTCGAGGCTTATTTTTCAAAAACCCTATTGTTAGTTTGAAGTCATCTTATGGAAGAAGTCTTCTGATATCAATGAAGTTGGAATGCAAAGCTAAGAGAAATGCATCTACAAAGAGAATAGCTTTAAAATTAATACAAGCAACCTTCAAAATTATAGGTAAAATGTGAACTGCAGCAGCGGCAGCACTGCTTAAGTAACAAATTAATACTGAGAACAAATAAAAAACATGCTAACAATGAAACCCTAAAAGAAACTTGAAACGCAACTCTATAATTGATTCTCATTGTCATTGAGGGCAATATGAGAAAATATAATGACTTCTCAAAATGCAAGGTTAACTGGCAGGCAATGGAAAATGCACTATGGCTCAATAATTGTATGTAATTAGTGTCTTCACATAATTGCATCAGCATCCCCTCAGCATATTGTCCAATTAACTGCAGTAGTGGCCCTGCCTTTATGATGATATCCTTATGGAATGATGACCCATAAATTACCAGCCTAATTAAGCAGTAGGCTAGACTCAACAGGAATCAAACCCTGCAACTATTCTCTACCAGATAAAATAACCACTGCTTCTAAGAATACCTCCTCATTTTGAATAAAGAAATTTTGAAGCATAACAGATACAGACCTTCAACTTTGCCATCGAAAACACGATGATCAGCCTATAATGTTAAGTTCATTTTTTTGACCACTGCAAGGCTCTCAGTTTCTGGATGAAGGTAAATCCACGTTATATTATTAATTCAACGCAGAATGTGCACGCAGCTGTTACTAACCATCAATTCCAAGTGCTGGTTCAACAGCCTTATTTCCTCCACCAACAGCTAGATGCCGGCCTGAAATTTTGTCAAGGAGAATTTTTACATTGTACATGGACAATTCGACCAATCAAAGACATTCAATTCAAAAAATAAACCAAAAGACAATGACAGTTATAAAGTATCATTACAGTTTCCTTGTACCCTTTTTGGTTTTTGAAGGCTTAAAAGTAAGACGTGGGTGTTTGTTCAAAATTTTTCAACCAACTTTCAAGAAACACGGAAAAAGGCTTTCAGAATACAACTAATCTAAAATAAATGTTTTTAAAATAATATTGATGTAAAACTATGTGCCCATAATTTTAGATCTGCATTTATGGAGATAAATGGGACAAGGTCTTGGCTTTTTGAGAAGACGCCGTTCAAATAGCAGACATTTCATTGAATGTAAAGATGACTGATGAAACAAACTATTATTTGTTTTATTTGAAAAAGCATAGTTTATTCATGCATTTAATGGAAAAGGGCAAGAACCTGTGGAGGATTTATAATTGCAGCAAAATGGTTCGCTGGATACATTCCTAGGTTGGAAATGTTGTACAATGATCAATAGCAATTTGGATTATTTATCTATTTATGTATTTTAATGGAAAAGGGGGAGAGGGTTGGAACAATGGATATTCAAAACAAAGATAACACATATACCTAAAAGTCCCTCCTTGAAACTCATTTGGAGCAAGCTTCCCTGCACGAGCTTTCTCAGCTAGTTGCTTAACCTGAAAGTCCAAGTTACTGACACTAAGATAATAATGAAAAGAAAGTTTTACTTCAAACTTGAAAAGTAAAATATTGAGTAATCATCAATTAAAAATAAACAAAAAGGAAACAATGTATAAAGGATGAATTTTCCTATCTGGATTCAAGAATGACGTGAAATTTCATTTTCTTTTATCAGGTCAATGTTCATAAGTTCCATATAATAAATTTTCAATAAATATTCATGTGAGGTATTTTTCAAGGGTACCAACTAGAAGATTATTCCTTGTTTCCTTTACATTAAGAGCCAGGCAGAACATTAAAGTACTGACCGCAAGGCTCTATCTTGTGATGCAACGCAAGGGATTCCACAGAAAGACAAAACAAAACACATTTGCCAAGGTACCTCTGAGGAGATTGATTTAATGGACTTCTGGTCTGCGTTCCTAACAATAGGAGTCATTAGGCCCTGAAAAGTAAATAAAATGTGATCAAGCCAGATGTTTTCTGGACATATAAAACAACATATTACTGTCAACGTACCTTCTCAGTAGCAACAGCAATTGATATGTCAACAGAATCACGCAAAATGATTTCTCCCTTCTCAAGATTCAAGTATGCTGCAATGCATTAATGTAACAGATTCAGTAAGATTGTCAGTGTGGGGATGGGGGGAGCAAGAGAAAAAAAAAAAAGAAAAAAAAGAAAAAAAAATGAACTCCAATATGCCCAATAAAGAGGTCCAATTATAAAGGGCCAAGAGGGAAATTCATACTCAAAAGCTCAACTGTCGGTTTTCTACTGGAACTGTCACCGAAACTGGAGCAGTGGTTCCAGTTCCTATGTTGTAAAAGCACTTTTTGGCCTTACTATGTTAGATAGTAATTACCATTATCTTGTGAGACATCCAAATATTATTATTTATACAAGCATTTCCTTCTCTATTTGAGCTACAAATTCAAGTTTTTATAGATATTTCATCATGAATTTCTCGGCTGTGAAGCCATGATCTATGATAATGTGTATAACAAGGAAAAGATTAATAGTAAGACAAAGTAGCAGTTAAGACAACTAATGTGGAGGTTGATAGGTATATGACAAAGAATCGAGTAATTTGTACAGCTCGTTCCTGAATTTTACTTTGGATTTCACTATTGTCCTTTAATTTTAATTTGTTACTAAAAAAATCCTTAAATTTTAATTTTATTTCATAAAAAAATTCCTATAATCTACAATAGTAAGTTTTCAAATTAAAAAATAATAACTGTAAGATACAATATGACTTTTATAAATGTAGTTTTAACACTTTAGGAATAAATAGAAGGTTATATATATATATATATATATTCTACTTAATTAGGAATAAAACTCCTACCTATTTAGGAATTTAAATCTTACATTAAATAGGAATATAAATCCTACCTAAATAGGAATGCATAAAATCTACTAATTAAGAGTTTATTAAGTAGGAATATAACTAAACATAAATATTGATTTTCAATAACACTCCCCCCTTAAAATGGAGCATGGAATCTCATTTATTCCAACATTCTCCCTTGATGAGATTCTTTTTAGAAGACTGCAATTGTAACACCCCAAAATTTTAAATTTATTATTTTGTGAGTAATATTAATATTTTTATTTTATTTAAATTTTAGGAAATTATTTGAAATTTTTTGAATTTTTGAAATCGGGTTTGATTTCCCAAAAATATAAAACTTTGATGATTTTTAAAAATTAATTTAAAGACCACGTGGCAAAAATAAAAATATATTTAGAGTTTATGAATTTTTCTGAGTTTTGTAGAATTTTTTCGGAATTTTTGGGCCTCGTTTTCAGTCCCAAGGCAGAGTAAAAATTCAAAATTTTGTATCTTGAATCGGACCGGCCGAATTGAACCGGACCTGAACGGACCGATCGACTCGAACCGACCTTCTTCTTCTTTTCTTCCCTTCCCCTGCGCGTCCCGTCCCTCCTCCTCTCTCTCTCGTTTTCTCTCTCCTCCCCACCCCCAGGCTGCGCCGCCGCCTCCCCAGCCTCCCCAGCGCACCGCCCCGACGCCTCTTTGTCCAATCAAACCGGCCTTCTTCTTCTTTTCTTCCCTTCCCCTGTGTGTCCCGTCCCTCCTCCTCTCTCTCTCTCTCATTTTCTCTCTCCTCCCTCACCCCCAGGCTGCACCGCCGCCTCCCCAGCCTCCCCACCTCGCCGGCGTACCGCCCCGACGCCTCCCTGTCACACCTTACCCCACTGTAAGGCATAACATGATCCCATAAAATACCTAATGAACTACCGAACTTCACCTACCGATAACTCATTAAGTACCCTACAAGGGATTTTAAAACAATTTTCTTACTTTTGTTAAGTGGTGAGCATTTGTTATTTGGTGTCAAATATTTAATTTAAGTTGGAAGCTAGTTAAAATTTTTGGCTCATTTTATTTTTTCGCAAATTTTATAAAAATTTTGACAGAGTTCCGTCTATATTTTGAGAAACAGTTCTTCAAATACCTGAAATAAAGCACTTCCAATAATTTTTCTCAACAACTTCTTCAAATTCACAATCATCTCAATCAATTTCACAAGTTCAAAATTCAACAATCCTCAAGATACTGTCATTCAATTTCATACATTTATATTTCTTTGAAGATAAACAATTTATATATATGCATCATACTAAAATTCACATTAAGAAAATTCAAAGTAAAATTTATTACAAATTTTTATACAAATTTTGTACAAGCTGCTCAAGACCCATTTTTTTACATGTCCATACATTTATGTGCATTACATACATCAAAAGAAATATCTACAGTCAGGGTATAAATTATACCCGATAACTTCAAGCTGATAGATCCTCAATCCTCAACAGCTCAGTCTGCTGCTCCTCTAGTCTCTAAATCTGCGACAGCAATAACAGCTGTCGCTGAGTACTAGGACTCAATGGTGCACAACATACAAAAATAATCTTTATGTAGAATTTAAATCGCATTTATTCAAAAATTGGACTGAACATGAGAATTAAATATAAAACATGAATTATGAGATTTAATCCAAACAATTTCATTTCAAAGTATCAAAACCAATTTCATAAAACCCACAGTTATATCATGCCATTCGAAACAAATATAATCTCAATAGCCAGAGGCTAAGGAGAAATCACATCACAAGGCTAGCTAGCTCAAATATATGGATATCCATTCAAATTCCTCTTCTACTGGCACACCTCAACACTTCATTCAGAGAAGGAATCAATATTTGAAACTGATTACCCCCACTAGTCATGCTAGTGAGGTGTTCAAATATATGGTCATGACACTGTGGTTTCAAAACTTATCTTAACAATTTGCTAAACATTGTCATTTCAAATATACACAATTAACTTTCAACAATTTAAATCAAAGCATCATAAATAATGTCACAATCCACTATTTCAAATTATTCAAAACAATATGCAGAAAATAATTTACAGAAATTATATGTTGTGCACAAACCTTAAACGAGTCGCCTCTTGGCCTTAACTCGATTCCTTGAGTTCTTTCTCAGTGTTCTTTTCAATTGAAACATACAATTTCATAGTGTTTCAGTACCATAACTTAGCATAAATCCAAAAATAAATTTAACTTCACTTTTACCTAGCTCTAATGTGCTAAACTCGACGTTCTTTAAATTTTGTGGTTTGGGGTTCCTATTCACTACACTATTCAAGTCAAATTGTTGACTTTCTAAGGCTTAATAGGTATGGGAATTCCAACTTCACCCACATACCACATTTTGGTCATTAAATTTGTTAGTTTTGGTTGTTTATTCAAATTCTAAGTCTTTTAGGCAAATTTGATAATTTTCAGTTTTGGTGTCTAAGGTTGCACTGTTCCATTAGTCATCTTACTATTGGAATTTGGCAAAACTTTCTTCATAGAAAATGTTCCCTATTGTCTTAAGTTTATTTTCCTTTTTGAATCACTCTAATTGGAGTTTTTTAGCTCAAGTTATAGCCATTTGAATCATGGCTACCGGATTGGACTCAATCCAGAATTTTTGGGCAATTTTTTGTTCTGGCAGTTTTAGGTCACCAATTTTGGGTGGCCAAATGACTTAGTTAATGGCATAATTTGGATTTGTGTTCTTAATTAAAGTTTTAGGTCTATACCTCAAATGTCCATTGGTAAAATTTCAGGTCATTTAGACCTGCCCAACTCAAGTTATGGCTAAATGAACAAACACTGTTTATTTGGTCAGTTTGTACAGGGCAGACTGAGATTTTCCAAGTTTGGTCAATTTGTTCACTAGGTTTTGGTCATTTTTTGGGCATGCTTCCTAAATGAAAATTGTGTCATTTAGTGTCTATTTTCATTCCCAATTGGTCTCATACCAATTGGACTTGTAAATTTTTATTTTTGATCCCTCAAAGTGACCTTGGTCATGCTGCCAGCAGCATGACCACATTGAATCCGAATTTGGTTTCAACTCCAACACTTTCAACATACTTCATTTGGTCACCATTGACCATTTCCCACTTCAAACTAGGTCAATCATATTATTTACCCATTTCTCACATTTTTGTCTCCAAACCCTAAGTGTCCAAACCCTAATTTACCAATTCTTTGCATTTGATTGATTCAAAGCCTATATATATGTTTCTTCATCTCAAACAAGACCACATATACTTTTAAATCTATCAAACCATGCAAATATACTCCCATACACATGCTGGCCAAAATTTCAGTTTAGTCCTTCAACAATTAATTTCATTTCATTTCTTCAATTTCTAAGTTACTTTAAGCATATTTACATGAAATTTGAAGAAATAATTTAGAGTTTATTACTAACCTTTTTTGTTCAATTTCTCTCTCTTCAAATCTCCTTTCTTTCCTCTTCTTTTTATTGTCAATAGTTTTACCAAGCTTCAAAAACAAAGTTTAATGAAGGAATTTGTGAAATTTATGGTTAATTTTAGGGTTTAGGAAGCTTGATAGTAAGCTTTCATGGAGGTGTATAGTGAGAAAATTGGGAGAGGAAGTGGTGCCGGCTACATGAGGAAGAAGAAATGAAAAATTGATTTTTTTAATTCTTTTGTTTTATCCCCTCAATTGACTTAGTCAAAATTTAATTAAATGAGAATTAATTATGAGGTCATTGCTTAGGTCATTTTGGGTGATGTCATCAATTGCTTTAACTTTCTTTTTCAATTTTTTTTTGTTTTTCTTTAATTCTTTTAATTTAATTCTTGATTATGAAATTTTCTTTTCTCCGATTTTATTTGACAGTCAGGTCAGGAGTTAGCTCTCGGGTTCAATTGATCAAATTGCCCCTCGCCGGTTCGACCCGGTTTGCAAATAACTCAATATTTCTTCTGGCTCCCTAACCTAATTATTTAACTGACTTAACAATTCTTTTTCGTGATTTTCTCTTTTCCACTGTGTTCGTAATGGTCCTAAGGACAGCAGCGTCACATTTTATGATTCAAAATTTGAGTTTAAAACGACTTCGCAGTCCTTCCCGAGAAGGTCACCCATCGCTGTGACTCTCGGCTCGTTTAACTTCTTATGTTCTGTTTTTCTTATTTATACTTAACTAATTAATAATTACTAATTATTTGTGTTTATGGCTTATCTAGTTGTCTTAAGTGTGGTTCTAATCCCCTTAATTGTCCGGACCTACTCTGGTCACCGGAACAGTGAAATATACTAGGCTATACCAATAGGGGTGTTACAATTCTCCCCCCCCTTAAAATAAATTTCGTCTCGAAATTTTACCTGGTATTAATCTCTGAATAGCTATGGGTGCGGTCTCCTCATGTCCTCTTCTCATTCCCAGGTAGCCTCCTAGCCCGAATGATGGTTCCACAGCACTTTTACCAACGGTATTTGCTTGTTCCGTAGCTGCTTCACCTTATAAGCCAGAATCACTATGGGTTCTTCCTCATATGTGAGGTCTGGATTCACTTCAATTTCCTCTACTGGTAGTACATGAGATGGATCTGATCGATACCTCCTCAACATAGACACATGGAAGACATTATGTATCTTCTCCAACTCTGGAGGTGGCGCAAAACGATATGCCAAAGGACCCACTCTTTCCAGAACCTCATATGGCCCAATGAAATGAGGACTCAGTTTCCCCTTTCTGCCGAATCTCATAATCCTTTTCCATAAGGAAACCTTGAGGAATACTTTCTCACCCACTGCATACTCAATATCCCTTCTCTTCAGATCAATGTAGGACTTCTGATGGTCTGATGCAGTCTTAAGTCGATCTCTGATCACCCTGATCTTCTCCTCAATTTGCTGAATAATTTCAGGTCCAATCATCTTTCTTTCACCCACGTCATCCCAACACAATGGGCTTCTACATTTTTTGCCATACAAAGCTTCATATGGAAGCATCCCAATGCTTGATTGGTAGCTGTTGTTGTAAGCAAACTCAATCAAAGGCAAGTGTGTATCCCAACTGCCCTCAAATTCAATCACACAAGCCCATAGCATGTCCTCCAAGATCTGAATTATCCTCTTAGACTGGCCATCTGTCTGTGGGTGGAATGCAGTACTAAAGTTCAATCTAGTTCCTAGGGCTCTCTGAAGACTACCCTAGAATCTAGAAGTGAACCTAGGATCTAAGTCTGATACGGTGGATACTGGCACCCCATGCAGTTTCACAATCTCATCAATGTACAACTTGGCCAATTTTTCTAAACTGTAGTCTGTCCGGACTGGCAAAAAATGAGCAGACTTGGTTAGTCTGTCAACAATGACCCAAACTACATCATGACTCTTCTGTGTCCTCGGAAGTCCCATCACAAAATCCATTGTTATTCTCTCCCATTTCCACTCTGGTACTGGTATTGGATGTAACAACCCAGCGGGTACTTGATGCGCTGCCTTTACTTGCTGAAAAGTTAGACATTTGGAAACAAACTCTACCACATCTCTTTTCATACCCATCCACCAGTAATGCTCCTTTAGCCCTCTATACATTTTTGTGCCACCAGGGTGCATGGCAAAAGGAGACTAATGTGCTTCCTTCAAAATGATATGCTTAAATCAACATCATCAGGAACACATATTCTAACCTGGTGCAGCAGTAGACCATCATCTCTGATTGAGAATTTTGGTTTCTTGCCCTGCCAGACTTCTTCCAACAGCTTTTGATACTTTTCGTCATTCTGAGCAGCCATTCTGATCTGATCAATCAACACTGGCTGTACATGCCATGCAACTGCTGTCTGCCTGTCATCATTAATCTCTAAGCTGACATGCAATGATCTTAACTCATGAACCATAGATAAAGGAGTAACCCGTAGACTTGCCATAGTCTTACTACTTAAGGCGTCAGCCACAACATTAGCTTTCCCTGGCTGATAGTCTATCAGATAATCATAGTCTTTTATCAACTCTAACCATCTCCTCTGTCTCAAATTCAATTCTTTCTGAGTGCCCAAATACTTCAAACTCTTATGATATGTGTAGATGTAACATTTCTCCCCATACAAATAGTGCCTCCAGATCTTAAGAGCAAACACAATAGCTGCAAGCTCCAAATCATGTGTTGGATAATTCCTCTCATGCGGTTTCAGCTAGCGTGATGCATAGGTAATGACATTTCGATCTTGCATCAATACACATCATAACCCACTGTGAGAAGTATCACTATAAACTGTGTATTCTTTACCCATAGTAGGTAAAGTCAGGACTGGAGCTTCAGTTAAACATTTCTTCAATTCATCAAGACTCTGTTGGCATTTATCCGTCCACTGAAATTTCACATCTTTTCTAAGTGGCTTAGTCAATGGAGATGCCAACATGGAGAATCCCTTCACAAATCGATGGTAGTATCCAGCTAAACCCAGAAAACTGCGAATCTCTGTGACATTTCTAGGTGGCCTCCAATTAAGGACAGCTTCTATCTTGCTTGGATCTACCTTGATGCCCTTTTCTGATACTACATGCCCCAAGAAAGATATTTCCTTCAGCCAAAATTCACACTTCGATAATTTGGCATATAACTGTTTCTCCCTCAATGTCTGCAGTACAATCCGCAGATGTCTATCATGCTCTTCTACATTCCTCGAATAGACCAATATATCATCAATAAATACCACAATAAACTGGTCGAGGTATGGTCTGAAGATAGTGTTCATCAGATCCATAAAAGTAGCCAGAGAATTAGTTAACCCGAATGGCATGACCAAGAACTCATAATGGCCATAGCGGGTTCTGAAGGCAGCTTTAGGAATACTATGCTCTTATACTTTTAGCTAATAATAACCTGATCTCAGGTCAATTTTGGAGAACACAGCTGCACCCCTCAACTGATCAAACAAGTCATCAATGCGGGGCAATGGATATCTATTCTTTATTGTCACCTTATTCAACTGCTGATATAATCAATACATAAGCGGAAAGTGCCATCCTTCTTCTTAACAAACAACACTGGCACTCCCCAAGGTGACACACTAGGGCGGATAAAGCCCTTGTCAAGCAACTCTTGCAATTGCACTTTCAATTCTTTCAATTCTGCAGGTGCCATTGTATATGGTGTTATGGAAATTGAATCCATACCAGGCATAACATCAATCTTAAACTACACCTGTGACACCCCTTACCCGTCTACAGTGTAGCCAAGCAAGATATGCCACGCAGTGTACCAAAATACCCTATTTTAATTCAATCATTTTTATTCTTCCTAATTTATTTATTTTTTTTCATAGTTATGAAGTACAATTCATGAAATGTAATTCATTTCAGTCATTTATTGAAATCATAAATTTATTTGAGGTTCCACAAATTTTATAGAAAATTCGGCAGAGTACCGGCTAAAAATGGAGAAAACAGTTCTTCGGAACCTGTGAAAAACACTTCCAATATTTTCAATCAATCCCAAACTCCATTTCATTAACAAAATCTCAATATGTTTTTCAACAACATTTCCATTTCTCAATCATTCATCTCATATGATAATCATGTAAAAGTCATAAATAAATATTCACTTTTTCATTCATAAACACAATTTCCACTATTTACATTAATACCAAAATACATTACATAAGTTTCAATTACATATAAGAAAATAAAAGTTAATTACAAAATACCCAAAATGAAACCTAGTGTCCTACAATGCACTGACGTCGATGAGGTGACACGGACACTATACAAAGCTGCAGATGGTCTCACCCAGTCTGTGGTCTACTAGGCTCTCGGTCGGTCTCTCTAGAACCTACGCAGCAAAAAGCAACGCGCTAAACAATAATGCTTAGTGGTGCCAATAATAAAATAAAAAGAAATAATAGAAAATAAATATGCAGTGCATGTTTTGATGTCTTATGCAGACAATTTTTCGATCAGTATTGGTAATCTTATTTATTTTGTATTTGTTATATTCATAATTTCATTAAATTTATCCACTTCCATTTTTAGTTGCCAAGTAACCTATACTGGACGACTAGACTGGATAAACGGGTAAACTGGCACTGGGTATCAAGTACCTCGGGCCGTCACACCATCAGTCACATATGTATCTCCCGGTGTGCAACAGAACAACGAATGAGCTGTAATAAATATTAGGCACAAGGCCAAGTATCAACACAACGTCAGAATAGCTAAAAGCCATAAAATCACAGAATGGCATAATGCCATGTGCAGTACTGCTAACTGAACCCTATTGGCATGCCAACCTATCCAAACCAATCTTGCTAGGTGTACTAGGGCATGTTACACTTTTAAACTTTACAATTCTTGAAATTTAAGTTTAGGTGTTACTATTCATTTCATTAGTCAACTAAAATGTTGACTTTTGCATAGACAATAGGTACATTGGTTCTAATACTCCCAACATACCACATTTTGCATTCTAAAATTGTTGGTATTGGTTGCCAATACCATTTCTAAGCTTAATGTTAATTGTTCAAAATTTTCAGATTTCAAGCTTTGTGTTTACTGTTCTATTAGTCAGTTTTGCAGTGGGAATTTGGCAAAATGATCAACATGAAAGTTGTTCCTTATTTTGTCTAGTTATATTTCCTTTTTGGAATCACTCCATTTGGAGTTTGTAGCTCAAGTTATAGCCCAAAAACCACAACTGGCCGGATTGAAATTTTTCCAGAATTTCTGGATTGACCAAATTTACAGTACTTGGAATAGTGAGTGCAACTCACTTTTTGAATATGTTCTAGTCATAATTCGGATTAGGTTTCTTCATGAAAGTTGTAGATCTATATCTCAGCTTATTGCTGGTAAAATTTCAGGTCAACTGGACCTTTGTACACAGAGTTATGGCTAAATGACCAAATACTATTCATTTAGTCATTTTGCCCAGGCAGAATGCTGGTCACCCGGATTAGGGCAAGCTTTTGGTCAACTTGGTTTGGTTTTCTGGACATGGTTTCTTCACCAAAGTTGTGCCATTATGTTTCTAGTTTCATGCCAAATTGGCCTTGCACCAATTTAACCTCTACAATTCAAGTTATTGCTGCCCAAACCTGCTGGACTCATGCCCAGCCCTGCAGGTCACCAAGGGCAGCCACACCAACTTCATTTCCCACTACATAAACCACTTAATTTCTCATTCACACATAACCAAATGGTCACTAATTGACCATTAAAACTTACTTTCACCATTACATAATCAACATCTCAATTTTGGGTCCAAACCCTAGCTCTACCATTTCAATTTTTCAAACACATACAATCAATGGATCAATTCATACTCCTAATGATGCATATACAAGTTTAAAGAATTAATTGAAACTAACCTTTGTTGGAGAGCTTCCATAGCTTAGAAAACTTCTTGATTTTTCTTTCTTTTTGTTGCCCAAAGCTTCCTCAAGGTGCTAGGTTAATTTTTTATGAAGAAGGCTAGGGTTTTGAAGTGAGATTTGGTGAGGTTGGGAGCTTAGGTGAGCTTTAATGGAGTTTTCCTTCCTCTCTCTTTCTCTCCGAGCTTAGGTTGGGAGCTTAGCTGCCCCAAAGGTTGAAGAAGCAACTGATTTTTCTTTCTTTTTTTCTACCCATTAAGTCATTTTAAATAAGTTAATGCCATGTGTCAAAGTTTGATTGGGTGGGAGGATTTTTAATGACATCATAATGATGTCATAATTCCAATTCTTTAATTTTTCTTCCTTTTCTTGTCTACTAAATTTCAATTTAATTTTTAGCAATATTTATTCACATTTTATGTTATAATAATTATTTACTTAACTAGATAAGTCGGCCAAAAATCATCTATAAAGACGAAATGACCAAAATGCCCTCCGTTTGGCTTAACAGACTAAAATTGTCTATACTATTTTAAAAATTTTTCTAAACCTTTTCTTGGCATTCTAATGCCATAAAAACCTCAATGACCCTTCTCTGGAGTCTCAAAAATTATTTTATGAATTTTCCCCTGGGTCTAGGGCTCCTAGTTGCGAGAACCGTAACTTCTCACTGGTTTACCTATCGCTAGGGCACCGGCTCATTTAACTTGGTTGTATTTTATTTCTAAAATTTTTTCCAAATTTTTCTTATTAATATTTGAGTTAATTATGGTTCCTCACTTTAGTTTAAATATTTTTCCAGACATTCTAGCTGTCCGGACAGACACCGGTCACCAGAATAGTAGAATGTACGGAATTGCTATTGGGAGGGTATTACAACTCTTCCTCTCTAATTTAAATTTCGTCCTCAAAATTTACCTGCTGCAAATAGTTGAGAGAACTGTTGCCTCATCGTCTCTTCACTTTCCCAAGTTGCCTCCTCGGTGTTGTGGTGCCTCCAAAGTACTTTCACCAGTGGAATCTGCTTATTCCTCAACTCTTTCACTTCCCGAGCCAGGATCCGTATGGGTTCTTCTTCATATGTCTGTCACACCCTATCTCTCTATAAGGCATAACATGGTCCCATAGTATACCTAAGGAATTACCAGCTTCGTCTACTGATAACCCATTAAATACACTACAAGGGATTTTAAAACTTTTCTTACTTCTTTTTTACAGTGGTGAGCACCATTTACATGTATAAAAAAAAAACCTTTTTGAATTGAAGTGAAACAGCTAACACATTTGAATTATTAGTAATTTCTGTAAAAATTTTGGCAGAGTGCCATCTGTATTTTGGATAAAATAGTTCTTCAAAAACCTGTAAAAAGTACTTCAAATATATTTCTCAATCTCAAACTCCAACATAATTCAACACAATATGTTTCTCAACTCAAATCCACAATAATTTTTCAAAGGCTGAGATAAAAGAAATACAGTACAAATTTTACAAGCCAAAATAACTCATAATTTATTTTTACAACTTCAATGTACAATTTTAATTTACAACTGTTCAAAACCAAAAACACTATATACATACAGTGAACATACATTACAATATAAAATGTAAAATATGGTATACTCAATATACCCGATGATCTCTCGCTGAATGTACTAGTAGCCTAGTCTGCTGCCCTGTCAATCTGCCTACCTGCGACAACAATGAAAAGCTATCGCTGAGACAATGTCTCAGTGGTGCACAACATTAGCCAAATACAACTTTAAATCACAAATCATAAGTTATATAAATATTGGATACTTAAACCATAGTTAAATTCAAGACAATGAATGTCATAAAGAATTTAAACTCCATTTCACAATATTACAATAAATCTCAATAATCAAAACATAGTTAAATTCAAAAGACAGTGAATGTCAATAAGAATTTAAACTCCATTTCACAATCTCACAATACATATCAATAAATCACACACAGCTTAATCATGTTCCAAAGTTCAATTCGTCCCAAAAGCCGATGGCTAATGAGGTATTCAATTCGTCCCAAAAGCCGATGGCTAATGAGGAATAACTTAGCTAGCTAGCAATAATATGAGTAATCATTCTATTCGTCCTCAACAGGCACACACATCAAAACTTCAGCCAGAGAGGGAATTCAAATCGTCCCACTAGACGAGCTAGCGAGGAATACAATCAATATACATAATAGCTGTGGTTTCAAACCATTTACAATACTTTTTAATCAATAAGTATCCATCAAATATCATTCAAACAATTTTTCACAGTTTCAAACCATTTACAATGCTTTTCAAACAATAAGTATCCATTCAAACACATTTCTACAATTTAAAACAATAATATACCAATAGTCATAATTTATTTCAATTGAAAAATTCAAAAGAAATAACTGTTGTGCACAAACCTCTGATAATTGTCTCCTGGCCTTGACTCAGTGTTTCCTTCCCTTTCCTTGAGTTTTTGCTAACTGAGAACACAATTTGAAGTGTTTCAGTACTCATTTAAATTGTCTCTAACGATAATGCTTGATAATTAATTCACTGAATTCTATTATTTGCTTAGTCAACCTAATATATCGACCCTCAATGCATTCTAGGTAAATTAGGTTTTAATGTTACTAATATGTCACATTTGTAGCCTTTTAGGGTTGGTACATGTTACCCAATTCATTTTCATGTATTTTGCATTTTATTGCAATTTGCTGGATTCCGAGATACTAGTTTGACCTAGTCGGACGACCTAGTTTCCTCAGTTTTCGGGTTTCGGTCGAAACTACAAACTTGTAGATCTATGTCTTATTGCATACGGGGAAAAATTTCAGGTCATTCTGAGTTACGTAGACCAAGTTATGGTCATTTTACTATTGCTGGTCAAAATGCATCAAAATTGGTCACTTTAGGTCATTTTAGGTTCGGCCAGTTTTTAGACCCGAATTTGTGCAAGCTGTTTGACTTGCTTATGGTCATTTTTGGGCTTTGGTATCTTCATAAGACTTGTAAATATATGTCTTAACTATTCATGGTTAAAATTTCAGGTCAATTGGACCTGTTTTGAGTGAGTTATGGCTTAAACACTAACTGCTGCCCAAATGGTCAATTTTCAGGCCTTAATTGCACTAATCTGGATTTGGTCACTTTTCAAGTTACCTTACAAGCAGAATTTTGGTAAGCTTCCTTCATGAAAGTTGGCAGATTTTGTGCCTAGTTTCACCTCCAATTGGTCTCATACCAATTGGAGCCACACACTTAAGGTTCTAGGTCCAAAACATAAACTGCCCTATTGCATTTTGTTCATTACTCATCAAAGGACACTTTTAACAATTACCAAACTACACATTCATGCCAATTCTGGTTTGTACCATAAACTAAACATAATTCACAACATATTGTTGGTCATTTTGGCAGCTTATAATCACACTTAACATGCACCATATAGTGCAAAATTTTTCAAGCTCAATTACAACAATTCAATCACCTAACCTAGCTCATTTACATGTTCAACCTCACACCATCATACATATACCCAAGCTGCCATAACAACTATCACAATTCAACATTAATATTCCATAAACCAAACATGAAATAACATCCTTATGGTTCACCAAACCAAGCTGCCGATTTATACATTACACTCCACTAATTTCCAAGCTTCCAAATTCAAGTACACATTCACATATACTAAGTATACATCACCCAAATTAATTCCTACACACATAAACATTTAATCAACCCTTTAATCTACCATTTACAAGCAAGAATAAACTGTCCTCAAGGAGTTTCCATGGCTACCAAAAGTACACATCTCCCTTTAAACATCAAACCTCAAAAATCTCTCCATATAATTCAAGTAGCCATAACATCCTTACAAACTTTAATGAAACAATAATAAAAAACACAAACTTACCACTTTGGAAATTCTTCAAAACCTCACCAAAACTTCTTAAAATTGCTATCAAACTCTTCCTTGCAAGGTGAGGATAAACTTTAATGAAGACAAGTGTGGGAAAAGATGGCTTGATCATGGAGTTGTAATGGCTTGAAGGTGGGCAGCCATGGGAGAGGTTTGAGAGCATTCATGCGGCTAATGGGACTTTTCAAGTGAAGAAGATGAATTGCAGATTTGTTAGTGGATATTTCTGTCCACTTATGATATAATATGTTGTATAATGGTCCACTAACATAGTTTAATAATAAATAAATGTTAAACTTTCCATATTCCCACATTAAGTCCCTAATTTTTGCTAATTGAATTAGGTACCACTAATTTAATTTTTTATGACTTTTACAAATACAATATCATGTATTTTTAATGGACATTTAGGTCAAAAGACAACTTGGTGTGTCAAATGACCACAATGCCTATCCGTTTTTTCGATTTCTCACTTTTATTTGTACTAATTAATTAATTTTTTTTGATATTTCTAATGGCATTTATACTTCAATAGACATTTATTTAAGTCCTAAAAATATTTTCCACGGTTCCCCGCGGTCCAGGGCTAGTCAACGGTCCACGCCGTGACTTCCTGTTGCGGTCACCCATCGCTAGGGTTCTCGGCTTGTTTAACTTGGTTACATTTCATTGCTATTATTTTTCCTTTATTTTTCTTGTATTTTCTTTTCTTGTATTTCATTATTTTATGTCTCCTTATTCATATCTAAGTGTAGTTCTAGGCATCCTAGCTGTCTGGACAACACCGGTCGTCAGAACAGTAGAACGCGCTACTGAACTTAGGGGTGTTACAATTCTCCCCCCTTTAAAATAAATTTCGTTTCAAAATTTTACCTGACATTAGTCTCTGAATAGCTGTGGGTGCTGTCTCCTCATATTCTCTTCACGTTCCTAAGTAGCTTCCTGGCTTGAATGATGGTTCCACAGCACTTTAACCAGGTGTATCTGTTTGTTCCTTAGCTGTTTCACCTCATAAGCCAGAATTTCTATGGGTTCTTCCTCATATGAGAGGTCTGGATTTATCTCAATCTCTTCAACTGATAGCACATGAGATGAGTCAGATCTATACCTCCTTAACATGGACACATGGAAGACACTGTGTATCCTTGCTAACTCCGGAGGTAGTGCCAACCGATATGCCAGAGGACCCACTCTTTCCAGAACCTCATATGGTCCGATGAAACAAGGACTCAGTTTCCCCTTTCTGCCAAATCTCATAATCCTTTTCCAAGGAGAAACTTTGAGGAATACCTTATCACCCACTGCATATTCAATATCTCTTCTCTTCAGATCAACATAGGACTTCTAACGGTCTGATGCGGCCTTGAGTCTATCTCTTATCAATCTGATCTTTTCCTCTGTCTGCTGAACAATTTCTGGCACAATCATCTTCCTTTCACCTACTTCATCGCAACATAAGGGAGTTCTGCACTTTCTACCATACAAAGCTTCGTATGGAGGCATCCCAATGCTTGATTGGTAGCTATTGTTATAAGCAAACTCAATCAAAGGCAAGTGTATATCCCAACTACCTTCAAACTCAATCACACAAGCCCATAGCATATCCTCCAATATCTGAATTACCCTTTCGTGTCGC
Organism: Hevea brasiliensis; assembly: GCF_030052815.1. Lineage (NCBI taxonomy): Eukaryota > Viridiplantae > Streptophyta > Magnoliopsida > Malpighiales > Euphorbiaceae > Hevea > Hevea brasiliensis. The sequence continues at coordinate 40,993,468 of NC_079500.1, read as the reverse complement.
CATCCGTGCATGGGTGGAATGTCTTTGAAGTTCAATCTAGTTCCTAGGGCTCTCTGAAGACTACCCCAGAATCTAGAAGTGAACCCAGGATCTCTGTAAGACATAATTGATACTGGCACTCCATGCAGTTTTATAATCTCATATATGTACAATCTGGCCAATCTTTCCAGGCTATAGTCCATCCAAACTGGCAAAAAGTGAGCAGACTTGGTTAATCTGTCAACTATAACCCATACTGCATCATGACTATTCTGTGTCCTTGGAAGTCCCGTAACAAAATTCATAGTTATCCGCTCCCATTTCCACTCTGGTACTGGCAATGGATGTAACGAACCAGCTGGAACTTGATGTTCTGCCTTTACTTGCTGACAAGTTAGGCACTTGGAAACAAATTCAGCTATATCTCTCTTCATAGCCATCCACCAGTAATGCTCTTTCAGCCCTCTGTACATTTTAGTTCCACCAGGGTGCATAGCAAAAGGAGACTCATGTGCTTCCTTCATAATGATCTGTCTCAATTCAACATCATTAGGAATGCACATTCTGCCCTGATGTAGTAATAAACCATCATCTTTCACAGAAAATTCAGGTTTCTTGCCCTGCTGGACTTCTTTCAGTAGCTTCTGATATTTAACATCACTCTGAGCAGCCATTTTGATCTGATCAATCAACACTGGCTGTACATGCCATGCAACTACTGCCTGTCCCTCATCATCAATCTCTAAACTAGCATGCTGTGCTTTTAATTCATATACCATGGACAAAGAAGAAACTCTGAGACTTGCCATAGTCTTGCGACTTAAGGCGCCAGCCACCACATTTGCTTTCCTTGGTTGATAGTCTATTAAGCAATCATAATCTTTAATGAGTTCTAACCATCTCCTCTGCCTCAAATTCAATTCCTTCTGGGTACCTAAGTACTTCAAGCTCTTGTTATCTGTGTAAATGTAGCATTTCTCCCCATACAAATAGTGTCTCCGGATCTTCAGAGCAAAAACAATAGCTGCTAGCTCCAAATCATGTGTTGGGTAGTTCCTCTCATGCGGTTTCAGCTGGCATGATGCATAAGCAATGACATTCCGATCTTGCATCAGTACACAACCTAACCCATTGTGAGAAGCATCACTATAAACTGTGTATTCTTTACCCGGAGTAGGTAAAGTGAGGACTGGAGCTTCAGTCAAACACCTCTTTAACTCATCAAAACTCTGCTGGCATTTATCAGTCCACTGAAATTTTACATCTTTTCGAAGTAGCTTGGTCAGTGGAGAAGATAACATAGAAAACCCTTTCACAAACCAATGGTAATATCCAGCAAAACCCAGAAAATTGTGAATTTCTATGATATTCCTGGGTGGTTTCCAATTAAGGATAGCTTTTACATTGCTGGAATCTACCTTGATCCCTTCAGCTGACACAACATGTCCCAAAAAGGAGATTTCTTTTAGCCAAAATTCACACTTTGACAATTTGGCGTATAGCTGTTTCTCCCTTAAGGTATGCAGTACAATCTGCAGATGTATGTCATGCTCCTCTGCATTCCTCGAATATATCAAAATGTCATCAACAAACACCACAACAAATTGATCGAGATATGGTCTGAAGATAGTGTTCATCAGATCCATAAAAGTAGCTGGAGCATTAGTTAACCCGAATGGCATTACTAGAAATTCATAATGGCCATACCAAGTTTTGAAAGCAGTTTTTGGAATACTCTACTCTTGCACCTTCAATTGATAATAACCAGATCGCAAATCAATTTTGGAGAATATAGCTGCACCCTTCAACTGATCAAACAGATCATCAATGCGAGGCAATGGATATCTATTCTTTATTGTCACCTTATTCAACTGCCGGTAATTAATACATAAGTGGAGGGTGCCATCTTTCTTCTTAACAAACAATACTGGCGCTCCCCAAGGTGACACACTAGGGCGGAGAAGCCCTTTTCAAGTAGTTCTTGCAATTGTGCCTTCAACTCCTTCAACTCTGCTGGTGCCATTCGGTATGGTGTTATGGAGATTGGATCCACACCAGGCATAACATTAATTTCAAACTGCACTTCTCTTTCGGGAGGTAATCCTGGCAATTTATCAGGAAACACATCTGGAAAGTCATATACTGTAGGGATGTCTTTTAATGCTGGACTCTCCACTTGGGTGTCTACCACCTGTGCCAAGTATGCTTCACACCCCTTTCTAATCATTTTTCTGGCTAGTGCAGCCGAAATGATGTTTGATGGTAATAGCTGCCTCTCCCCATGTATTACCACATCACTGTACTGAGGGAGACCAAAAGTGACTGTCTTCAGCCTACAGTCAATCATGGCATGATGCCTGGCTAACCAATCCATGCCCAAGGTAATGTCATAATCTCTGAAGAGCATTTTAATCAAATCAGATAGAAAAGTGTGTCCTTGGATCACTAAAGGACAATCCCTATACATTCTATTAACCCTGACCTCTTGTCCTAACGGACTTGTTACTAGCACCTCAAAGTCCATTTTTGTACATGGAACAACAATGCAATCAATGATGCTAGCACTCACATAAGAATGAGTAGAACCCGGATCAAATAACATAAACACATCCTGATTAAAAGTTGAGAAGGTACTAGCCACAACATCAGATGTTTTGGCCTCTTCTCTCTGTCTCATTGCATAGACTCTGACTTGAGCACTGTCTTGCTCTGATTGTTTCACTATGCCTTGGCTGCCTGCTGGGCTACCTCTACCCCTGCCTCTACCTCTATTGGGTGGTTGTGAACTTCTGCTGACAGGGCTCTGAACTGACCCTTCTGCAGTAGTAGGAGGTGGTCCAACTCTGCGACTACTGGTGCAGTCCTTGGCAAAGTGTTCTGTGCCTCCACAGTTATAACAGGCTCCAATAGCCTTATAGCATATCCCACCATGATTTCTTCCATAAGTTTCACATTGGCGGGGAGGATAGGAACCTCTGGTACTCTGCTGACTAGATAAAGGAGGTTTTTGTCCTGAATATCTTCCCCTACCAGACTTTTTGCCACCTCTGCTGTGTCCTCCATGGTTCTTCCTCTTTCCAGTAGGACCACTGGGACTCTATTCTACTGATTTTCCCTCTTTCTCTGTCTTCTTTGATTTCTTTTTCTCAGGAGCTGCTTCAGATTCAATTCTTTCTAACTCTAGGGCTTGAGAAATAAGTTCAGAGAAGTTAGTGTGTTTGAATCCGACCACTTGTAATCTGATACTGGGCTTCAAGCCGGTTTCAAACCTCTTACATCTCTCCCTACTGGCAGAAAGTAGGCTTATTGCATAATGGCTAAGGCGGGAAAATTCCCTTTCATATTCAGCCACTGATCTACTCCCCTATTTTAGACTTAGGAACCCTTGCAGCTTCTGGTCCACATAAGCATCAGGGACATTTTTTTGTCTGAATTCCCTGAGAAAGTCATTCCATTTTAGCACTGAAGGTTCTACCAGACTGTGGGGAATTGTTTTCCACCAGTCATAAGCATTCCCCTGTAGCAAAGATACTGAATATTCAAATCTGAGCTCCTCTGTACAGTGTAGTTTCTTGAATACCCTATCCATCCTCTCTAACCACTATTCTGCCTCTAGAGGATCTACTGTCCCCTTGAACTCTGTAGCCCCATATTTCATCAATTTGTCATACTGCCTAGCAGAAGACTGTGGTTGTACCATTGGTGTCTGTGTTGGGACTTGAGTAGGCACATTACCAGCCATTTATTGGAACATTGCAGCCATCTGCTGAGCGAATTGAGCAAGAAACTGCGATCGCTGCGGTGGTCTTCTTGAACCATCGACATTGTGTAGGGCTGGGGCATCCCCTTGCACCTCAGCCTCTATTGTAACACCCCAAAGTTCGGTAGTGCGTTCTGCTGCTCCGGTGACCAGTGTTGTCCGGACAGCTAGGATGCCTAGAACCGTACTTCGATATGAGTGAGGAGACATAAAATAATGAAATACAAGAAAAGAAAACACAAGAAAAACAAAGGAAAAATCATAGCAAAGAAATGTGATCAAGTTAAGCAGTAGGAAACCTAGCGATGGGTGATCATGACGGAAGTCACGGCGTGGACCGTTGACTAACCCTGGACTGCGGGGAACCCTGGGAAACATTTTTAGGACTTAAATAGACCATTGTTGAAGAGTAAATATCATTAGAAAGATCAAAGAAAAATTAAATAATTAGTACAAAGAAAAGTGAGAAATCGAAAAACAGACAAAATACGATTATTCTTGAAAAATCGGGAAAGCCACCCGAACAGGGGCATTATGGTCATTTGACATCCCGAATTGTCTTTTGACCTAAATTTCCATTAAAAATAAATAATATTACACTTAGAAAATGAAATGAAAAATTAAATTGGTGGTACCTAAAGTAAATAGTGAGAATTAAGGGTTTAATGTGGGATTAAGTGAAAGTAACTTATAATATGAATTAATTAGAGTAAGTGGACCACTAAGGGAATAAAATAAACACATTATGGGGCTGAGGTAAGTCCACTATGTCCAGCAGCCACTTCATCTTCTTCATTTACCATCCAAGCCGTGAATGAAGGGAGAGAAAACTCCATGGACATTTTCATGCAAGCTTGATCCCTCCTTCCATTTCAACTCCAAACACTTGAGTTCCTTCATTAAACTTTGTCTACACATCACAAGGAAGATATTGACACCCAATTTGAGAAGTTTGGTGAAGGTATAGCAATTTACAATTAAAGGTAAGTTTGCATTTTTGAGAAGTTCTTTGTTAAAGTTTATGTTTATGTTATGGGTATTGGTTTGGTGAAGGAAAATTTTGAGTTTGAAGGGTTATTGTTGTTGCCATTTTGGACAGCCATGGGTCACGTTTTTGATGAGGTATTTGTGTATATAATTGATGAGAAATAATGTTAATCATGGTGATTTAGTAACCTAGTGATTTAATGCATGTATATATGGTGAATGATGCACTTTGATGGGAATTGGCATATGGTACGGCAATGTGATGTTGATGAATGAATTGTGGCAGCTTGTGGACACTTGAATAATGGTGTATATTGAAGGGAGTGTGGGCAGCATATTGACCTAGAAGGATTGATGATATGTATGTCAATTTACATTGTAAAGTGTATGTAAAGTTTGAAATGTTTAGGTGTGTTTGTAATGGTACTTAGAAATTGTAATTGTGAATGATATTTGGTGTGTTGAGGGTGATTGGAATCTGCCCAAAATAATGCTAATGTTATGTAGAAAATGTTGTTGGTAATGTGCCAAAACAGTTTGGTAGGGTATGGAAGTAAACCTTGCAAAGGTAAGTGTGTGTTTGAAGTTGGGGTGTGTAATGCATATTAAGGGCAGTGTATATTTGGCCTATAACCTTGAATGTGTAACCTTAATTAGTATGAGACCAATTTGAGGTGAAACTAGGCACAAAATGTGCCAACTTTCATTGAGAAACCATGCCAAAATTCTGCTTGCAAGGTGACCTAAAAATTTGACCAATTCGGATTAGGTGCAATTAGGACCTGAAAAATGACCAATTGGGCAGCAGTGAGTATTTAGGCCATAACTCACTCAAACCAGGTCCAATTGACCTGAAATTTTAACCATGAATAGTTAAGACCCATACCTACAAGTCTTATGAAGACACCAAAACCCAGAAATGACCATAAGCAAGTCAAACAACTTGCACAAGTTCGGGTCCAAAAACTGGCCGAACCAGAATTGACCAATTTGACCTAAAATTGACCTAAAATGGTACCACTTGACCAGCAATAGTGTAATGACCATAACTTGGTCTACTTAACTCGGATTGACCTGAAATTTTGCACCGCGTGCAATAAGACCTAGATCTACAAGTTTGTAGTTTCGACCGAGACCCGAAAACCGAGGGAACTAGATCGTCCGGTTAGGTCAAACCAGTGTCCCGAATCCAAAGAATTTGCATTAAAATGCACTAAGCGAGGAAATGACTTTGGTAAAACATACCAAACCTAAAACCCTATCGAATATGACATATTAATGACACTAAGACCTAATTTACCTAAAACGCAACGAGGGTCGGTATATTAGGTGACTTAGCAGATAAAGGTATTTAGTGAATTATTTATCGAACATTATCGTTAGAGGCAAATTAATTTGGTACTGAAACACTTCAAATTGTGTTTCTCAGTTAACAAGGACTCAGCAAAAGGGAAAGAAATACTGAGTCAAGACCAGGAGACAAATATCAGAGGTTTGTGCACAACAACTGTTTCTTTTGAATTATTTTCAATGGAAATAAATATTGATTATTTGTATATCATTATTTTAAATTGTGGAAATGTGTTTGAGGAATATTTATTGATTGAAAAATATTGTGAATAGTTTGAAATCAGAAAAATGGTTTGAATGACATTGATGGATACTTATTGATTAAAAAGCATTAGAAATGGTTTGAAACCACAGCTATCATGTATATTGATTGTATTCCTCTCTAGCTTGTCTAGTGGGATGAATTGAATTCCCTCTCTGGCTGAAGTGTTGAGGTGTGTGCCTGTTGAGGACGAATAGAATGAGTACTCATATTTTTGCTAGCTAGCCATGTTATTCCTCATTAGTCATCGACTTTTGGGATGAATTGAATACCTCATTAGCCATCGGCTTTGGGATGAATTGAATTATGGATCATGATTAAGTCGTGTGTGATTTATTGATGTGTATTGAGATTGTGAAATGGATTTAAACTCTCATTGACATATCTTGTCTTTTGTATTCAAACGTTATCTGACTTATGGAAAATTATTTTTTTATTGAGATATGTATTTTAAATTCTTGTTGACAATGATTGTCTTGAATTTAATTATGATTTTAAGTATCCACTATTTACATGACTCATGAATTGTGATTTACATTGGATTTGGTTAATGTTGTGCACCATCGAGACATTGTCTCAATGATAGCTTTATTCTTTGTCGCAGTAGAGAGATAGGCAGGCGTGACTAGGCCGCATATACATCCAAATGAGGGATTACAGTATATTGAGTATACCGCTTTTGCTTTTATCTTGTAATGTATGACATTTGTATGTACATATTGTATTTGGTTTTGAGCGATTGTAAATTAAATTAAATTGTACTTGAAGTTGTAAATTAATTATGAGTGTTTTGGATTGTAAAAGTTGTATTATATTTCCTTATCTCGGACTTTGAAAAATTCCTATGGAATTGAGTTGATGAATTGTTGTGTTGAGAAATGTATTGAAGTTGAGATTTGGAAAATTATAGAAGTGCTTTTACGTGTTTTACAAGAACTGCTTTATCCAAAATACAGATGGCACCTTGCCAAAATTTTTACTGAAATTCCAAATAAATCAAATGAGTTAGTTGTTTCACCTCAGTTCACCAAAGTTTTTAACACCTGTAAATAGTGCTCACCACTGTAAAAGAAGTAAGAAAAGTTTTAAAGTCCCTTGTAGTGTATTTAATGGGTTATCGATGACGGAGTTGGTAATTCATTAGGTATACTACGGATCATGTTATGCCTTACGAGAGGGTAAGGTGTGACATGTTTTAGTGGTATCGAGCAAAGTTTTTAAATTCTGTTTTCACTGTTATTTGAATGTCCTTTCTTCATAGTACAACCGCTCAATATCATTGTTTGATACATACATTACATTCTGAGATAAATATGCACTAACGAGTAAATATCCTTGTGTTATTATTCAGAAAGCTAAGATCCTCGCATTGAATATGGAAGAGGGTGATCGTTGATCGATCGATCTATTGAGGTCGAGGTGCAAGGATGCCCAGTGTACAAAATGTCGGTGGTTCAAAAGACTACCGCTGCATCTGCAGATTTCTGCTCGATTCGCTCGTGAGATGGCTGCAATATTCCAACAAATGGCTGGTAATGCACCTACTCAAGTCCCAATTCGGACACCGTGGTACAACCACGATCTCCTACGAGACAAGATGATAAATTGATGAAGTATGGGGCTCTGAGTTCAAGGGACGATAGATCCTCTAGAAGGTGAGCAGTGGTTAGAGAGGATGGATAGGGTGTTCAAGAAACTTCATTGTCTGAGAGGAGCTCGGACTTGAATACTCGGTATCCTTACTACAAGGGGATGCTTATGGTGGTGGAAAACCATTCCCCACGATGCAGTAGAACTGCGATCTTGACACTGGAATGACTTCCTCGGGAATTCGATGTAAATACATCCTCGATGCTTATGTAGACCGAAGCTACAAGAATTCTTAAGTTTGAAACAGAGGCGGATCGGTGGTGAGTATGAAAGAGAATTTTCCGCCTTAGCCATTATGCGGTGAGTCTACTCTCTACCAAAGGGGAGAGATGCAAGAGGTTTGAAACTGGCTTGAAGCCCAGTATTAGAGTACAAGTACTCGGCTTCAAACACACTAACTTCTCTGAACTTGTTTCTCAAGCCCTAGAGTTGGAAAGAGTTGAGTTTGAGACTGCTCCTGAGAAGAAGAAGTCAGAGAACAAAGAGAAAGAGGGAAAATCGAGATCGAGTTCCAGGTGGTCATCTTTGGAAAGAGGAAGAACTATGGGGACATGGCGGAGGTGGCAAGAAATCGGTAGGGGAAGATATTCAGACAGAGACCTCCCTATCGGCCAAGTGAGTACCGAAGTTCCTACCCTCCCGCCAATGTGAAACTTGTGGAAAGAATCATGGTGGAATCTGTTACAAGGCTATTGGAGCTGTTATAGCGTGGAGGCACCTGACACTTTGCTAAGGACTGCACTGTGGTCGCAGAGTTGGACCACCTCCTACTCTGCTGCAGAAGGGTCGATTCGAGCCACTGTCACGAAGCTCACAACCACCTAGCGAGGTAGAGGCGGGGGTAGAGGTAACCCAGTGACAGCCAAGGCACGATAAAGCAGTCGAGAACAAGGCGGTGCTCGATCGAGTCTATGCCATGAGATAGAGAGAAGAGGCGAGACATCCGATGTTGTGGCCGTACCTTCTCAACTTTTAACCGAATGTATTTGTGCTATTTGATCCGGTTCTACCCATTCTTATGTGAGTGCTAGCATCATTGATTGCATTCTTTGTTCCATGTACAAAAATGGACTTTGAGGTGCTAGTAACAAGTCCGCTAGGACAGAGGTCGTGGTTAATAGAATGTATAGAGATTGTCCTTTGGTGATCCAAGGACACACTTTCCTGTCTCGATCTCATTGAAATGCCCTTCAGAGATTATGATATCATCTTGGGCATGGATTGGTTAGCTAGGCATCATGCCATGATTGGATCAGAGATCAAGATCACTTTTGGTCTCCTCGATGCTGATGTGGTGATACATGGGGAGAGGCAGCTATTGCCATCCAACATCATTTCGGCCGCACTAGCCGTAAAAATGATCGTAAAAGGGTGTGAAGCATACTTGGCACATGTGGTAGACACCCAAGTGGGGAGTCCAAAGATTGAAGGACATCCTACAAGACATGACTTTCCGGATGTGTTTCGATGAATTGCCGTGATTACCTCCGAAAGAGAAGTGCGCTTGAAATTAATGTTTTGCTCGGTGTGGATCCAATCTCCATAATGCCATACGTAATGGCACCAGCAGAGTTGAAGGAGTTGAAGATACGCATAAGAATTACTTGAAAAGGGCTTCATCCGCCCTAGTGTGTCACCTTGGGAGCACCATGTTGTTTGTTAAGAAGAAGGATGGTACTCTCGCTTATGTATAGACTACGTGCGTTGAATAGGGTGACAATAAAGAAATGATATCCATTGCTCGCATTGATGATCTGCTCGATCGATTGAAGGGTGCAGAAGATTCTCCAAAATTGATTTGCGATCCGTTATCATCGATTGAAGGTGCAAGAGCGAGTATTCCAAAAGCGCTTTGAACTCGGTATGGCCACTATGAGTTTCTAGTAATGCCATTCGGTTGACAAATGCTCCACCGCTTTTATGGATCCGATGAACACTATCTTCGCACCATATCTTGATCAATTTGTGGTGGTGTTTATTGATGACATTTTGATATACTCGAGGAGTGCAGAGGAGCATGATAGACATCTCATGATTGTACTGCAGACTTTAAGGGAGAAAGCAATTGCACGCCAAATTGTCGAAATGTGAATTTTGGTGAAGGAAATCTCCTTTTGGGACATGTTGTGTCACCAAGGGATCAAGGTAGATTCCAGAAGGTAGAAGCTATCCTTAATTGGAAACCGCTCGAACATCACGTAAATTCGCAGCTCGGGCTTAGCCGGATATTACCGCTCGGTTTGTGAAGGGATTTTCTATGTTATCTTCTCCACCGACCAAGCCGCTCGAAAGATGTAAAATTTCGGTGGACCGATAAATGTCACAGAGTTTTGATGAGTTGAAGAGGTGCTTAATCAAGCTCCAGCTCACTTTACCTACTCCGTAAAGAATACACAGCTTATAGTGATGCTTCTCACAATGGGTTAGGCTGTATCGATGCAAGATCGAATGTCATTGCTTATGCATCACGCCACCGAAACCGCATGAGAGGAACTACCCAACACATGATCCGGAGTTAGCAGCTATTGTTTTTGCTCAAGATCCGAGACACTATTTGTATGGGGAGAAATGCTACATTTACACGCATCACAAGAGCTTGAAGTACTTAGGCACCCGTAAGGAATTGAATTTGAGGCGGAGGAGATGGTTAGAACTCATTAAAGATTATGATTGCTTAATAGACTATCACCGTGGAAAGCAACTGTGGTGGCTGACGCCTTAAGTCGCAAGACTATGGCAAGTCTCAGAGTTTCTCCTTTGTCCATGGTATATGAATTGAAAGCACAGCATGCCAGTTTAGAGGTTGATGATGAGGACAGACAGTAGTTGCATGGCATGTACTGACGGTGTTGATTGATCGATCGTAATGGTCGCACAGAGTGATGAAAATATCGTAAGTCTTGAAAGAAGTTCACAGGCAAGAAACCCGAATTCTCTGTGAGAGATGATGGTTTATTGCTACATCAGGCGTAATGTGCGTTCCTAGTGATGTGGAACCGAGACAGATCATTATGAAGGAAGCACATGAGTCTCCATTTGCTATGCACTCGGTGGAACTAAAATGTACAGAGGGTTGAAAGAACATTACCGTGGATGGGCATGAAGAGAGATATAGCTGAATTTGTTTCCAAATGCCTAACTTGTCGCAAGTAAAGGCGAACATCAAGTTCCACTGGTTTGTTACATCCTTTGTCGATGCAGTGGAAATGGGAACGGATAACTATGGATTTTGTTACAGGACTTCCAAGGACACAGAGTAGTCATGATGCAAGATGGGTTATAGTTGATGATTGACTAAGTCTGCTCACTTTTTGCCAGTTCGGATGGACTATAGCCTGGAAAGATTGGCCAGATTATACATATATGAGATTGTAAAACTGCATGGAGTGCCAGTATCAATTGTGTCTGACAGAGATCCTAGGTTCACTTCTAGATTCTGGGGTAGTCTTCAGAGAGCACTAGGAACTAGATTGAACTTCAAAGACAAAGATTCCACCCACGCATGCATGGCCACCCGAGAGGGTTATTCAGATATTGGAGGATATGCTACGGGCTTGTGTGATTGAATTTGAAGGTAGTTGGGATACACACTTGCCTTTGATTGAGTTTGCTTATAACAACAGCTACCAATCAAGCATAGGGATGCCTCCATATGAAGCTTTGTATGGCAGGAAGTGCAGAACTCCCTTATGTTGGGATGAAGTAGGTGAAAGGAAGATGATTGGGCCAGAAATTGTCCAGCAGACAGAGGAAAAGATCAGATTGATCAGAGATAGACTCAAGGCCGCATCGCCGTAAGTCCTATGTTGATCTGAAGAGAAGAGATATTGAGTATGCAGTGGGTGATAAGGTATTCCTCAAAGTTTCTCCTTGGAAGAGGATTATGAGATTTGGTAGAAAGGGGAAACTAAGTCCTCGTTTCATCGGACCATATGAAGTTCTGGAAAGAGTGGGTCCTTTAGCATACCGGTTGGCATTACCTCCAGAGCTAGCAAGGATACACAGTGTCTTCCATGTGTCCATGTTAAGGAGGTACAGGTCAGACCCATCTCATGTACTAACAGTTGAAGAGATTGAAGTAAATCCAGACCTTTCATATGAGGAAGAACCCATAAAAATTCTGGCATATGAGGTGAAGCAGCTGAGGAACAAACAGATACACCTGGTTAAAGTGCTGTGGAACCATCATTCAGGCCAGGAAGCTACTTGGGAATGTCACACCCTACCCCTCTGTAAGGCATAACATGATCCCGTAGTATACCTAATGAATTACCAACTCCGTCTACTGATAACCCATTAAATACACTACAAGGGATTTTAAAAACTTTTCTTACTTCTTTTACAGTGGTGAGCACTATTTACAGTGTTAAAACCTTTTGAGTCAAGTGAAACAACTAACTCATTTGATTTATTTGGAATTTCTGTAAAAATTTTGGCAAAGCGCTATCTGTATTTTAGATAAAACAGTTCTTCAGAAAAACCTGTAAAAAGCACTTCAATTATTTTCCAAATCTCAACTCCAACATTTTTCTCAATACAACATATTTCTCAACTCAAATCCACAGTGATTTTTCAAAAGCTGAGATATAGGAAATATAATACAATTTTTACAAGTCAAAATAACTCATAATTATTTTACAACCTCAAGTTACAATTTGAATTTACAACTCAAACCAAAACAATATGTACATACAAAGGGTCATACATTACAAGATAAAATGCAAAAATATTGGTATACTCATTATACTGTAATCCTCGCTAGCACCTAGTCTGCACGCCTGTCTGCCTCTACCGTGATAAAGAATGAAAGCTATCACGAGACAATGTCTCAGTGGTGCACAACATTAACCAAATACAATTTTAATTCACAATTCATAAATCATATCAATAGTGGATACTTAAAACCATAGTTAAATTCAAGACAATGAATGTCATAAGGAATTTAAACTCCAATTCACAAATTATCAAAATTCATAATAACACAATTTAGTCAAATAGTTTAAGAATACCGTATTGCCAATTCATGCACAATTTGATCAAATAATCGAATAATACCTTTTGCAAATCAATAACACAATTTGATCAAATAACTGAATAATATCGTTTTGCAAATCAATAACACAATCAATCAAATAACTGAATAATATCGTTTTGCAAATCAATAACACAATTGAACAAATAACTGAATAATATCATTTTGCAAATCAATAACACCATTCGATCAAATAATTGAACAATACAATGTTGCCAATCAATAACACAATTTAGGTCATGACACTAATTTTTCCATATATGCCGTGTTGTACACCACGACAAGACATACTCACCCCAATAATCGAAATCAATGAGGGAGGAAGCTAGCTATATAATGAGAACTAATCCATACTCACCTCGATCGAAGTCAAAGAGGGAGGAACATAATCATACTCACCCCAGACTAATAAGTCAAAGAGGGAGGAATAATCACACTCACCCCATTAATGGAGGAGGAACATATTATCAGTGTCATGCCAATTGTGAGTCAAAACAATTCCAAACATTTTATTCAAATGATCCGTAAGAATCCAATAAATTTCCAAAGTTATAATTTCATTCACAAAATGGCAACACAATTCGTAATTCACTTCAATTTCCACAAAAACCATTTACAGTGCTTTTCAATCAATAAGTATCCATCAAATACCATTCAAACAATTTTTCACAGTTTCAAACCATTCACAATGTTTTTCAATCAATAAGTGTCCACCAAACACATTTCCACAATTTAAAACAATGATATGCAAATAGTCAATATTTATTTCCATTGAAAATAATTCAAAAGAAACAGTTGTTGTGCACAAACACAACTTAAAACAATAACATACAGTTAATCATATGAAATATTATTCAGAGCAAAATCAGTTGAAAACTAGTTGTGCACAAACACAATTTAAAACAATAATATACAAATATTCAATATTTATTTCAATTGAAAAATTCAAAAGCAATAGCCGTTGTGCACAAACCTCTGATATTTGTCTCCTGGTCTTGACTCAGTATTTCTTTCCCTTTTGCTGAGTCCTTGTTAACTGAGAAACACAATTTGAAGTGTTTCAGTACTAAATTAAACTGTCTCTATCGATGGTGTTTGGTAAATAATGCACTGAACTCAATTATTCACTTAATCACCTAATATACCAACCCTCGTTGCGTTTTAGGTAAATTAGGTTTTAGTGTCGTTAATATGTCACATTCGATAGGGTTTTAGGTTTGGTACGTTTTACCAAAGTCATTTTCTTGTTTAGTGCATTTTAATGCAAATTGTTGGATTCCGGGACACTGGTTTGACCTAGCCGGACGATCTAGTTCCCTCGATTTTCGGGTCTCGGTCGAAACTACAAACGAGAAGATCTAGGTCTTATGGATCATGTGCAAAATTTTAGGTCAATCCGAGTTAAGTAGACCAAGTTATGGTCATTACACTATTGCTGGTCAATTGGTATCAAATTAGGTCAATTTTAGGTCAATTTGGTCAACTCTGGTTCGGCCAGTTTTTGGACCCGAACTTGTGTAAGTTGTTTGACTTGCTTATGGTCATTTCTGGGCTTTGGTGTCTTCATAAGACTTGTAGGTATGGGTCTTAACTATTCATGGTTAAAATTTCAGGTCAATTGGACCTGTTTTGAGTGAGTTATGGCCTAAACACTCACTGCTGCCCAATTGGTCATTTTTCAGGTCCTAATTGCACCTATTCCGAATTGGTCATTTTCTTAGGTCACCTTGCAAGCAGAATTTTGGTATGTTTTCTCAATGAAAGTTGGCACATTTTGTGCCTAGTTCCACCTCCAATTGGTCTCATACCAATTGAGGTTACACATTTAAACTTATTGGCTAAAATGTACACTGCCCTTGGTTACTTTGCTTAACACACATCAATCACACACATTTACCTTGCAATTTGTTCACTTATTATCACAATCCTTATCTTAAGGGCTAATCACTAATGCGTCAAAATTTATTCCTCTGTAAACGAATAACAACAGAACATATAGTTCTAACACTAATGTAAAAATATGAAAATTCCAGGTCAAACAATACATATATATATCTCAGTTGCTAATTGAGAAAGTACCAGCAATGATGTCAAAAGTCTCAGTCTCTTTTACGTCAGATAGCGTATACTCTCGTTGAAGCATCACCCTGTTTTGGCTGATTCACAGTAGTCTGACTTCTAGGTGTACTACCCCTACCTCTACCTTTGCCTCTACTAACTGATGGTGAACTCTTTGGGGTAGAAACTTGGGTTGATCCCTTTGGTGTAGTAAATGATCCAGAATGACCTGGATTTACACAATCCTTAGCAAAATGACCAGTCTCTCCACAATTAAAGCATGCTCCTACGGCTCTATAACATATCCCACTATGTGGTTTACCACAAGTTTCACAAAGTCGATCTGACAGCATTTCGGGTTTCGTTGAGTTGGTGATCGGATCGAGGTGGTTTCATTCCAAAAGATCTATCTCTCTGGACTTCTTACTATCTCCGTCAGATCCCCAAAGTTTTTTCTCTTTCCAAGAGGGACCACTAGAACTCGTTTCATCGACTTTCCTCTTTTTCTGCCTTCTCCGATTCCTTTTCTCGGGGCCACTTGATTCAATTCTTTCTAATTCTAGTGCTTGAGAAATAAGTTCAGAGAAGTTGTTATGTTTGAATCCACCACTTGTAACTGATACTAGGCTTCAAGCCGGTTTCAAACCTCTTACATCTCTCCTCCTGGTAGAAAGTAGACTTATCTTGCATAATGGCTTAGGCGGAGAATTCCTTTCATACTCACCACCGATCCGCCCCTATTTTAGACTTAGGAATTCTTGCAGCTTCTGGTCTACATAAGCATCAGGGACATATTTTTGCCTGAATTCCCTGAGGAAGTCATTCCATGTTAGCAATCAGAGGTTCTACTGCATCGTGGGGAATGGTTTTCCACCAATCATAAGCATCCTCAGAGCAAGGATACTCGGACTCAAATCCGAGCTCCTCTGTGCAATGCGGTTTCTTGAATACCCTATCCATCCTCTCTAACCATTGTTCAACTTCTAGAGGATCTATCGTCCCCTTAAACTCTGTAGCCCCATACTTCATCAATTTGTCATATTGTCTAGCGAGAAGGCGTGGTTGTACCACGGTGTGCATATTGGGACTTGAGTAGGCACATTACCATCCATTTGTTGGAACATTGCGTCTGCTTGAGCAGGCGAAGAATCTGCGATGCTGCAGGCTGGTGCTCTTGAACCACGACATTATGTAGGCATGGGGCATCCCCTTGCACCTCGGCCTCAATAGATTGATCGATGAACGATCACCCTCTTCCATAGTCAATGCGAGGATTTTAGATCTCTAAACCAATAACACAAGGAGATTTCCTCCGTTAGTGCATATTTATAATGTAATGTCTTGTATGTATCAAACAATGATATTGAGCGGTTATGCTTGTGAAGAAAGAATATTCAAATGACAATTGAAAGCAGAATTTAAAAACTTTGCTCGATACCACTAAAACATGTCACACCTACCCCTCTGTAGGCATAACATGATCCGTAGTATACCTAATGAATTACCAACTCGTCTCATCGATAACCCATTAAATACACTACAAGGGATTTTAAAAACTTTTCTTACTTCTTTTACAGTGGTGAGCACTATTTACAGGTGTTAAAAACCTTTTTGAGCTGAAGTGAAACAACTAACTCATTTGATTTATTTGGAATTTCTGTAAAAATTTTGGCAAAGCGCTATCTGTATTTTAGATAAAACAGTTCTTCAGAAAAACCTGTAAAAAGCACTTCAATTATTTTCCAAATCTCAACTCCAACATTTTTCTCAATACAACATATTTCTCAACTCAAATCCACAGTGATTTTTCAAAAGCTGAGATATAGGAAATATAATACAATTTTTACAAGTCAAAATAACTCATAATTATTTTACAACCTCAAGTTACAATTTGAATTTACAACTGCTCAAACCAAAACAATATGTACATACAGTGGTCATACATTACAGTACAAAATGCAAAAATATTGGTATACTCATTATACCAGGTAATCCCTCGCTAGCAGCCTAGTCTGCTTGCCACATGTCTCTCTACTGCGGCGACAATGAAAAGCTATCGCTGAGACAATGTCTCAGTGGTGCACAACATTAACCAAATACAATTTTAATTCACAATTCATAAATCATATCAATAGTGGATACTTAAAACCATAGTTAAATTCAAGACAATGAATGTCATAAGGAATTTAAACTCCAATTCACAAATTATCAAAATTCATAATAACACAATTTAGTCAAATAGTTTAAGAATACCGTATTGCCAATTCATGCACAATTTGATCAAATAACTGAATAATACCTTTTTGCAAATCAATAACACAATTTGATCAAATAACTGAATAATATCGTTTTGCAAATCAATAACACAATCAATCAAATAACTGAATAATATCGTTTTGCAAATCAATAACACAATTGAACAAATAACTGAATAATATCATTTTGCAAATCAATAACACCATTCGATCAAATAATTGAACAATACAATGTTGCCAATCAATAACACAATTTAGGTCATGACACTAATTTTTCCATATATGCCGTGTTGTACACCACGACAAGACATACTCACCCCAATAATCGAAATCAATGAGGGAGGAAGCTAGCTATATAATGAGAACTAATCCATACTCACCTCAGACTGGGAAGTCAAAGAGGGAGGAACATAATCATACTCACCCCAGACTAATAAGTCAAAGAGGGAGGAATAATCACACTCACCCCATTAATGGAGGAGGAACATATTATCAGTGTCATGCCAATTGTGAGTCAAAACAATTCCAAACATTTTATTCAAATGATCCGTAAGAATCCAATAAATTTCCAAAGTTATAATTTCATTCACAAAATGGCAACACAATTCGTAATTCACTTCAATTTCCACAAAAACCATTCTGATGCTTTTCAATCAATAAGTATCCATCAAATACCATTCAAACAATTTTCACGTTTCAAACCATTCACAATGTTTTTCAATCAATAAGTGTCCACCAAACACATTTCCACAATTTAAAACAATGATATGCAAATAGTCAATATTTATTTCCATTGAAAATAATTCAAAAGAAACAGTTGTTGTGCACAAACACAACTTAAAACAATAACATACAGTTAATCATATGAAATATTATTCAGAGCAAAATCAGTTGAAAACTAGTTGTGCACAAACACAATTTAAAACAATAATATACAAATATTCAATATTTATTTCAATTGAAAAATTCAAAAGCAATAGCCGTTGTGCACAAACCTCTGATATTTGTCTCCTGGTCTTGACTCAGTATTTCTTTCCCTTTTGCTGAGTCCTTGTTAACTGAGAAACACAATTTGAAGTGTTTCAGTACTAAATTAAACTGTCTCTATCGATGGTGTTTGGTAAATAATGCACTGAACTCAATTATTCACTTAATCACCTAATATACCAACCCTCGTTGCGTTTTAGGTAAATTAGGTTTTAGTGTCGTTAATATGTCACATTCGATAGGGTTTTAGGTTTGGTACGTTTTACCAAAGTCATTTTCTTGTTTAGTGCATTTTAATGCAAATTGTTGGATTCCGGGACACTGGTTTGACCTAGCCGAACGATCTAGTTCTCTCGATTTTCGGGTCTCGGTCGAAACTACAAACTTGTAGATCTAGGTCTTATGGACCGCGGTGCAAAATTTTAGGTCAATCCGAGTTAAGTAGACCAAGTTATGGTCATTACACTATTGCTGGTCAATTGGTATCAGAGCCGCTCGCGTGTCCTCTTGGGCGATGGTGGGGCAAACCTCAGCGAGGACGCTGAGTCCCGAAAGGGGGGGAGAAAGGTCTCTTAGGCAAATCCCACATCGGCAAAGCACGGAGTTGGTCTTGGGCTCAAAAGTAATGATATATAAGATGGGGGAACTAATTACTAGAGGCGCCTTTTGGTGGAATGGCCTGGAGAGTTGGAAGAACTCCAGGGTTAAACGTGCTCGTTTGAGAGAAATCCTAGGATGGGTGACCTCCTGGGAAGTTCTCCATTCCACCTATGGGACAAAACCGTGAGGCTTATGGTCAAAGCGGACAATTCCTCTAGTGGCTGGTTCCCGATCGTTACAGGGAACGTGAAGAGGATATGAGGAGACAACACCCACAGCTATTCAGAGACTAATGCCAGGTAAAATTTCGAGACGAAATTTATTTAAGGGGGGGAGAATTGTAACACCCCAAAGTTCGGTAGTGCGTTCTGCTGCTCCGGTGACCAGTGTTGTCCGGACAGCTAGGATGCCTAGAACCGTACTTTGATATGAGTGAGGAGACATAAAATAATGAAATACAAGAAAAGAAAACACAAGAAAAACAAAGGAAAAATCATAGCAAAGAAATGTGATCAAGTTAAACGAGCCGGGAAACCTAGCGATGGGTGACCGCACCGGGAAGTCACGGCGTGGACCGTTGACTAACCCTGGACTGCGGGGAACCCTGGGAAACATTTTTAGGACTTAAATAGACCATTGTTGAAGAGTAAATATCATTAGAAAGATCAAAGAAAAATTAAATAATTAGTACAAAGAAAAGTGAGAAATCGAAAAACAGACAAAATACGATTGTTAAGAAAAATCGGAAAGCCACGAGCAGGGCATTATGGTCATTTGACATCCCGAATTGTCTTTTGACCTAAATTTCCATTAAAAATAAATAATATTACACTTAGAAAATGAAATGAAAAATTAAATTGGTGGTACCTAAAGTAAATAGTGAGAATTAAGGGTTTAATGTGGGATTAAGTGAAAGTAACTTATAATATGAATTAATTAGAGTAAGTGGACCACTAAGGGAATAAAATAAACACATTATGGGGCTGAGGTAAGTCCACTATGTCCAGCAGCCACTTCATCTTCTTCATTTACCATCCAAGCCGTGAATGAAGGGAGAGAAAACTCCAAGGACATTTTCATGCAAGCTTGATCCCTCCTTCCATTTCAACTCCAAACACTTGAGTTCCTTCATTAAACTTTGTCTACACATCACAAGGAAGATATTGACACCCAATTTGAGAAGTTTGGTGAAGGTTTAGCAATTTACAATTAAAGGTAAGTTTGCATTTTTGAGAAGTTCTTTGTTAAAGTTTATGTTTATGTTATGGGTATTGGTTTGGTGAAGGAAAATTTTGAGTTTGAAGGGTTATTGTTGTTGCCATTTTGGACAGCCATGGGTCACGTTTTTGATGAGGTATTTGTGTATATAATTGATGAGAAATAATGTTAATCATGGTGATTTAGTAACCTAGTGATTTAATGCATGTATATATGGTGAATGATGCACTTTGATGGGAATTGGCATATGGTACGGCAATGTGATGTTGATGAATGAATTGTGGCAGCTTGTGGACACTTGAATAATGGTGTATATTGAAGGGAGTGTGGGCAGCATATTGACCTAGAAGGATTGATGATATGTATGTCAATTTACATTGTAAAGTGTATGTAAAGTTTGAAATGTTTAGGTGTGTTTGTAATGGTACTTAGAAATTGTAATTGTGAATGATATTTGGTGTGTTGAGGGTGATTGGAATCTGCCCAAAATAATGCTAATGTTATGTAGAAAATGTTGTTGGTAATGTGCCAAAACAGTTTGGTAGGGTATGGAAGTAAACCTTGCAAAGGTAAGTGTGTGTTTGAAGTTGGGGTGTGTAATGCATATTAAGGGCAGTGTATATTTGGCCTATAACCTTGAATGTGTAACCTTAATTAGTATGAGACCAATTTGAGGTGAAACTAGGCACAAAATGTGCCAACTTTCATTGAGAAACCATGCCAAAATTCTGCTTGCAAGGTGACCTAAAAATTTGACCAATTCGGATTAGGTGCAATTAGGACCTGAAAAATGACCAATTGGGCAGCAGTGAGTATTTAGGCCATAACTCACTCAAACCAGGTCCAATTGACCTGAAATTTTAACCATGAATAGTTAAGACCCATACCTACAAGTCTTATGAAGACACCAAAACCCAGAAATGACCATAAGCAAGTCAAACAACTTGCACAAGTTCGGGTCCAAAAACTGGCCGAACCAGAATTGACCAATTTGACCTAAAATTGACCTAAAATGGTACCACTTGACCAGCAATAGTGTAATGACCATAACTTGGTCTACTTAACTCGGATTGACCTGAAATTTTGCACGCGTGCAATAAGACCTAGATCTACAAGTTTGTAGTTTCGACGAGACCGAAAACCGAGGAACTAGATCGTCGGTTAGGTCAAACCGGTGTCGGAATCCGAGAATTTGCATTAAAATGCACTAAGCGAGAAATGACTTTGGTAAAACATACCAAACCTAAAACCCTATCGAATATGACATATTAATGACACTAAGACCTAATTTACCTAAAACGCATAGCGAGGGTCGGTATATTAGGTGACTTAGCAGATAAAGGTATTTAGTGAATTATTTATCGAACATTATCGTTAGAGGCAAATTAATTTGGTACTGAAACACTTCAAATTGTGTTTCTCAGTTAACAAGGACTCAGCAAAAGGGAAAAAATACTGAGTCAAGACCAGGAGACAAATATCAGAGGTTTGTGCACAACAACTGTTTCTTTTGAATTATTTTCAATGGAAATAAATATTGATTATTTGTATATCATTATTTTAAATTGTGGAAATGTGTTTGAGGAATATTTATTGATTGAAAAATATTGTGAATAGTTTGAAACTGTGAAAAATGGTTTGAATGACATTGATGGATACTTATTGATTAAAAAGCATTAGAAATGGTTTGAAACCACAGCTATCATGTATATTGATTGTATTCCTCTCTAGCTTGTCTAGTGGGATGAATTGAATTTCCTCTCTGGCTGAAGTGTTGAGGTGTGTGCCTATTGAGGACGAATAGAATGAGTACTCATATTTTTGCTAGCTAGCCATGTTATTCCTCATTAGTCATCGACTTTTGGGATGAATTGAATACCTCATTAGCCATCGGCTTTTGGGATGAATTGAATTATGGATCATTATTAAGCTGTGTGTGTTTTATTGATGTGTATTGAGATTGTGAAATGGATTTAAACTCTCATTGACATATACTGTCTTTTGAATTCAAACCTGATCTGACTTATGGAAAATTATTGTGATATTGAGAAATGGAGTTTAAATTCTTGTTGACAATTATTGTCTTGAATTTAATTATGATTTTAAGTATCCACTATTTACATGACTTATGAATTGTGATTTAAATTGGATTTGGTTAATGTTGTGCACCATCGAGACATTGTCTCGTGATAGCTTTATTCTTTATCGCAGTAGAGAGATAGACAGTAGCGGCAGACTAAACATATACATCCAATGAGGGATTACAGTATATTGAGTATACCGCTTTTGCTTTTGTCTTGTAATGTATGACCTTTGTATGTACATATTATATTTTGTTTTGAGCAGTTGTAAATTAAATTAAATTGTACTTGAAGTTGTAAATTAATTATGAGTGTTTTGGATTGTAAAAGTTGTATTATATTTCCTTATCTCAGACTTTGAAAAATTTCTATGGAATTGAGTTGATGAATTGTTGTGTTGAGAAATGTATTGAAGTTGAGATTTGGAAAATTATAAAAGTGCTTTTACAGGTTTTCTGAAGAACTGTTTTATCCAAAATACAGATGGCACCTTGCCAAAATTTTTACAGAAATTCCAAATAAATCAAATGAGTTAGTTGTTTCACCTCAGTTCACCAAAGTTTTTAACACCTGTAAATAGTGCTCACCACTGTAAAAGAAGTAAGAAAAGTTTTTAAAATCCCTTGTAGTGTATTTAATGGGTTATCAGTAGACGGAGTTGGTAATTCATTAGGTATACTACGGGATCATGTTATGCCTTACAGAGGGGTAAGGTGTGACATCTATAGATTGATCGACTGAATGATCACCCTCTTCCATAGTCAATGCGAGGACCTTAGACCTCCTGAACAATAACACAAGGAGATTTCCTCCTGTTAGTGCATATTTATAATGTAATGTACTATATGTATCAAACAATGATATTGAGCAGTTGTATTACGAAGAAAGAATATTCAAATAACATGTGAAAACAGAATTTAAAAAAAAACTAGCTCTGATACCACTAAAACATGTCACACCTTATCTCTCTATAAGGCATAACATGGTCCTGTAGTATACCTAATGAATTACCAACTTCGTCTACCGATAACCCATTAAATACACTACAAGGGATTTTAAAACTTTTCTTACTTCTTTTTTTACAGTGGTGAGCACTATTTACATGTATAAAAAAAAAAACCTTTTTGAATTGAAGTGAAACAGCTAACACATTTGAATTATTAGTAATTTCTGTAAAAATTTTGGCAGAGTGCCATCTATATTTTGGATAAAACAGTTCTTCAAAAACCTGTAAAAAGTACTTCAAATATATTTCTCAATCTCAAACTCCAACATAATTCAACACAATATGTTTCTCAACTCAAATCCACAATAATTTTTCGAAGGCTGAGATAAAAGAAATACAGTACAAATTTTACAAGCCAAAATAACTCATAATTTATTTTTACAACTTCAATGTACAATTTTAATTTACAGCTGCTCAAAACCAAAAACATTATATACATACAGTGAACATACATTACAATACAAAATGCAAAATACGGTATACTCAATATACCCGATGATCTCTCGCTGAATGTACTAGCAGCCTAGTCTGCTGCCCTGTCAGTCTGCCTACCTACGACAGCAATGAAAAGCTATCGCTGAGACAATGTCTCAGTGGTGCACAACATTAACCAAATACAACTTTAAATCACAAATCATAAGTTATATAAATATTGGATACTTAAACCATAGTTAAATTCAAGACAATGAATGTCATAAAAGAATTTAAACTCCATTTCACAATATTACAATAAATCTCAATAATCAAAACATAGTTAAATTCAAAAGATAGTGAATATCAATAAGAATTTAAACTCCATTTCACAATCTCACAATACATATCAATAAATCACACACAGCTTAATCATGTTCCAAAGTTCAATTCATCCCAAAAGCCGATGGCTAATGAGGAATAACATAGCTAGCTAGCAAAAATATGAGTACTCATTCTATTCGTCGTCAACAGGCACACACCTCGACACTTCAGCCAGAGAGGGAATTCAATTCATCCCACTAGACAAGCTAGCAAGGAATACAATCAATATACATGATAGCTGTGGTTTCAAACCATTTACAATACTTTTCAATCAATAAGTATCTATCAAATATCATTCATGTAACACCCCTATGTTCGGTAGTGCGTTCTACTGTTCCGGTGACCAGTGTTGCCTGGACAGCTAGGATGCCTAGAACTACACTTCGTTATGAGTGAGGAAACATAAAATAATGAAAAACAAGAAAAGAAAATACAAGAAAAATAAAGGAAAAATAATAGCAAAGAAATATAGCCAAGTTAAGCGAGTCGAGAACCCTAGCGATGGGTGACCGCACCGGGAAGTCACGGCGTGGACCGTTGACTAGCCCTGGACCGCGGGGAACCCTGGAAAATATTTGTAGGACTCCAATAAATAATTATTGAAGTAGAAATATCATTAGAAATATCAAAGAAAAATTAAATAATTAGTACAAAGAAAAGTGAGAAATCGAAAAACAGACAAAACCCGGTGTTACCGAAAAATCGGGAATGTAACCCGAACAGGGGCATTATGGTCATTTGACATCCCGAATTGTCTTTTGACCTAAATGTCCATAAAAAAATAAATAATATTACACTTAGAAAATAAAATGAAAATTTAATTTGGTGGTACTTAAAGTAAATAACAAAAATTAAGGGTTTAATGTGGAATAAGTGGAAATTAAACTTATTATATGATTAATTTGAGTGAGTGGGCCACTAAAGAATTAACTAAAAGCTAAATGGGGCAGGTGTACACCCATTATACCATCAGCAATTTCATCTTCCTCACTTGGATTCAACCATGCCGAATTGAGAAGAAAGGGAGAACTCCATTGCCGTTTTGCATGAGCTTGATCCATTCCCTCATTTCACTTCTAATCACCTAAGTTTCTTCATTAAGTTTTATCCCCACATCACAAGGAAGAGTTTGATACTAAAATCAAGAAGTTTAGTCAAGGTTTAACAAGTCCCAACCAAAGGTAAGTTTGTATTTTTGAATATTGTTTTGTTAAAGTTTGTATACATGTTATGGGTGTTTGCTTTGTGAAGGAAATTTTAAGTTTTGAGGAGTTCTTGATATATTAATTTTGGACAGCCATGGAGTTGTATGTTTAATGAAATATTCATACATATATTTGATGAGAAATTATGTTGATTAGAGTGATTTAATGTCCTAGTAAATTATTCCACATGTATATGGTGATTGTGCACTTGGAATGGAAATTGATGAATTGTAGGACACTTTGGCATTGTGGAACAATTCGGCAGCCTTGGGACTCTTTGATGAATGCATGAATTCATGAAGATATTGGCAGAATTATGACATTGAGGATTGATGGATATGTATATAAATTAGTGGTGTAAAGTGTATGTGATAATGAGTAGTGTTTATGTGTATATGTGGTTGTAATTGGACTTTGTAAATTAGAGTTTTATTTGGTGTGTTAAGGATGTTTGTAATCTGCCAAAGTGACTTTAAAATGAAGTGGTATATGGTTTTGGTAATGTACCAAAACAGAATGGGTAAGAGAGATGGACTTAGAGTAAGGTAAATGTGTAGTTGATATATGTTTATGCAATGTAATTAAGGGCAGTGTACATTTTAACCTATAACTTTAAATGTGTAACTCCAATTGGTATAAGACCAATTGGAGGTGAAACTAGGCACAAAATGTGCCAACTTTCATTAAGAAAGCATACCAAAATTCTGCTTGCAAGGTAGCATAAAAAAATGACCAATTCGGATTAAGTGCAAGTGAAACCTGAAAACTGACCATTTGGGCAGCAGTTAGTTTTTAGGCCATAACTCACTCAAAACAGGTCCAATTGACCTGAAATTTCAACCATGAATAGTTAAGACCCATACCTACAAGTCTTATGAAGACACCAAAGCCCAGAAATGACCATAAGCAAGTCAAACAGCTTGCACAAGTTCGGGTCCAAAAACTGGCCGAACCAAAGTTGACCAAATTAACCTAAAAATGACCTAATTTGATGCCATTTGACCAGCAATAGTAAAATGACCATAACTTGGTCTACATAACTAGGAATGACCTAAAATGTTGCCCCGCGTTCGGTAAGACATAGATCTACAAGTTTGTAGTTTTGACCGAAACCCGAAAATCGAGGGAACTAGGTCTTCCGGCTAGGTCAAACTAGTATCCCGGAATCCAGCAATTTGCAATAAAATGCACTAAACAAGGAAATGAAATTGGTAACGAGTACCAACCCTAAAACCCTATCGAATGTGACATATTAGTGACACTGAAACCTAAATTACCTAGAACGCATCGAGGGTCGATATATTAGGTGATTAAGCAAATAATAGCTTTCAGTGAATTATTTGTCAAACATTATCGATAGAGACAGTTTAATTTAGTACTGAAACACTTCAAATTGTGTTTCTCAGTTAGTAAAGACTCAGGGAAAGGAAAGGAAACACTGAGTCCAGACCAGGAGACAATTATCAGAGGTTTGTGCACAACAACTATTTCTTTTGAATTTTTCAATTGAAATGAATTATGACTATTTGTACATTATTGTTTTAAATTGTGGAAATGTGTTTGAATGGATATTTATTGCTTGAAAAGCATTGTAAATGGTTTGAAACTGTGTAAAATTGTTTGAATGATATTGATGGATACTTATTGATTGAAAAGCATTGGAAATGGTTTGAAACCACAGCTATCATGTATATTGATTGTATTCCTTGCTAGCTTGTCTAGTGGGATGAATTGAATTCCCTCTCTGGCTGAAGTGTTGAGGTGTGTGCCTGTTGAGGACGAATTGGATGAGTACTCATATTTTTGCTAGCTAGCTATGTTATTCCTCATTAGCCATCGGCTTTTGGGACGAATTGAACCTTATAACATGATTAAGCTGTGTGTGATTTATTGATATGTATTGTGAGATTGTGAAATGAATTTAAACTCTTATTGACATATACTGTCTTTTGAATTCAACCATGATCTGACTTATTGAAGTTTATTGTGATATTGAGAAATGGAGTTTAAATTCTTGTTGACAATTACTGTCTTGAAATTAACTATGGTTTTGAGTATCCACTATTTATATGATTTATGAATTGTGATTTAAATTGTATTTGGTTAATGTTGTGCACCACTGAGACATTGTCTCAGCGATAGCTTTTTATTGCTGTCGTAGGTAGACAGACAGACAGGGTAGCAGACTAGGCTGCTAGTACCTCCAGCGAGAGATTTTTGGGTATAACGAGTATACCACATTTTGTATTTTGCGCGGTAATGTATGTTCACTATATGTACATATTGTTTTTGGTTTGAGCAGTTGTAAATTCAAATTGTACCTTGAAGTTGTAAAATAATTATGAGTTATTTTGGCTTGTAAAAATTGTATTATATTTCTTTTATCTCAGTCTTTGAAAATCACTATGGAATTGAGTTGATAAATGTGTTGTGTTGAGAAATATGTTGGAGTTGAGATTTGGAAATCTATTGAAGTGCTTTTTATAGGTTTTCTGAAGAACTGTTTTATCCAAAATATAGATGGCACTCTGCCAAAATTTTTACAGAAATTCCAAATAATTCAAATGTGTTAGTTCTATCACTTCAGTTCACAAAAGTTTTTAACGCCTGTAAATAGTGCTCACCACTGTAAAAGAAGTAAGAAAAGTTTTTAAAATCCCTTGTAGTGTATTTAATGGGTTATCAGTAGACAGAGTTGGTGATTCATTAGGTATACTACGGGATCATGTTATGCCTTACAGAGGGATAGGGTGTGACAATTCAAACAATTTTTCACAGTTTCAAACCATTTACAATGCTTTTCAAACAATAAGTATCCATTCAAACACATTTCCACAATTTAAAACAATACTATATCAATAGTCATAATTTATTTCAATTGAAAAATTCAAAAGAAATAACTGTTGTGCACAAACCTCTGATAATTGTCTCCTGGCCTTAACTCAGTGTTTCCTTCCCTTTCCCTGAGTTTTTTCTAACTGAGAAGCATAATTTGAAGTGTTTCAGTACTCATTTAAATTGTCTCTAACGATAATGCTTGATAATTAATTCACTGAATTCTATTATTTGCTTAGTCAACCTAATATATCGACCATCGATGCATTCTAGATAAATTAGGTTTTAATGTTACTAATATGTCACATTTGTAGCCTTTTAGGTGTTGCAAGGTATTTTGCGGTCGCCTGGACAAACACTCACCGAAGTGGGAAAGAGTGAGGAGTCGCCACTTTAATTTTGAGGGAAATTAAAGAAAACCATTTGTGAAAATAAATTAAAATGAAACCACTTCAAAAATAAAGATTCTAGGTTTGGGCTCCGTATACGGGCGGGGAAGGTGTTAGGCACCCCGCCTCGTCCCTCTATGAGGGCAAACAGATTTAACATTATGCTCTTTACAAATTAAAGTCGATAGTTAGGGGGGTTAGAATAAAGATGTTAATCCCTTTGATAATAGGGAATATTTAATTTTTCACTGTTTCGGGTTACCCAAATACATAAGTACATGAGACGACCCTTAGTGAATTGGTGTTGCGTATCAGTTTTTGTTTAGGGGGTTACTTTGCATATTGTGCTATTTTAGTTTGGATTTGAGAAAATCCGGGTAAAGGCTTTTCCCGATCTCTGGGGATAATTTATTTAAAGTTTGAATGAAGGATCTCAGATAAGAACTCTCCTCCAATCTCCACATATTTATTAAAATTTTGGTTGAGAATCGGATATGAACTCTCCTCCAATCTCTTTTTAATATTCCCTAAAATTTGATTGAGAATTGGATAAGAACTCTCCTCCGATCTCTTTTAGTATTTATTAAAATTTTGGTTGAGAATCGGATAAGAACTCTCCTCCGATCTTTTTTAATATTTATTAAAATTTTGGTTGAGAATCGGATAAGAACTCTCCTTCGATCTCTTTTAATATTTATTAAAAATTTTGATTGAGAATCGGATAAGAACTCTCCTCCGATCTCTTTAATATTTATTAAAATTTTGGTTGAGAATCGGATAAGAACTCTCCTCCGATCTCTTTTAATATTTATTAAAAATTTTGATTGAAGATCGGATAAGAACTCTCTTCTGATCTCTTGAGATTTAATTGCGATCGTATATCGTACAGACCTTAGACTAAAGGTTTTGGCATCCGCAGATGCTGAGAACCCGAATAAGGCTTCTCTTAACCCGTTGGTACCTTATAACTAGGTAGGGGATACGGACTGAATTTTTACCAATCTCCTATGTGATCGCCTTACCAATACATTTTGACAGGCAACATTCGATCTCTTCCGCTTACTAGTCTGGGATCCGATCTTACCTCGGTCCCCCACTATACCATGCTATCTCCAGAACGTGTTTAGTGGTTCGACTTCATAATTTTTCCTCCGATTTATTATCCAAACTTTAATTATTTTAAGGAAACTCTCATGTTAAGATATAGCTACTAATGTTTTATCAAACTACCTACACGTTACCCATAACCAGAACGCCTATATTAGGAGATAATAAAGACTAAGTACAAATAAATAACATGAACTGATGTATCAAAAGATAAACTCAAGAGAATAACCACCTACGTAGGGGCCTTTTAACATAAGATAAACTTGACAAAAATTACGAGCATGAAAATAAAGAAAATAAAAACAAACACTAGATAGGGCAACAGTTCGGACACTCACCTGTAGGGAGTTGAACCTATTGAACTAACTATGGAGTCACGAATGTTGTAGAGTTGCGTGCTAATAGTCTGGGGACTAATGCTTGCTTTGAAATGAAGAATACCGAGTTAGAGTGTAGTTGAGCTGGAATGACTATAACTAGGTTCGAATGAGATTGAGCTTGGAAAATAAAAGTGGATATAAAAGTGATGACAATGGAACTGAAACTAAGAGGGGGGGGGGGGTATCACAGAGCAATGAACAAACTGAAAATAAAGAGTTCCAGTGTCCAATACACCTTCAGAGAAAATACTTTAGAAAACTGGTTTCTGAAGTTCTTTTCTATATTGAAAGATTAAAAATAGCAGATTAGCAAAACTGAATCGATTTTCAGAGCCTTTCCACTATAATCACCACCCTTTTTTTCCTCCTTCAACAGTTTTCATGCAGGTATTTATAGGGACCGGGTGCTCCCAATGAAGGGTCAGGATTTTCTTTGAGGGAGATGGAAGGTTTGGATTTTAAAGGACATGATCTGATGCTTGGGAATTAAAGAGAATCAAAATGAACGGCTGAGATCCTTTTCAAAATATTTGTCCTTGCTCTTTTCTAATCTGACGGCTCAAAATTTTTTGTCAAGAGCGATCCGAGGGCTGGGAATAAAAAGTGCCGGTCTTGTCATCTTCTTCTTTGATCCAAGGGCTCTGGACTTGTCCTTACAAGTAAGATCAACGGTGGAGATCGAGATGTACAGACTGCCATGACACATCCTAGCGCCTGTTAGTAATGTGGGTGATTCTGCAAAGGAGGCGTGCGGTGTAGATTTGATCTCGTCTGCAATGCTTCAACTATCTCGGCTCTGATTATGACGACAGTTATTGGAAGTTGTCTTATTCTCTCCTAGAGATGAGCCATGTCTTATGATTCAACATGTAGTGTTTAAGTCGATTTGCCGCCCAGGCTAATGCGCAATAAGTTTTCTCTAGGAAGGAGTACCTTGACTCGCAATAATTAAACTTCTTGCTCAGATAATAAATAGCCCTCTCTCTTCGACCGATATCATCATGTTGTCCCAAGACACATCCCATCGAATTCTGTTGGATAGCCATGTATAGAATCAATGGTCTTCCTGCCACAGGAGGAACCAGTATCGATGAATTTGACAGGTCCTGCTTAATTTTCTCGAAAGCCTCTTGACAAACTGAATCCCATTGAGTGGTGTTGTTCTTTCGGAGTAGTCTAAAGATAGGCTCAGCTTTAGTGGTGAGGTTGGAAATAAATCTCGAGATGTAGTTCAGCTTCCTCAGGAAACTGCATACCTCCCTTTCTGTTTTTGGGGATGGCATCTCTTGAATAGCTTGAACTTTGTCTGGATCTACTTCTATTCCCTTCTCACTCACTATGAACCCCAACAACTTCCTAGATTTAGCTTCGAACACACATTTGGCAGGGTTCAATTTTAGCTGATACTTCCTGAGTCTCTCGAATACTTTTCTTAGCACCTGCACATGGCTTTCTCCTTCCCTGGATTTGATGATCATATCATCCACATACACCTCCACTTCTTTGTGCATCATATCGTGGAATAATGTGACCATAGCACGTTGGTAGGTAGCTCCTGCATTCTTTAAGCCAAATGTCATGACCCGATAATAGAATACCCCCCACTGAGTGACAAAAGCAGTTTTCTCCTTATCCTATTCATCCATGGGGATTTGATTGTACCCGGAGGCTCCATCGATACATGAACATCTGCCCAATCCTGCGGCATTGTCTACTAGCAAGTCTATGTGTAGGAGAGGGAAATCATCTTTCAGGCTTGCTTTATTAAGATCCCTGTAATCAACGCACACTCTGACTCTTTCGTCCTTTTTCATTATCAGGACAACGTTAGCTATCCATTGTGGATATTTGACTACTTTCAGAAACCCAGCATCATACTGCTTTTTGACTTCATCTCTAACTTTGAGCAGCGTGTCAGGATTCATTCTTTTTAGCTTCTGCTTTACCTGGATCGTTCCGGGAATTAGGGGAATCTTGTGTGTTATAATCTGAGGATCTAAACCGATCATATCGTCATAGCTCCATGAAAATACGTCTAGAAATTCTTTGAGTAAACTGACCATATCTTCTAATTCTGCACTCTCCACAACCTTAAATTCTCTTTTTATTTCTTCTGTGCCTAAATTCACGGTGTGTATTTCATCCCCGCAAGGCACCAGGGAAGGTTCATCTCTTTCATCCTTTTCTTCTGCTAGTTCTTCCTCAGAATCGCTTGAAGTAATGGCAGTTATGGGGATTTCAAAATTAACCAGAGGGATTTTTGAGTCTATTGAATTATTAGGTGTTAATTGATGAATGGTCCTGAAGAAATGAAAGTGGAATATATTATGAAAATGGCAAAACAAGGAAAAGAGAATTGGATGTAAAAATGCGCTATTAACCCATTAATATTTATAATATAAGAAAAGGGTCCATTTACAGTATTACACTTATCACCATGGACAAAATGATCAAGTGTTGATAACCAAAAGTACTTTACTCAAAATTGAGTACAGGAATGTCCTCTACCGTCTAGTTGTCTAGTTCTTGCCCTTTAGCTATTGGCGAGACTAGAGCTTCATACAAGGAATCGAGATGGATGACATCAATGGATGGTTCATCAGGTGATTCTTTAGTTTTCGCCAGATTTTCAATAACCGGCTTGGTGAAGGCCTCTGTGATTTTCGGGACTACCTTCATTTTCCCAATTTTCTGATCAAATCTCTGATCCCAAAGCATACTTCTTATCCAGAATCGTCTATCCATGAAGGCGTCTTCCTCATAACCCAAACCGCAACGACCAACCTTTTGGATAGCTAGTATAG
This sequence comes from Hevea brasiliensis, assembly GCF_030052815.1. Taxonomy (NCBI): domain Eukaryota; kingdom Viridiplantae; phylum Streptophyta; class Magnoliopsida; order Malpighiales; family Euphorbiaceae; genus Hevea; species Hevea brasiliensis. The sequence continues at coordinate 40,960,728 of NC_079500.1, read as the reverse complement.
GTTCGACAATCCCCTGTAATGTAGTGCCTAACCCCTTGCCCATCTCATACCCATTCTTCAGCATCACCTTTGCTACCATAGCCGTAGCCCCTTCATTTCTGGAGGTGGTTTCTTGTAATTCAAGAGCCTGGAAAAAGCTTTCCAATGATTCCTCAGCTGCTTCCACATAAGGAAGTGATTGCGGCTTGGTGACCAGTATGGCCTCCTCCCCCTTCACAGTGATGATCCTGCCATCCATGATGTACTTAATTTTCTGATGCAGGGTTGAAGGTACAGCATTTGTTGAATGGATCCAAGGTCTTCCTAGCAACATAGTGTGTGCAGGTTTAATGTTCATCACTTGGAGTGGCAAGTCAATGTCTCCTAGTACCTCTCTCCTCGTGCCGTCAAAAGCTCTTACCACCAAAGCACTTTGACGCATGTTTGACCGGTCGATCGGCAACCTAGCCAAGATGGCGTTGGGCAAGACGTTGAGTGTTGATCCATTGTCAATGAGTACCTTGGCAATTATGCAACCTTTACATTTTACTATTACATGCAGAGCTTTGGTGTGCTTTAAGCCTGCTGAGTCTATCTCTTCTTCTGAGAAAGTGACAAAACTGGATGCCTGAATTTGTCCCACTATCTTCTCAAATTGCCCCAGTGTGATGTCGGGGTTTACGAAGGTCTGATCCAGAATTTTCTGCAAGGCTTGACGGTGCACCTCTGAGCTCAGAATCAGTGACAATAGTGAAATTCGAGCAGGTGTCTTCCTTAATTGTTTGACCACGTCGTACTCACTCTGCTTCATTATTTGAAGCAATAGTTCTTCTTGTTCTTCTGGTTTCATAGGTTCTGCTTTCTTCGTTTTCTCAACCACTTCCATATTCTCTCGTGGCTCTCCCATTTTTACTTTCCCTTTCTTCCTTTCCTTTTCTTCACTCCCGTAACACCTCCCACTTCGGGTTATAAACTCAACTTCTTGCTCAAGTGGGGAGGATTTTGTGGTAGTGATGGGCTGGGGGTTTGATTGGGGAGTAGCATTGCTAGAAGGTCCGGCGTAAGTCATCTTGAAGTGCTCATGAGGAGTGAAGCACGGTTTAGGAGGTGCTGAGGGTTAAGTAAGGCTATGAGCCGGTGTATTGCTCAATGCTCCTTGGGTGAAAACTTGGACGTTATAGTTCCAAGGTACAGCATGGGTGTTCGTGACTGGGAGCTAGGGCGGGGTTCGGATAATTGTTACTGGTGGTGATGATGCTGGGGTTGAGAAGGTCATTCGGTGATTAGAAGTGGAGGCGTTCTGGCCGAATCGGGCCATATTTACTCTGCCCTCCATTTTCGACCTTGCTTGGCATCTTAAGACTTTGAGGGATAGTAAGTTCTGGACCTCTTGTTTGAACTCTTCACAATTTTGCAGCTCATGGTTAGCTGCTCTTCCGTGGTAGGGGCATCCCATATTGTCTTCAGGTTTTAGTGTTTAAGGGTAGAGGTATCCTTTCCTTACTACTATTGTAAAAATCTCCTCAAAGTGAGGAATCAGTTGATCTACCTCCAAGGTTGACCCTTCTCCTTCCGAATCTATCATATTCGCGCTATTGCCCGTACTATGATTGGGCAATGGGTTTGAGGTGACATTGGGGAGGGAGCCATTCCCTTCGATTTTCAGCTACCCGTTTCTAATTAGAGCGTGCGCCCTTCCCCTGAGTGCTCCACAATTATCAGTAGAGTGCCCCTGTGCCCCTCCATGATACTCACACCGGGCACCGGCATCATACCTCCTGGGATATGGCGGCTGAATTGGGTCAAGGGGAATTGGCACTATTTGATTTATACCGACGAGGTATCGGTATATTTCGCTGAGTGGGAGGGGAAGGAGTGGATCAGGTTTTCTTTGGGGTCTTGGATTATTTTGAGGTGGTCTGAGTTGAGTGGGTTGTGGAAGTGGTCTGGGCTGGTAAGTTGACGGTGGCGGATACTGTGGGCATGGGTGAGGATAATTCAGGAGATGGGGTGGAATATTTGCAATGGTTGGGCCATGAGGGGGAGGATATGGCTGGTAGTTATTTGGAGGTAATGAAGATTGGGTGTTCTGTTGGGTGATGGAATGCACATCACCCTCTTTCTTCTTGCCAAAACTAGCAGTTTTCTTTGCAGGATTCTCAGTCAACTCCTACAGTCGTCCCATCCTTAAGTTAGCTTCTATCCTCTCGCCAGCTTGGATGATGTCCGAAAAGCTATTGGAGGTGTTCCCAATCATCAGACTGAAATAAGGTGCCTTCAACTTCTCAATGAACAAAAAGCATAGTTCATTGTCAGTCACTGGAGGATATACTTCTGTGGCTTTCTCTCTCCATCTCTGGGCATATTCTTTGAAACTTTCCCTGTCTCTCTGCACCAGGTTTTGGAGGTCTCTCCTTGTGGGGGCAATGTCGTAGTTGAACTTGTATTGTTTTAGGAAAGCATCAGCCAAATCTTTCCAGGAGCGTAATTTGCTCCTGTCCAACTGAATACACCACCTCAAGGCTGCCCCGGAGAGACTCTCGTGAAAGAAGTGAACCAGGAGTCTATCGTCTTCCGTCAGGGCGGACATTTTGGCAATATAAGTGGCCAAGTGAATACAAGGGTCTAAATTCCCGGTGTATTTGTCAAAGTCTGGACCTTGAACTTAGGCTGCACCACCACATCAGGCACCAATCTTAGTGATACCACATCAACTGAACCATACATGTTCAGTCCCTCTATTGCTCTTAATCTCTCTTCTAGAGCGGACAGCTTCTCATTTTCTCTCATCTTATTTTCTCCTCCTACTACATGAAATACTCCCCCAGTTGGGAAATGAGGGGTGGAATGAATCGGAGGGATCAGGATTGAAGGGTATGGCTCGGCATTTGGGACAGTTGGGTAATGGGAGAAAGGTGGGTCATTATTCAGGGGAGCCGGATTGACGGTAATTATCGGATCCAGGATAGGTGGCTGAAAGGTGAAAGAGGTTGAAGCATGATGAGAATCAACCGTTGTAAGAGGTGGGGGAGGTAGTGGTAAGTTAAGCTCTGAGGCAGGCTTATTATGGGACATCTCTCTCATTAGTCTCATGAGCTCTGAGACCTGGTCTTTCAATTCAGACACTTGTCCTTGTAGGTTCTGGACTTGTTCCTGGTCTTCTATTAGCCTTCTTGTTCGTGACCTCGTTAAGTACACTCGTCTGGGTTGAACTGTGTGTCTGGTCAGGCTTGCTTTGTTTGAAGCAATGTTGATTTTCTGTAGGGAGTAAAAAAAGTTTTTTAATGAATTTCAAATTTTGTAAAAAAAAAATAAATTAAAGGTCCTAGTTTGGACAAAGGATACGGTGGCATCTGAGAGCCAAAAATGAAATCTGCAGAAGAATAATTGCATCAATTTTATCATGGCATCGTTCGATAGTCCGACGGTGAATGACTGGATTGAATGAGCATCTATGATACCTGTCCATATGGCACATCCAATTTTTTGCATAACCCTAGCGAGGGGGTTCCTACAGGAGTCATACTATTCATTCGCAATTTTGCTAAACAATGGCCTAAAGTTGTTCCATTAATCGAATAATTCATACATGGCATTCTTTACATTGGCCTAGGCTCAGGGAGATTCTTAATAATGTAATGACATTTCCTGAGATATTCATACAGCCTTTCTTCTTATCTGGTAGGGTTGAATATTCTCAGGGCATACTCGAATTCAGGTAAGAGTTCTTGTTTCCCCTGTGCCATCATTCTCTCTAGCTGGTCAACATTTTCTTTTAGCTCTTGATAGAGAGTGGCTTGTCTTTCTTTTTCCTTCCTTTCTTTAGCACATTCTCTTAGGATATCATTGATAAGCTGTGCTTGCTCCTTCAGTTCAAGCTTCTTCTTTTTGCTTTCTTGTTTATACTCCTCCATGAGTATCTCCTGGTATTTCATTTTCTCTTGAAGCTTGCCATTCTGTATTTCTACTTCTTTCATTGTAGCTTGGAGAGAGCTCTTTTCCTCTTCCCACCGTATTTCTTGTTCCTCAAACTCTGTCTTTTCGGCCCTTGCTCCTTCCCTTAACCCTTTTACTTTTCTTTTGAGGATTTGCTATTGATCCTCCAACTGTCTTATTCATTCTCATAATTGCTAATTTTTGGTATCCGCCTTTTGTAGAGAGTCGGCCAAAGGAGCACTAGCTTCTTCTGAAAAGATGTTTCGATGAGGGTTGCTACCTTCGAATTTGGCTGGATTTGCAGTTAGGTGTCCTTGATCCCTGCCAGCCCTCCATTTAAGACAATCGCCCATGACACTCAGACCTTTAGGCGACCTTTCTATCATAGTGATGTTTTCCCAGGATTTGCGAGCTACTTTCAACTCTTCTTCACTATCGAGCTCATGATAGAAATGACCTTGGTGGTATTCTTCAATACTGATTGTGGATTGGGTTGAGCCAAACTGCCTCATTACTAATGCTGGCATGTAACTTGTGTGTCTGGTCACTCCAATTAGGGACACTGAACGATTACCCCCTGTGATGAACAAAATGGGTTGACTCGACATCCACAATTTCTTCGAACAGTAGTTATGGCTGTTGAAGCTCAGAATCTGCTCTTGCCACTGCAGCTCGTCCTTTGGGCTGATTACTAATCTGATCATCTTTTTAATAAGAGGATGGTCAAGATACCAAGTTAACCCCTTTGTTTCTATAGGACACATGTGACTGATGACCCAGAGGTGCAACAATTGAGAACAACACTTGATGGACCCCTTGCCTTGTTGACGACAGTAAGTAAGAGTCAATAAAGTCTCTGCAAGAATTGCCGGTATCGGGTTGACTTTATGTTTCTCTACTGCCCAGAATATCGCCACAACGCTGCCAGTTATAATTCCCGGAGGCCCAGGGAACAAGATCAAGCCATAGATCCCCAAAGCAAGTGCCAATGAAGCTTGCCCCCATTGTTCATCCTGGATGTATTGATCTAACCACTTCCTAAGTTAAGTCCAATACCATCCATGCGCGTTTCCTATGACAGTTTCTCTTGCCTTTGCTTCTTCTGGGGGAATTCCCAACATATGTGCGAACCGTTTCCAGGTCTGCCTTTGCTCAAGTTGTAAGTAGATCAGATTCTGCACCGCATAAGGAATTTCTAGCAATGCCTGATATTCTTCCATAGTGGGGGTAGTATTGATATCATTGAAGGAGAGCACTCCATACTTGGGGTTCCAAACCGACAGCATGGCCTTTAATGCCGAAATTTGGACTTTGATTCGTATCAAGGTCGCAATCCTTCCATATTTTTCCTCAAACTTCGCCTTGATGTGATCGGGAAGCGATCTCCAACTAATAGATAGACCCTCGAGATCGGTCATTCTGACCTCAACCTTACTTAGGTCCAATGGAGGTAACGGGCTAGTATCTGCTTTGGTGGCATCACTTTGCGGGGTTACTGAACTATGAGGTGGTCTGGACCACGGTTTAGTATTTTGTTCTTGTCTAGGAACTTCTTCTGCCGACTGACTCGAGGATGCCATGTTAAAAATGATGCTTATTCTTTTACAGACCTTAATTCTGTAAAGCCAAAGTAGAAAACTTATTAGCAGGGTAAATTCGGGTAATTTTGAATTATATTGTTGGCAGGGTAACACCCACACATTTGTCAAAGTAGGAAATTGTGCAGATCCTCCTAACAGTATGATCCAAGATTACCCTCAAAATAAAAATATAAGAAAACACAAATAGAATAGGGTAAGAGCAAGTATGTCCCTTTCATCCTATAACCGAGAAAATCCTAGTACCGGGTAGCTGCTACCTAATTGGCTAGTTCTATCTTATGAGGTAGTTTGCTACGGCTTCCAGCTATTGTGATGGTTTAGCTCAAGGTCTAAATTTCTAAAAGCCACAGGTTCCCAAATTGCCCCCACTGTAAATAGTAGAGCCCCATTCTATCACCATGATACTAACGGAAGAGTTCCACGGGTATCACAGTAAATAGAACGAGTTTCAATCTGAGCAAAAGCCTTCACGGATACTAACGGGGTAAAACCCACGGGTACCTCTACATGACTCCCTCCTACTTTCCTAAAAGGGTAAGAAAGCCCGGGTATAGGGCTGGAGTGTGTGAGGACATTGTGTGAGTGTTCAGTGTGTGAAGGGACACCTTTACCTCTTCCCAGTACGGGGGAGATTTTTCTTTCCTTTTTTTTTTTAGACGAAGAGTGTTGTAGGGAATAAGACAATCGAGATAAGCAAAATAGTTAGTAAAAATAACAATAATCAATAGATTGAGATTTTCTAATTTTGTAAATTAAACCCACCTAACTATAGTTTGAGCATAAAATTAAATCTTCTTTTAGACCACTAATCCGGGGTTAAGGTGAGATGGATCACGTCCCCAGTGGAGTCGCCAAGCTGTCGCAAGGTATTTTGCAGTCGCCTGGACGAACACTCACCGAAGTGGGAAAGAGTGAGGAGTCGCCACTTTAATTTTGAGGGAAATTAAAGAAAACCATTTGTGAAAATAAATTAAAATGAAACCACTTCAAAAACAGTGATTCTAGGTTCGGAGTCCGTATATGGATGGGGAAGGTGTTAGGCACCCCGCCACGTCCCTCTATGAGGGCAAACAGATTTAACACTATGCTCTTTACAAATTAAAGTCGATAGTTGGGGGGTTAGAATGAAGATGTTAATCCCTTTGATAAAAGGGAATATTTAATTTTTCACTGTTTCAGGTTACCCAAATACATAAGTACGTGAGACGACCCTTAGTGAGTTGGAGTTGCGTATCAGTTTTTGTTTAGGGGGTTACATTTCATATTGTGCTATTTTAGTTTGGATTTGAGAAAATCCGGGTAAAGGCTTTTCCCGATCTCATGGGATAATTTATTTAAAGTTTGAATGAAGGATCTCAGATAAGAACTCTCCTCCGATCTCCACTATTAAAATTTTGGTTGAGAATCGGATAAGAACTCTCCTCCGATCTCTTTTTAATATTCCCTAAAATTTGATTGAGAATCGGATAAGAACTCTCCTTCGATCTCTTTTAGTATTGATTAAAATTTTGGTTGAGAATCGGATAAGAACTCTCCTCCGATCTTTTTTAATATTTATTAAAATTTTGGTTGGGAATCGGATAAGAACTATAAGAACTCTCCTCCGATCTCTTTTAATATTTATTAAAATTTTGGTTGAGAATCGGATAAGAACTCTCCTCCGATCTCTTTTAATATTTATTAAAAATTTTGATTGAAGATCGGATAAGAACTCTCTTCCGATCTCTTGAGATTTAATTGCGATCGTATATCGTACAGACCTTAGACTAAAGGTTCTGGCATCCGCAGATGCTGAGAACCCGAATAAGGCTTCTCTTAACCCGTTGGTACCTTATAACTAGGTAGGGGATACGGATTGAATTTTTACCAATCTCCTATGTGATCGCCTTACCAATACCTTTTGACAGGCAACATTCGATCTCTTCCGCTTACTAGTATGGGATCCAATCTTACCTCGATCCCCCATTATACCAGGCTATCTCCAGAACGTGTTTAGTGGTTCGACTTCATAATTTTTCCTCCGATTTATTATCCAAACTTTAATTATTTTAAGGAAACTCTCATGTTAAGATATAGCTACCAACGTTTTATCAAACTACCTACATGTTACCCATAACCAGAACGCCTATATTAGGAGATAATAAAGACTAAGAACAAATAAATAACATGAACTGATGTATCAAAAGATAAACTCAAGAGAATAACCACCTACGTAAGGGCCTTTTAACATAAGATAAACTTGACGAAAATTACGAGCATGAAAATAAAGAAAATAAAAACAAACACTGGATAGGGAAATGGTTCGGACACTCACCTGTAGGGAGTTGAACCTATTGAACTAACTATGGAGTCACGAATGTTGTAGAGTTGCGTGCTAATAGTCTGGGGACTAATGCTTACTTTGAAATGAAGAATACCAAGTTAGAGTGTAGTCGAGTCGGAATGACTATAACCAGGTTCGAATGAGATTGAGCTTGGAAAATAAAAGTGGATATAAAAGTGATGACAACGGAACTGAAACTAAGAGGGGGGGGGGGGGTATCGCAGAGCAATGAACAAACTGAAAATAAAGAGTTCTAGTGTCCAATACTCCTTCAAAGAAAATACTTTAGAAAACTGGTTTCTGAAGTTCTTTTCTATGTTGAAAGATTAAAAATAACAGAGTAGCAAAACTGAATCGATTTTCAGAGCCTTTCCATTATAATCACCACCCTTTTTTTCCTCCTTCAACAGTTTTCATGCAGGTATTTATAGGGACCGGGTGCTCCCAATGAAGGGTCAGGATTTTCTTTGGGGGAGATGGAAGGTTTGGATTTTAAAGGACATGATCTGATGCTTGGGAATTAAAGAGAATCAAAATGAACGGCTGAGATCCTTTTCAGAATATTTGTCCTTTCTCTTTTCTAATCTGACGGCTCAAAATTTTTTTGTTAAGAGCGATCCGAGGGCTGGGAATAAAAAGCGCCAGTCTTATCGTCTTCTTCTTTGATCCAAGGGCTCCGAACTTATCCTTACAAGTAAGATCAACGGTGGAGATCGAGATGTACAGGACTGCCATGACACATCCTGGCGCCTGTCAGTAATGTGGGCGATTCTGCAAAGGAGGCGTGCGGTGGAGATTTGATCTCGTCTGCAACGCTTTAACGACCTCGGCTCTGATTATGACGACAGTTATCGGAAGTTTTCTTATTCTCTCCTTGCTTTTGGATCTCCCATTCCTTCTGACCTTCCTAATATGATCTTTTTCCGATATATCATGCTGGGCCCCCTCTCCCGATCTCTCCCATTCCTGAGTTCTCTCCTTTATCCGGGCCGGTTCAGTCAAAGCGTTTATTCCTTCGGTTTCCAAGGCGTCCGCTTCGTTTTCTACTAGCAATAAATGCTCAGACCTTCTCTATATATACCTTTAACGGGAAATCCTTCCGCATTTCATTTTCTCCTCTTTCTTTCTCACTTTTCCTGTTATAGCCGCTCTGGCCATAATCTGGCCATGGCAGCTGTTTTGATCTTTTTTCGACTGTTCCCTTTGTTTATCGACTGAAAATTTACAACCCCGGTGATAAGAAAATCACGATGGCCCCCTTTGATGACAGAGAGAGAACCGGACTAATTTACCGATCCAAATCGAAAATGTCGATCGTGTTGATCTCGAGTCGGTCGACCGATCTAATCGGTGAACCGATTTCGGGCGAGAAGACTGCTAATTTCCCTCTTATCATTGGTGACTGCCCTTCAAAGTTCACTTAGCTCCTCACCACATTGGGTGTCTCGACCGCGGCTCGGTTCCGAGCGATAACATTGACGATGACCTCTCTTATCTTCATGAGAGTCATAGTCACCCCATCTGAGCTGTACATTTATCCGATGTCGATGGCTGGTTTCCTGATCAAACACATCTTTTGATTCAGCCACGAGACTAGGCTTTGACATAGGACTTTACTAGGTAGGATGTACCGCTGATCTCTAGAGATCGCCCAAATGATGTGATCTGACCTTTAATGTAATTCGATCTCCAGAGATCACCCAAATGATGTGATCTGACCTTTAATGTAATTCGATCTCTTAAGATCGCCCAAATGATGTAATCTGACCTTTTGGAAATGAGATTTCATTTTGCCAATCATTTTATTATTATTACATTGATTATTTTTCGATCTCTAAGTGTGTTTATCTGATCCGATTCCTAACTGAATAGCCCTTAGCTGATCTATAATTCTGAATATCTACCTTAATTCGCCGATCTTTAACTAGCCGATTTCCCCTTATTTATTTATGGAGTTTCTAGAATGTTCTTGCGATATGTCAGAAAAGCTGGCGAATCCTGCTAACCGATGCGCCGCTTGGGACACTGTGAGTATTAAATGCTTGGACGGGTATAAATAGGGGATGGGTCAGCCAGTTGCTCCGTTATGTCATTCTCAGCATCTCGCGAGTGATTCTAAAATTCTCTTGTTTCTTCAAGTTCTTCCGACACCGATCACACTCCGGTAAGGGTTTTGATCTTTCCTTTAGTTAAATTTTCTTTTTTCTTTGAAAATGAGATGCGTCAAGGGTCAGAGAGTGGCGAGTCCCCCTTCTGTTCACGTCTCGTGGTCGTTAGATGAAGTTGAGGTGGTCAAGCCAAGCAGGCGATCTGATCCTCCCATGACCTCCGTTTCAGCTCGTGGTCAAGCGGGACCCTCAAGACGAACGCATCCCTCAGGGAGAGAAAACCTTCCCATGGATGAGCTGCCGTCAATCGTTCAAGAAAATGATCTGCAAACGTTTAGCCAAGAATATAACCTTTGACCTGATTCATACGAACTTATCAGGTGTCATGGCGACCTCCGAGCCGATCACTTCTTCGAAGAAAATGATATGATCATGGTATACGAAGAGTAATTAAAAGCCGGGTTGTAGTTTTCCCTTGATGACTTCTTCAAGGAAGTTCTGAAATTCCATCAAGTATGTATAGCCCAAGTTCATCCGAACTCATGGCAGATCCTAGTAGCCTTTAGAGGCCTCTGCCGAGCTAAGGGACTCAGTCTAACAGCGAAGGTGTTCGCTGAGCTACATAGGCTAACTCGTCGAAAGGACGATGAGTATTGGTTCTTTCAGGCAAAGTCGCATTGCAAGCTTTTTACCGATCTGCCTTCCTCATTGAAGAATTGGAAGAATCGCTTCTTTATTCTGAGGAGCAAGATTCCGAACGGTTTTGAGGGTTTCCCACATAGCTGGCTGCATCTGGGCCCCTCACTTCCAAAGCGCATCACCCTGAATAGGGAAGAGGGCATAATGGTGATGGAGCTGAAAGATTAGGTAGCGACTCAGAAGTTCTCCTGTTTAGAAGCGGTGACGGCCAAGCTACATCATTGGACAATGCAGCTGATTACCGGTGAAGAACGCAGGCTTCAGCTCTCTGACCTCGGCCTCGGTACTTTCTATATCTCTGATCTTTGGGCCTTAGCGAACTCACTAATTTTTTCTTTGTGCAGGCATGGCGAGCGGCGACGCTTCCAAGGAGAGCCGAAAGCAGAAGAGAGGTTTCCAAAAAAGTGCAGGAGATGAAGGACGCCGAGGCCTCTCAGACGCCAAGGCATGATCCAGGGGAGATGTAGGGAGGTTCGTCCTGACCCTCGAGATAGCCGATCCCTGAAGTAGAAGTGGTTTGGTCTCCTACTCGATAAGAAGAGCTGCCACCACCTCCTCTAGTTGCTTTGAGTGCGGAAGGGAGTCCTTCCCAACCCACTTCAAGGACACTCTCCCGCGGTGCTCAGGTCTTGATTCACTCCTTAGAGAAGAACCGAACTATTTGAGAGAATCCGGGTTTGGCTAAGGTTTTGGGGGCCTCCATCTACCTTCAGGAGGATTGGAATAGGCTGACCCCGAACAGTCTCGACGATATCCTGACCCAGACTATGAGCCTGAGTGTGGAAAGTTTGGTGAACCAACATATCGTCTGAGAAAAGGCTCATCATTTAAAGCAGGAGATCCAAAAGGTGGGTCAGGAAGCGGCTTCCGCCCGAGCTCGACTTTCATCCGCCCGAGAATATATAGCTGAAATTGAGGGGCGGATGAAATTCTATGAGGATAAATTGGCTGAGCAGGCTCATGTTCTTGAAGAAGCTCAGGCACTCCGAGCTGCTGATATCGCTCGCCTCACAGCAGAACTTAGAGCGAAAGAAGAAGAGGCAGTGACGTGGGAGGTCGATGCTTATGTGAACGCCTACGAGGACCTTTTGGCCGAGCTCAAGAAGCGTTATCCCGAGGAGGACTTTTCCTGGATGGTGGACCTGGCTCCCCAAGACGAAGAGGATAGCGAGGAGGAGGCTAAGGGTGATAGAGAGGGTGAACAAAATGTAGAACAGGCTGGGAGTGATCCTCCAACCGAATGACTTGTATTTTTATTTTGAAATGAAACGAAGTTCTTTCTTTTGTTCAATGACTTGATGAGATCAGAACGAATCTAAATTGTACAAGCGCCTGACTATCTGAACCAATAAGAACATCCAAACTTAAAAGTGATTATTAATCCAAGTATAAGAGGTCAGAAAAACATTGTAAGCATGAGATCAGCTGAAAACGAACACCGAACGGGACTTAAGATTATTAAAATTGGAAACCTGATTTGAACACTTAAGATCGGAAGCATCATTAAACCGGATCAAAACCTTAACTTTATTAAACGATTATCCATAAAATTTTAAAAGGGAGATCGGAAATAAAACTGGATGGCACGAAGACCTAATGTTGGTTTGATTTCGTTTGACAAGAGATTAGAAATGTGATTAACTGGCAAGAGACTTAATAATTGGTTCAAGAGATCGGTAGGGATTTGAGCAATACGGAAACTTGGTATTGGTTCGGTTTCTTAGGAGAGAGATCGGAAATGTGATCGTCTGGCAAGGAGACTTGGTGTCGGTTTAGATCCCTTTAAAGAGAGATCGGAAATGAATGGAGACTTGGTGATGGGGATGGATTTCAAAGTTTATTGATTTTAGGGATCGACCAAAATATGGTGTCGACATTAGGGTTGGTACATGTTACCCAATTCATTTCCATGTATTTTGCATTTTATTGCAATTTGCTGGATTTCGAGATACTAGTTTGACCTAGCCGGACGACCTAGTTTCCTTGATTTTCGGGTTTTTGTCAAAACTACAAACTTGTAGATCTATGTCTTATTGCATGCGGGAAAAAATTTCAGGTCATTCTGAGTTATGTAGACCAAGTTATGGTCATTTTACTATTGCTGGTCAAAATGCATTAAAATTGGTCACTTTAGGTCATTTTAGGTTCGGCCAGTTTTTGGACCCGAACTTGTGCAAGCTGTTTGACTTTATTATGGTCATTTCTGGGCTTTGGTGTCTTCATAAGACTTGTAGATATATGTCTTAACTATTCATGGTTAAAATTTCAGGTCAATTGGACCTGTTTTGAGTGAGTTATGGCCTAAACACTAACTGCTGCCCAAATGATCAATTTTCAGGCCTTAATTGCACTAATCCGGATTTGGTCACTTTTCAAGTTACCTTACAAGCAGAATTTTGGTAAGCTTCCTCCATGAAAGTTGGCACATTTTGTGCCTAGTTTCACCTCCAATTAATCTCATACCAATTGGAGCCACACACTTAAGGTTCTAGGTCTAAAACATAAACTGCCCTATGTTCATTACTCATCAAAGGACACTTTTAACAATTACCAAACTACACATTCATGCCAATTCTGGTTTGTACCGTAAGCTAAACATAATTCACAACATATTGTTGGTCATTTTGGTAGCTTATAATCACACTCAACATGCACCATATAGTGCAGAATTTTTCAAGCCCAATTACAACAATTCAATCACCTAACCTAGCTCATTTACATGTTCAACCTCACACCATCATACATATACCCAAGCTACCATAACAACTATCACAATTCAACATTAATATTCCATAAACCAAACATGAGATAACATCCTTATGGTTCACCAAACCAAGCTGCCGATTCATACATTACACTCCACTAATTTCTAAGCTTCCAAATTCAAGTACACATTCACATATACTAAGTATACATCACCCAAATTAATTCCTACACACATAAACATTTAATCAACCCTTTAATCTACCATTTACAAGCAAGAATAAACTGTCCTCAAGGAGTTTCCATGGCTGCCAAAAGTACACATCCCCCTTTAATCATCAAACCTCAAAAATCTCTCCATAATTCAAGTAGCCATAACATCCTTACAATCTTTAATTAAACAATAATAAAAAACACAAACTTACCACTTTGGAAATTGTTCAAAACCTCACCAAAACTTCTTAAAATTGCTATCAAACTCTTCCTTGCAAGGTGAGGATAAACTTTAATGAAGACAAGTGTGGGAAAAGATGGCTTGATCATAGAGTTGTAATGGCTTGAAGGTGGCCGGCCATGGGAGAGGTTTGAGAGCTTTCATGCAGCTAATGAGACTTTTCAAGTGAAGAAGATGAATTGCAGATTTGTTAGTGGATATTTCTGTCCACTTATGATATAATATGTTGTATAATGGTCCACTAACATAGTTTAATAATAAATAAATGTTAAACTTTCCATATTCCCACATTAAGTCCCTAATTTTTGCTAATTGAATTAGGTACCACTAATTTAATTTTTCATGACATTTTACAAATATAATATCCTGTATTTTTAATGGACATTTAGGTCGAAAGATAACTTGGGGTGTCAAATGACCACAATGCCCCTGTTCGGGTTGTATTCCCGATTTTTCGGTAACACCGGGTTTTGTCCGTTTTTTCGATTTCTCACTTTTCTTTGTACTAATTAATTAATTAATTTTTCTTTGATATTTCTAATGGAATTTATACTTCAATAGACATTTATTTAAGTCCTAAAAATATTTTCTAGGGTTTCTCGCGGTCCAGGACTAGTCAACAGTCCACGCCGCAACTTCCCGGTGCGGTCACCCATCGCTAGGGTTCTCGGCTCGTTTAACTTGGTTACATTTCATTGCTATTATTTTTCCTTTGTTTTTTTTGTATTTTCTTTTCTTGTATTTCATTATTTTATGTCTCCTTATTCATATCTAAGTGTAGTTCTAGGCATCCTAGCTGTCTGGACAACACTGATTGTCAGAATAGTAGAATGCACTACTGAACTTAGGGGTGTTACAATGTCAAATCCGGTTGTACTTCAATTTCTTCCATGGAGATGACATGTGAAGGATCTGAGCGGTATCTTCTTAGCATAGATACGTGGAACACATTGTGGATCTTGTCCAGCTCTGGTGGTAAAGCTAGCCTGTAGGCCACTAAACCCACACGTTCAATGACTTCATATGGGCCAATGAACCTAAGGCTTAACTTACCTTTTCTTCCAAATCTCAGTATCTTCTTCCACGGTGACACCTTGAGGAACACTTTGTCACCAACTGCTTATTCTATTTCTTTTCTCTTTAGGTCGGCATAAGATTTTTATCTGTTTGAGGCAACCTTTAGATTGGCTTTGATTAGTTTTACCTTCTCCTCAGTCTGTTTCACCAGGTCTGGCCCTACTAATTTATCTTCGCCCAATTCAGTCCAGCACACTGGAGTTCTACATTTCCTCCCATACAGCGCTTCATACGGGGCCATTTGGATGCTAGCTTGGTAGCTATTACTGTATGCAAATTTTGCCAGTGGGAGGTATCTATCCCAACTTCCCTCAAACTCAATGACACAACTCCTCAGCATATCCTCAAGAACCTAAAATATATTTCACGTTATTATTATCATTTCAGTTCAATATTTGTATTAGTTCAATTGGTTTCAATTGTTTACCTGGATTACTCTTTCTGATTGCCCATCCGTCTAAGGATGGAAAGCTGTGCTGAAGTGGAGTTGTGTACCCAAGGATTCATGCAACTTCTTCCAAAATCTCGATGTAAACCTTGGGTCTCGATCAGATATGATGGAAAGTGGAATTCCATGTAATCGAACTATCTCACTGATATACAATTCTGCTAATTTCTCTAGTGAGTAGTCAGTCCTAACTGGCGGAAAGTGTGCTGACTTTGTCAATCTATCTACTATCACCCATACTGCATCATACTTCTTTTGGGTGATAGGTAGACCACTTACAAAATCCATAGTGACCCGATCCCATTTCCATTCAGGTATACGTATAGGCTGTAGCAATCCCGATGGAACTTGATGTTCTGCCTTAACTTGCTGACATGTCAAGCATTTAGTCACATAGTCAGCTATGTCCTTCTTCATACCAGGCCACCAATACTGAAGCTTCAGATTATGATACATTTTTGTACTTCCTGGGGGCATAGCATAAACACTAGCTTTCAATTCCCCATCATCTGGTACACATACTCGTCTTTTGTAGTATAGACACCCATCTGCTTTCAACTCACAGTTAGTTGCTTTCCCTTTTGAGATTTTACTCACAGTAGTCATTAATTTCTCATCAACCTTTTGCCCATCTAAAATCTGCTGTAGCAGGTTTGGTCTCACATGCAACTCAGCCAAAATAGCTCCATCTCGAGCCAAGGATAGACGGGCATTTAATGATCTCAAAGCTGTGATGGATTTTCTGCTCAAAGCATCTGCAACTACATTTGCCTTCCCAGGATGGTAGTCAATTACACAATCATAGTCCTTCAGGAACTCAATCCATCACCTCTGTCTAAGGTTGAGCACCTTCTGGGTTAGCAAGTATTCCAGACTCTTATGGTCTGTGTAAAATTAGCACTTTTCACCATACAAGTAGTGCCTCCATATCTTCAGTGCGAAGATAATTGCTTCAAGTTCTAAATCATGGGTAGGGTAATTCTGTTCATGTGGCCTTAGCTGCCTGGAAGCATAAGCAACCACCTTCCCCTCTTGCATCAATACACACCCTAACCCATTATGAGAGGCATCACTGTAGACCACAAAGTCCTTTCCCAACACTGGCTATGTTAATACTGGTGCCTCTGTCAACATAGCCTTCAACTTCTCAAAACTAGCCTGACACTTGTCATTGAAGGAACGGAAGCGTGAAAAACATAAGTTTATACCATTGAATTCAAAAATTTTCACCTAGGGTCACATGCATCATGCAAGATTTATTTTTATCTATTTGATTTCAATGATAAACAACATATTAAAACTCTTTTAATATGTTTTTGGATCTGTATTTGCCATTTAAGATTTTAAAATTAATCAGATTAATTTTAGAACCCTAGATTAAATCAAGAACGGTTACACTAACCTCTTGATGCACTGCAGCATGTCTGCGCCTTTGAGATTCGTCTTCAGGACACCAGATGTTGTCCCTCTAGCTTGTCCACACCAAGAACACCTATGGCAGCCCTTGAACAGCTTCTAAAGCCTTTTCTATTAATTAGAAATTCAAGTTCTGCATTTTAAGAGATTAGAGATGTAAACAGGACACTAGAAATAATTTCTAGTGTTCTTAATTCAAGAGATTGATGGCTAATCTCTTTGAATTGATAAGAGATGAAGAAGAAGAGATAAAAACCCTCAAAGTGGTGTGACAAAGGAGTGTGGCTGCTGGTTGTATTTTATTTTCTCATAACAACACTTAAATAGCTAGGTTAACACATTAAACCCTTGCCACATGTCACCCTTTGATTAGCTCTAGGTTTAAGTGACCCAATCACATTGTGCCAAGTGTCAAACATATATTTAATCTTGATTTTAATCATCTTACATGATTAAAAAACATTTGGCAAGCTTATGTGTTATGCCATGTGTCACCATCTCATGGTGCCACGTGTCACCCTGCAAAATGACCAAAATGCCCCTGTGTCTTAATTTTGAGTTCTTAACCCAAAATAATTATTTTCTTCTTCTAATCAATTTATATCAAATATAAATTAATTAATTAATCTCTATTAATTAATTTCTCATTAATTAAATTCATATTTAAACACTTTAAATATAAATTTAACTTATATTATACATCCAATAATCTAGATTTGGTTTCAAGTCATGCTAGGGACTTTGCAATCTAATTGCAAACCAAACCTATTTAATTAATCAATTTAAACTCTTCAATTAATTAATTAAATCATATTTAATTAGGTGATAACTTGTGTATGTGTGTGACTTACTAGGCTCATCACTAATTGGCAATGAGACATGATATCAACTCTTAATATCATCAGAACCCTTTCTTACCATAAATGATTTCTCTAAATCATTTTATGAAGCTCATAGACCATGGTTAACACCTAGCATAGCATGCCATGGCCACCCAATTAGTAATAAGGTTTACCTTAAATGAACCTATAATCATATGTTACCATGCACTAGAATCTCTCTGTTACAAAATCCCAACTCAAGCTGGAGTCATGGTTTATGTCAAACTCCATTTGCTATGAATATTATGTTCTCTTTTAATTCCAGTTCTTGATTAAAAAGATTTTCTCATCGAAACTCTTTCTCAATAAATCTATCTGTCTGGCCAGAACTTGAAACATCAAGAACAATTAAATGAACATAGGATTTTATCTCTATTTACTTAGTGGAACAGATTCCATCTTGATTAACACCTACCTCCATATATAAATAGTAGGAGCCAACACATGCCCATATACCCATACACAAGACAAGTATGAAAGCGAGATCAAACTCAAACTACCTATATACAAGATAATCGTGCTATCTCGTGTCTAAAGATTATATGCATCGATATGATTTATGACAAAACATTGACAAGAGTAAACTCCATGTGCTTGTCATAAGTGTCACCGTCTACCTACTTATCATTTATAAGTGCCTATCATGTTTGTTATATGGCATGAGACTCACCATTCCATCTTATTTATATCTCATATAAATAACTTGGGAACAAACATGAATACAATCTTTCTGGATAAGTCATGTGCTTATTATGAAGTATCCTCGATTGTGAACCTATTTATGATACTTTGTGCTAGAAATATTGTCACTCATATTCTTAACAACTTAAGAATAATATTTCTAACAAAATATCAATGGACCTTTTCTATTACACATAAATATATTATGTAAACGGAAAAGTGGAAATGCCTTTTATTAATAAAAATATGTACAAGATACATACTAAATGATATGCTCTAGGGCATACTACTAACAGTCATTCCAGTCAAATCTGACATTCTTGTGTAACAACTTGGTCATTAGAGCAGCTATTAACGAAAATCCCTTCACAAATCTTCTGTAATACCCAGCTAGCCCCAAGAAACTTTTAACCTTAGTTGTATTTCTGGGAAGGTTCCATTCCATCATTGCTTCTATTTTCTTGGGATCCACTCCAATCCCATTAGCTGACACTATGTGTCCAAGGAATGCAATTTCATTTAACCAGAAGTCACACTTTGACAACTTAGCATACAGCTTCTTTTCTTTCAGGGTTCGTAGAACAATCCTCAAATGTTCATCATGTTCTTCCCTGGTCTTGGAATACACCAAAATATCATCAATAAAGACCACTACGAACTGATCTAGGTATGGATGGAAGATACGGTTCATAAGGTCCATGAATGCCGCTGGTGCATTTGTTAGGCCAAAGGGCATCACCAGAAACTCATAATGCCATACCGGGTCCTGAATGCAGTCTTTGGCACATCAGCATCCTTCACCCTAAATTGATGATACCTTGATCTGAGATCAATTTTTGAAAATACTCCTGCTCCCTTCAATTGATCAAACAAATCATCAATTCTAGGCAATGGATATTTATTCTTCATAGTCACTTTATTCAACTGCCGGTAATCAATGCACAACCTCAAAGTCCCATCCTTCTTTTTCACAAACAGCACTAAAGCTCCCCATGGTGACACGCTGGGGCGTATAAACCCCTTATCCAGTAACTCCTGAAACTGGATTTTCAGTTCCTTCAATTCTGTGGGCGCCATCCTATAAGGAGCAATAGAGATTGGTGCTGTATCCAGCAGTATCTCAATAGCAAATTCAACTTCTCTTTCTGGTTGCAAACCAGGCAATTCTTCAGGGAACACATCTGGGAACTCAATCAGGTCTGCCAAGAATTCATACCCCTGAATCCTTAACGGGCAACCCTTGTATACTTTGTTCACCATTACACTGTGGCCCAATGGATTAGTGACCAAAATATCTTGGTCACTCTCCCCTACTAATATCCCCCTTTCTACAGGTAAGTTGATGCAGATGTATGAATGAGTGGATCCTGGATCCACCAATGCATGCATAGATGTATTGTAGAGGGAGAACATACCCCTGATGATGTCCGGGGCATCTTGCTCCTCCTGAGCTCTTATGGCATAGGCTCTGGCAGGTGGTCTGCCCTCAGGCCTCTCTGCTGGCTCAGATGCAGGCCTCTATGATGGTCCCACTGCCTCAGATTTGCTAGATTTCCTAGAGCAGGTCTATCTGGTTATGTTGGAGCAGCTATAGTAGTTCTGCGTGGACAGTTCCTCAATTGATGCTCTGTCGACCCACACCTTAAGCAGGCACCAGTCACTCTCCAACACTCCCCCTTATGCCACTTCAGACAATGTGGACATGCAAAAGATGATGGGGCTGGTCCCCTGAACCCCGTCCCTGGAGAGTTGCCCACTAATGGTGTGGATTGACCTCTCCTAGGGGTAAACTGTGGCCTGGGCCCTTAGGTCTGACCCTGACTTTGTGGTTGACCCGAACTCAGTGTAGGTGGACCTTTGAACTTCTTTTCCGGTGCAGGAGATGAGCTAGACTGACCTGGGCCCCTCTTCTGCTATCTCTCTCTTCTGGTCTGCTCACTTATTCTTACTTTTTTAACTTTTATTGCAGCTTCCACTAACTTGGTGAAGTCTGTGATTCCCAAGGCAATGATCATGATCTTTATATTATCATTTAATCCCTCTTCAAATCTCTTACACCTTTCGGCTTCATTAGGGACTATCTCCGTTCCGTAGCGGCTCAGTCTGATAAATTCCTTTTCATACTCTGCCACTGTCAGCTGTCTCTACTTCAAATTAATGAACTCTCTTCTTCTCTCTTCCAGGTATACACTACCCATATATTTCTTTTTGAATTCTGAGAGGAAGAAGTCCCAAGTTATTACTTCTGACTGTACTTTACTGGACACCGTATCCCACTATTCATATGCATCATCTTGCAATAGAGATACAACAGCTTCTAAGTTTTGCTCTGGAGTACAGTGGAGTTGTTTTAAAACCCTTCTTGTTCTGTTCAACCAATTTTCCGCTACAATAGAATCATCTTCTCTCTTACCAAAGTAATCCACTGCTCCAAATTTTCTCAGTCTTTCCAAGTGTGATTTCTACTATGGAGGTGGTAGTGGTGGTGGCATTACCCCAGCCATTTGTCTGAAGAATTCGGCCATTTGCTGGAACATGGCCTGTGGAGGCTGAGCAGGCTCTACTTGAGCTGGCGGAGCAGGTTCTCCCCTACCCTCAGTCTTAGCTACTGCAGGTGGAGCATGACTCTCCACTTCCTCCTCAACTGCCCTCTGAGATGTAGGGTCCATATCCTATTTAACAAAGACAAACAGATCTGTATTAGTGTCACCTCGACTCTTACAAATGCAATGCATAGTATGGACTCAATCTAGGCCCAGAAATGCCTAAACTGTGCTCTGATATCATTAAATGTGACACCCCTTACCCATCTACAGTGTAGCCCAGCAAGATACGCCACGCAGTGTACCGGAACACCCTATTTTAATTCAATCATTTTTATTCTTCCTAATTTATTTATTTTTTTTCATAGTTATGAAGTACAATTTGTGAAATGTAATTCATTTCAGTCATTTATTGAAATCATAAATTTATTTGAGGTTCCGCAAATTTTATAAAAAATCCGGCAGAGTACCGGCTAAAAATGGAGAAAACAGTTCTTCGGAACCTGTGAAAAACACTTCCAATATTTTCAATCAATCCCAAACTCCATTTCATCAACAAAATCTCAATATGTTTTTCAACAATATTTCCATTTCTCAATCATTCATCTCATATGATAATCATGTAAAAGTCATAAATAAATATTCACTTTTTCATTCATAAACACAATTTCCACTATTTACATTAATACCAAAATACATTACATAAGTTTCAATTACATATGAGAAAATAAAAGTTAATTACAAAATAGCCAAAATGAAACTTAGTGTCCTACCAATGCACTGACGTCGGTGAGGTGACACGGACACTATGCAGAGCTGCAGATGGTCTCACCCAGTCTGTGGTCTACTGGGCTCTCGGTCGGTCTCTCCAGGACCTACGCATGGCAAAAAGCAACGCACTAAGCAATAATGCTTAGTGGTGCCAATAATAAAATAAAAAGAAATAATAGAAAATAAATATGCAGTGCATGTTTTGATGTATTATGCAGACAATTTTTCGATCAGTATTGGTAATCTTATTTATTTTGTATTTGTTATATCCATAATTTCATTAAATTTATCCACTTCCATTTTTAGTTGCCCAAGTAACCTATACTGGATGACTGGAATGGATAAACGGGTAAACTAGCACTGGGTATTAAGTACCTCGGGCCGTCACACCATCGGTCACATATGTATCTCCTGTCATAATGTAATGCCTAATGAGTCAGAATAAATATTAGGCATAAGGCCAAGTATCAACACAATGTCAGAATGGATAAAAGCCATAAAATTACAGAATGGCATAATGCCATGTGCAGTACTGCTAACTGAACCCTATTGGTATGCCAACCTATCCAAACCAATCTTGCTAGGTGTATTAGGGCATGTTACACTTTTAAACTTTACAATTCTTGAAATTTAAGTTTAGGTGTTACTATTCATTTCATTAGTCAACTAAAATGTTGACTTTTGCATAGACAATAGGTATATTGGTTCTAATACTCCTAACATACAACATTTTACATTCTAAAATTATTGGTATTAGTTGCCAATACCATTTCTAAGCTTAATGTTAATTGTTCAAAATTTTCAGATTTCAAGCTTTGGGTTTACTGTTCTATTAGTTACTTTTACAGTGGGAATTTGGCAAAATGATCAACATGAAAGTTATTCCTTATTTTGTCTAGTTATATTTACTTTTTCGAATCACTCCATTTGGTGTAACACCCTCCCGGTAGCAACTCCGTACATTCTACTGTTCCGGTGACCAGTGTCGGTCCGGACAGCTAGAACGTTCGGAAAAATATTTAAACTAAAGTGAGGAACCATAAATAACTCAAATATTAATAAGAAAAATTTAGTAAAAATTTTAGAAATAAAATACAACCAAGTTAAACGAGCCGGTGCCCTAGCGATGGGTAACCCAGAGGGAAGTTGCAGTTCTCGCAACTAGGAGCCCTAGACCCGGGGAAAAATTCATAAAATAATTTTTGGGACTCCAGAGAAGGGTCATTGAGGTTCATATGGCATTAGAATGCCAAGAAAATACTTAGAAAATTTTTTCAATCGGTACAGACAATTTTGACCCGTTAAGCCAAACAGAGGGCATTTTGGTCATTTCGCCTTCAGAGACGTTTTTTGGCCGACTTGTCCAGTTGAGTAAATAATTATTATGACATAAAATATGAATTAAGGTTGATGAAAAATTAATTTAAAGTTAGTAGAAAAGAAAAGAAAAGAAAAATAAAGAAAATTAGGGATAATGACATCACATGATGTCATTATCTTACTCCCAACCAATCACAAGTTAACAAGCATTCTTAAAACATTTAAAAGATACAAAATGGACCAAAAATTCTGGTCATCTTCTTCTTCTTCTTCCTCAAAACGTGACCTCTCTTCCATAGCCCTCCATAAAAATTTCTTGCATCACTTCCATTTTCCCATGAATTTCCACTATAAAACCTAGACACCTTTCATTAAAACTTGTCCATACCTCTTGGGGAAGTGTTTGGAAGCCTAGAAAAGGAAGGAAAGTGAAGTTTGAGCTTGGAAAATTCTGCCCTACAAGAGGTTAGTGCACTTATACACCTTAAGCTCTTTATTTCCATGTTAGTGACTTGAATTGAGTAAGAATTTGTAAATTAAATGAACCAAATATATGTGTATGTCCACCATGAATTTCGGCAGCCCTAAGGAAGGAACAATGATGGAGTGTTTTTGATGGTTTTAATGGACTTAAAATGAATTAGAGATTATTTTTAAGGTGTATATACACATATAGAATGAATGAAAGTGCTTAACTAGGTGTATGGGTGAATTGAAAGGGAAAATTAGGGTTTTGGGAGTGAAAAATTAGACTTGGCTTATGAAATGATTAATGGACATTCTAATGGTCAATTAGTGACCATTTGAGGCAAGTTAATCATAATTTGAAGTGAGCTAATGTATGGCAAATTGAAATGGGAAGGCTGCCTAGAGACAGCAGCAATGAGGCTGTGATTCTAGCCCATTTAGACAGCCATAACTTTGGCTGTGTAGGTCCAATTTGTGTTTGGCCAATTGGACATGAAACTAGACTTATAATGGCACAATTTTGCTGAAGAAACCATGCCCAAAACACCAAAGCAAGTGGACCAAAAGTTGGCCCCAATCCGGATACCCTGCAACAGCACCTGCAGAAATGACCAAATGAACAGTAACTGTTCATTTGGCCATAACTCACTGTAGATATGGTCAATTGACCTGAAATTCTTACAGCAATAAGTTAAGACATAGACAAACAACTTTCATGAAGAAATCTACCCCAAATTATGACCAGAACCTAACCAAAATGGCAGTCACAGTCACTGTTCATGGTATTGTAGATTTGGTAATTCTGCAGTTTTTCTAATCCGGCCAGCTGTGGTTTTTGGACCATAACTGGAGCTACAAAACTCCAAATGGAGTGATTTAAAAAACGAAATTCAACTAGACAAAATAAGGAACAACTTTCATGTTTACCATTTCCTCAAATTCCCACTGCAACAGTGCTTAATGGAATAGTAAAGTTAGGCTTCAAAAACTGAAAATTCTGCTTCCCTTGGTTTAAGTTTAGAAATGGTATTAATGCTTAATGCCAACAAGTTTTCAATGCAAAATGTGGTATGTTGGGTGTGTTAAAACCAATGTACCTATTTTCTATCCAAAAGTGAACATTTTTGTTGACCAATAAGGTGAATAGTGACACAAAAACTTGAAAATTCAAAATTTGAAATTAGAAATGCATCTAGGGGACTTTAAATTGCAATTGGCAATTAATACTAGCAAATGTAAAACTAAAAATGTGGGATCTTGGTGTAATTAGAATTAATATATCCATTAAGTATAAAAAGGTCAACATTTTGGGTTGACTAGTAAGGTGAATAGTAATCAAAATGATTAGTAAATTAAGATGAAGACCTAGAACCAATTCTAAGCTTAAATGCTTAGAATTGTATGACAAATGTGGACTATGCATCCTAGTCAAAATTGTTAAAAAGAAATTAAGGCCATAAATTTGAAATCCATGAAATATTTATGGATTACTTGAAACATGAAAAATAAGTCACCAAATTGATGTGAATAATTAGTTAGGGCTTATATGCCCATCACAAATGGAATTCATAACATATTAATAACTCAACTTGAAATATAAAAATTGTAATTACATGAGTAGATTCTTGAATGTATAAATGAGAAAAGAAAAATGTTTTGAGTACAATGGTATAAAAGGATAATTGATGTGAATTGTGATCATATAAATGATCAAATAAATGTATGATTTATAATCGAAATTTATCATGAAATAATGAAGTCATAAAATACAATATATTAATATTTAATGATATTATGTGCCCTTGTATTGCCTAGACATGTGTGTCAGATTGGATAGTTTGGCATGCCAATAGGGTATTATTTTAGCAGTACTGTAAAAGGCTTTATGCCTATATTCATGGCTCTTATGCCCGTATTCATGGCTTTTATGCCCGATTATGTGATATCATGGCTTTTTAGCCATACTGACTGCATACATGGTTGACGTTCTGCGTCCCATGGTATGACGGCCCGAGGCACCGCGGTGTCTAGAGCCAACGACCCGTTATCCAGTTTAGTCAGCCTGTCGTAGGTTACTTGGGCAGTGTAATTTATTAAAATAAATTAAGACTATTAGTAATTAAAAATATTAGAAATCAAATAAATGAGTTAATAAGACTTCAAAAGAATTAGTTACAATTATGAAATGATCCAAACCACACAAAAATTGTTAAGTAAAATGATAAAAGAGTTGCAAAAATAGGTATAACTTAACTAAATATTTTAAATGTACCTTCTATTGCCAT
Organism: Hevea brasiliensis; assembly: GCF_030052815.1. NCBI lineage: Eukaryota > Viridiplantae > Streptophyta > Magnoliopsida > Malpighiales > Euphorbiaceae > Hevea > Hevea brasiliensis. The sequence continues at coordinate 40,935,035 of NC_079500.1, read as the reverse complement.
ATAAATATAAACTGAGTATTTTTATTAATTCTGTATGTTGTACATTATCCCTGTGAATTTCGGAATTAAACGCTTTCAAAGCGAAACAAATGAGAACAAAAGATAATTAATATTAGACACATTGTATTAAATTAAATTGATTCTTAAATATTCAAATTATGCTTCGTTCTTTCTTTATTTGTATATTTTATTTTCTTGTTCTATTATTGCACCACTAAGCAGCAATGCTTAGCGCGATGAATTTGTTTCCTCGCGCAGGTACTTTGACTAAGATTTTTGGAGTCCAGATCTGCAGAAGTGGCTGGAGTATTCAAGGTTGTCACCTCCTCAGCAATGCATGTAGATAGGGCCCATATAGATCATATTTTGTATTTAGTATAAAATGCTAGATATTGTATTATAATGTAGATTATGAGCAGGTAATTAATAGAAATGTAATGTAATTTAATAAATTAGCTTTTTCATATGTAATTAATTTATATATCATGTAAATTATGAAATTATGTAAATTAAAGAAATTTGAAAATTTTACTTATGTGATTTGAGCATGAATGAGATTGTATGGATTCGAAGACAGATTTGAAATATATAGATAATGCATGGAAATGAATATGAAATTGAGATATATGAATGAGATGTGAATTATGAGATGGTTATGAAAATAATTGATGAGATTTTATTTGTAAAATATTATTGAAACTTTCAAACAGGTAAATAGTAAAATACGTCAACTGGTAATAAAATAGGGGAAACTCCGCTGGTTTCTCCGTCGAAAAATTTATTAATATTAAAATATATCGAGATCAAAATATGAAAGGAATAAAGTAAGATAAGATAGGGTGCTCCGGCACCGAATGTAGCACACTTTGCTCGGCTACACTGTAGTCGGGTGAGGGGTGTTACATTTGGAGTTTTGTAGCTCAAGTTATGGCCCAAAAACCACAAATGGCCGGATTGAAATTTTTCCAGAATTTCTGGACTGACCAAATCTATAGTACTTGGAACAGTGAGTGCAACTCACTTTTTGAATATGTTCTGGTCATAATTCGGGTTAGGTTTCTTCATGAAAGTTGTAGATCTATATCTCAGCTTGTTGCTGGTAAAATTTCAGATCAATTATACCTTTCCACACTGAGTTATGGCCAAATGACCAAACACTATTCATTTGGTCATTTTGCCCAGGCAGAATGCAGGTCACCCGGATTAGGGCAAGCTTTTGGTCAACTTGGTTTAGTTTTCTGGACATGGTTTCTTCACCAAAGTTGTGCCATTATGTGTCTAGTTTCATGTCCAATTGGCCTTGCACCAATTGAACCTTTACAATTCAAGTTATTGCTGCCCAAACCTGCTGGACTCATGCCCAGCCCTGCAGGTCACCAAGGGCAGCCACACCAACTTCATTTCCCACTATATAAACCACTTCATTTCTCATTCACACATAACCAAATGGTCACTAATTGACCATTAAAACTTACTTTCACCATTACATAATCAAAATATCAATTTTGGGTCCAAACCCTAGCTCTACCATTTTAATTTTTCAAACACATACAATTAATGGATCAATTCATACTCCTAATGATGCATATACAAGTTTAAAGAATTAATTGACACTAACCTTTGTTGGAGAGTTTCCCTAGCTCAGAAAACTTCTTGATTTTTCTTTCTTTTTGCTGCCCAAAGCTTCCTCAAGGTGCTAGGTTAATTTTTTGTGAAGAAGGCTAGGGTTTTGGAGTGAGATTTGGTAAGGTTGGGAGCTTGGGTGAGCTTTAATGGAGTTTTCCTTCCTCTCTCTTTCTCTCCACTTTTTTGGCTGCCCCAAAGGTTGAAGAAGCAACTGATTTTTCTTTCTTTTTTTTTGCCCATTAAGTCATTTTAAATAAGTTAATGCCATGTGTCAAAGTTTAATTGGGTGGGAGGATTTTTAATGACATCATAATGATGTCATAATTCCAATTCTTTAATTTTCCTTCCTTTTCTTGTCTACTAAATTTCAATTTAATTTTTAGCAATATTTATTCATATTTTATGTCATAATAATTATTTACTTAACTGGATAAGTTGGCCAAAAATCATCTCTGAAGATGAAATGACCAAAATGCCCTCCGTTTGGCTTAACAGACTAAAATTGTCTGTACTAATTTAAAAATTTTTCTAAACCTTTTCTTGGCATTCTAATGCCATAAAAACCTCAATGACCCTTCTCTGGAGTCTCAAAAATTATTGTATGAATTTTTCCCTGGTCTAGGGCTCCTAGTTGCGAGAATCACAACTTCCCACTGATTTACCCATGCTAGGACACTGGCTCATTTAATTTGGTTGTATTTTATTTCTAAAATTTTTCCTAAATTTTTCTTATTAATATTTGAGTTAATTATGGTTCCTCACTTTAGTTTAGATATTTTTCTAGACGTTCTAGCTGTCCGGGCCGACACCGGTCACCGGAATAGTAGAATGTACGGAATTGCTATAGGGAGGGTGTTACAACACCTCTCTTTCTGGAGGTAATCCTGGCAATTCATTAGGAAACACATTCAAAAAGTCACATACAATAGGGATGTCCCTCAGTGCTGGACTCCCCACTTGGGTGTCTATCACATGTGCAAAGTATGTTTCACACCCTTCTCGATCATCCTTCCGCTAGTGCAAATTAAATAATGTTTGATGGCAGTAAATGTCTCTCCCTATGTATTACCACATCACCGTACAGAGGGAGACCAAAAGTGACTGTCTTCAGTCTACAGTCAATCATGGCGTAATGCCTGGCTAACCAATCCATGCCCAAGATGATGTCATACTCTCTGAAGGGCATTTCAATCAAATCTGACAAAAAACATATCTTTGGATCACCAAAGGACAATCTCTATAGATTCTGTTGACCCGAACCTCTTGTCCTAGCGGACTAGTTACTAGCACTTCAAAACCCATTTGGACACATGGAGCAGCAAGTGAATTGACTATGCTAGCACTAACATATGAATGGGTTGAACCCGGATCAAACAACACAAATTCTTCTTGATCAGAGATAGAAAATATACCGGCTACAACATCAGAAGTCTCAGCCTTTTCTTGCTGTCTCATTGTGTAGACTTTGGCTGAAGCACTTCTCAGCCGACTAACCAATCGTGCTCGATCGCTGTAAGGCTCTACCTCTGCCTCTTCCTCTGCCAACTGATTGTGAACCTCTGGGAGCAGGACTCTGAATAGATTCTTCGGCAGTAGTAAGAGCTGGACCATACTTAGGAGCACTAGTACAGTCTTTAGCTAAATGGCCCTTGCCTCCACAGTTAAAACAGGCTCCAGTGGCCCAATAGCATTCCCCCCCATGCATCTTGCCACAAGTCTCACAGGGGCAGGCAGAATATGAACCCTCGCCGATCACGACTGCACCTAGGGGTCTCTGTTCAGAAAATCTACCCCTACCAAATCTTCCACCTCGACCCCTGTTGGGTCCACTAAATTTCTTCTTCTTCCCAGAAGTACCACCAGAACTTTGTTCAACTAATTTTTCCCCCTTGTCTTTCTTTAATTTTTCAACTTTTTCTGATTTTTCTTTTACTGGGGTTGCTTCTGATTCTATTCTTTCTAACTCGAGTGCTTGAGACATGAGCTCTGAGAAGTTGCTGTGTCGGAATCCCACAACTTGCATCCTTATACTGGGCTTCAAACCCGTCTCAAATCTCTTGCACCTTGCCTTGCTGGTAGAAAGGAGACTCCCAGCATAATGACTTAAGCGGGAGAACTCCCTCTCATACTCTGCCATCGGTTCCCTTGTTTCAAACTCAAAAATTCTTGCAATTTCTAATCAACATATGCATCTGGGATGTATTTCTGTCTGAATTCTCTGATGAAGTCATCCTGTGTCAAGATCGTGGTTCAAATTAAGCCGTGGGGATGGTCTTCCACCAATCATACGCATCCCCTTGCAGTAAAGACACAGAGTATTCAAACTTCAATTCATCTTGGTAGTGCAGCTTCTTAAATACTCTGTCCATTCTTTTAAGCCATTGCTCTGCCTCTAAAGGGTCCACTGTACCCTTAAATTCTATAGCCCCATACTTCAGTAATTTATCATACTGTCTGGCTGGAGGCAGTGGTTGTGTCGCAGGTGTCTGGGTGGGAGCTTGAGTAGGTATACCCCCAGCCATTTGTTGAAACATCGCAGCCATCTGCTGTGCGAATTGTGCAGGGAACTGCGGCATTTGTGGGGCTGGTGCTACAGATCCACTAACATTCTATCGAGCTGGGGCTTCCCCTTGTGCCTCAGCTTCAACAGATTACTCGACTGAGCGATTCCCTTCTTCCATTTCAGTATGAAGGTAGGGTATCTCCTGAATAAGTAACACATGGAGATTTCCCTCTGTTAGTTCATATTTATGATGTAATGCACTGTATGTAACAAATATGGACATTGAGCAGTTGTTTGTACTTAACAAGGAAAAACACAAATTCATAAGTTAAAACATACTTCAAAAATTTGCTCTGATACCACTAAAACATGTCACACCTTACCCCTCTGTAAGGCATAACATGATCCCGTAGAATACCTAATGAAGTATCGAACTTCACCTACCGATAACTCATAAAGTACCCTACAAGGGATTTTAAAACAATTTTCTTACTTTTGTTAAGTGGTGAGCATTTGTTAGTTGTTGTCAAATATTTAATTTAAGTTGGAAGCTAGTTGAAATTTTTGGCCCATTTTATTTTTTCGCAAATTTTATAAAAATTTTGACAGAGTTCCGTCTGTATTTTGAGAAAATAGTTCTTCAAATACCTGAAATAAAGCACTTTCAATAATTTTTCTCAACAACTTCTTCAAATTCACCATCATCTCAATCAATTTCACAAGTTCAAAATTCAACAATCCTCAAGATACTGTCAATCAATTTCATACATTTATATTTCTTTGAAGATAAACAATTTATATATATACATCATACTAAAATTCATAGTAAGAAAATCCAAACTAAAATTTATTACAAATTTTTATACAAATTTTGTACAAGCTACTCAAGACCCATTTTTTTACATGTCCATACATTTATGTGCATTACATACATCAAAAGAAATATCTACAGTCATGATATAAATTATACCCGATAATTTGAAGCTGATAGATCCTCAATCCTCAGCAGCTCAGTCTACTATTCCTCTAGTCTCTAAATCTGTGACAGCAATAACAGCCATCGCTGAGTACTAGGACTGAGTGGTGCACAACATACAAAAATAATCTTTATGCAGAATTTAAATCACATTTATTCAAAAATTGGACTGAACATGAGAATTAAATATAAAACATGAATTATGAGTTTTAATCCAAACAATTTCATTTCAAAGTATCAAAACCAATTTCATAAAACCCACAGTTATATCATGCCATTCGAAACAAATATAATCTCAATAGCCAGAGGCTAAGGAGAAATCACATCATAAGGCTAGCTAGCTCAAATATATGGATATCCATTCAAATTCCTCTTCTACTGGCACACCTCAACACTTCATCCAGAGAAGGAATCAAAATTCGAAACTGATTACCCCCACTAGTCATGCTAGTGAGGTGTTCAAATATATGGTCATGACACTGTGGTTTTAAAACTTATCTTAACAATTTGCTAAACATTGTCATTTCAAATATACACAATTAACTTTCAACAATTTAAATCAAAGCATCATAAATAATGTCACAATCCACTATTTCAAATTATTCAAAACAATATGCAGAAAATAATTTACAGAAATTATACATTCTGCACAAACCTTAAACGAGTCGCCTCTTGGCCTTGACTCGATTCCTCGGGTTCTTTCCCAGTGTTCTTTTCAACTGAAACACACAATTTCATAGTGTTTCAAAACCATAACTTAGTATAAATCCAAAAATAAATTTAACTTCACTTTTACCTAGCTCTAATGTGCTAAACCCGACGTTCTTTAAATTTTGTGGTTCGGGGTTACTATTCACTATACTATTCAAGTCAAATTGTTGACTTTCTAAGGCTTAATATGTATGCGAATTCCAACTTCACCCACATACCACATTTTAGTCATTAAATTTGTTTGTTTTGGTTGTTTATTCAAATTCTAAGTCTTTTAGGCAAATTTAATAATTTTCAGTTTTGGTGTCTAAGGTTGCACTGTTCCATTGGTCATCTTATTGTTGGAATTTGGCAAAACTTTCTTCATATAAAATGTTCCCTATTGTCTTAAGTTTATTCTCCTTTTTGAATCACTCCAATTGGAGTTTTTTAGCTCAAGTTATAGCCATTTGAATCATGGCTGCCAGATTAGACTCAACCCGGAATTTCTGGGTAATTTTTTGTTCTGGCAGTTTTAGGTCACCAAATTTGGGTGGCCAAATGACTTAGTTAATCGCATAATTTGGATTTGTGTTCTTAATGAAAGTTTTAGGTCTATACCTCAACTGTCCACTGATAAAATTTCAGATCATTTAGACCTGCCCAGCTCAAGTTATGCCAAATGAACAAACACTGTTCATTTGGTCAGTTTGTACAGGGCAAACTGAGATTTTCCAAGTTTGGTCAATTTGTTCACTAGGTTTTGGTCACTTTTTGGGCATGCTTCCTAAATGAAAATTGTGTCATTTAGTGTCTATTTTCATTCCCAATTGGTCTCATACCAATTGGACATGTAAATTTTCATTTTTGGTCCCTCATGACCACATTGAATCCAAATTTAGTTTCAACTCCAACACTTTCAACATACTTTATTTGGTCACCATTGACCATTTCCCACTTCAAACTAGGTCAATCATATTATTTACCCATTTCTCACATTTTTGTCTCCAAACCCTAAGTGTCCAAACCCTAGTTTACCAATTCTTTGCATTTGATTGATTCAAAGCCTATATACATGTTTCTTCATCTCAAACAAGACCACATATACTTTTAAATCTATCAAACCATGCAAATATACTCCCATACACATGTTGGCCAAAATTTTAGTTTAGTCTTTCAACAATTAATTTCATTTTATTTCTTTAATTTCTAAGTTACTTTAAGCATATTTACATGAAATTTGAAGAAATAATTTGGAGTTTGTTACTAACCTTTTTTGTTGAATTTCTCCCTCTTCAAATCTCCTTTCTTTCCTCTTCTTTTTGTTGTCAATAGTTTTACCAAGCTTCAAAAACAAAGTTTAATGAAGGAATTTGTGAAATTTATGGTTAATTTTGGGGTTTAGGAAGCTTGAGAGTAAGCTTTCATGGAGGTGTATAGTGAGAAATTTGGGAGAGGAAGTGGTGCTGGCTACATGAGGAAAAAGAAATGAAAAATTGATTTTTTTTTAATTCTTTTGTTTTATCCCCTCAATTGACTTAGTCAAAATTTAATTAAATGAGAATTAATTATGAGGTCATTGCTTAGGTCATTTTGGGTGATGTCATCAATTGCTTTAACTTTCTTTTTCAATTTTTTTTTGTTTTTCTTTAGTTCTTTTAATTTAATTTTTGATTATGAAATTTTCTTTTCTCCGATTTTATTTGACAGTTAGGTCAGGAGTCAGCTCTTGGGGTCAATTGACTAAATTGCCCCTCACCGGTTCGACCCAGTTTGCAAATAATTTAATATTTCTTTCGACTTCCTGACCTAATTATTTGACTGATTTAACAATTTTTTTCATAATTTTCTCTTTTTCACTGTGTTCGTAATGGTCCTAAGGACCGCAGCGTTACATTTTACGGTTCAAAATTTGAGTTTAAAATGAATTCGTAGTCCTTCTCGAGAAGGTCACCCATCGCTGTGACTCTCGGCTCATTTAACTTCTTATATTATGTTTTTCTTATTTATACTTAACTAATTGACAATTACTAATTATTTGTGCTTATGGCTTATCTAGTTGTCTTAAGTGTGGTTCTAATCCCCTTAATTGTCTGGACCTACTCCGGTCATCGAAACAGTGAAATGTACCAGGCTATACCAATAGGGGTGTTACACTCCCCACCGCCGGTCGGCCTTCCAAGCTGTCAAAAATGACGCGCGAAGCTCCCTCTGCTTCTCGGCCAAAATCCGGCTAATCCAGTATAAATTAAAATTGTACATTGAAGTTGTAAAGTGAATTATGAGTTATTTTGACTTGTAAATTATTGTAAATGTAAATTTGAGATTTCATTTACTTGAATAGTTTTGTATTATATTTCTTGTATCTCAGTCTTTGAAAAATCACTGCGGATTTGAGTTGAGAAAAATGTTGTGTTGAGAAATATGTTGGAGTTAAGATTTGGAAAAATATTGAAGTGCTTTTTACAGGTTTTCTGAAGAACTGTTTTATTCAAAATACAGATGGCACTCTGCCAAAATTTTTACAGAAATTCCAAATAAGTCAAATGTGTTAGTTCTATCACTTCAGTTCACAAAAGTTTTTAACACCTGTAAATAGTGCTCACCAGTGTGAAAGAAGTAAGAAAAGTTTTTAAAATCCCTTGTAGTGTATTTAATGGGTTATCAGTAGACGAAGTTGATAATTCATTAGGTATACTACGGGATCATGTCATGCCTTATAGAGGGGTAGGGTGTGACAGTACGAATCCAGTAGTGGTCACAGTTTAGGATACAATAGTTCTGGGTCTGGTTCAGGATCCTCCTTGGCACCTTGTGCATAGTGTGGAAGAGGACATTCAGGACCTTGTATGATGGGTTTAGGAGTATGCTTCAGATGTGACCAACAAGGACACTTTGCTAGGGAATGCCCTATGTTCAGCGAGCCACAGATGGGGTCACAAGGTTTTGTTGCAAATGTTCCTCGTCAGTTGTATCCTAGTGCTTCCAGCATGGCAGGCAGTCAGTTCAGTGTCCAACAAGGCCGAGGACAAGGGGGACATGGATTTGGAGGCAGATCAGGAGGTAGAAGTCAATATCAGGGTTCTGCCACCCAGGGTAGGGGTCAAGCTCGGGTTTTCACCTTGACCCACCAGGATGCTCAGGCTTCCAATGCAGTTATGGCAGGTATTCTTCTGGTCTGTTCCTATGAGGCTCGTGTTTTAATAGATCCGGGTGCTACGCACTCATTTGTCTCTCCAGTGTTTGCCATGAGATTGGGTAGGAACCCTACAACTTTAGAATGCCCTTTGTCTGTAACTATCCCGTTTAGTGACAACATAGATGTAGACATAGTTTTTCTGGGTAGTCCAGTAGTAGTGGATGGAAAGATCCTCCCAGCAGACTTGGTTCCTCTACCAATAATAGATTTCGATGTAATTTTGGGGATGGATTGGTTGGCAACTCATTATGCTACTTTAGACTGCAGGAACAAAAAGGTGTATTTTCACATACATGGTGTGGAAGAGTTTAGCTTTGATGGTGACAGGAGCGTGGCTCCATATAAAGTGGTGTCAGCAATTAGTGCTAGAAAAATATTGAGGCGTGGATGTCAAGGGTATTTGGCATTGGTGAGAGATACATCTGTGGAAGGTGTCAATATGGAAAATGTTCCTGTTGGCAGAGAATTCATGGATGTCTTCCCTGAGGAGCTTCCAAGATTGCCACCAGGAAGGGAAATAGAGTTTTGCATTGATGTTGTGCCGGGTACAAACCCCATATCAATGCCGCCTTATAGGATGGCACCAGTAGAATTGAAAGAGTTAAAGGAGCAACTACAGGAGCTTTTGGACAAGGGTTTTATAAGTCTGAGCACTTCACCCTGGGGTGCTCCTACTCTATTCGTGAGAAAGAAAGATGGGTCCTTGAGATTGTGTATTGATTATAGATAGCTGAACAGGGTGACAGTGAAGAACAAGTACCCACTTCCTCGAATCGATGATCTGTTTGATCAGCTCCAAGGAGATAGATTCTTTTCCAAGATAGACCTGCGATCAGGCTACCATCAGTTGAGAATCAGGAATAAGGATGTGTCCAAAACAGCATTTAGGATAAGATATGGTCATTATGAGTTCTTGGTGATGTCTTTTGGACTCACTAATGCACCAGCAGCCTTCATGGACCTGATGAAAAGGGTGTTCAGGCCATTCCTAGACCGTTTTGTCATCGTATTCATATATGACTTTTTTGGTATACTCTCGGACTGAGGAAGAACACATGTGGCACTTGAGGATGGTGTTGCAGACTTTGAGGGAGCACCAGCTATATGCCAAATTTTCAAAATGTGAATTTTGGCTAGAAAGCATCTCATTCTTGGTACACGTGGTTTCTAGTGAAGGCATTTAAGTGGATCCCAAGAAATTTGAGACTGTGACTGATTGGCTTAGGCCTACAATACCACCGAGGTGCGAGTTTTCTCGCCTAGCCGCTACTATAGGCGTTTTTTGCAGGATTTTTCCAGGATAGCAGCTCCCCTAACTAAGTTAACTAGGAAGAATGTTCCATTCATTTGGACAGATGAATGTAAGGAGAGTTTCCAGAAGCTTAAGGAGTGTCTAACCACTGCCCCTGTGTTGACACTACTTATGAGTAGTGAAGAATACACCATGTACTGTGACGCCTCCAGGGTTAGCTTAGGGTGTGTTTTGATGTAGAATGAAAAAGTAGTGGCTTATGCTTCAAGGCAGCTAAAGAGGCATGAGCAGAACTACCCCACTCATGATTTGGAAATGGCGGCTATAGTCTTTGCACTAAAAATCTGGAGACACTACCTGTATGGTGAAATGTGCGAGAAATACACCGACCACAAGAGTTTGAAGTACATCTTCCAATAGAGAGATTTAAACTTGAGACAGAGGAGATGGATGGAGCTTCTGAAGGACTATGATTGCACCATCCAGTACCACCCTAGGAAGGCCAATGTAATAGCAGATGCTTTGAGCAGAAAATCTTCTGGTAGCTTGGTGCACATATCAGCGGAGAAGAAACCGTTGATTCAGGAAGTACATGAGTTGATGGATCAAGGTCTAATCCTAGATCTTTCAGATGAGGGGGTATTGTTGGCTCATTTTTCAGTGAGACCAGACTTGCAAGACAGAGTTAGAGTTTCCCAGCACAGAGACTAACAATTAATGAAGATCATAAAAAGAGTACAGCAGGGTGAAGGTGATGAGTTTGGATTTACCAATGATGGCACCCTAGTGCAAGGTTCTAGGACATGTGTGCCCAATGTGGACAATCTCAGAAATGAAATCATGCAAGAGGCACACTATACACTGTACAGTGTCCACCCAGGCTCCACCAAGATGTACCATGGTGTGAAAGATAGCTATTGGAGGAATGGCATGAAGAGAGACATAGCAGACTTTGTGTCCAAGTGCTTGACTTGTCAGAAGGTAAAGTTTGAACACTAGAGACAGTCAGGGAAGCTGTAAGAGCTCCCTATCCCAGAATGGAAGTGGGAAACAATTACTATGGATTTTGTGACTGGGTTACCTCGTACCACACGAGGATATGATTCGATATGGGTAAATGTAGACCGCCTAACTAAATCAGCTCATTTCTTGCCTGTGAAGATCACATATTCTGTTGCACAATACGCTCGACTCTATATTCGAGAAATAGTCAGATTGCATGGAATTTTGGCTTCCATAATATCTGACCGAGGGCCCCAGTTCACTTCTCGATTTTGGAGGAAGTTGCAAGAGGCACTTGGCACACAGTTGAACTTTAGTACTGCTTTCCACCCTCAGATGGATGGACAGTCCGAAAGGATAATCCAAACACTGGAAGATATGCTTCGCATGAGTGTTTTGGATTTTGGAGGTCAATGGGATGATCAGCTACCTTTTGTGAAGTTTGCCTACAACAACAGTTACCATTCCAGCATAGGGATGGCACCCTATGAGGCACTATATGGAAGAAAGTGTAGGTCTCCTCTGTGTTGGATGAAAATAGGAGAAGCGAAGGTGCATGATGTAGACCTAGTACAGTACACTTCAGAGATAGTTCCTTTAATCAGGGAACAATTGAAAACAGCTTTTAGTAGGTAGAAGAGTTATGCAGACCCCAGACGGAGGGATGTGGAGTTTGCAGTAGGCGACTATGTATTCCTAAAGGTTTCTCTGATGAAGGGAGTCATGAGATTTGGAAAGAAGGGCAAGTTGGCACCTCGGTATATTGGACCTTTTGAGGTTACTGATAGAGTTGGAACAGTTGCCTACCGGTTGGAGTTACCACCCAACCTTTCCCACGTTCATCCTGTATTTCACATCTCCATGCTCAGGAAATACATTCCTGATCCTTCTCATGTGTTACAGCTGGATGTAGTAGAGCTGAAAGAAAACTTAACGTTTGAGGAGCAACCTGTAGTCATAGTGGACTATCAAGTGAGGCAGTTAAGATCAAAACAGATCCCTATGGTTAAGGTTTTGTGGAGGAGCCAGTCAGTGGAAGAGTGCACTTGGGAGTTAGAGCGGGACATGCGTAGCAAGTACCCTTATCTATTCAATGTATAATTTAGTACCTTATTTTGCTTTGTGTAAAAATTCAAGGACAAATTTTCTGTAAGGGAGGAAGAATGTAACACTCCAAAATTTTAAAATTATTATTTTGTGAGTAATATTAATATTTTTATTTTATTTAAATTTTAGGAAATTATTTGAAATTTTTCAAAATTTCAAAATCAGGTTTGATTTCCCGAAAATATACAACTTTGATGATTTTTAAAAATTAATTTAAAGACCACGTGGCAAAACTAAAAATAAATTTGGAGTTTACAAATTTTTCTGAGTTTTCTAGAATTTTTTCAGAATGTTTAGGCTTCGTTTTCAGTCCCAAGGCAGAGCAAAAATTTAAAATTTTGTATCTTGAATCGGACCAGCCGAATCAAACTGGACTTGATCGGACCAATCGAATCGAACGGGCCTTCTTCTTCTTTTCTTCCCTTCCCTGCGCGTCCCGTCCCTCTTCCTCTCTCTCCAGTTTTCTCTCTCCTCCCTCACCCCCAGGCTGCGCCGCCGCCTCCCCAGCCTCCCCACCTCGCCGGCGCACTGCCCCGATGCCTCCCTACCGCAGGTCTACCTTCCAAGCGGTCGAAAATGACGCGCAAAGCTCCCTCTGCACGCGCGCGACATTTTGGCTTCCCGGCCAAAATCCGGCCGATCCGGCCACTAATTGAGTCGGGTCTTGTGTCAAACACCATCTACACCTCGAGAGCTTTCCATAGACACCAAGAACACTAAAATCCATTGAGCGGTTTGTCCAATTTTTTTCCGGGAAGTTTTAGCCCATTTTGATTTTTAGGCTAGATTTCTCGCAAACCGTGAACCCCATGAGAAAACAGAGAGTACTAGAGCGCTCCACTCGTCTAGAGCTTCGCAAAAATATAAATTTCAAAATTTTCTGACACCGTTTTTCAGTGGGTCCCATAAAACTTTCCAGTATTTTTTCGAGCATTAAATGAGCTTAGAAAATTCCGTAAAATTTTATAATAACCCCTGTGTTGTGGGCTTCGTGTAGGTACCTTCAATTCGCGAAAATTTGACAGTTGTCTAGGTCTGTGAATTTCCAGCTAGACAGACCAGCTACCGAAAAAGTCTTGGAATTGGATCAGGATTTTGGCAACCCCACCGTTTTCAGACGCCCTGAGCGCGTTTCTGAGATCGGAATCGGCATAGGTAAACCGGAACCTTGCTTTTTCGTAATTTTCTAGTGCTTAAATGGGATTAAAAATCCATAAAATATTCGTGGTAGCTCAGAAAATTATGATTCTTTTTGCATTAGCATAGTAATATTGCTAAGGACTGCAGGACAAAGTTTTAGAATTTTTAGAGTTTATTTGGATAGTTTTTGTAAAAAGGGTCAATTATAAGGATTAAACTGTAATTTTACATATTGTGATTGATGACTGTTTGGATGGGCCCAGGAGGGGCTGTGTGATGTGATTGAGATGTGGATGTATAGTTGGTGGATATAGAACTGTGTTTTAAACCCATTTGCAGGTTGGGTAGGTCCTAGGTATAGGGGAGACTCTGCCGGATTTTCGGCACGACTTAGGACATCTTTGGTCTTTTTCTTAGTTTGTATTGAGTCAAATTTATTAAATGATTGTAATAAAATTGTCAGGTGAGCCAAGACAGTCTTCTTCCTCCGCCCAGCTGTCTAGTCTGTGAGTAAAATATTAATTTTAATTGTAATTTCGATATTATTATATGTTCAAGCATGCCCATGCATCACTTATATGTATATATCTATGTAGTTAAACTCTAGGCACGTTTATGTTGCATTCACAACTGTCAAAGTGCCATGAATGTTGTTGTGGTAATTTGGAGCAATGTGTGTAAGTTGGCGTGCGTATGGTATAGTGTTGGCTATGGACAGGACGGGTAGACACGGCTTGAGATCTTCGCTGGGACCCGGTCCTTTGGGGTAGACACGGCTTGAGTTCTTCACTGGGACGCCGATTTAGTTTATTAAGTGGAAGTCCGAGCTGAGTTCTTCGCTGGCACAAGTTGGAATAAGAGAGCTATATGGGGGATCAGCCCCCATATATGTAGTGTTTGACATTATCTGATGTGTGAGTGCTCCAAATTACCTTTTTGTTGTTATGATGTGAAAATATTGCTGATGTTGCATTTCACTCTACAGGGTGCATTAGCTTTAGATAGTTATAGAGATTATGGTTAAAATTGATAATTTACTCTCTGAGTCGAACGCTCACTCCTGTTCATTATTTTTCAGGCTGCAGGAGGATTTTTGTTGTGGTTAACCTGCTTTTCTTCTTCGCAGGTTATTTATAAATGTTTGTGTAATTTTATTAACTCCTAAATTTTCGCATGTGTTAGAAATATTTATTTGATTTGGGTCTGTAATATAATTATCATGTTAGACCTGTAAATGTATTATTATATGCATGTTTGATGGACTGGATGAGGGAGCTGAGCTCCCTTTTATTTTTATGAAATTGAGTATATAGAGGGTGAGCTGAGCTCCCCAATTGATTATATATTGTGTTTACAGGTCGGGTGAGTCAAAAACTCCTCGTTGAAAGGTCCACTTTATGGCCGGACTCTGTCCGGTTGAATTCTTGAAATTGGGCCCAATGGGCCTTAGAGTTGGGTTGAGGAATAGTTAGGCTTACTATGGGCATCAGGGGCTTTAGGCTGGCCCAGGTCCTAGTGCCGGTTCGGCCCATAGGTTGGCTCGTAACGTAACACCCCTTACCCGTCTACAATATAGCCGTGTAAGGAATGCACATTCAGTGCCGGAGAACCCTATCTTATGCTGTCCTATTCACTGTCAATTTCAAAACTTTATTTGTTCAAAAGTGGTTTATGCACTAAAGTTGTTTATTAAATCTGACTAGTGTAGTAAATATTACATATTTTCCATATTTACAATTTCAATCTCATTCATATTTAGAATCAACTCATATATCAAAATGTTCAATTCCATTAAGTAACATAATTTGTCAACTAATTACATAAGTTCACAGTTTACATATTATACAGTTTAAGTAAATCACAAACTTATTCAATACAAATTCTTAAATTGAATTACAACATAAGAAATAATTAAAATATACAAAATACATTATATGCTTAATGTGAGCCCTATCTACATGCATTACTAAGGAGGTGACAACTTTGAACTCTTTTGACACTTCTGCGGATTTGGACTCCAAAATCTCAGTCGAAGTACCTACGTGAGGAAACAATTCCATCGCACTAAGCATTTCTGCTTAGTGGTGCAATAATATAACAATGAAATAATATATACAAATAAAGAAAGAAATAAATCATAATTCGGATACTCAGGAATCAATTTAATTCGGTATGGTATTTCTAGTATCAACTATCTTATATACTAGTTTGTTCCTCTTTGGAAGTGCTAAGTTTATAACTTTTCCATAATAATACCCAGTACACAAATTATTCTAACTGTATTGTATTTTAAGTCTCTACGGTTCTGCAAATTGTATTTTTGTTATGTTTCTATTGCTAATCTCTTTTACTCATTTTATTCAATACTTAATTTAATTGTACTGAAATTTCATTATACTTAAATTAACTGCCTGAATTGAATAATATTTTAATTGACTGCCCGTGTAGCCTACACACCGACCAGACTAAATAAACGGATATAGCACTTGGTACTTAGTACCTTGGGCTGTCACACCATCGGTCACAAAGTATCTCTCGGTGTGCAAACAGTGGATAAAATAGCACTGGGTACCTAGTACGTCGGGTAGTCACACCATTGGTCACAAAAGTATCTCCCGGTGTGCAAACAGTGTGGCTAAGAATCCATATAATCAGTCAGTAAGGCAATAAGCCGAGTATCATAACATAATCCGTATAGCCATAAGCTATTAAAATCATAGTGTGGCATAATGAGCCATAAAATATAGTGTGGCGTGAAGCCATTTACAATATAACTGTCAGAACCCTATTAGCATGCCAACCTATCCAAACTAGTCAACTAGGCAAACTAGGGCATATTACAAGATTACATATTTAATTCTTTATTTTTAGGGTTTATATGTCATTATGCCTTTCACTAGTTAACGAACATGTTGACCTTTTTATACATCATGGATAAGTTGATTCTCGTATCAACATATCACAATTTGCATTTCAATATAATGCCAATGTAGTTCATTGTACATTTCTCAGAAGTTGGCATTTATTGCCAATTTATTTCTAGGCTTTATTGTATAGTATTGTCAATTTTTCAGTTTTGGTATGCTAGATTGATCTAGCTAAATGTCCTTTTTCCCTTGGTTTTTAGATTCTGGTCAAAGAAGCAAATTTGTAGGTCTATGTCTTATTGAATTTTTGCCACTAATTTCATTTCTTTCTGAGTTGTATAGACCAAGATATGGTCAGTTTACTAAAACTGGACAGATTGCATTCTCATTATAAATTTAGATCATTTTTAGGTCAATTTCAATTCTGGCAGATTTAGTACCATAACTTGGGCAAGTAATTTGACTTAGTTCTGGTCATTTCTGGGCTTTGGTGTCTTCATAAGAGTTATATCTCTATGTCTAAGCTTTCCATTGATATAAATATCAGTTCATTTGGACCTGTTTTCAGTGAGTTATAGTCATTTTAATGACTACTATTCATATGGTTAAATTCTGGGTTTGTAATGGTTCTGGACAGTTTTGATACCTCAAATTGTGCAAGTAATTTGACTCAGTAAATGGCATTTCTGGGTTCTGTGATCTTCACTAAAGTTGTAGCCCCATGTCTAAGCTTTTCAATGGTTCCAAATTCAGGTCATTCTGACCTTCCTAGGGCAAGTTATGGCCATATGAACACATACTGTTCATATGGTCAATTCTGAGCCTAATCCAGCAAGCTACCCGTATTCAAGCCAAAATTTGACCAACCTATGAACAAAATTTAGGCAGGATTTCTTCTTGGAAAATGAAGGTTTGGATGTCTGAAAACACCTCCAATTTGGGGCAACACAAAGGGAGATATAGCAATAACAAGCTACTAGATTCAACAATAACTCAACCTGTAAGCAATAAGCAATCCCAATTTCAATCTCCTCCTTCTTCCAAACTCCAAATAAGCATACATGGCACTTCTAATACTCATTAATCATAACTCAATTATGTCAATTTGGGCAGAATACACAAGTGCTCAATGCACATATTACAATCCTAACTCTCAAAGTTTAATTCAACATATACATATACATAAAATCACTTACCTTTACTTCATACAATTCCAACCATTACTTACATATACTGCCCTTAATCCATCAATACCATAATTCATCATTTAAATTCACGAAATCAAATATTAATCCATGAACTTTAAGGCTGCTAAAATTGGCTATTTGCCAAGGCTCTCAAATACACTTTCCAAACTCCTAATTTCAAGTGTTCATTATACATACATGGGAGGTAATTTATCAATACATCAAACTCACCTAATCAACACTAATTCCCATCATTTTAGTGTAAGAAAAACTCAAGTAAGCTCACCTCTTATGGCTACCAAATCTAAGATTCACCAATACTCAACCATTTCCTCAAATTTTCTTAACCATTCAACTTGTCTCATCCTCAACACAAAGTTTAATTAAGTGAGATAAGGAAAACTAGCACTAACCTCAACTTGGGCTTTATCAAAATTCACTAAACTTCCTTCTTTTTGCTCCCAACATGTTGCCTAAGGTGTGTGTGCAAGCTTTAATAAAGAAACCAAGTGGAAAGGAGGCTTAAATCATGAGTGCATGGTGGTGGAGTGAGGTTCGGCCATGGAGGATTTCATGGAGGATGTATTCAGCTGGTTTATTTTCAAGGTTGAAGATGATGGTTTCTGTCCAAAAATGATTTATATAGGTGTCCCAAGATTTGAGTTAGTGGAGCACTTAAGTAAATTTTATTGTTTAATTATTCAAAGTTTCATAAATTGCACATTTGACTCCATTCTTCCACTATTCACATAATATACCATATTTTTATTTTTCATGTAACACCCCTATTTGCATAGCCTGGTACATTTTACTGTTCCGGTGACACGTGTCGGTTCAGAAAATTAAGAGAATTAGAACCACGTCTAAGACACCTAGTTAAGCCCTGAATACAAATAATTAGTAAATGCCAAATAGTTAAGTATAAAGAAGAAAAACAAAGCATAAAAAGTTAAATGAGTCGAGAGTCACAGCAATGGGTGACTTTCTTGGGAAATGACTATGAGGTGAGTCTAAACTCAAATTTCAAATCGAAAAATATGACGTCGCGATCCTTAGGACTACTGTGAACACAGTGGAAAAGAGAAAATCACAGAAAAGAATTGTTAAGTAGGTCAAATAATTAGGTTATAGATCAGGAAGAAATATCGAATAACTTGCAAACCGGATTGAACCAGCGAGGGGCAATTTGGTCAATTCACCCCTAGAGCTGACTCCTAACCTAACTGTCAAATAAAATCAGAGAAAAGAAAATTTCGAGATCAAGAATTAAATTAAAGAACTAGTGGAAAAATAAATGTAAAAGAAAAACAAAAAAAGTTTAGTACATCATGCTTACATCACTATATGACATCATAAATAATTTTATTTTTGCCCATCAATATTGACCAGGTCAAAAGCAATTTTAAAGACTTAAAAATACACTAAAAAGAAAAGAAAAATCATTTTTATCTTCCTCCACCCAAGTGTGTCGGCTCCTCTTTCTTTCTCTCCATTGAAGAACTCCATGAAAGCTTGAAACCAAGCTTTCTTCCAACCACTTAACCCTATTTTGACCACAAACTAAACCATAAAAGCTTGTTAGTTCAACTTGAGAAAGCTTTAGAGCAAGGAAAGAAAAGAAGAAAAGCAAGAAATTGAAGAGTTGAACTTCAAAGTTAAGGTTAGTGTTTTAAATTGAAAATTTATTGTTTAATACTTATGTTTTTAGTGTAAGTAACTTAGAAATTAACTTAAAATTAAAAGAAAACAATTGTTGAGGGACCAAATAGGAATTTCAGCTAGCTAGGGTTAGGGTTTGATATGAATGAGTTTGATGGTTTTGAATGTCACACCCTACCCCTCTGTAAGGCATAACATGATCCCGTAGTATACCTAATGAATTACCAACTTCGTCTACTGGTAACCCATTAAATACACTACAAGGGATTTTAAAACTTTTCTTACTTCTTTTTATAGTGGTGAGCACTATTTACAGGTATTAAAAACTTTTTTCAACTAAAGTGAAACAGCTAACACATTTGAATTATTAGTAATTTCTGTAAAAATTTTGGTGGAGTGCCATCTGTATTTTGAATAAAACAGTTCTTCAAAAACATGTAAAAAGCACTTCAAATATATTTCTTAATCTCAAACTCCAACATTTAATCAACGCAATATGTTTCTCAACTCAAAACCACAATAATTTTTCAATATTTCCAAAGGCTGAGATAAAAGAAATATAGTACAAATTTTACAAGCCCAAAATAATTTTCAATTTATTCTACAACTTCAATGTACAATTTTAATTTACAACTGCTCAAAACCAAGAACACTATATACATACAGTGATCATACATTATAATACAAAATGCAAAATATGGTATACTCAATATACCGGATGATCTCTCACTGAAGCACTGGCAGCCTAGTCTGCTGCCTTATCAGTTTGTCTACCTGCGACAGCAATGAAAAGCTATCGCTGAGTAAAATTTACTCAGTGGTGCACAATAATAATTTGAAATACGATACATAAATCTTTTATTGACAATTCACAAATCAAATAGTTCACAATTCCATTTTACAATTTACAAAGTTCATATAACACAAATTTGATCAAATAACTGAATAATACAGTTTTGCCAATCAATAATACCATTTGATCAAATAACTGAATAATATAGTTTTGCCAATCAATAACACAATTTGATCAAATAACTGAATAATACCGTTTTGCAAATCAGTAACACAATTTGATCAAATAACTGAAGAATACAGTATTGCCAATCGATAACACAATTTGATCAAATAACTGAATAATACCATTTTGTAAATCAATAACACAATTTGATCAAATAACTGAAGAATACAGTGTAACACCCCTAAGTTCGATAGTGCGTTCTGCTGCTCCAGTGACCAGTGTTGTCCGGACAGCTAGGATGCCTAGAACTACACTTCAATATGAGTGAGGAGACATAAAATAATGAAATACAAGAAAAGAAAATACAAGAAAAACAAAGGAAAAATAATAGCAAAGAAATGTGATCAAGTTAAGCAGTGAAACCTAACGATGGGTGATCAGACTGGGAAACTACGGCGTGGACCGTTGACTAATACGGATAGCGGGAACCCTGGAAAACATTTTTAGGACTTAAATAGAACCTTATTGAAGAATAAATATCATTAGAAAGATCAAAGAAAAATTAAATAATTAGTACAAAGAAAAGTGAGAAATCGAAAAACAGACAAAACCCGGTGTTACCGAAAAATCGGGAACGTGACCCGAACAGGGGCATTATGGTCATTTGACACCCCGAATTGTCTTTTGACCTAAATGTCCATTAAAAATAAATAATATTACACTTAGAAAATGAAATGAAAAATTAAAAGAGGGGTACCTAATACAAATAGCCAAAAGTGGGGTGAAAAATGTGTAAATAACACATTTAAGCTTATTTTATGATATAATTTAAATGAGTGGACCACTAAGGAATAAAATAAACACAAAGGGGCAGGTGTACATCAAATAAACAATCTGCAAAACTCATTTTCTCTAAGTTTCTCATCCATGCCGAATTGAAGGAAAAGGAAGACTCCATTGCCGTTTTCTTTGAGCTTCAACCTCTCCCTCCATTTCAACTCCATTCACTTAGGTTCCTTCATGAAACTTTGTCTACTCATCACAAGGAAGAGTTTGATACTAAATTTGAGAAGTTTAAGTAAGGTTTAACAAGATCCAACCATAAGGTAAGTTAGTGTTTTTGAAGATAGCTTTGTTAAGTTTTGTGTACATGTTATGGGTGTTGGGTTTGTGAAGACAATTTTTGAGTTTGAAGAGTTATTGTTGTGTTCATTTTGGACAGCCATGGAGTCATGTATTTGATGAAATAATTGTGCATATATTTGATGAGAAATGATGTAACATCCTCCCCGTAGCAACTCCGTACATCCTACTGTTCCGGTGACTGGTGTCGGTCCGGACAGCTAGAACGTCCGGAAAAAAATATTTAAACTAAAGTTAGGAACCATAATTAACTCAAATATTAATAAGAAACACTTAGTAAAAATTTTAGAAATAAAATACAACCAAGCAAAACGAGCCGGTGCCCAAGCGATGGGTAACCGGAGGGAAGTTGCGGTTCTCGCAACGAGGAGCCCTAGACCCGGGGAAAAAATTATAAAATAATTTTTGGGACTCCAGAGAAGGGTAATTGAGGTTCCCATGGCATTAGAATGCCAAGAAAATACCTAGAAAAATTTTTCAATCGGTACAGACAATTTTGACCCGTTAAGCCAAACGGAGGGCATTTTGGTCATTTCGCCTTCCGAGGTGATTTTTGGCCGACTTGTCCAGTTGAGTAAATAATTAATATGACATAAAATATGAAGAAACATTACCAAAAATTAAAGTGAAAATGAGTAGAGAAGAAGAGAAAAGAAAAATGAGAATAAATGTCAATTTTGACATCATATGATGTCATCTAAGAGTTACCCACCAATCACATTTAGTCAACACTTAAATTAACTAATAAAATATGTATAAAAACACAACAAAAGCTCCTAAAATTCCAGCAGCCATCACTTTTACAAAGTTCACCCGTAACTCTCAATTCCCATAGCCAAACCTCCATTGATTTTCAACCAAAGCTTCCTTTCTCCTTTGTTTCCACCACTAAACCCTAACCCCTTTCATTAAACTTTGACTATATCACTTGGGGAAGCTCTTGGCAGCCAAGAAGAAGAAGGAAATTGAAGTTTTGAGTGGGGAAAAATTCTGCCACTTGAGGTTAGTGCACCTATATCCATTAAACTCTTTATTTTCATGGTTTAGGACTTGAAACTAGTAAGAATTGTGATTTAAATTAACAAAACTTATGTGTATAACATCTTGAATTTTGGGCTGCCCTAGCTATGGAATAAGGGGAAGTGTTTTAATGAGCTTAGAGTGGAATAGAAACCATGTTGAAGTGATAAACATATGAGCAATGCATTGGTAGCTACTAAGATACATGGCATAAACCATGAATTTGAATTAGGGTTTGGAAAGGTGAAAATGTGACTTGGCTTAGGAAATTATTAGAGAGCATTTTAATGGTCAATTAGTGACCATTTTAGGTAATTTGAACAACAAATAGACAGAAGAATGATATTGCAAAGTGAGGATTGCAGTCGCCCTAGACAAGAAAGATAGGGACTGAAAATTCAGTCCCTTTGCACTGCCATAACTTGGGCTGTGTTAGTCCAATTGATGTTTGGCCAATTGGACATGAAACTAGGCTTATAATGGCACATTTTTGCTGAAGAAACCATGCCCAAAAGACCAAAGCAAGAGGACCAAAACTTGGCCCCAATCCGGAACCCTGAAACTGCCTCTGCAGAATTGACCAAATGAACAACTGTTCATTTGGCCATAACTCACTGTAGACTTGGTCAATTGGCCTGAAATTTTTACAGCAACAAGTTAAGACATAGAAAAACAACTTTCATGAAGGAACCTACCCAAAATTATGGCCAGAACCCATCCAACCAAGTGACTCTAGTTACTGTTCATGCACTGTAGATATGGTAAATCTGCAGATTTGGCAATCCGGCCAGCTTGGGTTTTTTGGCCATATCTGGAGCTACAAAACTCCAAATGGAGTGATTCAAAAAAGGAAATTCAACTAGACAAAATAAGGAACAACTTTTTTATTTTACATTTCTTCAAATTCCAACAGTAACAGTGTCCAATGGAACAGTGAAGTTGACTCACCAAAACTGAAAATTCTGCTTGTGTGGGTTTACACTTTGGAATGGTATTAACATTTATTGCCAACAAGTTTTAAACACCAAATGTGGTATGTTGGGAGTGCCAAAGTCAATTTACACATTTTTATTCTAAAATTCAACATTTTTGTTGACCAATGGTGAATAGTGACACCAAAACCACAAATTGGCAATTTTGCCAAAATGACCTAAGCTTGAGAAAGTGACCAAAACTAACAAGTTTTAAATGCAAAATGAGGTACATTGGGAGTGTTAAAACCAATGCACTTATGTTCTATGCAAAAGTCAACTTTTTGTTGACTATTGAAATGAATAGTGACATAAAAACTTGAAATTCAAAAAATTGAAGAATTCAAAAGTATCAAATGCCCTAGTAGGCCTAATGTGATTGGTTTGGATAGGTTGGCATGCCAATAGGGTTCTGATAGCAGTACTGCGTATGATATATGGCTTCATTGCCATTCTGTGATGTGATAGCCTATGGCTATACTGATTATGATGTTTTACTTGGCTTTATGCCTTATTGCTTATATGGTTTATTAGCCATTCTGTTTGCACACCGGGAGACACATTGTGACCGATGGTGTGACGGCCCGAGGTACCTGGTACCCAGTGCTAGTTTACCCGTTTATCCAGTCCGGTCAATTTGTATAGGTTACTTGGGCATGGAAAAGTATAACTGTAATTGAACTGATTGTTAAAGAAAATACGAAAATTAAATATCAGAAATGATTACGATAGAATACAAAGAAACTCAAGATCATGAAGAAAATAAATAAACAAAATGCATGAAGAAGTTAATATCATAAAACGTAATTAGCCCTCGACTAAACATTAAGTTGGTAATTATTCAGTTCTTATGAACACAATGGCTAAGAAATTATGATTTTTATTTGCATATTATTTCTTTCTATTTTATTATTTGCACCACTAAGCTTTATGCTTAGCGCGTCGCTTTTGCAACGCTGTGAGGTAATCAAGATACCGATCGAGAGCCGTGAGACCACGATTGGGTAAGTCCATCCTGCAGCTCGCATAGTGTCCGTGTCACCTCACAAAGCTCTGAGCATTGGTAGGACACTAGGTGTCATTTTGGTATTTTGTAATTGATCTTATTTTCTCACGTGTAAATGAACTTATGAAATGTAATTTGATGCTCATGTAAATAATGAGAATTGTGTTTGTAAATGAAAAAGTGAATGTTTATCTGTGATATATATATGATTATCACATGAAATGAATGATTGAGAAATGAATGTGAACTGAAAAATATAGAGATGATGATTATTGGAGTTTGAGAGTAATTGAATACGAATATATGAATATTGGAAGTGATTTTCACAGGTTCCGAAGAACTGTTTTCTTCATTTTTAGCCGGTACTCCACCGGATTTTCTTTAAAATTTTTGGAACCTTAAATAAATAATACTTTTGATAAATGGCTTAAATAAATTATGTTTCACGAGTTATATTCAAAAGGAAGAATAAAAATGAATTAAGATAAAATAGAGTGCTCGGCACACTGAGTGGCATAACTTGCTCGGCTACACTGTAGTCGGGTAAGGGGTGTCACATTTAGTGGTATCAGAGCACGGTTTAGGCGTTTCTGGGCCTAGATTGAGTCCATACCATGCATTGCATTTGTAAGAGTCGAGGTGACACTAATGCAGATCTGTTTATCTTTCTTATTTTGAATAGGATATGGATCCTTCATCTCAGAGAGCCGTTGAGGAGGAAGTGGAGAGTCATGCTCCACTTGCAGCAGCTGAGACTAGGGGCATGAGAGAATCAGCTCCGCCAGCTCAAGCAGAGCCTGCTCAGCCTCCACAGGCCATGTTTCAACAAATGGCCGACTTCTTTAGACAAATGGCCGGAGTAATGCCAGCACCACCACCACCACCACCAGCTCCACAGCAGAAATCACACCTGGAAAGACTAAGGAAGTTTGGAGCTGTGGACTTCTATGGAAAGAGAGAAGATGACTCCATTGCAGTAGAATTGGTTGAATGCAGGCAGAGTCCTAAAACAACTCCACCGCACTCCGAGCAAAACCCGAAGTCGCCATCTCTTTGCTGCAAGATGATGCATATGAGTGGTGGGACACTGTGTCTAGTGAAGTGCAGCCAGAAGCTGTAACTTGGGACTTCTTTCTTTCAGAATTTAAGAAGAAATATGTGGGTACTGTATATCTGGAAGAGAGAAGAAGAGAGTTTATTAACCTAAGGCAGAGACAGTTGTCAGTGGCCGAATATGAGAAGGAATTCGTAAGATTGAGCCGCTATGGAAGGGAGATAGTCCCTAATGAAGCTGAAAGATGTAAGAGATTTGAAGAGGGACTAAATGACAACATCAAGATCCAAATCACTGCCTTGGGAATCACTGACTTCACTAAGTTAGTGGAAGCTGCATTAAAAGTGGAGAAAGTGAGAGTAAATGAACAAAATAGAAAAGATAGGCAGCGTAAGAGGGAATTTGGACCAGATACCAAGTATACCGACCGATAGTAAGAAGTTTAAGGGTCCTAGTTCACAAGATCGCATATTGGCCACAGAGGCCAAATGGGAATATCTATAGCTAGTTCCCCGGGCACAATAACAAAGGGATCAACTCTAATGCCTGAATGTATGCATTGTGGTAGAAGACACAGAGGGGAGTGTCGACTGTTAACTGGAGAGTGTTTCAAGTGTGGGGCTACGAATCATTTCATAAGAGATTGCCCTCAGAGGAGTGGTTCAATAGCTCCGGTACAAGTTGATAGACCTTCCCCTGTAGTTCAAAGGGGTAAAAGATCAGGTAGAGCAGAAACGGCTGACATTTCACAGAAGATTGTTTCTGAGACCGTTGAAAAGCCCGAAGTCAGGGTGGCACCACAAGTATATGCTATGGAAGCTCAGGAAGAGCCAAACCTGCATAATCGATGAGGCGATACAAGGAAATGAAGAAACAAGAAGGTAGCAACTCCCCGATTACTTAAGTCAGGTAAATTTCGAGGACGAAATTTAAATTAGAGGGGAAGAGTTGTAACATCCTCCCCGTAGCAACTCCGTACATCCTACTGTTCCGGTGACCGGTGTTGGTCCGGACAGCTAGAACGTCCGGAAAAAAATATTTAAACTAAAGTTAGGAACCATAATTAACTCAAATATTAATAAGAAACACTTAGTAAAAATTTTAGAAATAAAATACAACCAAGCAAAACGAGCCGGTGCCCAAGCGATGGGTAACCGGAGGGAAGTTGCGGTTCTCGCAACGAGGAGCCCTAGACCCGGGGAAAAAATTATAAAATAATTTTTGGGACTCCAGAGAAGGGTAATTGAGGTTCCCATGGCATTAGAATGCCAAGAAAATACCTAGAAAAGTTTTTCAATCGGTATAGACAATTTTGACCCGTTAAGCCAAACGGAGGGCATTTTGGTCATTTCGCCTTCCGAGGTGATTTTTGGCCGACTTGTCCAGTTGAGTAAATAATTAATATGACATAAAATATGAAGAAACATTACCAAAAATTAAAGTGAAAATGAGTAGAGAAGAAGAGAAAAGAAAAATGAGAATAAATGTCAATTTTGACATCATATGATGTCATCTAAGAGTTACCCACCAATCACATTTAGTCAACACTTAAATTAACTAATAAAATATGTATAAAAACACAACAAAAGCTCCTAAAATTCCAGCAGCCATCACTTTTACAAAGTTCACCCGTAACTCTCAATTCCCATAGCCAAACCTCCATTGATTTTCAACCAAAGCTTCCTTTCTCCTTTGTTTCCACCACTAAACCCTAACCCCTTTCATTAAACTTTGACTATATCACTTGGGGAAGCTCTTGGCAGCCAAGAAGAAGAAGGAAATTGAAGTTTTGAGTGGGGAAAAATTCTGCCACTTGAGGTTAGTGCACCTATATCCATTAAACTCTTTATTTTCATGGTTTAGGACTTGAAACTAGTAAGAATTGTGATTTAAATTAACAAAAACTTATGTGTATAACATCTTGAATTTTGGGCTGCCCTAGCTATGGAATAAGGGGAAGTGTTTTAATGAGCTTAGAGTGGAATAGAAACCATGTTGAAGTGATAAACATATGAGCAATGCATTGGTAGCTACTAAGATACATGGCATAAACCATGAATTTGAATTAGGGTTTGGAAAGGTGAAAATGTGACTTGGCTTAGGAAATTATTAGAGAGCATTTTAATGGTCAATTAGTGACCATTTTAGGTAATTTGAACAACAAATAGACAGAAGAATGATATTGCAAAGTGAGGATTGCAGGCTGCCCTAGGACAGCAGCATAGGGACTGAAAATTCAGTCCCTTTGCACTGCCATAACTTGGGCTGTGTTAGTCCAATTGATGTTTGGCCAATTGGACATGAAACTAGGCTTATAATGGCACATTTTTGCTGAAGAAACCATGCCCAAAAGACCAAAGCAAGAGGACCAAAACTTGGCCCCAATCCGGAACCCTGAAACTGCCTCTGCAGAATTGACCAAATGAACAGTAACTGTTCATTTGGCCATAACTCACTGTAGACTTGGTCAATTGGCCTGAAATTTTTACAGCAACAAGTTAAGACATAGAAAAACAACTTTCATGAAGGAACCTACCCCAAATTATGGCCAGAACCCATCCAACCAAGTGACTCTAGTTACTGTTCATGCACTGTAGATATGGTAAATCTGCAGATTTGGCAATCCGGCCAGCTTGGGTTTTTGGGCCATATCTGGAGCTACAAAACTCCAAATGGAGTAATTCAAAAAAGGAAATTCAACTAGACAAAATAAGGAACAACTTTTATGTTTTACATTTCTTCAAATTCCAACAGTAACAGTGTCCAATGGAACAGTGAAGTTGACTCACCAAAACTGAAAATTCTGCTTGTGTGGGTTTACACTTTGGAATGGTATTAACATTTATTGCCAACAAGTTTTAAACACCAAATGTGGTATGTTGGGAGTGCCAAAGTCAATTTACACATTTTTATTCTAAAAGTCAACATTTTTGTTGACCAATGGTGAATAGTGACACCAAAACCACAAATTGGCAATTTTGCCAAAATGACCTAAGCTTGAGAAAGTGACCAAAACTAACAAGTTTTAAATGCAAAATGAGGTACATTGGGAGTGTTAAAACCAATGCACTTATGTTCTATGTAAAAGTCAACTTTTTGTTGACTATTGAAATGAATAGTGACATAAAAACTTGAAATTCAAAAAATTGAAGAATTCAAAAGTATCAAATGCCCTAGTAGGCCTAATGTGATTGGTTTGGATAGGTTGGCATGCCAATAGGGTTCTGATAGCAGTACTGCGTATGATATATGGCTTCATTGCCATTCTCAGGATGTGATAGCCTATGGCTATACGATTATGATGTTTTACTTGGCTTTATGCCTTATTGCTTATATGGCTTATTAGCCATTCTGTTTGCACACCGAGACACATTGTGACCGATGGTGTGACGCCCGAGGTACCTGTACCCAAAGCTAGTTTACCCGCTTATCCAAATCTCAATTTGTATAGGTTACTTGGGCATGGAAAAGTATAACTGTAATTGAACTGATTGTTAAAGAAAATACGAAAATTAAATATCAGAAATGATTACGATAGAATACAAAGAAACTCAAGATCATGAAGAAAATAAATAAACAAAATGCATGAAGAAGTTAATATCATAAAACGTAATTAGCCCTCGACTAAACATTAAGTTGGTAATTATTCAGTTCTTATGAACACAATGGCTAAGAAATTATGATTTTTATTTGCATATTATTTCTTTCTATTTTATTATTTGCACCACTAAGCTTTATGCTTAGCGCGTCGCTTTTGCAACGCGTAGGTACTGAAGATACTGATCGAGAGCCGTGAGACCACGATTGGGTAAGTCCATCCCGCAGCTCGCATAGTGTCCGTGTCACCTCACAAAGCTGATTGCATTGGTAGGACACTAGGTGTCATTTTGGTATTTTGTAATTGATCTTATTTTCTCACGTGTAAATGAACTTATGAAATGTAATTTGATGCTCATGTAAATAATGAGAATTGTGTTTGTAAATGAAAAAGTGAATGTTTATCTGTGATATATATATGATTATCACATGAAATGAATGATTGAGAAATGAATGTGAACTGAAAAATATAGAGATGATGATTATTGGAGTTTGAGAGTAATTGAATACGAATATATGAATATTGGAAGTGATTTTCACAGGTTCCGAAGAACTGTTTTCTTCATTTTTAGCCGGTACTCCACCGGATTTTCTTTAAAATTTTTGGAACCTTAAATAAATAATACTTTTGATAAATGGCTTAAATAAATTATGTTTCACGAGTTATATTCAAAAGGAAGAATAAAAATGAATTAAGATAAAATAGAGTGCTTGGCACACTGAGTGGCATAACTTGCTCGGCTACACTGTAGTCGGGTAAGGGGTGTCACAAATGATGTTGATCATGATGATTTAATAACCTAGTGAATTACTTCACATGTATAAGGTGATGTTTGCACTTGGAATGGGATTTAATGAATTGTAGGACACTTGGTGGTGAAGGAAAATTTTCGGCAGCTTGGGGACACTTGAATAAATGTATGTATTCATGGAAGTGTTGGCAGAATGTTCACATAGAAGGCTTGATGGATATGTGTATGAAATTATTTTGTAAGTGTATGTGAGGATTAGTGATGTTTAGGTGTGTATGTGATTGTATTTAGACTTTGTAAATGTGAACTTTAATTGATGTATTGAAGATAATTGTAATCTGCCCAAAGTGAGGATAATGTAAAGTGGGATGTGGTTTTGGTAATGTACCAAAACAGATTTGGTAGGGAAGTTAACATATTGCAAGGTAAATGTGTGTGATTGATGTGTGTTGAGCAAAGTAACCAAGGGCAGTGTATATTTTAGCCAATAAGTTTAAATGTGTAACCTCAATTGGTATGAGACCAATTGGAGGTGAAACTAGGCACAAAATGTGCCAACTTTCATTGAGAAAACATACCAAAATTCTGCTTGCAAGGTGACCTAAGAAAATGACCAATTCGGATTAGGTACAATTAGGACCTGAAAAATGACCAATTGGCAGCAGTGAGTGTTTAGGCCATAACTCACTCAAAACAGGTCCAATTGACCTGAAATTTTAACCATGAATAGTTAAGACCCATACCTACAAGTCTTATGAAGACACCAAAACCCAGAAATGACCAGAAGCAAGTCAAAAAGCTTGCACAAGTTCGGGTCCAAAAACTGGCCGAACCAAAGTTGACCAAATTGACCTAATTTGATGCCATTTGACCAGCAATAGTATAATGACCATAACTTGGTCTACTTAACTTGGATTAACCTAAAATTTTTTCCCGCGTGCAATAAGACATAGATCTACAAGTTTGTAGTTTTGACCGAAACCCGAAAACCGAGGGAACTAGATCGTCTGGCTAGGTCAAACTAGTATCCCGAAATCCAGCAATTTGCAATAAAATGCAAGAAAACGCAATGTACATAGAATTGAGTTTGGTAACACGTACCAAACCTAAAACCCTATCGAATGTGACATATTATTGACACTAAGACCTAATTTACCTAAAACGCATCGAGGGTCGGTATATTAGGTGATTAAGCAAATAAAAGTATTCAGTGAATTATTTATCGAACATTATCGTTAGAGGCAAATTAATTTAGCACTGAAACACTTCAAATTGTGTTTCTCAGTTAACAAGGACTCAGCAAAAGGGAAAGAAATACTGAGTCAAGACCAGGAGACAAATATCAGAGGTTTGTGCACAACAACTATTTCTTTTGAATTATTTTCAATTGAAATAAATATTGACTATTTGTATATTATTGTTTTAAATTGTGGAAATGTATTTGAATGAATATTTATTGCTTGAAAAGCATTGTAAATGATTTGAAACTGTGAGAAATTGTTTGAATGACATTGATGGATACTTATTGATTTAAAAGCATTGGAAATGGTTTGAAACCACAGCTATCATGTATATTGATTGTATTCCTCATTAGCTTGTCTAGTGGGACGAATTGAATTCCCTCTCTGGCTGAAGTGTTGAGGTGTGTGCCTGTTGAGGACGAATTGGATGAGTACTCATATTTTTGCTAGCTAGCCATGTTATTCCTCATTAGTCATCGACTTTTGGGACGAATTGAACTATGGATCATGATTAAGCTGTGTGTGATTTATTGATGTGTATTGTGAGATTGTGAAATGGATTTAAACTCTCATTGACATATACTGTCTTTTGAATTCAAACATGATCTGACTTATGGAAATCTATTGTGATATTGAGAAATGGAGTTTAAATTCTTATTGACCTTTATTGTCTTGAATTTGACTATGGTTCTAAGTATCCACTATTTATATGATTTACGAATTGTGATTTAAATTTGTATTTGGTTAATGTTGTGCACCACTGAGACATTGTCTCAGCGATAGCTTTATTGCTTCCGCAGTAGAGAGCAGCATGTATAAGCAGACTAGGCCGCATATACATCCAATGAGGGATTACCAGTATAATGAGTATACCAATATTTTGCATTTTGTAATCAGAATGTATGACACTGTATGTACATTTTGTTTTTGGTTTTGAGCAGTTGTAAATTCAAATTGTACCTTGAAGTTGTAAATTAATTATGAGTTATTTGACTTGTGAAAATTGTATTATATTTCCTTATCTCAGACTTTGAAAAATTTCTATGGAACTGAGTTGATAAATTGTTGTGTTGAGAAATGTATTGGAGTTGAGATTTGGAAAATTATTGAAGTGTTTTTTTACAGGTTTTCTGAAGAACTGTTTTATCCAAAATACAGATGGCACTCTGCCAAAATTTTTACAGAAATTCAAAACAAACCAAATGAGTTAGTTATTTTACTCAGTTCACCAAAGTCTTTAACACCTGTAAATAGTGCTCACCACTGTAAAAGAAGTAAGAAAAGTTTTTAAAATCCCTTGTAGTGTATTTAATGGGTTACCAGTAGACGGAGTTGGTAATTCATTAGGTATACTACGGGATCATGTTATGCCTTACAGAGGGGTAGGGTGTGACATACAGTATTGCCAATTGATAACACAATTTGATCAAATAACTGAATAATACCATTTTGTAAATCAATAACACAATTCGATCAAATAACTGAATAATATAGTGTTGCCAATTGATAACACAATTTGATCAAATAACTGAATAATACCATTTTGCAAATCAATAACACAATTTGATCAAATAACTGAAGAATACAGTGTTGCCAATCGATAACACAATTTAGGCCATGACACAAATTTTCCACGCATGCCGTGTTGTACACCACGACAAGACACACTCACCCCAATAATCGAAATCAATGAGGGAGGAAGCTAGCTATATAATGAGTACTCATCCACACTCACCTCAGACTGACAAGTCAAAGAGGGAGGAACATAATCACACTCACCCCAGACTGATAAGTCAAAGAGGGAGGAATATATCACACTCACCCCATAAATGGAGGAGGAACATAGTAACAATGTCATGCCAAGTGTGAATTAAAACAATTTCAAATCACAATATTTCATACAAACCACAAATCACATTTTATCTCAAAATTTCCATTTGCAAAGTTGGCAACACAATAATTTCTAAATAATATTCCCAAAACCAAAATAATAAAAAATTATTCATAACTCATTTCTCCAAATAAATTTGCTAGTAAAAGCAGTGAATATAAAAGTATTGTGCATGGATACAATTTAAAACTATAATGTTCAATTAAATTTTTAAGTATAAAATGAGAAGTTAAAATTATTGTGCACAAACACAATTTAAAACAATAACATACAAATAATCATAATTTATTTCAATTGAAAAATTCAAAAGAAATAACTATTGTGCACTAACACAATTTAAAATAATAACATACAAATAATCATAATTTATTTCAATTGAAAAATTCAAAAGAAATATGATATTTGCCTCTTGGCTCTGACTCAGTGGTTCCTTCCCCTTCCCTGAGTCTTTGCTAATTGAAACACACAATTTGAAGTGTTTCAGTACTCATTTAAACTGTATCTAATGATAATGCTTAATAATTAATTTATTGAATACTATTATTTCCTTAGTCAACCTAAGATGTTGATCCTCGATGCAATCTAGGTGAATTAGGTTTTAATGTTACCAATATGTCACATTTGTAGCCTTTTAGTATTGGTACATGTTACCAAATTCATTTCCATGTATATTGCACTTTATTGCAATTTATCGGATTCCGGTATACTAATTTGACCTAACCAGATGACCTAGTTCCATCGGTTTTTGGGTTTTGGTCAAAACTAAAAACTTGTAGATCTATGTCTTATTCCACGCGAGGCAAAATTTCAGGTTATTCTGAGTTATGTAGACCAAGTTATGGTCATTTTACTATTGCTGGTCAGAATGTACCAAAATTGGTCACTTTAGGTCATTTTAGGTCATTTTAGGTTCGACCAGTTTTTAGACCCGAACTTGTGAAAGCTATTTGACTTGCTTATGGTCATTTTTGGGCTTTGGTGTCTTCATAATACTTGTAGATATATGTCTCAACTATTCATGGTAAAAAGTTCAGGTCAATTGGACCTGTTTTGAGTGAGTTATGGCCAAAATACTAACTGCTGCCCAAATGGTCAATTTTCAGGCCTTAAATGCACTAATCTGGATTTGGTCATTTTTCAAGTTACCTTACAAGCAGAATTTGGTAAGCTTCCTTCATGAAAGTTGGCACATTTTGTTCCTATTTTCACCTCTAATCGGTCTCATACCAATTGGAGCCACACACTTAAAGTTCTAGACTAAAATACACACTGCCCTATTGCAACACTCTTCATCACATACCAAATACACTTTTAACACTTATCAAGTTACACATTTATGCCATTTCTGTTTTGTACCATAACATGAACATATTTCACAACACATTTTTGGTCACTTTGGCAGCTTATAACCACACTCAATATGCACATTATAGTCCAGAATTTACCAAGTTCAATTTACACACAATTTAACTACACAACCAAGCTCATTTACATGTCCAAACTCAAACCCTCATACACATACACAAGCTGCCATAACAAGTACCACAATTCAACAATAATATTCCATAAACCAAACCATGAAATAACATTTCTATGGTTCACAATTCAAGCTGCCGATTTGTACCTCACTTTGAATAAAATTCTAAGCTTCCAAATTCAAGTATACATTCACACATACTTAGTATACATCACCCAATTTATTCCTGCACATATAAACACATAATCAACCCTTTAATCTACCATTTACAAGCAAGGATAAACTGCCCTTAAGGAGTTTCCATGGCTGCCAAAAATAAACATCTCCCTTAGAACATCAAACTCCAAAATTCTTTCCATAATTCAAGTACCCATAACATCCTCACAAACTTTAATGAAGCAATAATAAAAAACACATACTTACCACTTTAGAAAATCTTTAAAACTTCACCAAAACTTGATCTTCTTACTGCCTATCTACTGCCCAAGCTATGTAGAGCAACTTTAATGAAGAACAAGTGAAGAAATTATGGCTTGGAATAGTGGATTGGAGTTCATGCATGGTGAGCGGCCATGGTGATTTTAGGGAGGAGTTCAATTCGGCAAAGTGAAGGAAATGGGAAGAAGATGATGAGAAATGGCTGATCTCTTGTCTTTTGTATGTCCACTAAGTGTCCACTTAGTGCTCCACTAATTAATATTAACATTATAATAATCCAAGTTTTCAATTTCCACATTTAACTCCTAATTTTTGCTATTTAATTTATGTACCACCAATTTAATTTTTCATGACATTTTTCAAGTGTAATATCATGTATTTTTAATGGACATTTAAGTCAAAAGACAACTCAGGGTGTCAAATGACCACAATGCCCCTGTTCGGGTTGCATTCCTGATTTTTCGGTAACACCAAGTTTTGTCCGTTTTTCGATTTCTCACTTTTCTTTGTACTAATTAATTAATTTTTCTTTGATATTTCTAATGGTATTTATACTTCAATAGACATTTATTTAAGTCTTAAAAATATTTTCTAGGGTTCCCTGTGGTCCAAGGCTAGTCAACGGTCCACGCCGCGACTTCCCGTTGCGGTCACCCATCGCTAGGGTTCTCGGCTCGTTTAACTTAGTTACATTTCATTGTTATAATTTTTCCTTTGTTTTTCTTGTATTTTCTTTTCTTGTATTTCATTATTTTATGTCTCCTCACTCATATCAAGTGTAGTTCTAGGCATCCTAGCTGTCCGGACAACACTGGTCACCGGAATAGTAGAACGCACTACCTAACATAGGGGTATTACAATTCTTCCCCCTTTAAAATAAATTTCGTCCGCGAAATTTTACCTAATAGCCATCTTACAATAGTCATACATTTGTTTTCTCCTTTCTATATGATCGTATAATCTTCTTTCCCTCGCATTTGTATAAGACTTTTAACAATCTAATATAATATTTAATTTGTTTGTATAACACCAATCTTCTCTTACTATTATGCTGTCTAATATTTCGGTTCATGTTCCTTCTTGAATGACTCTTGAGGTCATGTTAGAATGATTTATCTAGTCATTGATCCTCTGACTATTCTAGTCAATAGTCTTTCTCATATTCATAACATTTCTTTGTTATATCTAAACCAACTGTTCAAATTTTTACTTCCATAACTCTTTTATATATCAATATTCTATAACTTACCTCCTTTTGTATTAAATTATAACCTTTCGTTACTCTAACTTTTGAGTTTTAAATCCCTAAGTAAGATTTTCAAACTTATTTCTAATAATTAAATTCTGTCCTGGCATAACTATACCAAAACAGATGCCGTTGGTGACTATTCTCATCTAGGTGTACTATCGAGTAGTACGTAGCTCTACACAATAATCTCAAGTTAGTACTGTAATCTATAGTTTACAGTATAAACATCAAGAACATTGCATAGTTACTACGATACATCCCAATAGATCAATTTTTTCTATATTTTATACTTTTTGAATTCACTAATATCCGAAACTTATTCTGATTAAAATATCCACTGACAATTACTAACTGTAACATCTTTGCCCTTATTTAGAGCAAGTCTATTACCACAACTTACTTTTACTTCCTCTTGCCTTACATTAAATGGGCTTATCATTTAGCTTTATAATTTATGGTGTGTTAGAAGATACTTTTCGCCTATAAACTCTTCCAAAACTAATTTTACTTATTATCACAATCCTTATCTTAAAGGACTAATCACTAGTGCATCAAAATTTATTCCCCTGTAAAGGAATAACAACAGAACATAAAGTTCTAACACTAACATAAAAGTAGGCAGACTCCAGGTCAAACAATACATATATATATATATATATATATATATATATATATATATATATATATATATATATATATATATCTTAGTTACTAATTGAGCAAGTACCAGCAACAATGTCAAAAGTCTCAGTCTCTTCTTGAAGGAACGGAAGTGTGAAAAACACAAGTTTATACCATTGAATTCAAAAATTTTCACCTAGGGTCACATGCATCATGCAAGATTTATTTTTATCTATTTGATTTCAATGATAAACAACATATTAAAACTCTTTTAATATGTCTTTGGATCTGTATTTGCCATTTAAGATTTTAAAATTAATTAGATTAATTTTAGAACCCTAGATTAAATCAAGAACGATTACACTAACCTCTTGATGCACTGCAGCGTGTCTGCGCCTTTGAGATTTGTCTTCAGGACACCAAAAATTATCCCTCTAGCTTGTCCACACCAAGAACACCAATGGCAACCCTTGAACAGCTTCTAAAGCTTTTTCTATTAATTAGAAATTCAAGTTCTACCTTTTAAGAGATTAGAGATGTAAATAGGACACTAGAAACAATTTCTAGTGTTCTTAATTCAAGAGATTGATGGCTAATCTCTTTGAATTGATGAGAGATGAAGAAGAATAGATGGAGAGCCTCAAAATGGCGTGACAAAGGAGAGGAGTGGCTGCTAGTTGTTTTTCTTTTTCATAACAATACTTATATAGCTAGGTTAACACATTAAACCCTTGCCACATGTCACCCTTTGAATAGCTCTAGGTTTAAGTGACCCAATCACATTGTGCCAAGTGTCAAACCTATATTTAATCTTGATTTTAATCATCTTACATGATTAAAAAACATTTGGCAAGCTTATGTGTAATCCCATGTGTCACCATCTCATGGTGCCACGTGTTACACTATGAAATGACCAAAATGCCCCTGTGTCTTAATTTTGAGTTCTTAACCCAAAATAATTATTTTTCTTCTTCTAATTTATATCAAATATAAATTAATTAATTAATCTATATAAATTAATTTCTCATTAATTAAATTCATATTTAAACACTTTAAATATAAATTTAACTTATACTATACATCAAATAATCTAGATTTGGTTTCAAGTCATGCTAGGGACTTTGCAATTTAATTGCAAACTAAACCTATTTAATTAATTAATTAAACTCTTTAATTAATTAATTAAATCATATTTAAATAGATGATAACTTGTGTATGTGTGTGACTTACTAGGCTCATCACTAATTGGCAATGAGACATGATATCAACTCTTAATATCATTAGAACTCTTTCTTACCATAAATGATTTCTCTAAATCATTTTATAAACCTCATAGACCATGGTTAACACCTAGCATAGCATGCCATGGCCACCTAATGAGTAATAAGGTTTACCTTAAATGAACCTATAATCATATGTTACCATGCACTAGAATCTCTCTGTTACAAAATCCCAACTCAAGCTGGAGTCATGGTTTATGTCAAACTCCATTTGCTATGAATATTATGTTCTCTTTTAATTCCAGTTCTTGATTAAAAAGATTTTCTCATCAGAAACTCTTTTCTGAATAAATCTATCTGTCCCAGCTAGGAACTTGAAACATCAAGAACAATTAAATGAACATAGGATTTTATCTCCATTTACTTAGAGGAACAGATTCCATCTTGATCAACACCTACCTCCATATATAACTAGTAGGAGCCAACAGATGCCCATATACCCATACATAGTACAAGTATGAAAGCAGTATCAAACTCAAACTACCTATATACAAGATAACTGTGCTATCTCAGGTCTAAAGATTATATGCACTGATATGATTTATGACAAAACATTGACAAGAGTAAACTCCATGTGCTTGTCATAAGTGTCACTGATTCGGCCTACTTGTCATTTATAAGTGCCTATCATGTTTGTCATATGGCATGAGACTCACCATTCCATCTTATTTATATCTCATATAAATAACTTGGGAACAAATATGAATACAATCTTTCTGGATAAGTCATGTCCTTATTATGAAGTATCCTCGATTGTGAACCTATTTATGATACTTTGTGCTAGAAATATTGTCCCTCATATTCTTAACAACTTAAGAATAATATTTCTAACAAAATATCAATGGACCTTTTCTATTACACATAAATATATTATGTAAATGGAAAAGTGGAAATGCCTTTTATTAATAAAAATATGTACAAGATACATACTAAATGATATGCTCTAGGGCATACTATTAATAATCTCCCACTAGCACTAGAGCCATTCATTATACTATCTTAAACCTATCTTCTCAAGATGTCGGTCTAACTGAGTCTGTGACATAGGCTTAGTGAATGGATCAGCTGGATTTTCAGCTGATGCTATTTTCTGCATGGCTACATCGCCTCGCCCAACTATTTCTATGATAATGTGGTAGCGCCTTTCTATGTGTTTGGATTTCTGGTGAGACCTCGGTTCCTTAGCCTGTATGACTGCTCCATTATTGTCATAGTGTAGTGGAACTGCTGACTCAATGGAAGGAACTACTGTAAGTTTTGTCACGAACTTCTTTATCTAAACAGCTTCCCTTGCAGCCTCTGATGTAGCAATATACTCAGCCTCTGTAGTGGAATCTGCAGTCGTGCTCTGTTTGGAACTCTTCCAACTGACTGCACCTCCATTACAAAGGAACACATATCCAGAGGTAGAATTTTTATCATCGATATCTGATTGGAAATCAGAATCAATATAACCATCCAATTGCAAGTCTCCACCTTTATAAATCAAGAATAAATCCTTAGTTCTTCTCAAGTACTTAAGGATATTCTTGACAGTTATCCAGTGTTCTAAACCTGGATTGGATTGATAACTGCTAGTCAAACTAACAGCATATGCGATATCTGGCCTAGTACACAACATTGCATATATTAAACTTCCAATAGCCGAAGTATATGGAATCCTGGCCATCTTATCTCTTTCTTCAGGTGTCTTTGGAGACATCTCTTTAGAAAGGTGGATACCATGTCTCACTGGTAACAATCCTCTGTTAGAATCAAGCATGTTAAACCTCTTTAACACCTTTTCCAAGTATAGACTTTGGGATAAACCAATTATTCTTTTCGCTCTATCTCTATATATGCGAATCCCAAGAATATAGGTTGCCTCCCCTAAGTCTTTCATGGAGAATGTATTTGACAACCATGCCTTTATAGTTGTCAACATACCTGTGTCATTACCCATCAACAGTATGTCATCCACATATAAGACAAGGAAAGTGATAGCACTGTCACTAACCTTCTTATATACACATGGCTCATCCTCATTTTTGATAAAACCAAAGGATTTAATGGCTTCATTAAAACGAATGTTCCAACTCCTCGAAGCTTGTTTCAACCCATAAATGGATCACTTTAGCTTGCATACCTTGAAACCATCTTGGGATTCAAAACCCCTAGGTTGTTCCATGAAAATGTTTTCTTCAATGTATCCATTGAGAAAAGCTGTTTTGACATCCATCTGCCAAATCTCATAATCATAGTATGTAGCTATTGCTAATAAAATTCTAATTGATTTAAGCATGGCAACAGGCGAGAAAGTCTCCTTATAGTCGACTCCTTGCCTTTGGCGAAATCCTTTCGCTACTAGCCTTGCCTTATAAGTCTCTACCTTTCCATCAAAACCAATTTTCTTCTTGAAAACCCATTTGTTCCCTATAGGTACAATACCTTCAGGTGGGTCAATAAGATCCCAAACTTGATTCTTATACATGGAATCAATCTCAAATTTCATAGCATCAATCCATTTTGAAGAGTCTATATCTGATATAGCTTCTTCATAGGTAAGTGGATCATCTCCATGATCTACTTCTTCATGAGTATACAACTCTTGTTCTTCTTCATGAAGAAAACCATATCTCACTGTTGGGTGAGATACCCTGGTTGTTCTACGAGGAACAGCTGTAGATGTTTCATCAACAGGTATAGGTTAACTAGATGGATCTATATCCATCTGATCTGTTGGTTGGTCAGAATTCTCCAATTCTAACTCTATTTGCCTTCCTTTGCCTCCTTCTTGAACAAACTGTTGTTCAAGAAATGTGGCATCTCTACTTATCACAACCTTTTGTGAAGTAGGCAAATGAAAATAATATCCAAAACTATCTTTTGGATATCCAACAAATCGACCTTTTCTCGATCCGTCTCCAATTTATCAGTGTTCAGCTTTTTGATATAAGCTGGACAACCCCAAATCTTAACATGCTTAAGACTTGGTTTTCTTCCATGCCATATCTCATAAGGTGTGGAAGAAACTGATTTTGATGGAATCCTATTTGGAATATACAAAGCTGATTCTAATGCAAATCCCCAAAAGAAGATTGGCATATCAGTATAGCTCATCATACTACGTACCATATCGAATAGGGTACGATTTCTCCTTTCATATACACCATTCAGCTGTGGCGTTCCTAGAGGAGTCAGCTAAGAAACAATGCCATGCTCTCTCAAGTATTCATCAAATTCAGTACTCAAATATTCACCTCCACGATCTGATCGAAGAGCTTTAATACTCTTTCCTATTTGATTTTCTACTTCAGATTTAAATTCTTTAAACTTTTCAAAGGATTCATGTTTGTATTTCATCAAATACAAATACCCAAATCTTGATTTATCATCAGTAAAGGTAATAAAATAAAGAAAGGCCCCTCTAGCCATTTCTTTAATGTACCACATACATCACTATGTATTAGCTCCAAAATATTTTCAGCTCTTA
This sequence comes from Hevea brasiliensis, assembly GCF_030052815.1. Classification (NCBI taxonomy): domain Eukaryota; kingdom Viridiplantae; phylum Streptophyta; class Magnoliopsida; order Malpighiales; family Euphorbiaceae; genus Hevea; species Hevea brasiliensis. The sequence goes on along the minus strand of NC_079500.1, from coordinate 40,893,657 downwards.
GCCCTTGTCCAACAAAGGGTGATCTAGTCATTTTGCCTTGAAGGCAAGATTCACAAGTTGGAGTAGGCTTAGAGCCCACTAAGGATAGAATCCCCATTTTCTCTAGTTTTGCAATCCTATATTCTGCAACATGACATAACCTTAAGTGCCAAATATATTTTGAACTTGAGTTGGTTTTCACCATGGCATTGCATTCTTTTAGATCACTTGCATTCAATTTGTGTTTGTCATTATTATCCAAATAATAAAGACCATCATTCATATAACCCGAATCAACATATTTATTTCCAAAATAAATATTGCAAACATCATCTGTGAACTGAAATTCATAGCCATTTCTAGTCAAACTAGATATAGAAATGATGTTCTTAAAAGCATCAGGTACATATAAAATATTATCCAAACACAAAACTGTTAGTAGTATGCCCTAGAGCATATCATTTAGTATGTATCTTGTATATATTTTTATTAATAAAAGGCATTTCCACTTTTCCATTTACATAATATATTTATGTGTAATAGAAAAGGTCCATTGATATTTTGTTAGAAATATTATTCTTAAGTTGTTAAGAATATGAGTGACAATATTTCTAGCACAAAGCATCATAAATAGGTTCACAATCGAGGATACTTCATAATAAGGACATGACTTATCCAGAAAGATTGTATTCATGTTTGTTCCCAAGTTATTTATATGAGATATAAATAAGATGGAATGGTGAGTCTCATGCTATATAACAAACATGATAGGCACTTATAAATGATAAGTAGGCCGAACCAGTGACACTTATGACAAGCACATGGAGTTTACTCTTGTCAATGTTTTGTCATAAATCATATCAGTGCATATAATCTTTAGACCTGAGATAGCATAGTTATCTTGTATATAAGTAGTTTGAGTTTGATACTGCTTTCATACTTGTACTGTGTATGGGTATATGGGCATGTGTTGGCTCCTACTAGTTATATATGGAGGTAGGTGTTGATCAAGATGGAATCTGTTCGTCTAAGTAAATAGAGATAAAATCCTATGTTCATTTAATTGTTATTGATGTTTCAAGTTCCTGGCCAGGACAGATAGATTTATTCAGAAAAGAGTTTCTGATGAGAAAATCTTTTTAATCAAGAACTGGAATTAAAAGAGAACATAATATTCATAGCAAATGGAGTTTGACATAAACCATGACTCCAGCTTGAGTTGGGATTTTGTAACAGAGAGATTCTAGTGCATGGTAACATATGATTATAGGTTCATTTAAGGTAAACCTTATTACTAATTGGATGGCCATGGCATGCTATGCTAGGTGTTAACCATGGTCTATGAGGTTCATAAAATGATTTAGAGAAATCATTTATGGTAAGAAAGAGTTCTAATGATATTAAGAGTTGATATCATGTCTCATTGCCAATTAGTGATGAGCCTAGTAAGTCACACACATACACAAGTTATCACCTATTTAAATATGATTTAATTAATTAATTAAAGAGTTTAATTGATTAATTAAATAGGTTTGGTTTGTAATTAGATTGCAAAGTCCCTAGCATGACTTGAAACCAAATCTAGATTATTGGATGTATAATATAAGTTAAATTTATATTTAAAGTGTTTAAATATGAATTTAATTAATGAGAATTAATTAATAGAGATTAATTAATTAATTTATATTTGATATAAATTAATTAGAAGAAGAAATAATTATTTTGGGTTAAGAACTCAAAATTAAGACACAGGGGCATTTTGGTCATTTTGCAGTGTGACACGTGGCACCATGAGATGGTGACACATGGCATAACACATAAGCTTGCCAAATGTTTTTTTTTAATCATGTAAGATGATTAAAATCAAGGTTAAATATAGGTTTGACACTTGGCATAATGTGATTGGGTCACTTAAACCTAGAGCTAATCAAAGGGTGACATGTGGCAAGGGGTTAATGTGTTAACCTAGCTATTTAAGTATTGTTATGAGAAAATAAAACACAACCAGCAGCTACACTCCTTTGTCACGCCACTTTGAGGGTTTTTATCTCTTCTTCTTCATCTCTTATCAATTCAATGAGATTAGCCATCAATCTCTTGAATTAAGAACACTAGAAATTGTTTCTAGTGTCCTGTTTACATCTTTAATCTCTTAAAAGGCAGAACTTGATTTTCTAATTAATAGAAAAAGCTTTAGAAGCTCTTCAAGGGCTGTCATAGGTGTTCTTGGTGTGGACAAGCTAGAGGGACAACATTTGGTGTCCTGAAGACGAATCTCAAGGGCGCAGACACGCTGCAGTGCATAAAGAGGTTAGTGTAATCGTTCTTGATTTAATCTAGGGTTCTAAAATTAATCTGATTAATTTTAAAATCTTAAATGGCAAATACAGATCCAAAAACATATTAAAAAAGTTTTAATATGTTGTTTATCATTAAAATCAAATAGATAAAAATAAATCTTGCATGGTGCATGTGACCCTAGGCGAAATTTTTTTTAATTCAATGGTATAATCTTGTGTTTTTCACGCTTCCGTTCCTTCAATTGGTATCAGAGCCACTATATTTGCCATTTAAATTGTTGATTATATGATTTAATTGTGTGATTTGATCATGAGATGATTGATTCATTGCTGGTTGCAAAGCAAGTTGGCGGCACACTTGAAAAAACACCATCAATGGTGCGCATGGTTTGGCTTCCATGGGTGGTTTAAGGTTTGGCTTTTAATTCTGCAATTGTTGTATGATCTAAGGCCTATTCTTTGACTAATTAAAGTGTTTAATTAGTAGTTTTTATCACACAATTAAATTATGATTCAAATAAGAATTTTAAAAATTGTTTGAATGTGATTCAAATCCGAATTTTAAAAGTTGTTTGAATGTGATTCAAATCTGAATTTTTAAAGTTGTTTGAATCATATTTAAATCTGATTTTTTAAAATTGATTAAATAAAATTCAGATCTGATTTTTTAAAAAATGTTTGAATGTGATTCAAATCTGATTTTTTAAAAAATGTTTGAATGTGATTCAAATCTGAATTTTTGAAGTTGTTTGAATGTGATTCAAATCTGAATTTTTAAATTTGTTAGAATGAGATTCAAATATGAAATTTTAAATTTATTTGAATCATATTCAAATCTGGATTTTTAAGTTGAATATGAGATATTCAATTTAATTTAAGTATGTATGTTTTATTTAATTGTTAAATAGTGATATGCATGATGGATGATCATGGACTATAAAAGACCAATGTGATTGGATTTATTTCTTTTATGTTTCTTTGGGATTGTAAATTAATTAATTTATTTTAATTTATTTTGGGCATGTATTATTAAGTTTGTAATATTTTTGGTTTGTAATTTCATTTATTTAAGTTCTTGTAAATTCGCCTTGGTATGCCAAGGATTACTATGTAATATTGGATTGCAAGAAGTTCAAGGAGGTCAAGAGCATTGGTGGGACCAGTGGGAGGAATTCAAGATCAAGTGTTGATTATGTACTCCTTCAGCAACTCTTGTAAAATGAATGAATGAAATGCACCTAGGAATGCCCTGATTCAATTCTTGGTGGCTCAGAATTGAATCCCTTAGAAAGTCCATGATCATACCATACTTACTGCTTATCCTTGAATGCATGAGATGTATGGGAATGTATGAAATTATATGATATATGCATGCTAAATGGATAATGTGCAAAGTGAGACCTTAATAGTAAATAAAATGACCATAAAATCTTCCAAACAAATGATTAAGTTGGAAATGCTATAATTAAAGTAATTATAACATAGGCCCTCCATTAGGGCAATTATTTTAAGAAATTTTAAATAGTTGCATAAGATACAATTTATTTAAGAGATTTTCTTAAGAATAATTGTTAAGCATGAGATGTTGTAAATATGTAAATGGTTTAGTGGCCAATATTGGATGTACCTGAGGACATTAAAATTATTTGCATAATTACTGGCTCAATGGGATCAACTTAACTAATGCAAGATAAGTCAATAATGGATGTACCTGAGATTTTCAGCATTAGGGGCTAGGTAAAGGATTGAACCTCACATGAGATGTGATGGGCAAAGAGTTGCTCACTTATAGTTTATTGTAATTCCAATAATGGATGTACTTGAGGATGATCAATAGAATTATAAGAATTCAATCACCCACTAGAAATCCATCCAACTAGGATTTTCGTTTTCTACTTTGGAAGTGTAGGATTTGCTAAGTTAGTGGGAGGACCAATTTGATTAAAAGACCATAATCATTTTAGTTAATTACATGATACATTTACTAATTAATCTGGTTATTTTCTGTAGTTAATTTTCTGATAAAAATGAGCACAAAATAACCACCACCATCCAATATCCTTGCAAGCATACTTGATCACAATAGGTTGACAGGACCTAATCTGTCTGATTGGCTAAGAAATTTGAAACTTGTCCTGAACCTTGAACATATAGGATATGTTCTAGATTCAAATGTTCCTGGTCCCTTACCTCCAGAGGCCACACAAGAGGAACATGAAACTTTGGACAAGTGGAAGGAGCATGATATGAGAGCTAAGTATTACATGCTTGCTTCCATGAGTAATGAGTTACAGAAGCAACATGAGAACATGCAGAGTGCGAGTGAGATCCTCCTTCACCTACAAGAGTTGTATGGTGAGCATAGCAGGAATGCTAGGTATGAGATATCTGGACAGCTATTCCGTATGAGGAAGTCTGAGGGACAGAATGTTGGGGATCATGTCCACAAGATGATTCGGCTGATTGAGCAGTTGGAACATCTTGACTTCAACATGGATTTCCAACTACAGACGGATTTAATCCTTCAGTCCCTTCCTGAGTCTTTTGGGAATTTTGTGACAAATTTCCATATGACTAAACAGGAATGCACCTTAGCTGGTTTACTCAACATGCTGGTTATTGCCCAAAAGAATATGCCAGGCAATAAAGGAAAAGAGGTAGCTTTGGTTGCATCTTCTTCTGCTGGAAAGTCCAACAAGAAGAAGGGCAATAAGAAGAAGAAACCTCAGATTCCTGGTCCTTCTAAGAAAATAGCTAAACAGAAAAGGAAGACTAAAGCTGATGAAGGCAAAGGAAAGTGTTTCCATTGCCAATAGGAAAGTGTTTCCATTGCCGAAGAAAGTGTTTCCACGGCGGTATAGCAATCTAAATGAATGCAATGCCGTGGTGAAAACCAACTTAAGTTCAAAATATATTTGGCACTTAAGGTTATGTCATGTTGCAGAAGATAGGATTACAAAATTGGAGAAAATGGGGATTCTATCCTTATTGGACTCTGAGCCTACTCCAACTTGTGAATCTTGCCTTCAGGGCAAAATGACTAGATCACCCTTTGTTGGACAGGCTAAGAGTGAAAATATTTTGGATCAAATACATAGTGATGTATGTGGTCCATTTAAAGAAATGGCTAGAGGGGGCTTTCATTATTTTATTACCTTTACTGATGATAAATCAAGGTTTGGGTATTTGTATTTGATGAAATACAAACATGAATCTTTTGAAAAGTTCAAAGAATTTAAATCTGAAGTAGAAAATCAAATAGGAAAGAGTATTAAAGCTCTTCGATCAGACCGTGGAGGTGAATATTTGAGTACTAAATTTGATGAATACTTGAGAGAGCATGGCATTGTTTCTCAGCTGACTCCTCCAGGAATGCCACAGCTGAATAGTGAATCTGAAAGGAGAAATAGTACCCTATTGGATATGGTACGTAGTATGATGAGCTATACTGATTTGCCAATCTCCTTTTTGGGGATTTGCTTTAGAATCAGCTTTGTATATTCTGAATAGGATTCCATCAAAATCAGTTTCTTCCACACCTTATGAGATATGGCATGGAAGAAAACCAAGTCTTAAGCATGTTAAGATTTGGGGTTGTCCAGCTTATATCAAAAAGCTGAACACTGATAAATTGGAGACCAGATCAGAAAAAGGTCGATTTGTTGGATATCCAAAAGATAGTTTTGGATATTATTTTATTTGTCTACTTCACAAAAGGTTGTTATAAGTAGAGATGCCACATTTCTTGAATAAAAATTTGTCCAAGAAGGAGGCAAAGGAAGGCAAATAGAGTTAGAATTGGAGAATTCTGACCAACCAACAGATCAGATGGATATAGATCCATCTATTCAACCTATACCCGTTGATGAAACATCTACAGTTGTTCCTCGTAGAACAACCAGGGTATCTCACCCACCAGTGAGATATGGTTTTCTTCATGAAGAAGAACAAGAGTTGTCTACTCATGAAGAAGTAGATCATGGAGATGATCCACTTACCTATGAAGAAGCTATATCAGATATAGACTCTTCAAAATGGATTGATGCTATAAAATTCGAGATTGATTCCATGTATAAGAATCAAGTTTGGGATCTTGTTGACTCACCTGAAGGTATTATACCTATAGGGAACAAATGGGTTTTCAAGAAGAAAATTGGTTCTGATGGAAAGGTAGAGACCTATAAAGCAAGGCTAGTAGCGAAAGGGTTTCGCCAAAGGCAAGGAATCGACTATGAGGAGACTTTCTCACCTGTTGCCATGCTTAAATCAATTAGGATTTTATTAGCAATAGCTGCGTACTATGATTATGAGATTTGGTAGATGGATGTCAAAACAGTTTTTCTCAATGGATACATTGAAGAAAACATTTTCATGGAACAACCTAAGGGTTTTGAATCCCAAAATGGTTCCAAGGTATGCAAGCTAAAGCGATCCATTTATGGGTTGAAACAAGCTTCGAGGAGTTGGAACATCCATTTTGATGAAGCCATTAAATCCTTTGGTTTTATAAAAAATGAGGATGAGCCATGTGTATATAAGAAGGTTAGTGACAGTGCTATCACTTTCCTTGTCTTATATGTGGATGACATACTATTGATGGGTAATGACACAGGTATGTTGACGACTATAAAGGTATGGTTGTCAAATACATTCTCCATGAAAAGACTTAGGGGAGGCAACCTATATTCTTGGGATTCGCATCTATAGAGATAGAGCGAAACGAATAATTGGTTTATCCCAAAGTCTATACTTGGAAAAAGGTGTTAAAGAGGTTTAACATGCTTGATTCCAAGAGAGGATTGTTACCAATGAGACATGGTATCCATCTTTCTAAAGAGATGTCTCCAAAGACACCTGAAGAAAGAGATAAGATGGCCAGGATTCCATATGCTTCGGTTATTGGAAGTTTAATGTATGCAATGTTGTGTACTAGGCCGGATATCGCATATGCTGTTAGTTTGACTAGCAGGTATCAATCCAATCCAGGTTTGGAACATTGGATAGCTGTCAAGAATATCCTTAAGTACTTGAGAAGAACTAAGGATTTATTCTTGATTTATGGAGGTGGAGAGTTGCAATTGGATGGTTATACTGATTCTGATTTCCAATCAGATATCGATGATAGAAAGTCTACCTCTGGATATGTGTTCATTTGTAATGGAGATGCAGTCAGTTGGAAGAATTCCAAAAAGAGCATGACTGCAGATTCCACTACTGAGCCGAGTATATTCTTTGCATCGGATCTTTGCAAAGGAAGTCGTTTGGATAAAGAAGTTCGTGTGAGAACTTACAGTAGTTCCTTCCATTGAGTCGGCGGTTCCACTACACCGTGACAATAATGGAGCGATCATCTGAGCTAAGGAACTAAGGTCTCACCAAAATCCAAACACATAGAAAGGCACTACCATATTATCGTGAGATATAGTTGGGCAAGGCAATATAGCCATGCAGAAAAATAACATCACCGAAAAATCCTGTGATCCATTCACTAAGCTTTTGTCACAAGTTCGATTAGATCGACATCTTGAGAAGATGGGTCTAAGGTATTGTAATGAATGGCTCTAGTGCTAGTGGGAGATTGTTAGTAGTATGCCCTAGAGCATATCATTTAGTATGTATCTTGTATATATTTTTATTAATAAAAGGCATTTCCACTTTTCCGTTTACATAATATATTTATGTGTAATAGAAAAGGTCCATTGATATTTTGTTAGAAATATTATTCTTAAGTTGTTAAGAATATGAGTGACAATATTTCTAGCACAAAGTATCATAAATAGGTTCACAATCGAGGATACTTCATAATAAGGACATGACTTACCCAGAAAGATTGTATTCATGTTTGTTCCCAAGTTATTTATATGAGATATAAATAAGATGGAATGGTGAGTCTCATGCCATATAACAAACATGATAGGCACTTATAAATGATAAGTAGGCCGAACCAGTGACACTTATGACAAGCACATGGAGTTTACTCTTGTCAATGTTTTGTCATAAATTATATCTGTGCATATAATCTTTAGACCTGAGATAGCACAGTTATCTTGTATATAGGTAGTTTGAGTTTGATACTGCTTTCATACTTGTACTGTGTATGGGTATATGGGCATGTGTTGGTTCCTACTAGTTATATATGGAGGTAGGTGTTGATCAAGATGGAATCTGTTCCTCTAAGTAAATAGAGATAAAATCCTATGTTCATTTAATTGTTCTTGATGTTTCAAGTTCTGGCCAGACAGATAGATTTATTCGTAAAAGAGTTTCGATGAGAAAATCTTTTAATCAAGAACTGGAATTAAAAGAGAACATAATATTCATAGCAAATGGAGTTTGACATAAACCATGACTCCAGCTTGAGTTGGGATTTTGTAACAGAGAGATTCTAGTGCATGGTAACATATGATTATAGGTTCATTTAAGGTAAACCTTATTACTAATTGGGTGGCCATGGCATGCTATGCTAGGTGTTAACCATGGTCTATGAGGTTCATAAAATGATTTAGAGAAATCATTTATGGTAAGAAAGAGTTCTAATGATATTAAGAGTTGATATCATGTCTCATTGCCAATTAGTGATGAGCCTAGTAAGTCACACACATACACAAGTTATCACCTATTTAAATATGATTTAATTAATTAATTAAAGAGTTTAATTGATTAATTAAATAGGTTTGGTTTACAATTAGATTGCAAAGTCCCTAGCATGACTTGAAACCAAATCTAGATTATTGGATGTATAATATAAGTTAAATTTATATTTAAAGTGTTTATATATGAATTTAATTAGTGAGAATTAATTAATAGAGATTAATTAATTAATTTATATTTGATATAAATTAATTAGAAGAAGAAAATAATTATTTTGGGTTAAGAACTCAAAATTAAGACACAGGGGCATTTTGGTCATTTTGCAGTGTGACACGTGGCAACATGAGATGGTGACACATGGCATAACACATAAACTTGCCAAATATTTTTTTTTAATCATGTAAGATGATTAAAATCAAGATTAAATATAGGTTTGACACTTGGCACAATGTGATTGGGTCACTTAAACCTAGAGCTAATCAAAGGGTGACATGTGGCAAGGGTTTAATGTGTTAACCTAGCTATTTAAGTGTTGTTATGAGAAAATAAAACACAATCAGCAGCCACACTCCTTTGTCACGCCACTTTGAGGGTTTTTATCTCTTCTTCTTCATCTCTTATCAATTCAAAGAGATTAGCCATCAATCTCTTGAATTAAGAACACTAGAAATTGTTTCTAGTGTCCTGTTTACATCTTTAATCTCTTAAAAGGCAGAACTTGATTTTCTAATTAATAGAAAAAGCTTTAGAAGCTCTTCAAGGGCTGCCATAGGTGTTCTTGGTGTGGACAAGCTAGAGGGATAATATTTGGTGTCCTGAAGACGAATCTCAAAAGCGCAGACACGCTGCAGTGCATCAAGAGGTTAGTGTAATCGTTCTTGATTTAATCTAGGGTTCTAAAATTAATCTGATTAATTTTAAAAGCTTAAATGAAAAATACAGATCCAAAAACATATTAAAAGAGTTTTAATATGTTGTTTATCATTAAAATCAAATAGATAAAAATAAATCTTGCATGGTGCATGTGACCCTAGGCGAAATTTTTTTGAATTCAATGGTATAATCTTGTGTTTTTCACGCTTCCGTTCCTTCAAAAACATGTCCAAACATGTAAAAAGATTTAGATCCTATGGCTAAAGCTTCAACAGTTGAGCCATTGCCAATCCGGACTCTAATATCTTGAGAACGCAAGCTACTACTATTTGCTAGTTCCTGCATATCATTAGAAATGTGAGAACTGGCACCAGTATCTAAAACCCAAGCTGTAGATGAACCATGAGTATCATCAGAATCTAAATAACAAGATATGGACATACCTTATGAAGGTGTATCCTTCTTGTCCTTTAGAGAAGCAAGATACTCTGGGCAGTTCCTTTTCTAGTGCCCATCCTTTTGGCAGTGGAAACACTTTCCTTTGCCTCCATCAGCTTTAGTCTTCCTTTTCTGTTTAGCTATTTTCTTGGAAGGACCAGGAATCTGAGGTTTCTTTTTCTTTTTGCCCTTTTTATTGTTGGACTTTCCAGCAGAAGAAGATGCAATCAAAGCTACCTCTTTTCCTTTATTGCCCGGCATGTTCTTTTGGGCAATAACCTGCATGTTGAGTAAACCAGCTAAGGTGCATTCCTGTTGAGTCATATGGAAATTTGTCACAAAATTCCCAAAAGACTCAGGAAGGGACTGAAGGATCAAATGCGTCTGTAGTTGGAAATCCACGTTGAAGTCAAGATGTTCCAACTGCTCAATCAGCCGAATCATTTTGTGGACATGATCCCCAACATTCTGTTCCTCAGACATCCTCATACGGAATAGCTGTCTAGATATCTCATACCTAGCATTCCTGCTGTGCTCACCATACAACTCTTGTAGGTGAAGGAGGATCTCACTCGCACTCAACATGTTCTCATGCTACTTTTGTAACTCATTACTCATGGAAGCAAGCATGTAACACTTAGCTCTCATATCATGCTCCTTCCACTTATCCAAAGTTTCATGTTCCTCTTGTGTGGCCTCTGGAGGTAAGGGACCAGGAACATTTGAATCTAGAACATATCCTATATGTTCAAGGTTCAGGACAAGTTTCAAATTTCTTAGCCAATCAGACAGATTAGGTCCTGTCAACCTATTGCGATCAAGTATGCTTGCAACGATATTGGATGGTGGTGGTTGTTCAGTGCTCATTTTTATCAGAAAATTAACTGTAGAAAATAACCAGATTAATTAGTAAATGTATCATGTAATTAACCAAAATGGTTATGGTATTTTAATCAAATTGGTCCTCCCACTAACTTAACGAATCCTACACTTCCAAAGTAGAAAACAGAAATCCTAGTTGGATGGATTTCTAGTGGGTGATTGAATTCTTATAACTCTATTGATCATCCTCAGGTACATCCATTATTGGAATTACAATAACCTATAAGTGAGCAACTCCTTGCCCATCACATCTCATGTGAGGTTCAATCCTTTACCTAGCCCCTAATGCTTAAAATCTCAGGTACATCCATTATTGACTTATCTTGCATTAGTTAAGTTGATCCCATTGAGCCAATAATTATTCAAATAATTTTAATGTCCTCAGGTACATCCAATATTGGCCACCAAACTATTTACATATTTACAACATCTCATGCTTAACAATTATTCTTAAGAAAATCTCTTAAATTAATTGCATCTTATGCAACTATTTAAAATTTCTTAAAATAATTGCCCCAATGGAGGGCCTATGTTATAATTACTTTAATTATAGCATTTCCAACTTAATCATTTTTTTAGAAGATTTTATGGTCATTCTAATTACTATTAAGGTCTCACTTTGCACATTATCCAATTAGCATGCATATATCATATAATAGCATACATTCCCATACATCTCATGCATTCATGAATAAGCAATAAATATGGTATGATCATGGACTTTCTAAGGGATTCAATTTTGAGCCACCAAGAATTGAATCAGGGCATTCCTAGGTGCATTTCATTCATTCATTTTACAAGAGTTGCTGAAGAAGTACATAATCAACACTTGATCTTGAATTCCTCCCACTGGTCCCACCAATGCTCTTGACCTCCTTGAACTTCTTGCAATCCAATATTACATAGTAATCCTTGGCATACCAAGGCAAATTTACAAGAACTTAAATAAATGAAATTACTATCCAAAAATTATTAGAAACTTAATATGTAACACCCCTTACCCGTCTACAGAATAGCCGAGCAAGGCGTGCTACACGGCGTGCCGGAGCACCTAGTCTGTGAATATCACATTTTCTAAACTCAATTTGATTTTAAGAAGTGTTTATGTGCTATTTATAGCATACTGGTTCTATTTTCACACTTTAATAAAGTCAGTGTTTTAAAATAGTAATAAAAATTTAGCAAGGTGCCGTCTGTATTTTGGACAAACTGTCCTTCCAAACGTGTTGAAAACAGTTTAATATTATGATATCAAAATCTCAAATATTTCACAGTCTCTATTTCTCAGTAAAGTCAATAGACTTTTACAGTCATTAAACAGTTCCATAATACAGTCCATAATAATTTAAATATATACAGAAAATCTCCATGTTATTTAATATGTACAAAATATTACAAACTTTAGAGCTTTCATAACATTACAAAATACAGGGCTGAATTTCAAATATACAACAAAAATACAAAATACAAGATATCCTAAGTCCTACCATGTATGCAATGCAGTGCAGATGACTCTGAACTCCTGTGCAGATCTGATGTCTCACCCGGTCATAGGTCTGCTGGGCTCCCCAGCTGTATCTCCAATACCTACGCGTTACAAAAGCAACGCGCTAAGCAATTTTGCTTAGTGGTGCCAAATATAAAGGAATATACACTAAAATAAAGTAAATAAAGTGTTTATAATTTTTTTGGTAGTGCTGTATGTCAGTAGATTGGATTTAGGTATTTGAATTTAATAGTACTTGAATTACTGCCCATGTAGCCTATATACTGACCAGACTGGATAAACGGATATACTGGCAATGGGTATCTAGTACCTCGGGCTGTCACACCATCGGTCACAAAGTGTCTCCCGATGTGCAAATAGCGTGGCTAAAAAGCCATATAGTCAATCTGGCGATAAGCCAAAAATAAATACACAATATGTATAGCCGTAGGCTATTAAAGTCCTGATCTTGGCACAATAGGCCGTAAAACACAGATGGCATAAAGCCATTTCTGTAACATTTGTCGAATCCTATTGGCATGCCAACCTATCCATACTAGTCAACTAGGCAAACTAGGGCACATTATAAATTAATTGTTTAATTCTTCAATCTTTGGAGTTTACTAACTATTGTATAATTCACAAGTCAATGCATATGTTGACCTTTTTAGGTAATATGGACAAGTTGTTTCTAGCATCAATATGTCACAATTTATATCTCAATATGCTGCCAATATAGTGCAATTTACCATTTTTACAAGTTGGCATTCATTGCCAAAATGCTTCAAGCATCATTGTATGCAAAATGTTAAATTCTCAATTTTTGTGTGCTAGATTGGTCTAGCTTAAAGTCCTATTTCCCTTGGTTTTTAGCTTCTGGTCAAAGAAGAAAAATTGTAGCTCTATGTCTTATTGCACGCGGGGCAAAACTTCAGGTCATTCCGAGTTGTGTAGACCAAGATATGGTCAATTTGCTAAAGCTGGACAGATTGCACTTTTAGTGCACAATTTGGTCAATTTTTAGGTCACTTTTGGTTCGGCAGTTTTTGTGCCCGAAATTGTGCAAGCCATTTGACTTGGTTCTGGTCATTTCTGGGCTTTGGTATCTTCACAGGACTTGTAGATATAGGTATTAACTATTCATGGTCAAAATTTCAGGTCAATTGAACCTGTCTTGAGTGAGTTATGGCCTAAATACTAACTGCTGCCCAAATGGTCAGTTTTCAGGTCTTAAATGCACTAATCCGGATTTGGTCACTTTTTAAGGTCAGTTTCTAGGCAGAATTTTGGTAACCTTTCTACATGAAAGTTGGCCTATTTGGTGTCTAGTTTCACCCCATATTGGCCTCATACCAATTGGGTTCATAGTTTGGCACTTATGGCCTCAATTATGTGCTGCCCTCAATACACAACCTGCACAAAACTCATACACTTCCAATTTAATGTTCCTCCTCCTCCTCATTACTACAATATTCAATCAATAACACTTCTATACATATATTGTACACAATTTCAGCAACAATTCTGGGCAGAATGTTTAAGTGCTCAATGCACACAATCCATCATTAAGTTCAACATTCACTTCCACCAAAATTCAACATACTTCAATGTTAATATTACACATATACTTCAACATATTCATGCTTCAACATCACTTACACTTGCTGCCCAAAAATTGACATTAACATATATCATTAATAAATGTATATTCACACACAAATTCATGCTATTAGGGGCTGCCAAACATGGCAGTTTGCTCAAGGCTTCAAGGTTCCATTTCACACCTTTAATCTAAACACTACATGTACATACTTGTGCACAAACTTACTCTAACTTTCATTTGAATCAATCAACCTTCATTTTCATTCATTAGAAGTAAAAATAACTCAAGCTCAAGAAGGGTTCATGGTTGCCAAAAATGGACAGATTCATTTCTCACTATTTCTTTCTTTTCTCTTCACCAAAACACTCACCTCAAACTAAACACAAGCTTTACTAAAGCAAGGGAGGGATTTTGGACACTTACAACTTTTGGAGCTTATCAAAACTTCACCAAATCTGGTTTTTCTTGTTGCCAATATCTTCCCCAAGGTGAGTAGGCAAGCTTTAATAAAGGAAAGAAGTGGAAAGGATGGCTTGATCATGCACCCATGGAGGTTGCATGTGGGGTGGCCATGGTGATTTCCATGGTGGAATTCATTACGGCAAAGTAAAATGGGCTGATGAAGAAGATGATGGTGAGTACTATCTGCTGTCCCAAGGCTGTGATAAGGGTCCCAATATCCAAGTTAGTGGAGCACTAACTTGGATTTTAATGTTAATTATTCAAAGATTCATAAATTGGATTTTATCCCCCATTTCTTTCACTATTCTTATAATGTATCACAATTTAATTTTTTTCATGACATTTTCTAAGTGTAATATCATTTATTTTTAATGGAGATTGAGGTCAAAAGGCAACACTATGTGTCAAATGACCAAAATACCCCACTTCGGTTTATATTCTTGATTTTTCGGTAACACCGATTTTTATCTGTTTCTCGATTTTTCATTTTTCTTTGTACTAATTTATTAATTTTTCTTTGATATTTTTAGTGTCAATTACATTTCAATAAATCTTTATTTATGTATCAAATTTATATTCAGAGGGTTCCCCGCGGTCCTGGGGTCGGCAACGGCCATCCCGGTGCGGTCACCCATCGCTGTGGTGCCGGGTCGTTTAACTTAGCATCATTTTCTCTCTTTCATTTTTGTTTGATTTTTCTTGTATTTTCTTTTTATTTATTTCATCATTATATATGCATTTACTATCATCGAAGTGTAGTTCCGGACATCTTGACTTACTGGACTGTTATTTAACTACTGGAGCAATAGAACGTACAAAATATGTACAGTGGGGATGTTACAACTCTTCCCCTCTAAATAAAAATTTCGTCCTCAAAATTTACCTGATGTGAAGAGCTGAGGGAATTGTAGCCTCATTGTCTCCTCGCTCTCCCATGTTGCCTCTTCCGTGTTGTGGTGTCTCCATAGGATTTTCACTAGTGGAATTGTCTTATTTCTGAGCTCTTTTATCTCTCGTGCCAAGATTTTAATTGGTTCTTCTTCATATGTCAGGTCAGGTTGTACCATAATTTCTTCTGCTGAGATGACATGTGAAGGATCTGATCTGTATCTTCTGAGCATCGAGACATGGAACACATTATGTATCTTGTCCAGCTCAGGTGGTAAGGCTAATCGGTAGGCTAATGGTCCCACATATTCAATAACTTCATATGGGCCAATAAAACTAGGGCTTAGTTTTCCCTTTTTCCCAAATCTCTACACTTTCTTCCATGGTGATACTTTGAGAAATACCTTCTCACCAACTTCATATTCAATGTCTTTTCTCCTCAAGTCAGTATAAGATTTCTGTCAGTCTGAGGCAACTTTCAAATTGGCCTTTATCAATTTCACCTTTTCCTTTGTCTGTTTTATCAGGTCTGGCCCCACTAGATTATCTTCACCCAATTCAGTCCAACATACAGGTGTTCTACATTTTCTTCCATACAGTGCTTCATAGGGTGCCATTTGTATGCTAGCTTAATAACTATTGTTATATGCAAATTCTGCCAGTGGAAGGTATCTGTCCCAACTTCCCTCAAACTCAATAACACAACTTCTCAGCATATCCTCGAGGACCTATCACAGATATTCAGTTATTACTATCATTATTATCAGTTAATTGTTTGCAATTACTTAATGAGTTTCAAAATTTACCTGGATTATTCTTTCTGACTGTCCATCCGTCTGAGGATGAAAAGCCGTACTAAAATGGAGTTGTGTGCCCAAGGATTCTTGTAATTTCTTCCAAAATCTCGATGTAAACCTCGGGTCTCTATCAGATATAATGGAAAGTGGAATTCCATGTAGTCTAACTATCTTACTGATGTACAATTCTGCGAGCTTTTCCAGTGAGTAGTCAGTTTTGACTGGCAGAAAATGTGCTGATTTGGTCAACCTATCCACAATCACCCATACTGCTTCATGCTTCTTCTGAGTGAGAGGTAGACCACTGACAAAGTCCATAGTTACTCGATCTCATTTCCATTCAGGTACGTTTATGGGCTGCAACAAACCTGATGGAACTTAATGTTCTGCTTTGACTTGTTGACAGGTCAAGCATCTAGTTACATGGTCAACTATGTCCTTCTTCATACCTGGCCACCAGTATTGGAGTTTCAGGTCATGGTACATTTTTGTGCTTCCTAGGTGCATAGCATATATACACTGTTATGTGCTTCTTTCAGAATACTGGTTTTCAACTCTTTATCATCTGGTACACATACTCTATCTTTATAGTACAGGCACCCATTTTCTTTCACTTCATATTCAGTTTCCTTTCCCTCAGTGATTTTGCCCATAACAGCCATTAATTTCTCATCTGTCTTCTGCCCATCCTGTATCTGTATGCATTCGGCTTCACTAGCAACTCAGCCAAAATAACTCCATCATGAGTTAAGGATAGTTGGGCATTCAGAGATCTTAATGCTACAATAGATTTTCTGCTTAAAGCATCAGCGACTACATTTGCCTTCCCAGGGTGGTAGTCAATCACATAATCATAATCTTTCAAGAACTCAATCCATCGCCTCTGTCTCAAATTAAGTTCCTTCTGGGTTGGCAGATACTTTAGACTCTTATGGTCTGTGTATATGTAGCATTTTTCTCCATACAGGTAATGCCTCCATATCTTCAATGCGAAGATAATTACTGCTAATTCTAAATCATGAGTAGGGTAATTCTTTTCATGTGGCCTTAACTGCCTGGAAGCATATGCGACCACTTTCCCTTCTTACATCAGTACGCACCCTAACCCATTGTGTGAGGCATCACTATAGACTACAAAGTCTTTTCCAGACATTAGCTGTGTTAACACTGGTGCCTCTGTCAACATAGCCTTCAGCCTCTCAAAACTGGCTTGACACTTGTCATTCCAGTCAAATTTCATATTCTTGTGCAGTAATTTGGTCATTGGAGCAGCTATCAGGGAAAATCCCTTTACAAATCTTCTATAATATCCAGCTAACCCCAAGAAACTTCTGATCTCAGTTGTATTTCTGGGAGGCTTCCATTCCATCACTGCTTCAATCTTCTTGGGATCCACTCTAATCCCTTCAGCTGATACTACATGTCCAAGGAATGCAATCTCATTCAACGAACTCACACTTGGACAATTTAGCATACAATTTCTTCTCTTTTAAAGTCTGCAGAACAAATCTCAAATGCACATCATGTTCTGCTTTATCCTTGGAATACACCAGGATGTCATCAATGAAGACCACTACGAACCGATCTAAATATGGATGGAAGATACGGTTCATAAGGTCCATGAATCTTTCTTTGGGCGTTTGTTAACCCAAATGGCATCACCGAGAATTCATAATGCCTATCTGGGTTCTAAATGCGATCTTAGGCACATCTGCATCCTTAACCCTTAGCGATGATACCTCGATCGAGATCAATCTTAGAAAACACACCGGCTCCCTTCAAGCGATCAAGCAGATCATCAATTCTAGGCAACGAGATACTTGTTCTTCACTTTTTACTGTTTAGCGCACTGTAGTCAACACATAACCTCAGTGTCCCATCTTTCTTCTTTACAAACAGTACTGGAGCTCCCCACGGTGACACACTGGGGTGTATGAACCCCTTGTCTAGTAATTCTTGTAGCTGGATTTTTAACTCTTTCAATTCAACAGGTGCCATCCTATATGGAGCAATTGAAATTGGGTATGCAGGCATAATCTCAATAGCAAATTCAACTTCCCTTTCTGGTGGCAAATTAGGCAATTCCTCTGGAAACACCTCAGAGAAATCCCTTACTGTCGGTACGTCAGATAAGTTAAGTTTACCCTGCCTAGTGTCAACCACGTGTGCCAGATAGGCTTCACACCCTTTTCTCAACCAACTCCTTGCAATCATAGAATGAGATGACATTGGACAAGAAATCATCCTTTCACCCACAACTATTATTTCTTCATTCTCAGTGATTTTGAGAGATTCTCTTCAATTTACAATCTACTATTGCCTGATGATGGGATAACCAGTCCATTCCCAAAATCACATCAAACTCATGGAAAGGCAGTTCAATTAAGTCTGCTAAGAACTCTTTCCCTTGAATCTTCAATGGACAGCCCTTATACACCTTGTTTACTACCACACTGTGGCCTAGTGGATTTGTGACCAGGATGTCTTGGTCACTTTCCTCCACTGGTATTCCCTTTTCTACGGGCAGCTTGATACAAATATATGAATGAGTAGATCCAGGATCTACTAATGCATGCACAGAAGTATTATAAAGGAGGAACGTACCCTTGATAACATCTGGAGCATCCTGTTCCTCTTGTGCCCTTATAGCATAGGCTTTGGCTGGTTTTCTGCCTTCTGCTCTCTCCACAGACTCTGACACAGGTTTCTGTGAAGTACCGGCTGCCTCAGCCTTACCCGGCCTTCTACCCCTTAGAGCTGGAGGGGCAGGCCTATCAGTTGATACTAGAGTGGATGTAGCAGTTCTGCGTGGACAATCTCAGACTAGGTGGTCTGTAGATCCACACCGTAAACAAGCACCTGTCATCCTCCAACACTCACCCTTATGCCATTTTTGGCAATGTGGGCAAGCAACGAATCTTTGGGGCTGGTCCCTGTACACTGTTCTGGAGAGCTAGCCATTGAAGGGTGGGTGGCCTCTCCTTGGTTCAAAGCGAGATTTGGGCCTCTGTGGTCGACCACGACTTGGTGCTCTCTTGAAATTCGAGTAGGCGAACCTCTGAATTTCTTGCTAGGGCGAGAAAGATGTCTGCGTCGACCACGACCTCTTTTCTACTATCTGTCCATACATTACTGCTCATTTATTCTAACTTTTTCAACATTCAGTGCGGCTTCCACTAACTTGGCAAACTCTGTAATCTCCAAGGCTGTAATCATTACTTTAATGTTATCATTGAGTCCTTCTTCAAATCTCTTGCATCTCTTTGCCTAATTAGGGACTATTTCTCGCCCATAGCGGCTCGATCGACAAATTCTCTTTCATATTCAGCCATCACATTTGTCTGCAGCGTAGGGTAATAAACTCTCTTCTCTTCTCTTCCAAATATACACTGCCCACATACTTCTTTCTGAACTCAGTGAGAAAGAAATCCCAAGTTATCTGTTCTGGTGGCACTTCATTAGTTACTGTATCCCACCACTGGTATGCATCATCTTGCAGTAGTGATACAATGACTTCCAAATTCCTCTGGAGTACAATGAAGTTGTTTCAAGACTCTTCGATTCTGTCAACCGGTTTTGTGTGATAGAATCATCTTCTCTTTTGCCCAGAAAGTCCACTGCTCCAAACTTCCTGAGTCTCTCCATATGAGATTTTTGATGTGGAGGTGGTGGTGGTGGCATAACTCCTGCCATCTATCTAAAGAACTCAGCCATTTGCTGAAATGTGGCTGATGCATTTGGTACTGGTGGAACAGGTTCCCTCCTATCTCCTGGTTCCGTCATAGATGGAGCATGACTTTCCACTTCCTCATCGACCGCTCTCTGCGATGTGGAGTCCATATTCTGATCAAAATAACAAAACAAATCAAAAGATCTGCATTAGAGTCATCTTAACACTTACAATGCAATGCATGATGTGCAATCTATCTAGGTCCAGAAACGCCTAAACCGTGCTCTGATACCACTAAATGTAACACCCCTTACCCGTCTACAGAATAGCCGAGCAAGGCGTGCTACACGGTGTGCCGGAGCACCTAGTCTGTGAATATCACATTTTCTAAACTCAATTTGATTTTAAGAAGTGTTTATGTGCTATTTATAGCATACTGGTTCTATTTTTACACTTTAATAAAGTCAGTGTTTTAAAATAGTAATAAAAATTTGGCAAGGTGCCGTCTGTATTTTGGACAAACTGTCCTTCCAAACCTGTTGAAAACAGTTTAATATTATGATATCAAAATCTCAAATATTTCACAGTCTCTATTTCTCAGTAAAGTCAATAGACTTTTACAGTCATTAAACAGTTCCATAATACAGTCCATAATAATTTAAATATATACATAAAATATCCATGTTATTTAATATGTACAAAATATTACAAACTTTAGAGCTTTCATAACATTACAAAATACAGGGCTGAATTTCAAATATACAACAAAAATACAAAATACAAGATATCCTAAGTCCTACCATGTATGCAATGCAGTGCAGATGACTCTGGACTCCTGTGCAGATCTGATGTCTCACTCGGTCGTAGGTCTGCTGGGCTCCCCAGCTGTATCTCCAATACCTACGCGTTACAAAAGCAACATGCTAAGCAATTTTGCTTAGTGGTGCCAAATATAAAGGAATATACACTAAAATAAAGTAAATAAAGTGTTTACAATTTTTTTGGTGGTGCTGTATGTCAGTAGATTGGATTTAGGTATTTGAATTTAATAGTACTTGAATTACTGCCCGTGTAGCCTATATACCGACCAGACTGGATAAACGGATATACTGGCACTGGGTACCTAGTACCTCGGGCCGTCACACCATCGGTCACAAAGTGTCTCCAGGTGTGCAAATAGCGTGGCTAAAAAGCCATATAGTCAATCTGGCGATAAGCCAAAAATAAATACACAATATGTATAGCGCGCAGCTATTAAAATCCTGATCTGGCACAATAGGCCGTAAAAACACAGTATGGCATAAAGCCATTTACAGAACAGCTGTCAGAATCCTATTAGCATGCCAACCTATCCATACTAGTCAACTAGGCAAACTAGGGCACATTATAAATTAATTGTTTAATTCTTCAATCTTTGGAGTTTACTAACTATTGTATAATTCACAAGTCAATGCATATGTTGACCTTTTTAGGTAATATGGACAAGTTGTTTCTAGCATCAATATGTCACAATTTATATCTCAATATGCTGCCAATATAGTGCAATTTACCATTTTTACAAGTTGGCATTCATTGCCAAAATGCTTCAAGCATCATTGTATGCAAAATGTTAAATTCTCAATTTTTGTGTGCTAGATTGGTCTAGCTTAAAGTCCTATTTCCCTTGGTTTTTTGCTTCTAGTCAAAGAAGCAAAATTGTAGCTCTATGTCTTATTGCACGCGGGGCAAAATTTCAGGTCATTCCGAGTTGTGTAGACCAAGATATGGTCAATTTGCTAAAGCTGGACAGATTGCACTTTTAGTGCACAATTTGGTCAATTTTTAGGTCACTTTTGGTTCGGCAGTTTTTGTGCCCGAACTTGTGCAAGCCATTTGACTTGGTTCTGGTCATTTCTGGGCTTTGGTGTCTTCATAATACTTGTAGATATAGGTATTAACTATTCATGGTCAAAATTTCAGGTCAATTGAACCTGTCTTGAGTGAGTTATGGCCTAAATACTAACTGCTGCCCAAATGGTCAGTTTTCAGGTCTTAAATGCACTAATCCGGATTTGGTCACTTTTAAGGTCAGTTTCTAGGCAGAATTTTGGCAACCTTTCTACATGAAAGTTGGCCTATTTGGTGTCTAGTTTCACCCCATATTGGCCTCATACCAATTGGGTTCATAGTTTGGCACTTATGGCCTCAATTATGTGCTGCCCTCAATACACAACCTGCACAAAGCTCATACACTTCCAATTTAATGTTCCTCCTCCTCCTCATTACTACAATATTCAATCAATAACACTTCTATACATATATTGTACACAATTTCAACAACAATTCTGGGCAGAATGTTTAAGTGCTCAATGCACACAATCCATCATTAAGTTCAACATTCACTTCCACCAAAATTCAACATACTTCAATGTTAATATTACACATATACTTCAACATATTCATACTTCAACATCACTTACACTTGCTGCCCAAAAATTGACATTAACATATATCATTAATAAACATATATTCACACACAAATTCATGCTATTAGGGGCTGCCAAACATGGCAGTTTGCTCAAGGCTTCAAGGTTCCATTTCACACCTTTAATCTAAACACTACATGTACATACTTGTGCACAAACTTACTCTAACTTTCATTTGAATCAATCAACCTTCATTTTCATTCATTAGAAGTAAAAATAACTCAAGCTCAACAAGGGTTCATGGCTGCCAAAAATGGACAGATTCATTTCTCACTATTTCTTTCTTTTCTCTTCACCAAAACACTCACCTCAAACTAAACACAAGCTTTACTAAAGCAAGGGAGGGATTTTGGACACTTACAACTTTTGGAGCTTATCAAAACTTCACCAAATCTGGTTTTTCTTGTTGCCAATATCTTCCCCAAGGTGAGTAGGCAAGCTTTAATAAAGGAAAGAAGTGGAAAGGATGGCTTGATCATGCACCCATGGAGGTTGCATGTGGGGTGGCCATGGTGATTTCCATGGTGGAATTCATTACAGCAAAGTAAAATGGGCTGATGAAGAAGATGATGGTGAGTGGTATCTGCTGTCGCAAGGCTGTGATAAGGGTCCCAATATCCAAGTTAGTGGAGCACTAACTTGGATTTTAATGTTAATTATTCAAAGTTTCATAAATTGGATTTTATCCCCCATTTCTTTCACTATTCTTATAATGTATCACAATTTAATTTTTTTCATGACATTTTCTAAGTGTAATATCATTTATTTTTAATGGAGATTGAGGTCAAAAGGCAACACTATGTGTCAAATGACCAAAATACCCCACTTCGGTTTATATTCTTGATTTTTCGGTAACACCGATTTTTATCTGTTTCTCGATTTTTCATTTTTCTTTGTACTAATTTATTAATTTTTCTTTGATATTTCTAGTGTCAATTACATTTCAATAAATCTTTATTTATGTCTCAAATTTATATTCAGAGGGTTCCCCGCGGTCCTGGGGTCGGCAACGGCCTTCCCGGTACGGTCACCGATCGCTGTGGTGCCGACTCGTTTAACTTAGCATCATTTTCTCTCTTTAATTTTTGTTTGATTTTTCTTGTATTTTCTTTTTATTTATTTCATCATTATATGTCTGTTTACTATCACCGAAGTGTAGTTCCAGATATATTGACTTGCCTGGACTGTTATTTAACTACTGGAGCAATAGAACGTACAAAATATGTACAGTGGGGATGTTACATAATAATACATGCCCAAAATAAATTAAAATAAATTAATTAATTTACAATCCCAAAGAAACATAAAAGAAATAAATCCAATCACATTGGTCTTTTATAGTCCATGATCTGTAACACCCCAAAGTTCGGTAGTGCGTTCTATTGCTCCGATGACCAGTGTTATCCGGACAGCTAGGATGCCTAGAACTACACTTTGACATGAGGGAGGAGACATAAAATAATGAAATACAAGAAAAGAAAATACAAGAAAAACAAAGGAAAAATAATAGCAAAGAAAGGTAATCAAGTTAAACGAGCCGGGAAACCTAACGATGGGTGACCGCTCTGGGAAGTCACGGCGTGGACCGTTGACTAGCCCTGGACTGCGGGGAACCCTGGAAAACATTTTTAGGACTTAAATAGACCCTTATAGAAGAATAAATATCATTAGAAAGATCAAAGAAAAATTAAATAATTAGTACAAAGAAAAGTGAGAAATCGAAAAACAGACAAAACCTGTTATTCAGAAAAATTGGGAATGCAACCGAGCAGGGCATTATGGTCATTTGACATCCCGAAGTGTCTTTTGACCTAAATGTCCATTAAAAATAAATAATATTACACTTAGAAAATAAAATGAAAAATTAGTTTAGTGGTACCTAAAGTAAATAGCTAAAATCATGGGTTAATGTGGGATTAAGTGAACAATTAGATTATTATATGATTATTTGGAGTTAGTGGACCATTAATGGATTAATTAAACACTAAATGGGGGCTGATGTAAGTCCACTAACCAGCTGAACTTCATCTTCCTCAAGGTTCTCTCAACATTGCCGATTTGAAGGGAGAGGAAACTCCATGGGCGTTTTGCATGAGCTCACTTAACCTCTCCATTTTCAACTCCAATCCCTTAAGTGGCTTCATGAAAGTTTGTCTACTCATCACAAGGAAGAGTTTGATACCAAATTTGAGAAGTTTAAGCAAGGTTTAACAAGCTCCAACCATAAGGTAAGTTAGCATTTTTTGATTTCTTTGATAAACTTTGTATACATGTTATGGGTGTTGGTTTTGTGAAGGAAATTTTTAAGTTTGAAGAGTATTGAGATATCCATTTTTGGGCAGCCATGTAATCATGTATTGATGAAGTATTTGTACATATAATTGATGAGAATTATGTTGGTTGTGATGATTTAATAACCTAGTGAATTACTTCATATTTATATGGTGATTTTTGGCACTTGGATGGGAATTGATGAATTGTAGGACAATTTGGTGTTGAAGAAGATTTTCGGCAGCTTGGGGACACTTGAATAAATGTATGTATTCATGGAAGTGTTGGCAGAATATTGACATTGAAGGATTGATGGATATGTATATGAACTTGTTGTGTAAAGAGTATGTAAAAACTAGTAATGTTATGTGTATGTGTAATTGTGTTTGGACTTTGGGAATTAGAGTTATATTTGGTGTATTGAAGATAATTGTAATCTGCCCAAAGTGATGTTAATGTAAAGCAATATATAATTTTGGTAATGTACCAAAACAGATTTGGTAGGGAAGTAAACATATTGCAAGGTAAATGTGTGTAATTGATGTGTGTTAAGCAAAGTAACCAAGGGCAGTGTACATTTTAGCCAATAAGTTTAAATGTGTAACCTCAATTGGTATGAGACCAATTGGAGGTGGAACTAGGCACAAAATGTGCCAACTTTCATTGAGATAACATACCAAAATTCTGCTTGCAAGGTGACCTAAGAAAATGACCAATTCGGATTAGGTACAATTAGGACCTGAAAAATGACCAATTGGGCAGCAGTGAGTGTTTAGGCCATACCTCACTCAAAACAGGTCCAATTGACCTGAAATTTTAACCATGAATAGTTAAGACCCATACCTACAAGTCTTATGAAGACACAAAAACCCAGAAATGACCAGAAGCAAGTCAAAAAGCTTGCATAAGTTCGGGTCCAAAAACTGGCTGAACCAAAGTTGACCAAATTGACCTAAAATTGACCTAATTTGATGCCATTTGACCAGCAATAGTATAATGACCATAACTTGGTCTACTTAACTCGGATTGACCTGAAATTTTGTCCCGCGTGCAATAAGACATAGATCTACAAGTTTGTAGTTTTGACCAAAACCCGAAAACCGAGGAAACTAGATCTTCCGGCTAGGTCAATCTAGTATCCCGGAATCCAGCAAGTTGCATTAAAATGCACTAAACAAGGAAACGAGTTTGGTAAAACGTACCAACCCTAAAACCCTATCAAATATGACATATTAATAACGTTAAGACCTAATTTACCTAGAAAACATCGAGGGTCGGTATATTAGGTGATTAAGCAAATAAAGGTATTCAGTGAATAATTGAGTTCAGTGAATTACTTATCAAACATTATCATTAGAGACAATTTAATTTAGTACTGAAACACTTCAAATTGTGTTTCTCAGTTAGCAAGGACTCAGCAAAAGGGAAAGAAATACTGAGTCAAGACCAGGATACAAACATCAGAGGTTTGTGCACAACTAATTTTCAACTGATTTTGCTCTGAATAATATTTCATATGATTAATTGTATGTTATTGTTTAAATTGTGTTTGTGCACAGCTAGTTTTTAACTGATTTTGTTTTGAATATTTCATATGATTAAATGACATATTTTCTTATGTATTATGTTTAACAAGCATTGGATTTAATTCAATGATTATTGAAAATTGTTATAGTATGTATGAATTTAGCTTTGTGAAATGGTATTTACATAAGTATTAAGCATTGTTATGGATTGAATAAATTATGTTTTGGAAAATTGTGATAGAACATGTTTTGAATTGTGATGGTAATTTTCATGGAAAAATGCAAATTTATAATTTGAACTGTGATGAGCATAAAAATTATTGGATATTGGAATTGAATTTGAATCGAATTATATTGTGATTTATGCTCACTAAATGGATTCTGATATTGTTTTATATCTCACTATAGATGCTTGACTAGGTTATTACCCGTCTCTCTCATTTGTTGAGAAGACAATGGAGTTAGTTGTGTTTTGATTACCATGGTACGTGCACAGGCTTAGATTTTCCTCTGATTTGAGGTTAGATCTAAGTTTATTTTATCGTTATGGCCCTTGCGGAAGATTCATTATTGTGATGGTACTGTGCACGATGATTCGACCTCCCCGACCATAGGGAGTTAGAATCTGATTCGACCTCCCCGACCATAGGGAGTTAGAATCACATCGAATATGGCCCTTTCGGATTAGTCTTGCATAGTTAGTGAGATAAAGATTGATTTTTGAGATACAACATGGTTTTTGAGATACATAATGATTTTTGAGATACATAATGGCTTTTGAATGGTAAGGAATTGTGATTTCAATTATGGTTTATGTATAATTGACTTTGTTGGAATTACTTAAATGGTTAGTCATGATTTGATAAATTAAATTTTGTGAACAAAGTCATTTATACAAATGATTTACATTATTGGCAATGAATATTTTGAGTTTTGGAATTTGATGAGTATTCAGATTTCCAAATTATTTACTGTAAATTTTGTCAATGTATATTGTACTATGTTTTAAATTATAGTTGTGCACCACTGAGTTCACCACTCAGCGATAGCTTTGTATGCTGTCGCAGGTAAGAAGAGCGTAGAGCAGTAAATAAATTTTGTTGAAGATATATTCGGATCAGCTCCAGGTATATCATAGGTATACCCATGTACATAGGTTTTGATGTATGCATGTAATAATATGTATGTAAATTATTTGAGCAGTTGTATAAAAACTCTTGTAAAATATTTTGGTATGTAATTAAATGTAAATTATTGTAAATTTAAATTTGAGATTTTATTTACTTGAATAGTTTTGTATTATATTTCTTGTATCTCAGTCTTTGAAAAATCACTGCGGATTTGAGTGGGTAAATTGTTGTGTTGAGAAATGTATTGGAGTTGAGATTTGGAAAATTGTTGAAGTGCCTTTTACAGGTTTTCTGAAGAACTGTTTTGTCCAAAATACAGAGGGCACTCTGCTAAAATTTTTACAGAAATTCCAAATAATACAAATGAGATAGTTATATCACTTGCAGTTCAAAAAGGTTTTTAACACCTGTAAATAGTGCTCACCACTGTAAAAGAAGTAAGAAAAGTTTTTTAAAATCCCTTGTAGTATATTTAATGGGTTATCAGTAGACGGAGTTGGTAATTCATTAGGTATACTACGGGATCATGTTATGCCTTACAGAGGGGTAGGGTGTGACATGATCATCCATCATGCATATCACTATTTAACAATTAAATAAAACATACATACTTAAATTAAATTGAATATCTCATATTCAACTTAAAAATCCAGATTTGAATATGATTCAAATAAATTTAAAAATTTAGATTTGAATCTCATTCAAACAAATTTAAAAATTCAGATTTGAATCACATTCAAATAACTTTAAAAATTCAGATTTGAATCACATTCAAACATTTTTAAAAAAAATCAGATTTGAATCACATTCAAACATTTTTTAAAAAATCAAATTTGAATTTTATTCAATCAATTTAAAAAAAAAACAGATTTAAATATGATTCAAACAACTTTAAAAATTCAGATTTGAATCACATTCAAACAACTTTTAAAATTCAGATTTGAATCACATTCAAACAATTTTTAAAATTCTGATTTGAATCATAATTTAATTGTGTGATAAAAATTCTAATTAAACAATTTAATTAGACATAAAATGGATCTTAGATCATACAACAATTGTCACACCCTACCCCTCTGTAAGGCATAATATGATCCCGTAGTATACCTAATGAATTACCAACTCCGTCTACTGATAACCCATTAAATATACTACAAGGGATTTTAAAAACTTTTCTTACTTCTTTTACCGTGGTGAGCACTATTTACAGGTGTTAAAAACTTTGGTGAATTGAAGTGAAACAACTAACTCATTTGATTTATTTGGAATTTCTGTAAAAATTTTGGCAGAGTGCCATCTGTATTTTGGACAAAATAGTTCTTCAGAAAACCTGTAAAAAGGCACTTCAATATATTTTCAAATCTCAATTCCAACACATTTCTCAACACAACAATTTATCAACTCAATTCCATAGTGATTTTTCAAAAGCTGAGATAAGGAAATATAATACAACTTTTACAATCCAAAACACTCATAATTATTTTACAAGTCAAATGTACAATTTGGATTTACAACTGCTCAAAACCAAAAACAATATGTACATACAGTGTCATACATTACAATACAAAATGCAAAATATTGGTATACTCATTATACCTGGAAATCCCTCGCTGGATGTATATGCAGCCTAGTCTGCTGCCCTGTCTGTCTCTCTACTGCAGCGACAAGAATAAAGCTATTCTTTGAGACAATGTCTCAGTGGTGCATAACATTAACCAAATACAATTTCAAATCACAATTCCTAAGTCATGTAAATAGTGGATACTTAAAATCATAGTTAAATTCAAGACAATAAATGTCAACAAGATTTTAAACTCCATTTATCAATATCACAATAATTTTCAATAAGTCAGATCATGGTTGAATTCAATAGACAGTATATGTCAACAAGAGTTTAAATCAATTTCACAATCTCACAATACATAATAACGCAATTTAGTCGAATAATTTAAGAATACAGTGTTGCCAATTCATTCACAACTTAAGTCATGACACAAATTTCAGATCAATGCCGTGTTGTACACCACGACAAAGCAATCACAACCTCACTAATCGAAATCAATGAGGAAGGGGAGCTAGCTATATAATGAGTACTCATCCGATCACCTCAACTGGTAAACCAGAGAGGGAAAAATAAACGATCACGACTCCATAAATGGAGAAGGAAATAAATGATCACAACCCCATAATTGGAGAAGGAATGATACGATACTGTCATGCTAAGTGTGAACACAAAATCAATTCCAAACATTTTATTCAAATGATTCATGAGAATCCAATAAATTTCCAAAGTCATAATTTCATTCACAAAATGGCAACACAATTCATAATTAACTTTGATTTTCACAAATCACACTAAACTAATTTTGCCACAATTTCAAACCATTTACAATGCTTTTAAGCAATAAGTATCCATCAATATCATTCAAACAATTTCTCACAGTTTCAAATCATTTACAATGCTTTTCAAGCAATAAATACCCATTCAAAGACATTTCCACAATTTAAAACAATAATGTACAAATAGTCAATATTTATTTCAATTGAAAAATTCAAAAGAAATATTCGTTGTGCACAAACACAATTTAAAACAATATCATACAAATAATCAATATTTATTTCTATTAAAAAAAATCAGAAGAAATAGTCACAGTGCACAAACCTCTCGATGATCGTCCCCTGGTCCGACTCGTGTTTCTCCCTTTGCTGAGTCCTTGTTAATCGAGAAACACAATTTGAAGTGTTTCAGTATTAAATTAAATGGTCTCTATCGATGGTGTTTGGTAAATAATGCACTGAACTCAATTATTCACTTAATCACCTAATATACCGACCCTCATTGCGTTTTAGGTAAATTAGGTTTTAGTGTCGTTAATATGTCACATTTGATAGGGTTTTAGGTTTGGTACGTTTTACCAAAGTCATTTCCTTGTTTAGTGCATTTTAATGCAAATTGCTGGATTCCGGGACACTGGTTTGACCTAACCGGACGATCTAGTTCCCTCGGTTTTCGGGTCTTGGTCGAAACTACAAACTTGTAGATTTAGGTCTTATGAACCGCGGTGCAAAATTTCAGATCAATCCGAGTTAAGTAGACCGAGTTATGGTCATTATACTATTGCTGGTCAAATGGTACCATTTTAGGTCAATTTTAGGTCAAATTGGTCAATTCTGGTTCGGCCAGTTTTTGGACCCGAACTTGTGCAAGTTGTTTGACTTGCTTATGGTCATTTCTGGGCCTTGGTGTCTTCATAAGACTTGTAGGTATGGGTCTTAACTATTCATGGTTAAAATTTCAGGTCAATTGGACCTGGTTTGAGTGAGTTATGGCCTAAACACTCACTGCTGCCCAATTGGTCATTTTTCAGGTCCTAATTGCACCTAATCCGAATTGGTCATTTTCTTAGGTCACCTTGCAAGCAGAATTTTGGTATGGTTTCTCAATGAAAGTTGGCACATTTTGTGCCTAGTTTCACCTCAAATTGGTCTCATACCAATTGAGGTTACACATTTAAGGTTATAGGTTAAAATGTACACTGCCCTCAATATGTCTTTCACACCCCACTTCAAACACATATTTACTTTGCAAAGTTTACTTCCATACCCTACCAATCTGTTTTGGTACATTACCAAAAGCATTATCTACTTTACATTAACATTATTTTGGGCAGATTACCATTACCCTCAACACACCAAATATCATTCACAATTACAATTTCTAATTACCATTACAAACACACCTAACCATTACAAGTTTTACATACACTTTACAATATCAATCTACATACATCTCATCAACATTCTAGGTCAATATTCTGCCCACACTTCCTTCAATATATACCATTACTCAAGTGTCCCCAAGCTGCCGCAAACCATTCTTCAACATCAAAGTGCCATCCAATTTACCAATTCCCATCCAAGTGCATAAATCACCATATAAACATGAAATAATTCACTAGGTTACTAATTCATCATGATCAACACCATTTCTCATCAATTATATGCACAAATATCTCATCAAAAACGTGACTCATGGCTGTCCAAAATGAAAACAACAATAACCCTTCAAACTCAAAATTTTCCTTCACCAAACCAACACCCATAACATGAACATAAACTTTAACAAAGAAATTCTCAAAAATGCAAACTTACCTTTAATTGTAACTTGCTAAACCTTCACCAAACTTCTCAAAATTGGTATCAATATCTTCCTTGTGATGTGTAGACCATTTTTCATAAAGCTACTTAAGTATTTAGAGATGAAATGAAGGGAGAAGATGAAGCTCATGCAAAACGTCAATGGTGGGTTCCTTCACTCTTTAATTCGGCAAGTTGAATGCAAATGAGGAAGATGACTTATTCAGCTGCATTTTAAGTGTACACATGTCCCACTATGTATTTAATTAATCCCTTTAGTGGTCCACTTAGTCATTTAATCATATAATAAGCTAAATTCCCACTTATTCCACATTTAACCTTTAATTTCTACTATTTACTTTAGGTACCACCAATTTAATTTTTCATTTTATTTTCTAAGTGTAATATTATTTATTTTTAATGGACATTTAGGTCAAAAGATACTTCGGGATGTCAAATGACCATAATGCCCCTGTTCAGGTGGCATTCCCGATTTTTCGGTATTACCGGGTTTTGTCTGTTTTTCGATTTCTCACTTTTCTTTGTACTAATTATTTAATTTTTCTTTGATCTTTCTAATGATATTTACTCTTTAATAAGGTTCTATTTATGTCCTAAAAATGTTTTCCAGGGTTCCCATGATCCAGGCGATCCAACGGTCCACGCCGTGACTTCCCGGTGCGGTCACCCATCGCTAGGTTTCCCGGCTCACTTACTCGGTTACATTTCTTTGCTATGATTTTTCCTTTGTTTTTCTTGTACTTTCTTTTCTTGTATTTCATTATTTTATGTCTCCTCACTCATATTGAAGTGTAGTTCTAAGCATCCTAGCTGTCCGGACAACACTGGTCACCGGTACAGCAGAACGCACTACCGAACTTAGGGATGTTACAACAATTGTACATTCACCATCCATTTACCTTTGCACACCATTGTGGTGCATCAACCATGCGCACCATGGTGTTCATCATTTGTGCCGCCATCTTGGCTTTGCAACCAGCAATGAACTTTTGATCTCATGATCAAACACACAATTAAATCATATAAACATCAATCTAAATGGCAAATATAGTGGCTCTGATACCAACTGAAGGAACGGAAGCGTGAAAAACACAAGTTTATACAATTCAATTCAAAAATTTTCACTTAGGGTCACATGCATCATGCAAGATTTATTTTTATCTATTTGATTTCAATGATAAGCAACATATTAAAACTCTTTTAATATGTTTTTGGATCTGTATTTCCCATTTAAGATTTTAAAATTAATCAGATTAATTTTAGAACCCTAGATTAAATCAAGAATGATTACACCAACCTCTTGATGCACTGCAGGTTGTCTGTGCCTCTGAGATTTGTCTTCAGGACACCAAATGTTGTCCCTCTAGCTTGTCCACACCAAGAACACCTATGGCAGCTCTTGAACAGCTTCTAAAGCTTTTTCTATTAATTAGAAATTCAAGTTCTGCCTTTTAAGAGATTAGAGATGTAAACAGGACACTAGAAACAATTTCTAGTGTTCTTAATTCAAGAGATTAATGGCTAATCTCTTTGAATTGATGAGAGATGAAGAAGAATAGATGGAGAGCCTCAAAATGGTGTGACAAAGGAGAGGAGTGGCTGCTAGTTGTTTTTCTTTTTTATAACAATACTTATATAGCTAGGTTAACACATTAAACCCTTGCCACATGTCACCCTTTGATTAGCTCTAGGTTTAAGTGACCCAATCACATTGTGCCAAGTGTCAAACCTATATTTAATCTTGATTTTAATCATCTTACATGATTAAAAAACATTTGGCAAGCTTATGTGTAATCCCATGTGTCACCATCTCATGGTGCCACGTGTTACACTATGAAATGACCAAAATGCCCCTGTGTCTTAATTTTGAGTTCTTAACCCAAAATAATTATTTTTCTTCTTCTAATTTATATCAAATATAAATTAATTAATTAATCTATATAAATTAATTTCTCATTAATTAAATTCATATTTAAACACTTTAAATATAAATTTAACTTATACTATACATCAAATAATCTAGATTTGGTTTCAAGTCATGCTAGGGACTTTGCAATTTAATTGCAAACCAAACCTATTTAATTAATTAATTAAACTCTTTAATTAATTAATTAAATCATATTTAAATAGGTGATAACTTGTGTATGTGTGTGACTTACTAGGCTCATCACTAATTGGCAATGAGACATGATATCAACTCTTAATATCATCAGAACTCTTTCTTACCATAAATGATTTCTCTAAATCATTTTATAAACCTCATAGACCATGGTTAACACCTAGCATAGCATGCCATGGCCACTCAATTAGTAATAAGGTTTACCTTAAATGAACCTATAATCATATGTTACCATGCACTAGAATCTCTCTGTTACAAAATCCCAACTCAAGCTGGAGTCATGGTTTATGTCAAACTCCATTTGCTATGAATATTATGTTCTCTTTTAATTCTAGTTCTTGATTAAAAAGATTTTCTCATCAGAAAGTCTTTTCTGAATAAATCTATCTGTCCTGGCCAGGAACTTGAAACATCAAGAACAATTAAATGAACATAGGATTTTATCTCTATTTACTTAGAGGAACAGATTCCATCTTGATCAACACCTACCTCCATATATAACTAGTAGGAGCCAACAGATGCCCATATACCCATACATAGTACAAGTATGAAAGCAGTATCAAACTCAAACTACCTATATACAAGATAATTGTGCTATCTCAGGTCTAAAGATTATATGCACTGATATGATTTATGACAAAACATTGACAAGAGTAAACTCCATGTGATTGTCATAAGTGTCACTGGTTCGGCCTACTTATCATTTATAAGTGCCTATCATGTTTGTCATATGGCATGAGACTCACCATTCTATCTTATTTATATCTCATATAAATAACTTGGGAACAAATATGAATACAATCTTTCTGGATAAGTCATGTCCTTATTATGAAGTATCCTCGATTGTGAACTTATTTATGATACTTTGTGCTAGAAATATTGTCACTGATATTCTTAACAACTTAACAATAATATTTCTAACAAAATATCAATGGACCTTTTCTATTACACATAAATATATTATGTAAACGGAAAAGTGGAAATGCCTTTTATTAATAAAAATATGTACAAGATACATACTAAATGATATGCTCTAGGGCATACTACTAACACTTCTCTCTGTCGTATAGCGTATACTCTAGCTGAAGCATCACCCTATTCTGGCTGATTTACAGTACTCTGACTTCTAGGAGTACTACCCCTACCTGTAACACCCCGAACCTCCGAGTTATGATGTGACACCCCTTACTCGACTACAGTGTAGCCGAGCAAGTTATGCCACTCAGTGTGCCGAGCACTCTATTTTATCTTAATTCATTTTTATTCTTCCTTTTGAATATAACTTGTGAATTATAATTTATTTAAGCCAGTTATCGAAATTATAATTTATTTGAGGTTCCGAGAATTTTATAGAAAATCCGACAGAATACCGGCTAAAAATGGAGAAAACCGTTCTTCGGAACCTGTGAAAAACACTTCCAATATTCATATATTCGTATTCAATTACTCTCAAACTCCAATAATCATCATCTCAACATTTGTCAACCATTCATTTCTCAATTTCAATTCTCAATCATTCATCTCATTTGATAGTCATGTAACAATCACAGATCAATATTCACTTTTCCATTTACAAACACAAATTTGCATTATTTACATGAAAATCAAAATACATTACATAAGTTTCATTACATATGAGAAAATCAAAATTTATTACAGAATGCCAAAATGACACCTAGTGTCCTACCAATGCACTGCAGAAGTTGAGGTGACACGGACACTATGCAGAACTGTGAACGGCCTTACCTAATCGTGGTCTACCGGGCCCTCTGTCCAAATCTTCGCACTACGCTGCGTTGCAAAGCGACGCGCTAAGCATAAAGCTTAGTGGTGCCAATAATACAAGAAAATACAATATGCAAATAAAAATAATAATTTCCTTGCTATTGTGTTCATAAGAAATGAATAATTACTAGCTTATTGTGTAGTCGAGGGCTAATCATGTTTCATGATATTAACTTCTTCATGCATTTCGTTAATTATTTTCTTCATGATATTGAGCTTCTTTGTATTTTTGTAATCATTCCTGATACTTAATTTTCGTATTTTCTTTAATAATCAGTTCAATCACAGTTATACTTTTCCATGCCCAAGTAACCTATACTGGACGACTGGACTGGATAACGGGTCGTTAGCACTGGACACCGCGGTGCCTCGGGCCGTCATACCATGGGACGCAGAACGTCAACCACGTATGCAGTCAGTATGGCTAAAAAGCCATGATATCACATAATTGGCATAAAAGCCATGAATACGGGCATAAAAGCCATGAATACGGGCATAAAGCCATGAATACAGGCATAAAGCCTTTCGCAGTACTGCTAAAACAATACCCTATTGGCATGCCAAACTATCCAAACCAATCACATTAGGCCTACTAGGGCATTTTGCATTTTTAAGTTTCACAATTTTTGAATTTCAAGTTTTCATGTCACTATTCATTTCATTAGTCAACTAAAATGTTGACTTTTGCATAAACAATAGGTACGTTGGTTTTAATACTCCCAACATACCACATTTTGTATTCAAAACTTGTTAGTTTTGATCACTTTCTCAAAGCTTAGGTCATTTTGGCAAAATTGCCAATTTTTGGTTTTAGTGTCACTATTCACCTCATTGGTCAACAAAAATGTTGACTTTTGGATAGAAATTAGGTGTATTGGTTTTTACACCCCAAGCATACCACATTTTGTATTTAAAACTTGTTGGTATTGGTTGCCAATACCATTTCTAAGCTTAATGCTAATTGAACAAAATTTTCAGATTTGGTGCTTCATCTTTATTGTTCCATTTGATATTTCTACAGTGGGAATTTGAGGAAATGGTAAACATGAAAGTTGTTCCTTATTTTGTCTACTTGAATTTCTTTTTTTGCATCACTCCATTTGGAGTTTTGTAGCTCAAGTTATGGCCAAAATAAGTTTACTGTTCAAGTGTACTGTTCATGCTGAAATTTTGGGTTTTGACAGATTTTGGTCCAACTTTGGTCAGTAATTTGACCAAGTTAAGTTCATAATTTGGTCTAACTTTCTTCATATGACATGTCCTACCATACCTTAGGTTTCCATCGGTTCAAGAATCGCCTAAATCCGAGTTTTCTAGAGGGAGTTATAGTCATCCAAACATTACTGTTCAAATGTAAATCTGCAGAGTTGCAGGTTTGATAACTTAACTTTGCCCAATCATTTGAATGGGTTAATGGCATTATTTGGGGTAGGTTTCTTCACGAAAGTTGTTTTTCTATATCTTATCTTGTTTCTGTAAAAATTTCAGGTCAATTAACCAAATCTACAGTGAGTTATGGCCAAATGAACAGTTACTATTCATTTGGTCAATTCTGCAAGGGCTGTTGTAGGGTGTCCGGATTGGGGCCAAGTTTTGGTCCTCTTGCTTTGGTCTTTTGGGCATGGTTTCTTCAGCAAAAATGTGCCATTATAAGCCTAGTTTCATGTCCAATTGGCCAAACACCAATTGGACCAACACAACCCAAGTTATGGCAGTGCAAGTGGACTAAATTTTCAGTCCCTCTCCTGCTGTCCTAGGGCAGCCTGCAACTTCACTTTGCAATCCTATTTTTCTGTCCATTTTATGGTCCACTTACCTAAAATGGTCACTAATTGACCATTAAAATGTGCTCTAACAATTTCCTAAGCCAAGTCAATTTTCACTCCCCAAAACCCTAGCTTTACATTAGGTTTTCTACAAAATGCCTTAGTTAGCATACCAACTTATTATTCTTATGTTTATAAACTTCCTACATGATTCTAGTTCACTTCAAGCTCATAAAAAACACTCCTTCCTATTCCTTCACTAGGGCAGCCAAAACTCATGTACACATACACATGAATTTTGTTCATTTAAATTACATTTTCTTACTAAATTCAAGTTCCATTTCATGAAATTAAAGAGTTTTAGGTATATAGTGCACTAACCTTGAATAGGGCAGTTTTTTTCCCAAATCAAACTTCTCTTTCTTTCCTCTTCTTGGCTGCCAAAAGCTTGTTTAAGGTGTAGGGTAAAATTTTAATGAAGTGGGGTTAGGGTTTTATGGTGAAACAAGGTAGGAAATTAAGCTTGCTTGATTGAACATCAATGGAGGGAGGAAGAAGAGAAACTCACGTTTTTGGCTGAAGAGAAGGCAGCTGGTTTTTGGTCTTCCTTGGTCTTTATTTATCTCTTTTATTAGTTAGTCAAATGGTTACTTAATGGTGATTGGTTGGCAATTTTAAATGACATCACAATGATGTCATAAATAAGCTTTTTCTTCACTTTCTTTTCTTTCCTCCACTACTCATCTTCAATTTAATTTCTAGTAATGTTTATCCATATTTTATGTCATATTAATTATTTACTCAACTGGACAAGTCGCCAAAATCACCTTTGAAGGCGAAATGACCAAAATGCCCTCCGTTTGGCTTAACGGGTCAAAATTGTCTGTACCGATTGAAAAATTTTTCTAAATATTTTCTTGGCATTCTAATGCCATAGGAACCTCAATGACCCTTCTCTGGAGTCCCAAAAATTATTTTATGAATTTTTTTTCCGGGTCTAGGGCTCCTCGTTGCGAGAACCGCAACTTCACTCTAGTTACCCATCGCTTGGGCACCGGCTCGTTTAACTTGGTTGTATTTTATTTCTAAAATTTTTTCTAAATTTTTCTTATTAATATTTGAGTTAATTATGGTCCCTCACTTTGATTTAAATATTTTTCCGGACGTTCTAGCTGTCCGGACCGACACCGGTCATCGGAACAGTAGAATGTACGGAGTTGCTACCGGGAGGGTGTTACAACTCTTCCCCTCTAATTTAAATTTCGTCCTCGAAATTTACCTGACTTATGTAATCGGGGAGTTGCTACTTCCTTGTTTCTTCACTTCCTTGCATCGCCTCATCAGTGTCTGGGTTTGGCTCTTCCTGAGCTTCCATAGCATATACTTGTGGTGCCACCATGACTTCAGGCTTTTCAACTGTCTCAGAAACAATCTTCTGTGAAATGTCACCAAGCCGCTCTACCCGATCTTTTACCCCTTTGAACTACAGGGGAAGGTCTATCAACTTGTACCGGAGCTATTGAGCCACTCCTCTGAGGGCAATCTCTTATGAAATGATCCGTAGCCCCACATTTGAAACACTCTCCAGTTAACAGTCGACACTCCCCTCTGTGTCTTCTACCACAATGCATACATTCAGGCTTTGGGGTTGATCCCCTTGTTATTGTTCCCGGGGAACTAGCTATAGATATTCCAATCTGGCCTCTGTGGCCCTGTGTCTGATCTTGTGAACTAGAACCCTTAAACTTCTTACTATCAGTTGGTATACTTGATTGTCCTGGGCCCCTCTTCTGCTGTCTCTCCCTTCTGGTCTGCTCACTGATTCTTACCTTTCCAACCTTTATTACAGCTTCCACTAACTTGGTAAATTCTGTGATTCCCAAGGCAGTGAGCTGGATCTTGATGTTGTCATTTAGTCCCTCTTCAAATCTCTTGCACCTTTCAGCTTCATTAGGGACTATCTCCCTTCCATAGCGGCTCAATCTTACGAATTCCTTCTCATATTCAGCCACTGACAACTGTCTCTGCCTCAGGTTAATAAACTCTCTTCTTCTCTCTTCTAGGTATACAGTACCCACATATTTTTTCTTAAATTCGGAGAGAAAGAAGTCCCATGTCACTATTTCTGGCTGCACTTCACTGGACACAGTGTCCCACCATTCATATGCATCGTCTTGCAGCAGAGATATAGCAGATTCCAAGTTTTGCTCTGGAGTGCAATGGAGTTGTTTTAGAATTCTGCCTGTTCTGTTCAACCAATTTTCGGCTACAACAGAATCATCTTCTCTCTTACCATAGAAGTCCACTGCTCCAAACTTTCTTAGCCTTTCCAGGTGTGATTTCTGCTGTGGAGCTGGTGGTGGTGGTGGTGGTGCTAGCATTACTCCGGCCATTTGTCTAAAGAAATCGGCCATTTGCTGGAACATGGCCTGTGGAGGCTAAGCAGGCTCTGCTTGAGCTGGTGGAGTAGGTTCTCCCCTACCCCCAGTCTCAGCTGCTACAGGTGGAGCATGACTCTCCACTTCCTCCTCGACTGCTCTATGTGATGAAGGGTCCATATCCTATTCAAAATAAGAAAGACAAACAGATCTGCATTAGTGTCACCTCAACTCTTACAAATGCAATGCATGGTATGGACTCAATCTAGGCCCAGAAACGCCTAAACCGTGCTCTGATACCACTAAATGTGACACCCCTTACCCGACTACAGTGTAGTCGAGCAAGTTATGCCACTCAGTGTGCTGAGCACTCTATTTTATCTTAATTCATTTTTATTCTTCCTTTTGAATATAACTTGTGAAATATAATTTATTTAAGCCATTTATCGAAATTATAATTTATTTGAGGTTCCGAGAATTTTATAGAAAATCCGGCAGAATACCGGCTAAAAATGGAGAAAACCGTTCTTCGGAACCTGTGAAAAACACTTCCAATATTCATATATTCGTATTCAATTACTCTCAAACTCCAATAATCATCATCTCAACATTTGTCAACCATTCATTTCTCAATTTCAATTCTCAATCATTCATCTCATTTGATAGTCATGTAACAATCACAGATCAATATTCACTTTTCCATTTACAAACACAAATTTGCATTATTTACATGAAAATCAAAATACATTACATAAGTTTCATTACATATGAGAAAATCAAAATTTATTACAGAATGCCAAAATGACACCTAGTGTCCTACCAATGCACTGCAGAAGTTGAGGTGACACGAACACTATGCAGAACTGTGAACGGCCTTACCCAATCTGTGGTCTACTGGGCCCTCTGTCCAAATCTTCAGTACCTACGCGTTGCAAAAGCGACGCGCTAAGCATAAAGCTTAGTGGTGCCAATAATACAAGAAAATACAATATGCAAATAAAAATAATAATTTCCTTGCTATTGTGTTCATAAGAAATGAATAATTACTAACTTATTGTGTAGTCGAGGGCTAATCATGTTTCATGATATTAACTTCTTCATGCATTTCGTTAATTATTTTCTTCATGATATTGAGCTTCTTTGTATTTTTGTAATCATTCCTGATACTTAATTTTCGTATTTTCTTTAATAATCAGTTCAATCACAGTTATACTTTTCCATGCCCAAGTAACCTATACTGGACGACTGGACTGGATAACAGGTCATTGGCACTGGACACCGCGGTGCCTCGGGCCGTCATACCATGGGACGTAGAACGTCAACCACGTATGCAGTCAGTATGGCTAAAAAGCCATGATATCACATAATTGGCATAAAAGCCATGAATACGGGCATAAAAGCCATAAATACGGGCATAAAGCCATGAATACAGGCATAAAGCCTTTCGCAGTACTGCTAAAACAATACCCTATTGACATGCCAAACTATCCAAACCAATCACATTAGGCCTACTAGGGCATTTTGCATTTTTAAGTTTCACAATTTTTGAATTTCAAGTTTTCATGTCACTATTCATTTCATTAGTCAACTAAAATGTTGACTTTTGCATAAACAATAGGTACGTTGGTTTTAATACTCCCAACATACATTTTGTATTCAAAACTTGTTAGTTTTGGTCACTTTCTCAAAGCTTAGGTCATTTTGGCAAAATTGCCAATTTTTGGTTTTAGTGTCACTATTCACCTCATTGGTCAACAAAAATTTTGACTTTTGGATAGAAAATAGGTGTATTGGTTTTAACACCCCAAACATACCACATTTTGTATTTAAAACTTGTTGGTATTGGTTGCCAATACCATTTCTAAGCTTAATGCTAATTGAACAAAATTTTCAGATTTGGTGTTTCATCTTTATTGTTCCATTTGATATTTCTACAGTGGGAATTTGAGGAAATAGTAAACATGAAAGTTGTTCCTTATTTTGTCTACTTGAATTTCTTTTTTTGAATCACTCCATTTGGAGTTTTGTAGCTCAAGTTATGGCCAAAATAAGTTTACTGTTCAAGTGTACTATTCATGCTGAAATTTTGGGTTTTGACAGATTTTGGTCCAACTTTGGTCAGTAATTTGACCAAGTTAAGTTCATAATTTGGTCTAACTTTCTTCATATGACATGTCCTACCATACCTTAGGTTTCCATCGGTTCAAGAATCGCCTAAATCCGAGTTTTCTAGAGGGAGTTATAGTCATCCAAACATTACTGTTCAAATGTAAATCTGCAGAGTTGCAGTTTTGATAACTTAACTTTGCCCAATCATTTGAATGGGTTAATGGCATTATTTGGGGTAGGTTTCTTCATGAAAGTTGTTTGTATATATCTTATCTTGTTGCTGTAAAAATTTCAGGTCAATTAACCAAATCTACAGTGAGTTATGGCCAAATGAACAGTTACTGTTCATTTGGTCAATTCTGCAGGGGCTGTTGCAGGGTGTCCGGATTGGGGCCAAGTTTTGGTCCTCTTGCTTTGGTCTTTTGGGCATGGTTTCTTCAGCAAAAATGTGCCATTATAAGCCTAGTTTCATGTCCAATTGGCCAAACACCAATTGGACCAACACAGCCCATGTTATGGCAGTGCAAGTGGATTG
The DNA here is from genome assembly GCF_030052815.1 of Hevea brasiliensis. NCBI lineage: Eukaryota > Viridiplantae > Streptophyta > Magnoliopsida > Malpighiales > Euphorbiaceae > Hevea > Hevea brasiliensis. The sequence continues at coordinate 40,851,446 of NC_079500.1, read as the reverse complement.
AATTTTCAGTCCCTCTGCTGCTGTCCTAGGGCAGCCTGCAACTTCACTTTGCAATCCTATTTTTCAGTCCATTTTATGGTCAACTTACCTAAAATGGTCACTAATTGACCATTAAAATGTGCTCTAACAATTTCCTAAGCCAAGTCAATTTTCACTCCCCAAAACCCTAGCTTCACATTAGGTTTTCTACAAAATGCCTTAGTTAGCATACCAACTTATTATTCTTATGTTTATAAACTTCCTACATGATTCTAGTTCACTTCAAGCTCATCAAAAACACTCCTTCCTATTCCTTCACTAGGGCAGCCAAAACTCATGTACACATACACATGAATTTTGTTCATTTAAATTACATTTTCTTACTAAATTCAAGTTCCATTTCATGAAATTAAAGAGTTTTAGGTATATAGTGCACTAACCTTGAATAGGGCAGTTTTTTTCCCAACTCAAACTTCTCTTTCTTTCCTCTTCTTGGCTGCCAAAAGCTTGTTTAAGGTGTAGGGTAAAATTTTAATGAAGTGGGGTTAGGGTTTTATGGTGAAACAAGGTAGGAAATTAAGCTTGCTTGATTGAACATCAATGGAGGGAGGAAGAAGAGAAACTCACTTTTTTGGCTGAAGAGAAGGCAGCTGGTTTTTGGTCTTCCTTGGTCTTTATTTAGCTCTTTTATTAGTTAGTCAAATGGTTACTTGATGGTGATTGGTTGGCAATTTTAAATGACATCACAATGATGTCATAAATAAGCTTTTTCTTCACTTTCTTTTCTTTCCTCCACTACTCATCTTCAATTTAATTTCTAGTAATGTTTATCCATATTTTATGTCATATTAATTATTTACTCAACTGGACAAGTCGGCCAAAAATAACCTCTGAAGGCGAAATGACCAAAATGCCCTCCGTTTGGCTTAACGGGGTCAAAATTGTCTGTACCGATTGAAAAATTTTTCTAAATATTTTCTTGGCATTCTAATGCCATAGGAACCTCAATGACCCTTCTCTGGAGTCCCAAAAATTATTTTATGAATTTTTTTTCGGGTCTAGGGCTCCTTGTTGCGAGAACCGCAACTTCACTCTGGTTACCCATCGCTTGGGCGCCGGCTCGTTTAACTTGATTGTATTTTATTTCTAAAATTTTTCCTAAATTTTTCTTATTAATATTTGAGTTAATTATGGTCCCTCACTTTGATTTAAATATTTTTCCGGACGTTCTAGCTGTCCGGACCGACACCGGTCACCGGAACAGTAGAATGTACGGAGTTGCTACTGGGAGGGTGTTACATATGAATTGTACCATTTTTGGTCCATGACTAATACTATTCAAAGACACCTTGTGGACCAAAAATAAATATAAAATTAATTGAGATAGACACAATAAAAATTCTAGTGAACAAAAAAAACTAAGGACTCATCGGGTATTATAAAAAGAAGGATTATGACCCGATGAGGGGCATTTTGGTCAATTCACCTCAAGAGTTGACTTTTGACCAAAATGTCAATTAAATTAAATGAAATTAATGAATTGAATTATGGGATAAAAATTGAAGAAAAATTCAAGTAAAAAAATATGTAAGGGAAAATTTAAGAAATGAAAACTTAAACTTTCATTTCCATTATGACAAAATTAAAATGAAAGACTTATGGGGTTTTGATAGTTAAATTTAATTATTTAATTAAAAGAAAAAAATTAAGTGTAAATGTAAAAAAAAAAGGAAATAAAAATTTAAGTTTAATTATCCTTATGACAATTAAAATTTATAATTTTAATAAGCTAATTTTGGGGATAAAAAATATATATATATATATATATAAGAAGACAAATGTCTTCTTCATTTCTTTTTTTTCATAAGAGGCCACCACCCTCTCCTCTCTCTCTCTCTCCCTCTCTCTCTTTTTCTCTTCTTCTTCCACTTCTTCCCCTCATTGATTTCGCCTCCCAAGTTTTAATTCCCTTAAATTCCCTTCATAAATTCCATAGCCCACTAAAAGAAAACATCAAAAAAATCTTTGATTGAGAGATTAAAAGCAAGGCGAACAAGAATTGAAAGAAAAGTGAAGTTGGAAAGAAATCAACAAGAGGTAATTTTCTTTTCATATTAGATTAGTTGTATAAGCTTGGAATGAAGTTAATTTATGATGAAATTTCATAAGAAAATGAAAGAAAACATATATGGAACCTAAACTAGGGTTTTGGCCAAATGGGAAAAAAATTAAGGTTTTAAACATTAGGGTTTAGAGACCAAAAATGTGAAGAAGTGCTAAATAATGTCTTTGACATAGTTAAAGGGAAGAAATGGTCATTTGTAACCTAATTAAGTGTGTTAGAAGTGTTTAAATCAAAGCCAAATTTGGATTGGGTATGAAGCATAACCAAAAGTCAACTTTGAGGGACCAAAAATGAAATTTTACAAGTCCAATTGGTATGGGACCAATTGGGACTGAAAATAGGCACTAAATGACACAATTTTCAATTAGGAAGTATGCCCAAAAAGTGACCAAAACCTAGTGAACAAACTGACCAAACTTGAAAAACTGCAGTATAAACAGTACACATGAACAGTAATAGTGTTTGAGTCATAACTCGAGCTAGGCAGATCAGAATGACCTGAAATTTTACCAGTAGTTAGATGAGATATAGACCTAAAACTTTCATGAAGAACACAAACCCAAATTATGCCATTAACCCAATCAAATCATTGAGAAAATTTGAGTTACTGAATCTGCAAAACTGCAGAATTGCCATATGAGCAGTAAAGTTTCAATGGCTATAACTCTCTCTAGAAAACTCCGATTTAGGTGATTCTTGAACCGATGAGAACCTAAGACATAGTAGAATATTTCATATGAAGAATGTTAGGCCAAATTATGAACTTAACTTAATCAAATTGCAAAACGAATTCGAGTCACCGAATCTGCCAGAATCTAGGCACCTAAAATTGACCAAATGAACAGTAAATTTTGCAAGGCTATAACTCTCTCTAGAAAACTACGATTTAGGAGATTCTTAAACCGAAGGAAACCTAAGACATAGTAGAACATTTTATATGAAGAACATTAGACTAAATTATGGACTTAACTTGGTCAAATTGCTGAACGAAGTTGGATTGATAAATATGCCAGAACAAAATCTGCAGCATGAGCAGTGACGTGAACAATAATGGTGTTTTGGGCATAACTTGAGCTACAGAGCTCTGAATTAGGCGATTCAAAAAGAAAAATAAAGTTAAGACCTAAATGAACAATTTTCATGAAGAACACCTCATCAAATTATGATCGAAACTACGTAAAAATTGGGTCCAAATATTGGGGCACCAAGCTGTCCCAAAACCAAAATATTCTAAAATTTTCAAAGCTAACTTGGGATGCATTAGACATGCATATAATGAGTTCTTGGCAGCAATGGAGATTGGTATTGAGGTATTCTATTTGTTTATTTTCAGTAGAAAAAGATTTGGAACGGACAAGGAGAAGTAGGTAACAATAAAGGAGAGCATTGTGTGCACAACTAACATTTTCTTCGTTTTTTAATTTGTAAATTGCTTGGAATGTGTTAAATTGAATGAGTTTGCTTTGAACAAGTTTACTTTAACTGAAATATGGTTTTTCTCTTGCATTTAAGAAATTTAGGTGTTGCTACCTTTATTTGGATATTATGATGAATTTAAATGTGTTTATTGGTTTATAAATGTGCTTGTTGAATGGAAAAATTTTTGGAAACTGTATTGAAACCACAGTGAGCATTACAGTCCCTTTCGGAACTCCCCAGTAGTAACGGCTACTTTGGGTTGGTAATTGATATTGATTATGTCTCCCATTAATAACGGTTAGTGGGGTAAGACTATATGAGTGCTCATTAGCTAGCTAGCCCTTCCCTCATTAATAACGGTTAGTGAGGTTGAGATTGCTTTGTCGTGGTGTACAACACGACACTAATCGTGAAATTTTGTGTCATGGCCTAAACTGTGTGTTGATGTTGGCAACACTAATGCTTTGTGAATTGTGATTTATGAAATGTGATTTCTCATTTGAAATGTTATTCCAATAAATGGTTCTTATGAACTTAGAACTCTTGTGAAGTTTTCATGCTTAAGAAAAATGTGATTTATTATGCTTTGACAAATTGTGTTTTACCTTAAGTTTTGAAATTTTAGTTGTGCACCACTGAGTGATATACTCAGCGATAGCTTCTTTATGCTGTCGCAGGAAAGGGAAAGGAGAAGGCTGCTGAGTGAGAGACTTGGAAGCAACATTTTGGTTTTGATTGTGGGTATATATAGTAGGTATACCTCTGTAATTTCCTTTTGATGTATTTTGTACCTATATGTATGGATGTATGGACATTGAGCAGTTTGTATTTAAAAGCACTGCATCGCTATCACATTTTGAGTTTGTAACTATTTTGTATTTCACTTTGAGACTTATGAAAATGTAACTTTTACAATATTTATTCTATTACTATTTCCAATGAATGTTTACATGGAATTTTAAATATTCTCATGCAATTTTCTGCAACAGAATTGATAAGACAAAAAGCTATGATTTGTTTTAAAATCCCTTGTAGCATAACTAATGGGTTATCGGTAGGTGTAGTTCGATAATTCATTAGGTATGTTACGGAAACATGTCATGCCTTACCAGGGATAAGGTGTGACGTGTTTTAGTGGTATCAGAGCTTTGGTTTTTATACAAGTTTTGAAATTGCATGTTTGAAAATTTTTGATAAGTACAACTGCTCAATTATCATTATTGATACATATAGTGCATTACATCATAAATATGGACTAATTGAGGGAAATCTCCTTGTGTTGGTTGCTCAGGGAGTAGAATTCCTTGTGATTCAATATGGAAGAGGGGGATCACACAGTAGAGCAATCAGTAGCAGCTGAGGTATAAGGGGAAGCCCCAGCTCCTCTGAATGCCAGTGGATAGGCTGCACCCATCCCACCCATGCAGTTTCTTGCTCAGTTCGCTCAGCAGATGGCTGTACTATTTCAGCAAATGGCTGGCAATATACCAGTCCAAGCTCCTGTGCAAGCACCTCCAGTGCAACCACCATCCCCAGCCAGACAATATGATAAGTTAATGAAATATGGGGCAACAGAGTTCAAGGGTACAGTGGATCCATTGGAAGCTGAGCAATGGTTAGAATGGATGGAGAGGGTCTTCAAGAAATTGCACTGCACAGATGAGTTGAAGTTTGAATATTCAATTTCCTTGCTGCATGGAGATGCATATGAGTGGTGGAAGACCATTCTCCACAGTTTGGCTGAGCCACCAGTGCTGACATGGGATGACTTTCTAAGGGAGTTTAGACAGAAGTATGTTCCTGATACCTATGTGGATATGAAGCTACAGGAGTTTCTCAGTTTGAAGCAAGGGAACAAGACTGTAGCCAAGTATGAGAGAGACATTTCTCGCCTCAGCCACTATGCTGGAAGCCTACTCACTACCAGTAGAGACAGATGCGAACGGTTTGAGGCCGGTTTGAGGCCTAGTTTGAGATTGCAAGTGGTTGGGTTTTGACATGATAACTTCTCTGGGTTGATATCACAGGCCCTTGAATTGGAAAGGATAGAACTGGAAGGGGCATCTGAGAAGGTAACCACTAAAAAAGAGAAGAGCAGTAAGCCTACAGGTCAAAGTCCAAGTAACAATTCGGGTAAGAGGAAGAGCTTTGGGGGACCAAATAATAGAGGATCTAGTAGGGGAAGATTCTCAGGGCAGAGGTCACCTAGATCTGGACAGCAGACATCTAGGGGTTCCTTTCCTGCCCGTGCTTGTGAAACTTGTGGTAGGACTCATGGAGGAGTATGTTATAAGGCTATAGGAGCCTGTTACAACTGTGGTGGAAGTGGGCATTTTACTAGAGATTGCACTAGTGCCTGCAGATCTGGATCGCCTACTACCACTCAGGGATGCTTAAGGTTACGCTTCCGGAGGACAATGCACAACTAGTAGAGGCGGCGAGGGTAGAGGTAACACTTCTGGCAACCAGGGCACAGTGAGCCAACCAGAGCAGAGTGGTGCACCAGTCAGGGTGTACACCATGCGCCAGAGGGATGAAGCTGAGACATCAGATGTTGTGGCTGGTACTTTCTCCATTTTTGATAGAGATGTATATGTGTTGTTTGACCCTAGTTCTACACATTCTTATGCTAGTGCCAGTATTGCATGTTCTGTTGCTATTCCTTGTGTGAAATTGGATTATGATGTGCTAGTGACTAGTCCTTTAGGATAAGAGGTTAGGGTGAACAAATTGTATAAGGATTGTCCTTTAGTGATCCAAGGACATACATTCCTGTCACACTTAATTGACATGCCCTTCCGAGATTATGATATCATCTTGGGCATGGATTGGTTAGCCAGGCATCACGCCATGATCGGCTGTAGACTGAAGACAGTCACTTTTGGTGTTCCCGAGTATGCAGACGTAGTGATACACGGGGAGAGGCAGTTATTGCCATCCAACATCATTTCAGCTGCACTTGCTAGAAAGATGATTAGAAATGGATGTGAAGCTTATCTAGCTCATGTGATAGACACCCAGGTGGGGAGTCCAGATCTTAAAGATATTCCTACAGTATGGGATTTTCTGGATGTCTTTCCAAAAGAATTACCGGGATTGCCTCCGGAAAGAGAGGTGCAGTTTGAAATTGAGACTATGCCTAGTGTAGAGCCAATCTCCATCACTCCTTATAGGATGGCACCTGCTGAGTTGAAAGAGTTAAAGGTACAATTGCAGGAATTGTTAGATAAGGGTTTCATCCGCCCTATCATGTCACCTTGGGGAGCACCAGTATTATTTGTGAAGAAGAAGGATGGTACTCTCCGCCTATGCATAGATTACAGACAGTTGAATAAGGTGACCATAAAGAATAGATATCCTCTGCCACAGATCGATGATTTATTTGATCAGTTGAAGGATGCAACTGTATTCTCCAAAATTGACTTGAGATCCGGCTACTACCAGTTGAATGTGCAGGAGCAAAGTATTCCTAAAACTGCCTTTAGGACTCGGTATGGCCACTATGAGTTCTTGGTAATGCCATTCGGGTTGACTAATGCTCCAGCTGCTTTTATGGGCCTAATGAAAACTATCTTCAGGCCATATTTGGACCAGTTTGTTGTGGTGTTCATTGATGATATTTTGGTGTACTCAAAGAATGCAGAGGAACACGACAAACACTTGAGGATAGTATTGCAGACTTTGAGGGAGAAGCAGTTGTATGCCAAACTGTCGAAATGTGAGTTTTGGCTAAAGGAGATTTCATTTTTGGGGCATATTGTATCTGCAGAAGGTATCCAGGTGGATCCTAGCAAAGTAGAAACCATTCTTAATTGGAAGCCACCTAGAAATGTCACAGAAGTTTAGAGTTTCCTTGGTTTAGCTGGGTATTATCGAAGGTTTGTGAAGGGATTCTCCATGCTAGCATCTCCACTGACCAAGCTACTTAGGAAGGATGTAAAATTTCAGTGGACTTATCGGTGCCAGGAAAGTTTTGATGAGTTAAAAAGGCATTTAACTGAAGCTCCCGTCTTAACCTTGCCCACTTTGGGTAAGGAGTATACCATATACAGTGATGCTTCTCATAACGGATTAGGCTGTGTGTTGATGCAAGATAGAAACGTCATTGCCTATGCTTCACGCTAGCTTAAACCGCATGAAAGGAATTATCATATACATGACTTGGAGCTAGCAGCCATTGTCTTTGCCTTGAAGATCTGGAGACATTACTTGTATGGGGAGATATGTTATATATACATAGATCATAAAAGTTTGAAGTACTTGGACACACAAAAGGAGTTAAATTTGAGGCAAAAGAGATGGTTAGAGCTGATAAAAGATTATGATTGTTTGATAAACTATCAGCCTGGAAAAGCTAATGTTGTAGCTGATGCTTTAAGTCATAAGACTATGGCTGGTTTGAGGGTTTCTCCTTTGTCCATGGTGCATGAATTAAGGGCATTGCATGCTAATTTGGAGATTAATGAAGATAGGCAGATGGTAGCTACTTGGCAAGTGAAGCCAATGCTAGCAGAATAAATTAAAGCAGTTGCACAGAAGGATGATAAGTATGTGAAGTTGATGGAAGAGGCTCGGGATGGCAAGAAACCAGAATTATCAGTAAATGATGAGAGCTTGTTATTGTATAAGGGCAGAATGTGCATTCCTGAGAATGTTGAACTGAGGCAGACCATTTTAAAGGAAGCACATGATTCACCTTTTGCAATGCACCCTGGTGGAACCAAAATGTATAGAAGTGTGAAAGAGCACTATTGGTGGAAAGGAATGAAGAAAGACATTGCAGAATATGTTGCTAAATGCCTAACTTGTCAGCAAGTAAGGGCAGAACACCAAGTGCCTGTAGGGTTGCTACAGCCATTGCCAATTCTCGAGTGGAAATGGGAAAGAATCACTATGGATTTCCTGACAAGACTTCCACGTACACAAAAGAATCATGATGCAGTTTGGGTTATTGTTGATAGATTGACCAAGTCTACACACTTTTTGCCAGTGAGAATGGATTACAGCCTGGAAAGATTGGCCAAACTGTACATTGATGATGTTGTGAGGTTACATGGAGTGCTAGCGTCTATTGTGTCGGACAGAGACCCAAGGTTCACTTCTAGATTCTGGGGTAGTCTCCAAAAAGCCCTAGGAACTTGATTGAACTTCAGTACAACATTCCATCCACAGACAGACGGCCAATCTGAAAGGATCATTCAGATTTTGGAGGATATGCTTTGGGCTTATGTGATTGAGTTTGAAGGGAGTTGGGACACACACTTGCCTTTAATTGAATTTTCCTACAACAACAGTTGTCAGTCAAGCATTGGAATGCCTCCATATGAAGCACTTTATGGCAGGAAGTGTAAAACTCCCTTGTGTTGGGATGAAGTGGGCGAGAGGAAGTTGATTGGTCCAGAATTAGTGCAACAGACAGAAGAAAAGGTTAAGCTCATTAGAGACTGACTCAAAGTTGCAACGAATAGACAGAAGTCCTACATTGACCTAAAGAGAAGAGATATTCGGTATAGTGTGGGTGACAAGGTGTTCCTAAAAGTTTCCCCATGGAAGAGGATCATGAGGTCTGGTAGAAAAGGGAAACTAAGTCCTCACTTCATTGGGCCGTATGAGGTTCTGGAAAGAGTGGGTCCATTGGCATATAGACTTGCATTGCCTCCAGAGTTGGCAAAGATTCACAATGTCTTCCATGTCTCCATGTTAAGGAGGTACAGATCAGACCCCTCTCACATTTTGCCAATAGAGGAGATTGAGGTGAATCCAGACCTGACATATGATGAAGAGCCCATAAAGATCTTGGCACATGAGGTGAAGCAGCTGAGGAACAAACATATACCTCTAGTCAAAGTGCTGTGGAACCATCATTCAGGCCAGGAGGCTACATGGGAGCATGAGGAGGACATGAGGAGACAGTACCCACAGCTATTCAGAGACTGAGACCAAGTAAATTTTGAGGACGAAATTTATTTTCAAGGAGGGGAGAATTGTAACACCCTGAACCTCCGAGTTATGAATAGTACCATTTTTTGTCCGTGACTAATACTATTCAAAGACACCTTGAAGACCAAAAATAAATAGAAAATTAATTGAGATAGACACAATAAAAATTCTAGTGAACAAAAAAAACTAAGAACTCATCGGGTATTATAAAAAGAAGGATTATGACCCGATGAGGGGCATTTTGGTCAATTCACCTCAAGAGTCGACTTTTGACCAAAATGTCAATTAAATAAAATGAAATTAATGAATTGAATTATGGGATAAAAATTAAAGAAAAATTCAAGTAAAAAAATATGTAAGGGAAAATTTAAGAAATGAAAACTTAAACTTTTATTTCCATTATGACAAAATTAAAATGAAAGACTTATGAGCTTTTGATAGTTAAATTTAATTATTTAATTAAAAGAAAAAAATTAAGTGTAAATGTAAAAAAAAAAGGGAATAAAAATCTAAGTTTAATTATCCTTCTGACACAATTAAAATTTATAATTTTAATAAGCAAATTATGGGGATAAATATATACACACACATATATATATATATAAGAAGACAAATGTCTTCTTCATTTATTTTTTTTCATAAGAGGCCACCACCCTCTCCTCTCTCTTTCTCTCTCTCTCTCTTTTTCTCTTCTTCTTCCACTTCTTCCCCTCATTGATTTCCCCTCCCAAGTTTTAATTCCCTTAAATTCCCTTCATAAATTCCATAGCCCACTAAAAGAAAACATCAAAGAGATCTTTGATTGAGAGATTAAAAGCAAGGAGAAGAAGAATTGGAAGAAAAGTGAAGTTGGAAAGAAATCAACAAGAGGTAATTTTCTTTTCATGTTAGATTAGTTGTATAAGCTTGGAATGAAGTTAATTTATGATGAAATTTCATAAGAAAATGAAAGAAAACATATATGGAACCTAAACTAGGGTTTTGGCCAAATGGGAGAAAAATTAGGGTTTTGAACATTAGGGTTTAGAGACCAAAAATGTGAATAAGTACTAAATGATGTATTTGACATAGTTTAAGGGAAGAAATGGTCATTTGTGACCTAATTAAGTGTGTTAGAAGTGTTTAAATCAAAGCCAAATTCGGATTGGGTATGAAGCATGACCAAAAGTCAACTTTGAGGGACCAAAAATGAAATTTTACAAGTCCAATTGATATGGGACCAATTGGGACTGAAAATAGGCACTAAATGACACAATTTTCATTTAGGAAGCATGCTCAAAAAGTGACCAAAACCTAGTGAACAAACTAACCAAACTTGAAAAACTGCAGTATGAACAGTACACATGAACAGTAATCGTGTTTGGGTCATAACTCGAGCTAGGCGGGTCAAAATGACCTGAAATTTTACCAGTAGTTATATGAGATATAGATCTAAAACTTTCATGAAGAACACAAACTCAAATTATTCCATTAACCCAATCAAATTATTGAGCAAAATTGAGTTACTGAATCTGCAAAACTGCAGAATTGCCATATGAGCAGTAAAGTTTCAATGGCTATAACTCTCTCTAGAAAACTCCGATTTAGGTGATTCTTGAACCGATGGAAACCTAAGACATAGTAGAATATTTCATATGAAGAATGTTATGCCAAATTATGAACTTAACTCAATCAAATTGCGAAACAAATTCGGGTCACCAAATCTGCCAGAATCTGGGCACCTAAAATTGACCAAATAAACAGTAAACTTTGCAAGGCTATAACTCTCTCTAGAAAACTCCGATTTAGGCGACTCTTAAACCGATCAAAACCTAAGACATTGTAGAACATTTCATATGGAGGACATTAGACCAAATTATGGACTTAACTTGGTCAAATTGCTGAACGAAGTTGGATCGATAAATCTGCCAGAACAAAATCTGTAGCATGAACAGTGATGTGAACAGTAATGATGTTTTGGGCATAACTTGAGCTACACAGCTCCGAATTAGGCGATTCAAAAAGGAAAATAAAGTTAAGACCTAAATGAATAATTTTCATGAAGAACACCTCACAAAATTATGATCGAAACTAGGTAAAAATTAGGCTCAAAGATTAAGGCACCAAGCTGTCCCAAAACAAAAATATTCTAAAATTTTTAAAGCTAACTTGGGATGCATTAGACATGCGTATAATGAGTTCTTGGCAGCAATTGAGATTGGTATTGAGATATTCTATTTGTGTATTTTCAGTAGAAAAAGAAGTTGGAACGGACAAGGAGAAGTAGGTAACAATAAAGGAGAGCATTGAAGGTTTGTGCACAACTAACATTTTCTTAGTTTTTAAATTTGTAAATTGCTTGGAATGTGTTAAATTGAATGAGTTTGCTTTGAACAAGTTTACTTTGACTGAAATATGGTTTTTCTCTTGCATTTAAGAAATTTAGGTGTTGTTACCTTTATTTAGATATTATGATGAATTTAAATGTGTTTATTGGTTTATAAATGTGATTGTTGAATGGAAAAATTTTTGGAAACTGTTTTGAAATCACAGTTAGCATGACAGTCCCTTTCGGAACTCCCTAGTAGTAATGGCTACTTGGGGTTGGTAATTGATATTGATTATGTCTCCCATTAATAACGGTTAGTGGGGTAAGACTATATGAGTGCTCATTAGCTAGCTAGCCCTTCCCTCATTAATAACGCTTAGTGAGGTTGAGATTGCTTTGTCGTGGTGTACAACACGGCACTGATCGTGAAATTTTGTGTCATGGCCTAAACTGTGTGTTGATGTTGGCAACACTAATGCTTTGTGAATTGTGATTTATGAAATGTGATTTCTCATTTCAAATGTTATTCCAATAAATGGTTCTTATGAACTTAGAACTCTTGTGAAGTTTTCATGCTTAAGAAAAATGTGATTTATTATGCTTTGACAAATTGTGTTTTACCTTAAGTTTTGAAATTTAAGTTGTGCACCACTGAGTGATATACTCAGCGATAGCTTCTTTATGCTGTCGCAGGAAAGGGAAAGGAGAAGGCTGCTGAGTGAGAGACTTGGAAGCAACATTTTGGTTTTGATTGTGGGTATATATAGTAGGTATACCTCTGTAATTTCCTTTTGATGTATTTTGTACCTATATGTATGGATGTATGGACATTGAGCAGTTTGTATTTAAAAGCACTACATCGCTATCACATTTTAAGTTTATAACTATTTTGTATTTCACTTTGAGACTTATGAAAATGTAACTTTTGCAATATTTATTCTATTACTATTTCCAATGAATGTTTACATAGAATTTTAACTATTCTCATGCAATTTTCCACAACAGAATTGATAAGACAAAAAGCTATGATTTGTTTTAAAATCCCTTGTAGCATAACTAATGGGTAATCGATAGGTGTAGTTTGGTAATTCATTAGGTATGCTACGGGAACATGTCATGGCTTACCAGGGATAAGGTGTGACACTACCTCTACCTCTGCCTCTACTAACTAATGAACTCTTTGGGGTAGAAACTTGGGTTGATCCCTTTGGTGTAGTAAATGATCCAGAGCAACATGGATTTACACAATCCCTAGCAAAACGACCAGTCTCTCCACAATTAAAACATGCTCGTACGGCTCTATAACATACCCCACTATGTGGTTTACCACAAGTTTCACAAAGTTGATCTGACAGTGCATTTCTGGGTTTCTGCTGAGTTTGCTGATCCGATCGAGGTGGTTTCTGTCTAGAAAATCTATCTCTAATGGACTTCTTACCACCTCTGTTGTGTCCCCCAAAGTTTTTCCTCTTTCCAGTAGGACCACTGGAACTCTGTTCTACTGACTTTCCCTATTTTTCTGTCTTCTCTGATTTTTTTTTTCAGGGGCTGCTTCAGATTCAATTCTTTCTAACTCTAGTGCTTGAGAAATAAGTTCAGAGAAGTTAGTATGTTTGAATCCGACCACTTGTAATCTGATACTAGGCTTCAAGCCGGTTTCAAACCTCTTACATCTCTCCCTGCTGGTAGAAAATAGACTTACTACATAATGGCTTAGGCGAAAAAATTCCCTTTCATATTCAGCCACCGATCTACTCCCCTGTTTCAGACTTAGGAACTCTTGCAGCTTCTGGTCCACATAAGCAACAGGGACATATTTTTGTCTGAATTCCCGTAGAAAATCACTCCATGTTAGTACTAAAGGTTCTACCAAACAGTAGGGAATGGTTTTCCACCAGTCATATGCATCCCCCTGTAGCAGAGATAGTGAGTATTCAAATCTGAGCTCCTCTGTACAATGTAGCTTCTTAAACACCCTATCCATTCTCTCTAACCACTGTTCTGCCTCTAGAAGATCTACTGTCCCCTTGAACTCAGTAGCCCCATATTTCATTAATTTGTCATACTGCCTAGTAGAAGACTGTGGTTGTACCACTGGTGTCTGTAGTAGGACTTGAGTAGGCACATTACCAGCCATCTGTTGGAACTTTGCAGCCATCTGTGGCGAACTAAGCGAGCTAGATGCGAAAGTGATGCACGACTGATTCACTAACATTATGTAGGGCTGGGGCATCCCCTTATACCTCAACCTCTATAGATTGATCGACTGAGCGATCACCTTCTTCCATAGTCAATTCGAGGATCTTAGATCTCCTGAACAATTAACACGAGGAGATTTTTTCCTGTTAGTGCATATTTATAATGTAATGTACTGTATGTATCAAATAATGACATTGAGCAGTTGTACTTAAAAACTAGCTCTGATACCACTAAAACATGTCACACCCTACTCCTCTGTAAGGCATAATATGATCCCCTAGTATACCTAATAAATTACCAACTTCGACTACTGGTAACCCATTAAATATACTACAAGGGATTTTAAAACTTTTCTTACTTCTTTTTACAGTGGCGAGCACTATTTACAGGTGTTAAAAACTTTTTTGAACTGAAGTGAAACAACTAACACATTTGAATTATTAGTAATTTCTGTAAAAATTTTGGCGGAGTGCCATCTGTATTTTGAATAAAACAATTCTTCAAAAACCTATAAAAAGCACTTCAAATATATTTTTCAATCTCAAACTCCAACATTTAATCAACACAATATGTTTCTCAACTCAAAACCGCAATAATTTTTCAATATTTCCAAAGGCTGAGATAAAAGAAATATAGTACAAATTTTACAAGCCCAAAATAATTTTCAATTTATTCTACAACTTCAATGTACAATTTTAATTTACAACTGCTCAAAACCAAGAACACTATATACATACAGTGATCATACATTATAATACAAAATTCAAAATATGGTATACTCAATATACCCGATGATCTCTCACTGAAGCACTAGCAGCCTAGTCTGCTGCCCTATCAGTCTGTCTACCTGCGACAATAATGAAAAGCTATCGCTGAGTAAAATTTACTCAGTGGTGCACAATAATAATTTGAAATACGATACATAAATCTTTTATTGACAATTCACAAATCAAATAGTTCACAATTCCATTTTACAATTTACAAAGTTCATATAACACAAATTTGATCAAATAACTGAATAATACGATTTTGCAAATCAATAACACAATTTGATCAAATAGCTAAAGAATATAGTGTTGCCAATCGATAACATAATTTGATCAAATAACTGAATAATACCATTTTGCAAATCAATAACACAATTCGATCAAATAACTGAAGAATACAGTGTTACTAATTGATAACACAATTTGATCAAATAACTGAATAATACCGTTTTGCAAATCAATAACACAATTTGATCAAATAACTGAAGAATACAGTGTTGCCAATCGATAACACAATTTAGGCCATGACACAATGTTTCCACACATGCCGTGTTGTACGCCACGACAAGACACACTCACCCCAATAATCGAAATCAATGAGGGAGGAAGCTAGCTATATAATGAGTACTCATCCACACTCACCTCAGACTGATAAGTCAAAGAGGGAGGAACATAATCACACTCACCCCAGATTGATAAGTCAAAGAGGGAGGAATATATCACACTCACCCCATAAATGGAGGAGGAACATAGTAACAATGTCATGCCAAGTGTGAATCAAAACAATTTCAAATCACAATATTTCATACAAACCACAAATCACATTTTATCTCAAAATTTCCATTTACAAAGTTGGCAACACAATAATTTCTAAATAATATTCCCAAAACCAAAACAATAAAAAATTATTCATAACTCATTTCTCCAAATAAATTTGCTAGTAAAAGCAGTGAACATAAAAGTTTTGTGCACGGACACAATTTAAAACTATAATGTTCAATTAAATTTTTAAGTAAAAAATGAGAAGTCAAAATTATTGTGCACAAACACAATTTAAAACAATAACATATAAATAATCATAATTTATTTCAATTGAAAAATTCAAAAGAAATAACTATTGTGCACAAACCTCTGATATTTGCCTCTTGGCTCTGACTCAGTGGTTCCTTCCCCTTCCCTGAGTCTTTGCTAACTGAAACACATAATTTGAAGTGTTTCAGTACTCATTTAAACCGTCTCTAACAATAATGCTTAATAATTAATTTATTGAATACTATTATTTCCTTAGTCAACCTAAGATGTTGATCCTCGATGCAATCTAGGTGAATTAGGTTTTAATGTTATCAATATGTCACATTTGTAGCCTTTTAGTATTGGTACATGTTACCAAATTCATTTCCATGTATATTGCACTTTATTGCAATTTATCGGATTCCGGTATACTAATTTGACCTAACCAGATGACCTAGTTCCCTCGGTTTTCGGGTTTCGGTCAAAACTACAAACTTGTAGATCTATGTCTTATTGCATGCGGAGCAAAATTTCAGGTCATTCTGAGTTATGTAGACTAAGTTATGGTCATTTTACTATTGCTGGTTGGAATGTACCAAAATTGGTCACTTTAGTCATTTTAGGTTCAGCCAGTTTTTAGACCCGAACTTGTGAAAGCTATTTGACTTGCTTATAATCATTTCTGGGCTTTGGTGTCTTCATAAGACTTGTAGATATATGTCTCAACTATTCATGGTAAAAATTTCAGGTCAATTGAAACTGTTTTGAGTGAGTTATGGCCAAAATACTAACTGCTGCCCAAATGAACAATTTTCAGGCCTTAAATGCACTAATCCGGATTTGGTCATTTTTCAAGTTACCTTACAAGCATAATTTTGGTAAGCTTCCTTCATGAAAGTTGGCACATTTTGTGCCTATTTTCACCTCCAATTGGTCTCATACCAATTGGAGCCACACACTTAAAGTTCTAGGCTAAAATGCACACTGCCCTATTGCAACACTCTTCATCACATACCAAATACACTTTTAACACTTATCAAGTTACACATTCATGCCATTTCTGTTTTGTACCATAACATGAACATATTTCACAACACATTTTTGGTCACTTTGGCAGCTTATAACCACACTCAATATGCACATTATAGTCCAGAATTTACCAAGTTTAATTTACACACAATTTAACTACACAACCAAGCTCATTTACATGTCCAAACTCAAACCCTCATACACATACACAAGCTGCCATAACAAGTACCACAATTCAACAATAATATTCCATAAACCAAACCATGAAACAACATTTCTATGGTTCACAATTCAAGCTACCGATTTGTACCTCACTTTGAATAAAATTCCAAGCTTCCAAATTCAAGTATACATTCACATATACTTAGTATACATCACCCAATTTATTCCTGCACATATAAACACATAATCAACCCTTTAATCTACCATTCACAAGCAAGGATAAACTGCCCTTAAGGAGTTTCCATGGCTTCCAAAAATAAACATCTCCCTTAGAACATCAAACTCCAAAATTCTTTCCACAATTCAAGTACCCATAACATCCTCACAAACTTTAATGAAGAAATAATAAAAAACACATACTTATCACTTTAGAAACTCTTCAAAACATCACCAAAACTTGATCTTCTTACCGCCTATCTACTGCCCAAGCTATGTAGAGCAACTTTAATGAAGAACAAGTGAAGAAATTATGGCTTGGAATGGTGGATTGGAGTTCATGCATGGTGGGCGGCCATGGTGATTTTAGGGAGGAGTTCAATTCGGCAAAGTGAAGGAAATGGGAAGAAGATGATGAGCAATGGCTGATCTCTTGTCTTTTATATGTCCACTAAGTGTCCATTTAGTGCTCCACTAATTAATATTAACATTATAATAATCCAAGTTTTTAATTTTCACATTTAACTCCTAATTTTTTCTATTTAACTTATGTACCACCAATTTAATTTTTCATGACATTTTCCAAGTGTAATATCATGTATTTTTAATGGACATTTAAGTCAAAAGACAACTCGGGGTGTCAAACGACCACAATGCCCCTGTTCGAGTTGCATTCCCGATTTTTCGGTAACACCAAGTTTTATCCGTTTTTCGATTTCTCACTTTTCTTTGTACTAATTAATTAATTTTTCTTTGATATTTCTAATGGTATTTATAGTTCAATAGACATTTATTTAAGTCCTAAAAATATTTTCCAGGGTTCCTTGCGGTCCAGAGCTAGTCAACGGTCTACGCCGCGACTTCCCGGTGCGGTCACCCATCGCTAGGGTTCTCGGCTCGTTTGACTTGGTTACATTTCATTGCTATTATTTTTTTTTTCTTGTATTTTCTTTTCTTGTATTTCATTATTTTATGTCTCCTCACTCATATCCAAGTGTAGTTCTAGGCATCCTAACTGTCCGGACAACACTGGTCACCGGAACAGTAGAACGCACTACCGAACATAGGGGTATTACATTGAATGGTTATTTGAAGTGAATTAGGTGTATAGATCATGAATGTACACTTTGAAATCCATTAGAGTTGAAATTTAAGTAATTAGGGTTTGAGCATTTTGAAGAAATTGGAGAAAAAGTTGAGAATTAGTCAAATGATGTAGTTGACCTTATTTGAGTTGAGAAATGGTCAATTGTGACCATTTTTTGTGTGTAAGAATTATTGGAACCAAGTTCCAATTTGGGTAGGTGAAGGTCAGTCTACAGGCAGCTTGACCTAGGTCCCTTTCAGGGATCAAAACTGAAAATTTACCAACCCAATTGGTATGAGGTCAATTGGGAATGAAACTAGACATAAAATGACACATTTTTCATTCAAGAATCATGCCCAGAAAGTGACCATAACTTAGTGAACAATTAGGCCAAATCTGGAATTGGGCACACTGCCCTATACAAAAATGACCAAATGAATAGTAGTTACGTAAATGACTATAACTTGGTCTAGGAAGGTCCAAATGGCCTGAATTTTATATCAATAGAAAGTTGAGACATAGCCCTACAACTTTCATGAAGAAAACAAACCAAAATTTGACCATAACTTGTCCAAAAACTCACCTGCAGTAAACCCACAAAAACTGCTATTATCCAGTAAATGCCCAGAATTCTAGGTAACACCACATCTGGCCTGCCATGGTCAAATGGCAATAACTAGGGCTACAAAACTCTGAATGGAGTGATTCAGAAAGAGAAATAAGGTTAAGGCAATAAGGAATAATTTCTATGAAGAAAACTTAGCCAAATTATCACAACAACTTAACCAATAGAACAGTGTAAAATAGAACACCAAATATAAAATTTTGGAATTTCACCTAAGAGAATTAAGATTTGAGGAAAACAACCAAAACCAATAAGTTAGGTAACCAAAATATGGTATGTGAGTGAAATTAAAAGTTCCATACCTATTAAGCATTCGAAAGTCAACAATTTGACTTGAATAGTATCATAAATAGATTTGAAATTGTTTTTAGATTAATGATAAATTATGATATTGAAACACTGTAAAATTGTGTGTTTCAGTTGAAAAGAATATTGGGAAAGAACCCGAAGCATCGAGTCAAGGCTAAGAGGCGACTCGTATAATGTTTGTGCACAATATAGAAATTTTTGTAAATTTTCTTCTGCAAATTGTTTTGAATGAATAGTAATATTAAATTGTGACTTAATTGTATTGAAATGTTTATTATGCTTTTGACTTAAATTATTAAAAGTTTACTTTTATGTGTTTGAAATGGCAATAAATGTTTAGTAAATTGCTAAGATAGTTTTGAAACCACAGTGTCATGACCATATATTTGAATGCCTCACTAGCATGACTAGTGGGGGGAATTAGTTTTGAATTTTGATTCCTTCTCTGGCTGAAGTTTTGAAGTTTGTGCCAGTAGAAGAAGAAATTTGAATGGGTACCCATAGTTTGAGCTAGCTAGCCTTGTGATTACTCATAAGCCTCCGGCTATTGAGATGAATATTGTTCTGAATGGCATGATATAACTGTGTGTTTTTATGCAATTCGTTTTGAGACTTCTTAAATGAAATTGTTTAGACTAAAAGTTTATAAATCATGTTTTGTATCTGTCTTTCAGTTTCAGTACTGTATTTGAATAAATGTGATTTGAATTATGCATAAACTGTTATTTTAGTATGTTGTGCACTACTGAGTCATAGTACTCAGCGATGGCTGTTATTGCTGTGACAGATATAGAGACTAGAGGAGCAGCAGAGTAAGCTGCTGAGGATCTTGGAGCCACATCCCTGAAATTTTATCGGGTATATTTTATATCTTGATTGTAATATTTATTTTGGTGTATGTAAATGTATGTACATGTATAAACTAGTCATGAGCAGTTGTATAGAGTTTGTAATAATATTAGTTTGGATTTTCTTATGTTCATTTTGGATGATGAATGTAATTTGATTTTACTTTAATGAAAAATGAATGAAGTTGTTTAGTGATATATTTTGAAGACAATTGATATGAGAATTATTTTGAATTTTGGAGTTAGGAAAAATTGATATTGATGTTGTTGTGGTAGTGTTTGATTTTATGAAATAATTATTGAAAGTGTTTTTACAGGTTTTTGAAGAACTGTTTTATTAAAATACAGATGGTACTCCACTGAAATTTTTCCAAAAATTTGCGAATAAATAAAAATGGACAAAAATTTTAACTAGCTTTTAAACTTCTATTAAATGTAAGAAAATGCTCACCACTTCCAAAAAGTAAGAAAATGGTTTTAAAATCCCTTGTAGGGTACTTAATGAGTTATCGATAGGTGAAGTTCGGTAGTTGATTAGGTATTCTATGGGATCATGTTATACCTTATAGAAGGGTAAGGTGTGACATGTTTTAGTGGTATCAGAGCGAATTTTTAAAGTATGTTTTAACTTGTGAATTTGTGTCTTTTCTTTGATAAGTATAACTGCTCAATGTCCTTATTTGTTAAATACAGTGCATGACATCATAAATATGAACTAGCGGAGAAAATATCCTTGTGTTATTTGTTCAGGAGATATCTTAACTCCAATTTGAAATGGAAGAAGGGGATCGCTCTATTGAGCAATCGATAGAAGTTGAGGCCCAAGGGGAAGCCCCAGCTCTCCAAAATGTCAGTGGGTCGGTGGCACCAGCCCCACAAATGTCGCAGTTTCCTGCACAATTCGCACAGCAAATGGCTGCAATGTTTCAACAGATGACTGGGGGTATTCCTGCTCAAGCTCCACCCCAGACTCCTGTAGTGCAACCTCAAACTCCAGTCAGACAATATGACAAGTTATTGAAATATGGGGCGACAGAAGTCAAGGCTACAGTAGACCATTTAGAGGCAGAGCAGTGGCTGGAGAGAATGGATCGAGTGTTTAATAAGCTACACTGCCCGGATGAACTAAAGTTTGAATATTCAGTGTCTTTGTTGCAAGGGGATGCGTATGACTGGTGGAAGACCATCCCCCATAGCTTGGCAGAACTGCCAGTATTGACCTGGGATGACTTCATCTGAGAGTTCAGATAGAAATATGTCCCAAATGCATATGTGGATCAAAAACTACAAGAATTTTCAAGTTTGAAGCAAGGGAATAAATCTATAGCAGAGTATGAAAGGGAGTTCTACCGCTTAAGCCACTATGCTGGAAGTCTCCTATCTACCAACAAATAAAGGTGCAAGAGATTTGAGACCAGTTTGAAGCTCAGTCTGAGGATGCAAATAGTGGGATTCAGACACAGTAACTTATTTGAGCTCATCTCTTAGGCACTTGAGTTAGAAAGGATTGAATTAGAAGCGACGCCAGTGAAAGAGAAATCAGATAAGACTGAGAAATAAGAGAAAGATAAAGGGGAAAAGTCAGTTGAGCAAAGTCCCAGTGGTACATCTGGAAAGAAGAAGAAATTTAGGGGACCAAGCAGAGGTAAAGGTGGAAGGTTTGGAAGGGGCAGATTCTCTGGATAGAGACCCCCTAGATCTGGTCAGCAGTCGACCAAGGGTTCATATCCTCCCCACCCCTGTGAGACCTGTGGCAAGACTCATGGGGGAGAATGTTATTGGGCAAAAGGAGCTTGCTTTAACTGTGGAGGCAAGGGCCATCTTGCTAAGGACTTCACCAGTACCCCTAGATTTGGTCCAGCTCCTACTACTGCAGAAGGATCCATTCAGAGTCCTGCTATCAGAGTGTAACACCCCTATGTTCAGTAGTGCATTCTACTGTTCTGGTGATAAGTGTCGGTCCGAACAGCTAGGATGCCTAGAACTACATTTAAAAGTTAGTGAGGAGACATAAAATAATGAAATAAAAGAAAAGAAAATACAAGAAAAACAAAGGAAAAATAATAGCAATGAAATGTAACCAAGTTAAACGAGCCGAAAACCTTAGCGATGGGTGACCGCACCGAGAAGTTGCGGCATGGACAGTTGACTAGCCCTAGACTGCAGGGAATCCTGGAAAATATTGTTAAGACTTAAATAAATATCTATTGAAGTATAAATATCATTAGAAATATCAAAGAAAAATTAATTAATTAGTATAAAGAAAAACGAGAAATCGAGAAAACGATAAAACTCGATGTTACCAAAAAATTGGGAATGCAATCCGAATAGGGGCATTGTGGTTATTTGACATCCCGAGTTACCATTTGACCTAAATGTCTATTAAAAAAATGATATTACACTTTGGAAATGTCATGAAAAATTAAAATGGTGGTACATAATCTAAATAGTAAAAGATATGAGGAAAATGTGGAAATTATGGAAAACTTAGGTTAAACAAATCATAAACTTCATTAGTGCTCCACTAACATCACCTAAGTGGACTTTCAATTAGCCTTTGGACAGAAAATTCTGTCATCTTCAACCTTGGGACATCCAGCCGAAATCAACTTGAGAGGAAACTCCATAGCCGTCCATGGTGAGCTCCATGCAACCTTGGTTAAGCCACTTTTTCCACTAAGTTCCTTCACTAAACCTTGTCTACAAACCATGGGCAGCATACTTGGAGCAAGAAAGATAAGTTTGGTGAGATTTTGAAGAAGTCCAAAAGTGGTAAGTGAGTATTTTCCATTCTTGCTTCATTAAACATTGAGTGGATGTTGTGGGTAGTTTATTTATGGAAGAATTTTTGAAGTTTGATGTTTTAATGGTGGTACACCATTTTGGCAGCCATGAGAACTCAACATATTTAGTTTGTTTTTACTTGTTAATGGTATTTTAAGATGTTGATGTAAGTGTTTATGTGTATAGAAATAATTTGGATAATGTATACTAAGTGTATGTGTGATAGTGCACTTGGTTTTGGAAGCTTAAAAGCAAATTTAAAGGAGATGTGTTCATGAGGTGATTCGGCAACCTTAAAGTTTAGTCAGAAATGTGTTGTTTCATGGTTTGATTTGTTGAATTATGTTGCTTATGGTGGCAGCATGTGTATGTGTATAATTGTTTGGATTTAGATATGTAAATGAGGTATGTTCATATGGTTAA
Source organism: Hevea brasiliensis (assembly GCF_030052815.1). Taxonomy (NCBI): domain Eukaryota; kingdom Viridiplantae; phylum Streptophyta; class Magnoliopsida; order Malpighiales; family Euphorbiaceae; genus Hevea; species Hevea brasiliensis. Next base: position 40,828,215 of record NC_079500.1, on the reverse strand, counting down.
ATTGTGTAAATGGACTTTGGAAAATTATGAGTTATAATGTGTATATTGAAAATGGTTACAAGCTGTCCAAAATGACCAAAATGTATTGTAAAGTGTGTTAATGGTATGGTACAAACCAGAATTGGTATGAAAGAGTTAACTTGGTAAGTATAGGATGTGTAATTGGTAAGGGATGAAGAATGTGTAATAGGGCAGTGTATATTTTAGCTTAGAACCTTAAGTGTGTGACTCCAATTGGTATGAGACCAATTGGATGTGAAACTAGGCACAAAATGTGCTAACTTTCATGAAGGAAGCTTACCTAAATTCTACTTAGAAGGTGACTTGAAAAATGACCAAATCTGGATTAGTGACTTGAAAGCCTGAAAATTGACCATTTGGGCAGTAGTTTGTGTTTTGACCATAACTTACTCAAAACAGGTCCAATTGACCTGAAATTTTTACCATGAATATTTAGACATAGATCTACAATTCTTATGAAGACACCAAAGCCCAAAAATGGCCAGAACCAAGCCAAATAGTTTACACAAGTTCAGGTACCAAAACTGGCTGAACCAAAAGTGACCTAAAAATGACCTAAGCCTACCATTTTGGTGCATTCTGCCCAGCATTGGTAAATTGACCATAATTTGGTCTACACAACTCAGAATGACCTGAAATTTTGCCCCACGTGCAATAAGACATAGACTTACAAGTTTATAGTTTGGACCGGAACCTGAAAACTGAGGGAACTAGGTCATCCTGCTAGATCAAATTAGTATACCGAAATCCAGTAAATTGCAATAAAATGCAATACACTCGAAAATAAATTTGGCAACATGTACCAACACTAAAAGGCTATAAAATGTGACATATTGGTAACATTAAACCTAATTCACCTAGAGTGAATTGAGAGTCAATATTTTAGGTTGACTAAGGAAAATAATAGAATTCAATAAATTAATTATTAAGTCTTATTATTAGAGATAGTTTAAATGAGTACTGAAACACTTCAAATTGTGTATTTCAGTTAGCAAAGACTCAGGGAAGGGGAAGGAAACACTGAGTCAGGGCCAAGAGACATTTATCAGAGGTTTGTGCACAACAGTTATTTCTTTTGAATTTTCAATTGAAATAAATTATGACAAATTATTTGTTATTGTTTAAATTGTGAAAAATTGTCTTAATGATATTTGATGGATACTTATTGCTTGAAAAACATTGTAAATGGTTTGAAACCACATCTATCATGTATATTGATTGAATTCCTCGCTAGCTTGTCTAGTGGGATGAATTGACTTTGAATTCCCTCTCTGGCTAAAGTGTTGAGGCGTGTGCCTGTTGAGGACGAATAGAATGAGTACTCATATTATTGCTAGCTAGCTATGTTATTCCTCACTAGCCATCGACTTTTGGGACGAATTGAACTTTGGAACATGATTAAGCTGTGTGTGTGATTTATTGATATTTATTGTGATATTCTGAAATGGAGTTTAAATTCTTTATGACATTCATTGTCGTTGAATTTAACTATGGTTTTAAGTATCCACTATTTATACGACATATGATTTATGATTTAAAGTTGCATTTTGTTAATGTTGTGCACCACTGAGACATTGGCTTAGCAATAGCTTTTCATTACTGTCGCAGGTAGACAGACTGACAGGGCAGCAAACTAGGCTGTTAGTGCTACATTGAGAGTTTATCGGGTATATTGAGTATACCATATTTCACATTTTGTATTGTAATGTATGTTCACTGTATGTATATATTGTTCTTGGTTTTAAGCAGTTGTAAATTGAAATTGTACGTTAAAATTATATATTAAAGTTGTAAACTAAATTTGTAAATTATTTTGGTTTGTAAATATGATATATTTTTTTATCTCAGCTTTTGAAAACACTGGAAAATTATTGTGGATTTGAGTTGGCAAATGTTGAGAAACTTATTGTGTTGATTGGATATTGGAGTTTGGGGATTGAACAAAATATTAGAAGTGTTTTTTTATAGGTTTTTGAAGAACTGTTTTATTCAAAATACAGATGGAACTCTTCCAAAATTTTTAGAGAAATTATTAATACTTCAAATGTGTTATCTGATTTCACTTCAGTTAAAAATTTTTTTTAACACCTGTAAATAGTGCTCACCACTGTAAAAAGAAGTAAGCAAAGGTTTAAAATCCCTTATAGTGTATTTAATGGGTTATCAGTAGATGAAGTTGGTAATTCATTAGGTATACTACGGGATCATGTTAAGCCTTACGGAGGGGTAGGGTGTGACACAGAGGTTCACAACTAGTTAGCAGAGGAAGAGGTAGAGGCAGAGGCAGTGTTTCTGGTAGTCAAGGTACTATTAACCAGTCAGCACAAGGGAGTGCTCCAGCCAGAGTTTACACGATGAGACAACAGGAAAAGGCTGAGACTTCCGATATTGTAGCTGATACATTCTTTATCTCTGATCAAGATGTATTTGTACTGTTTGATCCGGGTTCAACCCACTCATATGTTAGTGCTAGCATAGTTAGTTCTCTTGCGGTTCCATGTGCCAAAATGGATTTTGAAGTGCTAGTAACTAGTCTGTTAGGACAAGAGGTCCGGGTTAATAGAATGTATAGAGATTGTCCTTTGGTGATCCAAGGACACACTTTTCAGTCAGATTTGATTGAAATGCCCTTCAGAGATTATGATATCATTTTGGGAATGGATTAGTTAGCCAGGCATCACGCCATAATTGACTGTAGACTGAAGACAGTCACTTTTGGTCTCCTTCTGTACTATGATGTGGTAATACATGGGGAGAGGTAGTTACTGTCATCAAACATCATTTCGGCTGCACTAGCTAGAAGGATGATCAGAAAGGGGTGTGAAGCATACTTTGTGACACCCCTTACCCGTCTACAGTATATCCGAGTAAGATATGTCACACGGTGTACCGGAACACTCTACTTTATCTCAATCATTTTTATTCTTCCTTAATTTATTTTTATCATAGTTTTGAATATAATTTATGAAATATAATTCATTTAAGTCATTTATTGAAATTATAATTTATTTGAGGTTCTAAAAATTTTATAGAAAATCCGGCAGAGTACCGGCTAAAAATGGAGAAAACAGTTCTTCGGAACCTGTGAAAAACACTTCCAATAATCATATTCAATCATTCTCAAACTCCAATATTAAAATCTCAATATGTTTTTCAACAACATTTCCATTTCTCAATCATTCATTTCTCATGGTACTCATATATAAGCAATAAATAAATACTCAAATTTTCCATTCATAACCACAATTTCTACTATTTACATTATTACCAAAATACATTACATAAGTTTCAATTACATATAAGAAAATAAAAGTTAATTACAAAATACCAAAATGAAACCTAGTGTCCTACCAATGCACTGATGACGGTGAGGTGACACGGACACTATGCAGAGCTGCAGGAGGTCTCACCCAGTCTGTGGTCTACTGGGCTCTCGGTCAGTATCTCCAGAACCTACGCATGGCAAAAGCAACGCGCTAAGCAATAATGCTTAGTGGTGCTAATAATAAAATAAAAATAAATAACAGAAAGTAAATATGCAGTGAATGTATTGATGTTTCATTTCAAATAAATTTTCAATGAGTATTTGTAATCTTACTTATTTTGTACTTGTTATATTCATTATTTCATTAAATTTGTCCACTTTTATGTTTGGTTGCCCAAGTAACCTATACTGGACGAATGGACTGGATAAACGGATGGCGCCTTTGGGTATCAAGTACCTCGGGCGTCACACCATCGGTCACATATGTATCTCCCGGTGTAATGCGACTAATAAGTCAGAATAACATTAGGCACAAGGCCAAGTCTCAACACCATGTCAGAATGGCTAAAAGCCATGAAATCACAGAATGGCATAATGCCATGTGCAGTACTGCTAACTGAACCCTATTGGCATGCCAAACTATCCAAACCAATCTTGTTAGGTATACTAGGGCATTTGATACTTTTGAATTTTGTAATTTTTGAATTTCAAGCTTTGGTGTTACTATTCACTTCATTAGTCAACAAAAATGTTGAAGTTTGCATAGAAAATAGGTACATTGGTTTTAACACTCCCAACATACCACATTAAAACTTGTTGGCATTAATCACCAATACCATTCCTAAGCTAAAAACTAATGGAGCAGAATTTTCAGTTTTTATACCTTAAATTTACTGTTCCATTAGTTACTGTTGCAGTGGGAATTTGAGAAAATGATAAACATGAAAGTTGTTCCTTATTTTGTCTAGTTGAACTTATTTTTTTGAATCACTCCATTTGGAGTTTTGTAGCTCAAGTTATGGTCCAAAAACCACAACTGGCCGGATTGAAAAATTTCAGAACTGACCATATCTATAGTGCAATGAACAGTGACTGAAACTGCCTTGTTGGATAGGTTCTGATCATAATTTGGGGTAGGTTTCTTCATGAAAGTTGTTGTCTATATCTTAACTTGTTGATGTAAAAATTTCAAGTCAATTGGGCCATTCTACAATGAGTTATGGCCAAATGAACAATCACTGTTCATTTGGTCATTCTGCAGAATCTGGTGGCAGGACATCCGGATTGGGGCAAGTTTTTGGTCCACTTGGTTTGGTCTTTTGGGCATGGTTTCTCCACCAAAGTTGTGCCATTATGTGTCTAGTTTCATGTACAATTGGCCAAATACCTCTTGAACCTACACAGCCAAAGTTATGGCTGTCCAAACAGGCTGGACTCACAGCCACACCTGCTGCTCTCACTAGGCAGCATACCAAATCAGTTTTCTAATGCTACAATTCACTCCAAGTTATGATCAAATTACCTCAAATGCTCACTAATTGACCATTAGAATGTTCATATACCATTTTATGAGCAAACCCTAATTTTTGTTCAAGTCTCGAAGTTCTCAAAGTTCAATTTATACATTAAACTTACAATTTCAACTTAAATCATGTTCTTAAACATGAATTGAGTGAGAGAGAATAAATTGGGCACTAACCTCTTTGAGTAGAATTTTTCATTAGCTAACTTCAATTTTTCCTTCACTTTCTTGGCTTTTCTTGGCAGCCAAACACTTGCTCAAGATGTAATATTAAATTTTTATGAAGGAAGGTAGGGATTTTATGGTGAAAAATTCAAAGTTAGCAAGGTGTAATGAAGGATAACAATGGTGGAAATGGGAGAGGTGGCTGCCGGCTGGTTTAGGAGAGAAGATGCAGATTTGTTTTCAATTTTTGTCTCAATTATCTCCTTTTAAAGTGCTTCTTGAAATTTGATTGGTGGAGGGCATTGCAATGACATCATGTGATGTCATTATTCTCAATTTCTTTCATTTTTCTTTTCTTTTCTTTTCTACTCATTTTCAATTCAATTTTTAGCAATAATTATTCACATTTTAGATCATAATAATTATTTACTTAACTGGACAAGTCGGCCAAAAATCGCCTCTGAAGGCAAAATGACCAAAATGCCCTCTGTTTGGCTTAAAGGGTCAAAATTGTCTGTGCCGATTGAAAAATTTTTCTAAATATTTTCTTGGCATTCTAATGCCATAGGAACCTCAATGACCCTTCTCTGGAGTCTCAAAAATTATTTTATAAATTTTCCCCTGGGTCTAGGGCTCCTAGTTGCGAGAACCGCAACTTTTCACTAGGTTACCCATCGTTAGGGCACCGGCTCGTTTAACTTGGTTGTATTTTATTTCTAAAATTTTTTCTAAATTTTTCTTATTAATATTTGAGTTAATTATAGTTCCTCACTTTAGTTTAAATATTTTTTCGGACGTTCTAGCTGTCCGGACCGACACTGGTCACCGGAACAGTAGAATGTACGGAGTTGCTATAGGGAGGGTGTTACAACTCTTCCCCTCAAATTTAAATTTCGTCCTCGAAATTTACCTGATGCAACCAGTTGAGGGAACTGTTGCCTCATCGTCTCTTCACTTTCCCAAGTTGCCTCTTCGGTGTTGTGGTGCCTCCAAAGCACTTTCACCAGTGGAATCTGCTTATTCCTCAACTCTTTCACTTCCTGAGCCATGATCCGTATGGGTTCTTCTTCATATGTCAAATCCGGTTGTACTTCAATTTCTTCCATGGAGATGACATGTGAAGGATCTGAGCGGTATCTTCTTAACATAGATACGTGGAACACATTGTGGATCTTGTTCAGCTCTGGTGGTAAAGCTAGCCTATAGGCCACTGGACCCACATGTTCAATAACTTCATATGGGCCAATGAACCTAGGGCTTAACTTACCTTTTCTTCCAAACCTCAATACCTTCTTCCACGGTGACACCTTGAGGAACACTTTGTCGCCAACCGCATATTCTATCTCTTTTCTCTTCAGGTCGGTATAAGATTTCTGTCTATCTGAGGCAACCTTCAGATTGGCTTTGATTAGTTTTACTTTCTCCTCAGTCTGTTTCACCAGGTCTGGCCCTACTAGTTTGTCTTCGCCCAATTCAGTCTAGCACACTGGAGTTCTACATTTCCTCCCATACAGTGCTTCATATGGGGCCATTTGGATGCTAGCTTGGTAGCTATTGTTGTATGCAAATTCTGCCAGTGGGAGGTATCTATCCCAACTTCCCTCAAACTCAATAACACAACTCCTCAGCATATCCTCAAGGACCTAACATATATTTCACATTATTATTACCATTTCAGTTCAATATGTGTATTAGTTTAATTGGTTTCAATTGTTTACCTGGATTACTCTTTCTGATTGCCCATCAGTTTGAGGATGGAAAGCTGTGCTGAAGTGGAGTTGTGTACCCAAGGACTCATGCAACTTTTTCCAAAATCTCGATGTAAACCTTGGGTCTCGATCAGATATGATGGAAAGTGGAATTCCATGCAATCTAACTATCTCACTGATATACAATTATGCTAATTTCTCTAGTGAGTAGTCAGTCCTAACTGGCAGAAAGTGTGCTGACTTCGTCAATCTATCCACTATCACCCATACTGCATCATGTTTCTTCTGGGTGAGAGGTAGACCACTTACAAAATCCATGGTGACCCGATCCCATTTCCATTCAGGTATGCATATAGGCTGTAGCAAACCTGATGGAACTTGATGTTCTGCCTTGACTTGCTGACATGTCAAGCATTTAGTCACATAGTCAACTATGTCCTTTTTCATACCAGGCCACTAATACTGAAGTTTCAGATCATGATACATTTTTGTACTTCCTGGGTGCATAGCATACACACTGGTGTGTGCCTCTTTTAGTATACTGGCCTTCAATTCCCCATCATCTGGTACACACAGTCTTCCTTTGTAGTACAGACACCCATCTGTTTTCACTTCATAGTTAGTTTCTTTCCCTTCTAGGATTTTTCTCATAATAGCCTTTAGCTTCTCATCTACCTTCTGCCTATCTAAAATCTGCTGTAATAGGCTTGGCCTCACTTGCAACTCAGCCAAAATAGCTCCATTTCGAACCAAAGATAGATGGGCATTCAATGATCTCAAAGCTGTGATGGACTTTCTGCTCAAAGCATCAGCAACTACATTTGCCTTCCCAGGATGATAGTCAATTAAACAATCATAGTCCTTCAGGAACTCAATCCATCGTCTTTGTCTAAGGTTGAGCTCCTTCTGGGTTGGCAAGTATTTCAGGCTTTTGTGGTCTGTGTAAATATAGCACTTTTCACCATACAAGTAATGCCTCCATATCTTCAGTGCGAAGATAATTACTACAAGCTATAGATCATGGGTAGGGTAATTCTGTTCATGTGGCCTTAGCTGCCTGGAAGCATAAGCGATCACCTTCCCCTCTTGCATCAATACACACCCTAACCCATTATGAGAGGCATCACTGTAAACCACAAAGTCCTTTCCCAACACTGGTGCATTTGTCAACATAAACTTTAACTTCTCAAAACTAGTCTGACACTTGTCATTCCAGTCAAATCTGACATTCTTGTGTAACAACTTGGTCATTGGAGCAGCTATTAACGAAAATCTCTTCACAAATCTCCTGTAATACCCAGCTAGCCCCAAGAAGCTTCTGACCTCAGTTGTATTTCTGGGAGGCTTCCATTCCATCACTGCTTCTATTTTCTTGGGATCCACCCTAATCCCATCAGCTGACACTATGTGTCCAAGGAATGCAATCTCATTCAACCAAAAGTCACACTTGGACAACTTAGCATACAGCTTCTTTTCTCTCAGGGTTTGCAGAACAATCCTCAAATGTTCATCATGTTCTTCCCTGGTCTTGGAATACACCAAAATATCATCAATAAAGACCACTATGAACCGATCTAAGTATGGATGGAAGATACGGTTCATAAGGTCCATGAATGCTGCTGGTGCATTCGTTAGGCTAAAGGGCATCACCAGAAACTCATAATGCCCATACCAAGTCCTGAATGCAGTCTTTGGCACATCTACATCCTTCACCCTCAACTGATGATACCCTGATCTGAGATCCATCTTAGAAAATACTCTTGCTCCCTTCAACTGATCAAACAAATCATCAATTCTAGGCAATGGATATTTGTTCTTCACAGTCACTTTATTCAACTGCCGGTAATCGATGCATAACCTCAAAGTCCCATCCTTCTTTTTCACAAACAGCACTGGAGCTCCCCATGGTGACACACTGGGGCGTATAAACCCCTTATCAAGCAACTCTTGCAACTGAGTTTTCAACTCCCTTAATTCAGTGGGTGCCATCCTATAAGGAGCAATGGAAATGGGTGCTGTACCCGGCAGTGTCTCAATAGCAAATTCAACTTCCCTTTCTGGTGGCAAACCAGGTAATTCTTCAGGGAACACATCTGGGAAGTCATTCGTGGGTATGTCACACAGATCTGGCTTAGCCTGCCTAGTATCCACCACATGTGCTAGGTAGGCTTCACAGCCTTTTTTCATCAGTTTTCTTGCAACTGTGGCTGAGATAACATTGGACAAGAAATCTGTCCTTTCCCCCACAACTGTAATCTCATTACCCTCAGGAGTTTTCAAAGAAATTCTCTTCAATTTACAATCAACCATTGCCTGATGACGTGACAACCAGTCCATTCCCAAAATCACGTCAAACTCATGAAAAGGCAACTCAATCAAGTCTGCCAAGAATTCATACCCCTGAATCCTTAACGGGCAACCCTTGTACACTTTCTTCACTACCACACTGTGGCCCAATGGATTAGTGACCAGAATGTCTTGGTCACTCTCCCCTACTAGTATCCCCCTTTCTACGGGTAAGTTGATACAGATGTATGAATGAGTGGATCTTGGATCCACCAATGCATGCACAGAAGTAGTGTAGAGGGAGAACGTACCCCTGATGACGTCCGGGGCATCTTGCTCCTCCTGAGCTCTAATGGCATAAGCTCTTGCAGGTGGTCTACTCTCAGGCCTCTCTGCTGGCTCAGATGCAGGCCTCTGTGATAGTCCCACCGCCTCAGATTTGCCAGATTTCCTACCCCTTTGTGGTGCAGGAGTAGGTCTGTCTGCTTGTGTTGGAGCAGCTGTAATAGTTCTGCGTGGACAGTTCCTCAACTGATGCTCTGTTGACCCACACCTTAAGCAGGCACCAGTCACTCTCCAACACTCCCCCTTATGCCACTTCAGGCAATATGGACATGCAGAAGATCCTGGGGCTGGTGCCCTAAACCCCATCCCTGGAGAGCTGCCCACTGATGGTGTGGACTGACCTCTCCTAGGGGTAAATCGTGGCTCAGGCCCGAGACCGACCACGACCTTGTGGTTGACCTGAACTCTGTGCAGGTGGACCCTTGAACTTCTTCCCAAATGCAAGAGATGAACTAGACTGACTTGGGCCCCTCTTCTGTTGTCCCTCTCTTCTGGTCTGCTCACTTATTCTAACCTTTTCAACCTTTATTGCAGCTTCCACTAACTTGGTGAAGTCGGTGATTCCCAAGGTAGTGATCATGATCTTTATGTTGTCATTTAATCCCTCTTCAAATCTCTTACACCTTTTGGCCTCATTAGGGACTATCTCCCTTCCATAGTGGCTTAATCTAACAATTTCCTTTTCATACTCGGCCACTATTAGCTGTCTCTGCCTTAGGTTAATGAACTCTCTTCTTCTCTCTTCCTATACACTACCCACATATTTCTTCTTAAATTCGGAGAGGAAGAAGTCCCAAGTTATTACTTCTGGCTGTACTTCACTGGACACAGTATCCCACCATTCATATGCATCATCTTGCAATAGAGATATGGCAGCTTCTAAGTTTTGCTCTGGAGTATAGTGGAGTTGTTTTAAAACTCTGCGTGTTCTGTTCAACCAATTTTTGGCTGCAACAGAATCATCTTCTCTCTTGCCAAAGAAGTCCACTGCTCTAAATTTTCTCAATTTTTCCAGGTGTGATTTCTGCTGTGGAGGTGGTGGTGGTGGTGCTAGCATTACCCCAGCCATTTGTCTGAAGAATTCAGCCATTTGTTGTAACATGGCCTGTGGAGGTTGAGCAGGCTCTGATGGAGCTGGTGGAGCAGGTTCTCCCCTACCCCCAGTCTTAGCTACTACAGGTGGAGCATGACTCTCCACTTCCTCCTCAACTGCCCTCTGAGATGTAGGGTCCATATCCTATTCAAAATAAGAAAGACAAACAGATCTGCATTAGTGTCACCTCAACTCTTACAAATGTAATGCATGGTATGGACTCAATCTAGGCCCAGAAACGCTTAAACCGTGCTCTGATACCACTAAATGTGACACCCCTTACCCGTCTACAGTATATCCGAGTAAGATATGTCACACGGTGTACCGGAACACTCTACCTTATCTCAATCATTTTTATTCTTCCTTAATTTATTTTTGTCATAGTTTTGAATATAATTTATGAAATATAATTCATTTAAGTCATTTATTGAAATTATAATTTATTTGAGGTTCCGAAAATTTTATAGAAAATCCGGTAGAGTACCGGCTAAAAATGGAGAAAACAGTTCTTCGGAACCTGTGAAAAACACTTCCAATAATCATATTCAATCATTCTCAAACTCCAATATTAAAATCTCAATATGTTTTTCAACGACATTTCCATTTCTCAATCATTCATTTCTCATGGTACTCATATATAAGCAATAAATAAATACTCAAATTTTCCATTCATAACCATAATTTCTACTATTTACATTATTACCAAAATACATTACATAAGTTTCAATTACATATAAGAAAATAAAAGTTAATTACAAAATACCAAAATGAAACCTAGTGTCCTACCAATGCACTGATGATGGTGAGGTGACACGGACACTATGCAGAGCTGCAGGAGGTCTCACCTAGTCTGTGGTCTACTGGGCTCTCGGTCAGTATCTCCAGAACCTACGCGTGGCAAAAGCAACGCGCTAAGCAATAATGCTTAGTGGTGCTAATAATAAAATAAAAATAAATAACAGAAAGTAAATATGCAGTGAATGTATTGATTTTTCATTTCAAATAAATTTTCGATGAGTATTTGTAATCTTACTTATTTTGTACTTGTTATATTCATTATTTCATTAAATTTGTCCACTTTTATGTTTGGTTGCCCAAGTAACCTATACTGGACGACTGGACTGGATAAACGGGTAAACTGGCACTGGGTATCAAGTACCTCGGGCCGTCACACCATCAGTCACATATGTATCTCCCGGTGTGTAGCGGCTAATAAGTCAGAATAACATTAGGCACAAGGCCAAGTCTCAACACCATGCCAGAATGGCTAAAAGCCATGAAATCACAGAATGGCATAATGCCATGTGCAGTACTGCTAACTGAACCCTATTGGCATGCCAAACTATCCAAACCAATCTTGTTAGGTATACTAGGGCATTTGATACTTTTGAATTTTGTAATTTTTGAATTTCAAGCTTTGGTGTTACTATTCACTTCATTAGTCAACAAAAATGTTGAATTTTGTATAGAAAATAGGTACATTGGTTTTAACATTCCCAACATACCACATTAAAACTTGTTGGCATTAATCACCAATACCATTCCTAAGCTTAAAACTAAAGGAGCAGAATTTTCAGTTTTTATACCTTAAATTTACTGTTCCATTAGTTACTGTTGCAGTGGGAATTTGAGAAAATGATAAACATGAAAGTTGTTCCTTATTTTTTCTAGTTGAATTTCTTTTTTTAAATCACTCCATTTGGAGTTTTGTAGCTCAAGTTATGATCCAAAAACCACAACTGGCCGGATTGAAAAATTTCAGAACTGACCATATCTATAGTGCAATGAATAGTGAATTCAACTGCCTTGTTGGATAGGTTCTGGTCATAATTTTGGGTAGGTTTCTTCATGAAAGTTGTTGGTCTATATCTTAACTTGTTGCTGTAAAAATTTCAGGTCAATTGGGCCATTCAACAATGAGTTATGGCCAAATGAACAATCACTGTTCATTTGGTCATTCTACAGAATCTGGTGGCAGGACATCCGGATTAGGGCAAGTTTTTGGTCCACTTGGTTTGGTCTTTTGGGCATGGTTTCTCCACCAAAGTTGTGCCATTATGTGTCTAGTTTCATGTACAATTGGCCAAATACCTATTGAACCTACACAGCCAAAGTTATGGCTGTCCAAACAGGCTGGACTCAGCCACACCTGCTGCTCTCACTAGGCAGCATACCAAATCAGTTTTCTAATGCTACAATTCACTCCAAGTTATGATCAAATTACCTCAAATGGTCACTAATTGACCATTATAATGTTCATATACCATTTCATGAGCAAACCCTAATTTTTTTTCAAGTCTCCAAGTTCTCAAAGTTCAATTTATACATTAAACTTACAATTTCAACTTAAATCATGTTCTTAAACATGAATTGAGTGAGAGAGAATAAATTGGGCACTAACCTCTTTGAGCAGAATTTTTCCTTAGCTAACTTCAATTTTTCCTTCACTTTCTTGGCTATTCTTGGCAGCCAAACACTTGCTCAAGATGTAATATTAAATTTTTATGAAGGAAGGTAGGGATTTTATGGTAAAAAATTCAAAGTTAGCAAGGTGTAATGAAGGATAACAATGATGGAAATGGGAGAGGTGGCTGCCGGCTGGTTTAGGAGAGAAGATGCAGATTTGTTTTCAATTTTTGTCTCAATTATCTCCTTTTAAAGTGCTTGTTGAAATTTGATTGGTGGAGGGCATTGCAATGACATCATGTGATGTCATTATTCTCAATTTCTTTCATTTTTTTTTCTTTTCTTTTCTACTCATTTTCAATTCAATTTTTAGCAATATTTATTCACATTTTAGATCATAATAATTATTTACTTAACTGGACAAGTCGGCCAAAAATCGCCTCTGAAGGCAAATTGACCAAAATGCCCTCCGTTTGGCTTAACGGGTCAAAATTGTCTGTACCGATTGAAAAATTTTTCTAAATATTTTCTTGGCATTCTAATGCCATAGGGACCTCAATGACCCTTCTCTGGAGTCTCAAAAATTATTTTATGATTTTTCCCCTGGGTCTAGGGCTCCTAGTTGCGAGAACCGCAACTTTTCACTAGGTTACCCATCGTTAGGGCACCGGCACGTTTAACTTGGTTGTATTTTATTTCTAAAATTTTTTCTAAATTTTTCTTATTAATATTTGAGTTAATTATAGTTCCTCACTTTAGTTTAAATATTTTTCTGGACGTTCTAGCTGTCCGGACCGACACTGGTCACCGGAACAGTAGAATGTACGGAGTTGCTACAGGGAGGGTGTTACATGGCACATGTGATAGACACCCAAGTGCAGAGTCTAGTACTTAGAGACATCCCTACTGTATGTGACTTTCCGGATGTGTTCCCTGATGAGTTGCCAGGATTACCTCTAGAAAGAGAGGTGCAGTTTGAAATTGATGTCATGCCTAGTGTGGACCCAATCTCTATAACACCATATAGAATGGCACCAGTAGAATTGAAAAAGTTAAAAGTGCAGTTGCAAGAGCTGCTTGATAAGGGCTTTGTCCGCCCTAGTGTGTCACCTTGGGGAGCACCAGTGTTGTTTGTAAAGAAGAAATATGGCACTCTCCGATTATGCATTAGCTATCGATAGTTGAATAAGGTGACAATAAAGAATAGATATCCATCGTCCCGCATTGATGACTTGTTTGATCAGTTGAGGGGTGCAGCTATGTTCTCCAAGATTGACCTGAGATAGGGTTATTATCAGCTAAAAGTACATGAGCAGAGTATTCCTAAAACTGCCTTTAGAACCCGCTATGGCCATTATGAGTTCTTGGTCATGCCATTCGGGTTAACTAATGCTCTGGCTGCTTTTATGGATCTGATGAACACTATCTTCAGACCATACCTCGACCCATTTGTTGTGATATTTATAGAAGATATATTGGTATACTCAAGGAGTGCAGAGGAGCATGATAGACATCTGCGGATTATACTGCAGACTTTGAGAGAGAAATAGCTATATGCCAAATTATCAAAGTGTGAGTTTTGGCTGAAAGAAATATCCTTCTTGGGACACGTAGCATCGATAGAGGGCATCAAGGTAGATCCAAGAAAGATAGAAGCTGTCCTTAATTGGAGACCACCTAGAAATATCATGGAGATTTATAGTTTTCTGGGTTTAGCTGGATACTACCGTCGATTTGTGAAAGGGTTCTCCATGTTGGCATCTCCATTGACCAAATTACTTTGAAAAGATGTGTAACATCCTCAATTTTGTAGTCCATACGTCCTACTATTCCGATAGCTAATGTATGCTCTGGAAAGTCAGAATGTCTAGAACTACATTGTAATGATAGTGAGAAAGTATAAAATAATGAAATATATGATAAGAAAAATTAAGGAAAAATAAAAGAGATATAATGTGACTAAGTTAAATGAGCCGAACCCGTAGCGATGGGTGACCGCACTGGGAAGTTACGACGATGACCATTGATTAGCCCTGGACCACGGGGAACCTAGAAAAATATTTTCTGGACATAATTAAAGGTCTACTGAGGTGTAATTGACATTGGAAATGTCAAAGAAAATTTAGTAAGTCAATATAAACAAAAATGAATATTTAAGGAATTGGCGGTACAAGGAGTAAATTGGTAGCACCGAAAAAGTCCGAATTTGACCCGAAGAGGGCATTTTGGTCAATTGACACATGGAGTTGACTTTTGACCCAAATGTCCATTAAAAATAAGTAATATTAAATATTAAAAATGTCATGAAAAATAAGAAAAGAATATATAATATAAATAGTGGAAGAATTGTGGCATAAGTGCAACTTAGGAACTTTAATTAATTAATTCATTAAACTATCTTAGTGCTCCACTAACTAAGTATTAAGGGACCTATATAAAGCCATTAGGATAGAAAATAAACTCATCTTCAACCTCCTCTCAAACCAGCCGTACCACTCCACCATTGAAACTCCATAGCCAAAGCTTGAACAAACCTCCATGCACCTTAGTTTAAGCCATGTTTCTTCAAACTTTCTTCACTAAAGTTGGTCTACACACCATGGGCAACATATAGACAACAAAAAAGAGAGGAAATTCCATGGATTTGTGGAGCTTAAGTTGAGGTTAGTGCTTAATCTTTCCAATTTCCTTCACTAATCCTTGTGTTGAGCTTTGGGTAAGTTGAATTGCTAAGAAAAATTGAGGAAATAATTGAGTATTGTTGAACTTTAGTTTTGGAAGCCATGAAAATGAATGGTTAGTGACTTATTCTTATATTTAATGGATGGGAATTAAGGTTGATTAACTCAAATGGAAGTTGTAGTAGGTTAATGTCCAAGTATGTGCATGTTAGTGCTTGAGTTAAGGGTTTGAAATGGGACCTTGATGCTTTGGCAAACTGCTATGATTAGCAGCCTATAATATCATGAATTTGTGTGTTTGAATATGAAGTTTATTAATGAAATAAGATAGTGTTAAATTGTGGGCAGCATGTGTAGTTGATATTGAGGTATGAGTATATGGAAGTGTATGTGTAATATTGATATTGAGGTATGTTGAATTTTGGTGGAAGTGAATGGTGAACTTGAATGGTGTATTGTGCATTGAGTGGTGTATTGTGTGCATTGAGCACTTGAGTGTTCTGCCCAAAATGTTTACTGAAATTGTGTACAATATATATAGAAGTGCTATGATTAAATGTTGAAGTATTGGGAGGAGGAGGATTGTCAAAATTGAAAGTGTGACGTTCAAATGCAGGTTGTGTATGTTGGCAGCACCTAAATTAGGTCATAAGTGCAAAACTGAGAACCCAATTGGTATGAGACCAATAGGGGGTGAAACTAGACACCAAATAGGCCAACTTTCATGCAGAAATGTTGCAAAAATTCTTCCTAGAAACTGATCTTAAAAATGACCAAATTTGGAATAGCAACCTTGCAAACCCAGATTTTTTACCATATGAACAATAGTCATTTGGATGACCATAACTCACTCAAAATAGGTCCAATTGACCTAAAATTTTTACCATGTATAGCATTGACATAGAGATACAATTCTTATGAAGACACCAAAGCCCAGAAATGGCCAAAACCAAGTCAAATAGCTTGCACAAGTTCGGGTACCAAAACTACCAGAACTAAAAGTGACCTAAAATTGACCAAATTTTGCACTAAAGGTGCAATCTGTCCAGCTTTAGTAAATTGACCATATCTTGGTCTATACAACTTAGAATGACCTGCAATTTTTCCTCGAGTGCAATAAGACATAGAGCTACAATTTTTCTTCTTTGACCAGAAGCTAAAAAACAAGAGAAATAGTACTTAAAGCTAGACCAATTTAGCACACAAAAATTGAGAACTTGACATTTAAATACAATGATGCTTGAAATAATTTGGCAATGAATGCCAATTTGTAAAAATGGTAAATTACATTATATTGGTAGCATATTGAAATGCATAATGTGACATATTGTTAATATTAAACCTAATTCATCTAGAGTGCATCAAGGGTCAACATTATAGGTTGACTAAGAAAAACAATAGAATTAAATAAATTAATTATTGAACCTTATTGACAGAGATAGTTTAAATGAGTACTGAAACACTTCAAATTGTGTGTTTTAATTAGCAAAGACTTAGGGAAGGGGAAGGAAACACTGAGTCAGGGCCAAGAGGTTACTCATCAGAGGTTTGTGCACAACTAGTTTTTAATTGATTTTGTTTTGAACATTTCATATAATTAAATGAAGTTATTTTCCTTATGTATTATATTTATCAAGTATCGGATCTAATTCAATGATTATTGAAATTGTTATAGTATGTATGAATTTAGCTTTGTGAAATGGTATTTCAACAAGTTTTGAGCATTGTTGTGGATTGAATAAGTTAGTTTTGGAAAATTAGGATAGAATATGTTTTGAATTGTGATGGGCAATTTGCATGGAAAAATGCAAATTTATGTTTTGAATTTTGATGAGTATAAAAATTATTGGATATTGGAATTGACTTTGAATCGAGTTGTATTGTGATTTATGCTCATAAAAAGGACAAAGAGATTCATGATATTATTTTATATCTCACTATAGATGCTTGACTAGGTTATTACCCGTCTCTCTCATTTGTTGAGGAGACAATGGAGTTAGTTTTGTTTTGATTACCATGGTATGTGCACAGGCTTAGATTCTCCTCTTATTAGAGGTTAGATCTAAGTTTCTATTTGTTATGGCCCTTTCGGAAGTTTTATTATTGTGGTGTGTACTGTGCACGATGATTCGACCTCCCCGAATATAGGGAGTTAGAATCCGATTCGACCTCCCCGACCATAGGGAGTTAGAATCACCCCGAAGATGGCCCTTTCGGATTAGTCTTACATAGTTAGTGAGATAAAGAATGGTTTTTGAATAGTAAAGAATTGTGATTTCAATTATGATTTATGTATAATTGATTTTCTTGAAATTACCTTAAATGTTTGGTTCTGATTTGATAAATTAAATTTCATGATCAAAGTCATTTCATACAAATGATTTATGTTATTGGCAATGAATAATTTGATTTTTGGAATTTAATGAGTATCCTGATTTCCAAATTATTTGCTGTAATTTTGCTAAGGTATTTTGTACTATGTTTTAAGTTATAGTTGTGCACCACTGAGTTCACTACTCAGCGATAGATTTATATGCTGTCGTAGGTGAAAAGAGCATAGGGTAGATGAGTAAGCTTCTGAAGACACATTCAGATCAGCTCCAGGTATATCATAGGTATACCCATGTACATAGGTTTTGATGTATGCATGTAAAAATATGTATGTAAATTATTTGAGCAGTTGTATAAAAACTCTTGTAAAATATTTTGGTATGTAATTAAATATAAATTATTGTAATGTAAATTTGAGATTTCATTTACCTGTATAGTTTTGTAATATTAATTTTTGAGTCTTGTAATCAATGAAATATTTCTTTTATGATGAGATTGGTTTGAAAATGAAATGATTTGTTTATTGAGATGAAATGAAGTTTATTGGAGTTGTATTTGAGAAAACATATTGTGAGTGTTTTCCTTTTCAGGTTTGAAGAACTGTTTTCTCAAAATACAACCGGCACTCTGCCAAAATTTTGAAAAATTTTTATAACACCAGATTTTAATCGATGATTTAAATTTATCGAGAATTATTTTAAAATCTCTTGTAGCATATTTAATGGGTTACTGGTAGGAGAAGTACGGTAATTCATTAGGTGTACTACAAGATCATGTTACATCTTACGGAGTAGTAGGGTGTGACATGTTTAGTGGTATCAGAGCAATGGTCAAAGTAAATTTTGAACTGTGAATTTGAAATCTTTTTATCGGTAAATACAACTGCTCAAATGTTTGATACATATAGTACATTTGCATCATAAATATGAACTAATAGAGAGAAATCTCCTTATGTTGGTTGTACAGGAAATAGAAAATCCTGTGAAAAGATATGGAAGAGAAGAATGAGACAATAGAACAGTCTGTGACGACGAAAGTACAAGGTGAGGCCCTAACTCCGCAGACTGTCAAAGGCCCGACTGTACTAGTTTCACCAGTACAAATTACTGCACAAATGACCCAGCAAATGGCCACTTTCTTTCAACAAATGACTGATACACTATCAGCTCAAGCTCAAACACAAACCCAACCCCGACAAGGGCAGTGTGAAATAGAAAAGAGAGAGAAATCTACGGGTCAGAACTCGAGCAGTAATTTGGGGAGGAGAAAAGAATTTGAGGAGCCCCGAGCTTAGGGATATGACAGAGGCGGATCATCGGGGTAGAGACCACCAAGACCTAGTCGTCGAACAACTAGAAGTTCCTATCCTCCTCGTATCTTTAACTCTTGTGGCAAACTACATGGGAGTATTTATCGTAAAGCCACTGGAGCCTACTACAATTGTGGTGAACATGGACATTTTGTTAGAGATTGTACTAGAGTACCTCGATCTACTCTCCGAAGTTTATAAACATTCAGTAGAGGTCGAGATAGAAATAGAGTTGGTACTCCTCGTAATCATAGCACAGCAAATCAACCAGAACATAGTAGCGCACCAGTCAAAGCATCCACTATACGCCAAGGAGAGAGAGAAAAAACTTCAGATGTAGCTGCTGGTAAGTTCTTAATTTTTGAAAGAAACAATTAGTTGTTATTTGATCCCAGCACTACTTAGTTGTGTGCTAGTGTTAGAACTGTATGTTTTGTTGCTATTCCTTTACATGGGAATAAATTTTGATGTATTAATGACTAGTCCTTTAGTATAAAAACTATAATAACAAGTATGATTGACATTAATTTTGGAAGAATTGTTAGCTAAAGTATTTTCTAACACACCATAAATTATAAAGCTAATTGGCAAGCCTACTTAATGTAAGGCAAGAGGACCTAAAAGTAATTTACAGTAATAGAATTGCTCTAGATGAGGGCAAAGATGTTATTGTTAATAACTGTCAAGGGATATTATAATCAGAATAGGTTTAGGATATTAGTGGATTCGAGAAAGATAAGATGTTAGAAAACCTAGTCCATGAGGTTATAATGTAGTGACTATGTAATGTTCTCGATATTTGTATTGTAAGCTGCAGATTACAGTACTGACATGGGATTACTGTGTAGAGCTACGTGCTTCCTTGTAGTACAATAAACTAAGAATATTTGTAAGTAATCTATAATTTGATACAGTTACGCCCGAATAGAGTACTATTATAGGAAATAAATGTGAAAATTCTAGTTAGAAATTTAAAACTTCAAAACTAGCCTATCGAAAGACTACACTTGTAAGGTAGCTAGAGTCAGTGACTCGGTTCCATTAATATGAACTACCTGTACCACAGTAATTGCTATAAGCTTAGAGATATCAGTACAATTTATCATCCTCAGACGGATGGACAATTGAAACGAGTAATTCAGGTAAATTCTGAAACTCCTTGAGTTCCTGTAAACAATGAAATGAAATGATAATAATAACCTGTAATATGTGATAAGCCCTCGAGAATATACTGAGAACTTGTGTCATTGAATCCGAGGGGAGATGGGACAGATACCTCCCACTAATAGATTTGTATACAATAATAAGTGTCCAGCTAGCATACAAACGACACCCTATGAAGCACTGTAAGGGAAAAAGTGCAGAACACTAGTACGTTGAATTGAGTTGTGAAAAGATATCTAAACATTGATGTAGAGTCTTATAATTATTTTAATATTTTTGTCAGAAAAAAATGATTTAGGTATTTGAAAATATATTTAGAAGTTGTAGTGCTATTCCCTCTGGAAGCAAGAATAGATGCCTTTCATTGATGGAGTTTGTGTGTAGTGATAGTTATTAAATAAGTATGATGATAGCAAGATATAAGCTTTGTATGAGACAAAGGGTAATTTAATAGAATTGGAATTGGTAAAAGAGACTAAAGGACTGGCAAAGAATCCTAGTATGGGAGATCAAGAAACTAATGAATAATAGAAGTTCATGAGTAGGAATACTAAAGGCAGAGGAAAACAATGATGGGAAAGTGAATAAAAATTATGAGATAATGATAAGCTCAACTGTTAGAATCTAACGAATTTCGAGGACGAAATTCCTTTTTAGAGGGGAAGAGTTGTAACATCCTCAATTTTGTAGTCCGTATGTCCTACTGTTTCGACAGCTAATGTCTGCCCTGGAAAGTTGTAATGTCTGGAACTACACTGTAATGACAGTGAGGAAGTATAAAATAATGAAATATGTGATAAGAAAAATTAAGGAAAAATAAAAGAGATAAAATGTGACTAAGTTAAATGAGCCGAACCCGTAGCGATGGGTGACCGCACTGGGAAGTTACGACGATGACCGTTGACTAGCCCTAGACCACGGGGAACCCAAAAAAATATTTTTGGGACATAATTAAAGGTCTACTGAGGTGTAATTAATATTGAAAATGTCAAAGAAAATTTAGTAAGTCAATATAAACAAAAATGAAAATTTAAGGAATTGGCGGTATAAGAAGTAAATCGGTAGCACCAAAAAAGTCTGAATTTAACCCGAAGAGGGACATTTTGGTCAATTGCCACCTGGAGTTGACTTTTGACCTAAATGTCCATTAAAAATAAGTAATATTAAACATTGAAAATGTCATGAAAAATAAGAAATGAGTACATAATATAAATAGTGGAAGAATTGTGGCATACGTGCAAATTAGGAACTTTAATTAATTAATTCATTAAACTATCTTAGTGCTCCACTAACTAAGTATTAAGGGACCTATATAAAGCCATTAGGATAGAAAATAAACTCATCTTTAACCTCCTCTCAAACCAGCCGTACCACTCCACCATTGAAACTCCATAGCCAAAGCTTGAACAAACCTCCATGCACCTTAGCTCAAGCCATGTTTCTTCAAACTCTCTTCACTAAAGTTGGTCTACACACCATGGGCAACATATAGACAACAAAAAAGAGAGGAAATTCCATGGATTTGTGAAGCTCAAGTTGACTTTAGTGCTTAATCTTTCCAATTTCCTTCACTAATCCTTGCGTTGAGCTTTGGGTAAGTTGAATTGCTAAGAAAAATTGAGGAAATGATTGAGTATTGGTGAACCTTAGTTTTGGCAGTGATGAAAATGCATGGTTAGTGACTTATTCTTATATTTAATGGATGGAAATTAAGGTTGATTAACTCAAATGGAAGTTGTAGTAGGTTAATGTCTAAGTATGTGCATGTTAGTACTTGAATTAAGGATTTGAAATGGGACCTTGACGCTTTAGCAAACTGCTATGTTTAGCAGCCTATAATATCATGAACTTGTGTGTGTGAATATGAAGTTTATTAATGAAATATGATAGTGTTAAATTGTGGGCAGCATGTGTAGTTGATATTGAGGTATGAGTATATGGAAGTGTATGTGTAATATTGATATTGAGGTATGTTGAATTTTGGTGGAAGTGAATGATGAACTTAAATGGTGTATTGTGTGCATTGAGCACTTGAGTGTTCTGCCCAAAATGCTTGCTAGAATTGTGTACAATATATATAGAAGTGCTATGATTAAATGTTCAAGTATTGGGAGGAGGAGGATTGTCAAAATTGAAAGTGTGATGTTCAAATGCAGGTTGTGTATGTTGGCAACACATAAATTAGGTCATAAGTACAAAACTGTGAACCCAATTGGTATGAGGCCAATGGGGGGGTGAAAATAGACACCAAATAAGCCAACTTTCATGCAGAAATGTTGCTAAAATTCTGCCTAGAAACTGATCTTAAAAATGACCAAATCCGGAATGGCAACCTTGCAAACCTAGATTTTTGACCATATGAACAGTAGTCATTGGGATGACCATAACTCACTCAAAACAGGTCCAATTGACCTGAAATATTTACCATGGATAGCATAGACATAGAGATACAATTCTTATGAGGACACCAAAGCCCAGAAATGGCCAAAACAAAGTCAAATAGCTTGCACAAGTTCGAGTACTAAAACTACCAGAACTAAAAGTGACCTAAAATTGACCAAATTTTGCACTAAAGGTGCAATCTGTCCAGCTTTAGTAAATTGACCATATCTTGGTCTATACAACTCAGAATGACCTGAAATTTTTCCCCGAGTGCAATAAGACATGAGCTACAATTTTGCTTCTTTGATCAGAAGCTAAAAACCAAGAGAAATAGGATTTAAAGCTAGACCAATTTAGTACACAAAAATTGAGAACTTGACATTTAAATACAATGATGCTTAAAATAATTTGGCAATGAATGCCAACTTGTAATATGGTAAATTACACTATATTGGTAGCATATTGAAATGCAAAATGTGACATATTATTAACATTAAACCTAATTCACCTAGAGTGCATCAAGGGTCAACATTATAGGTTGACTAAGAAAAATAATAGAATTAAATAAATTAATTATTGAACCTTATTGATAGAGATAGTTTAAATGAGTACTGAAACACTTCAAATTGTGTGTTTCAGTTAGCAAAGACTCAGGAAAGGGGAAGGAAACACTGAGTCAGGGCCAAGAGGTTACTCACCAGAGGTTTGTGCACAACTAGTTTTTAATTGATTTTATTCTGAATATTTCATATGATTAAATGAAGTTATTTTCCTTATGTATTACGTTTATCAAGTATTAGATTTAATTCAATGATTATTGAAATTATTATAGTATGTATGAATTTAGCTTTGTGAAATGGTATTTCAACAAGTATTGAGCATTGTTGTGGATTGAATAAATTAGTTTTAGAAAATTGTGATAGAATATGTTTTGAATTGTGATGGGCAATTTGCATGGAAAAATGCAAATTTATGTTTTGAATTGTGATGAGCATAAAAATTATTGGATATTGGAATTGACTTTGAATCGAATTGTGTGGTGATTTATCCTCATAAAAAGGACAAAGAGATTCATGATATTATTTTATATCTCACTATAGATGCTTGACTAGGTTATTACCTGTCTCTCTCATTTGTTGAGGAGACAATGGAGTTAGTTTTGTTTTGATTATCATGATATGTGCACAGGCTTAGATTCTCCTCTTATTAGAGGTTAGATTTAAGTTTTTATTTGTCATGGCCCTTTTGGAAGTTTTATTATTGTGGTGTGTACTGTGCACGATGATTCGACCTCCCCGACCATAGGGAGTTAGAATTCGATTCGACCTCCCCGACCATAGGGAGTTAGAATCACCCTGAAGATGGCCCTTTCGGATTATTCTTGCATAGTTAGTGAGATAAAGAATGGTTTTTGAATAGTAAAGAATTTTGATTTCAATTATGATTTATGTATAATTGATTTTGTTGGAATTATCTTAAATGTTTGGTTGTGATTTGATAAATTGAATTTCGTGATCAAAGTCATTCATACAAATGATTTATATTATTGGCAATGAATAATTTGATTTTTGGAATTTGATGAGTATCC
The DNA here is from genome assembly GCF_030052815.1 of Hevea brasiliensis. Classification (NCBI taxonomy): domain Eukaryota; kingdom Viridiplantae; phylum Streptophyta; class Magnoliopsida; order Malpighiales; family Euphorbiaceae; genus Hevea; species Hevea brasiliensis. The sequence continues at coordinate 40,803,948 of NC_079500.1, read as the reverse complement.
TGATTTCCAAAATTATTTGCTGTAATTTTGCTAAGGTATTTTGTACTATGTTTTAAGTTATAGTTGTGCACCACTGAGTTCACCACTCAGCGATAGCTTTGTATGCTGTCGCAGGTGAAAAGAGCATAGAACAATTAAGTAAACTTCTTTGAAGACACATTCAGATCAGCTCCAGGTATATTATAGGTATATCCATGTACATGGGTTTTGATGTATGCATGTAAAAATATGTATGTAAATTATTTGAGCAGTTGTATAAAAAATCTTATAAAATATTTTGGTATGTAATTAAATGTAAATTATTGTAATGTAAATTTGAGATTTCATTTACCTGTATAGTTTTGTAATATTAATTTTTGAGTCTTGTAATCAATGAAATATTTCTTTTATGATGAGGTTGGTTTGAAAATGAAATGATTAGATTATTGAGATTGAATATTGAGATGAAATGAAGTTTATTGGAGTTGTATTTGAGAAAACACATTAGGAGTGTTTTCCTTTTCAGGTTTGAAGAGCTGTTTTCTCAAAATACAACCAGCACTCTGTTGAAATTTTGAAAAATTTTTATAACATCAGATTTTAATTGATGATTTAAATTTATCGAGAATTGTTTTAAAATCCCTTGTAGCATATTTAATGGGTTACCGGTAGGAGAAGTACGGTAATTCATTAGGTGTACTACGGGATCAAGTTACATCTTACGGAGTAGTAGGGTGTGACAAGATGTGAAATTTCAATGGACAGATAAATGCCAGCAGAGTTTTGATGAGTTAAAGAAATGTTTGACTGAAGCTCCAGTCCTTACTTTACCTAATCTGGGTAAAGAATGTACAGTTTACAGTGATGCTTTTCACAATGGATTAGGCTGTGTACTGATGCAAGAGCGGAATGTCATTGCCTATGCATCACGCCAGCTGAAACCACATGAAAGGAATTATTCGACACATGACATGGAGCTTACAGCTATTGTGTTCGCTCTTAAGTTCTAGAGACACTATTTGTATGGGGAGAAGTGTTACAATTACACAGATCATAAGAGTTTGAAGTATTTGGGCACTCAGAAGGAGTTGAATTTGAGATAGAGGAGATGGTTAGAGTTGATAAAAGACTATGATTGTCTGATAGACTATTAGCTAGGGAAAGCTAATGTGGTGGCTGACGCCTTAAGTCACAAGACTATGGTAAGTCTACGGGTTTCTCCTTTGTCCATGGTACATGAGTTGAGAGTATTACATGCCAGCTTAGAGATTAATGATGAGAAGCAAACAGCAGTTGCATGGCATGTACAGCCAGTGTTGATTGATTAGATCAGAATGGCTGCTTAGAATAATCAGAAGTATCAGAAGCTGTTAGAAGGAGTTAAACAGGGTAAGAAATCAGAATTCTCAGTAAGAGATGACGATCTATTGCTACTCCAGGGCAGAATGTGTGTTCCTAATGACGTTGACTTGAGACAGATCATTTTGAAGGAAGCACATGAGTCTCCTTTTGCTATGCACCCTGGTGGCACAAAAATATATAGAGGGCTAAAAGAGCACTACTAGTGGATGGGTATGAAAACAAATGTAGCAGAACTTGTTTCCAAATGCCTAACTTGTCAGCAAGTGAAGGTAGAGCATCAAGTACCAGCTGGTTTGTTACATCCATTACCAATACCGGAATGGAAATGGGAGAGATTAACGATAGATTTTGTGCTGGGACTTCCAAGGACACAGAAGAGCCATGATGCAGTATGGGTCATTGTTGACAGACTGACCAAGTCTGCTCATTTTCTGCCTGTTCGGATGGACTACAGTTTAGAAAGATTGGCCAAGTTATATATAGATGAGATTGTGAGACTGCATGGAGTGCCAATATCCATCGTATCAGATAGAGATCCTAGGTTCACTTTTAGATTCTGGGGTAGCCTTCAGAGTGCCCTAGGAACTAGATTGAACTTTAGTACGACATTCCACCCACAAATAGATGGCCAGTCTGAGAGAGTAATTTAGATCTTGGAGGACATGCTACGGGCTTGTGTAATTGAGTTTAAGGGCAGTTGGGATACACACTTGCCTTTGATTGAGTTTACTTACAACAACAGCTACCAATCAAGCATTGGGATGCCTCCATATGAAGCTTTGTATGGCAGGAAATGTAGAACCCCGTTGTGTTGGGATGAAGTAGGTGAAAGAAAGATGATTGGGCTAGAAATTGTTCTGCAAACTGAAGAGAAAATCAGATTGGTTAGAGATCGACTTAAAGTTGCATTAGACTGTCAGAAGTCCTATATTGATCTGAAGAGAAGAGATATTGAGTATGCAGTGGGTGAGAAAGTATTCCTCAAGGTTTCTCCTTGGAAGAGAATTATGAGATTCGGCAGAAAGGGGAAACTGAGTTCTCGTTTCATTGGGCCATATGAGGTTCTGCAGAGAGTGGGTCCTTTGGCATATCATTTGGCACTTCCTCTAGAGTTGGAGAAGATACATAATGTCTTCCATGTATCGATATTTAGGAGGTATGTACTACCAGTAGAAGAGATTAAAGTGAATCCAAACCTCACATATGAGGAAAAACCCATAGAGATTCTGGCTTATGAGGTGAAGCAGCAGAACAAGTAGATACCATTAGTAAAAGTGTTGTGGAACCATCATTTAGGCCAGAAGGCTACTTGGGAACGAGAGGAGGACATGAGGAGACAACACCCACAACTATTCAGAGACTGATTACCAGGTAAAATTTTGAGACGAAATTTATTTTAAGGGGAGGGGGAGAATTGTAATACCCCTATTTGTATAGCCTGGTACATTTTACTGTTTCAGTGACCGGTGTCGGTTTGGATAATTAAGAGAATTAGAACCACATTTAAGACACCTAGTTAAGCCCTGAACGCAAATAATTAGTAATTGTGAAATAGTTAAGTATAAAGAACAAAAACAAAGCATAAAAAGTTAAATGAGCCGGGAGTCACAGCGATGGGTGACTTTCTCGGGAAATGACTGCGAGGTCAGTCTAAACTCAAATTTCGAACCAGAAAATATGACGCCGTGGTCCTTATGACTATTGCAAACACAATGGAAAAGAGAAAATCATAAAAAAGAATTGTTAAGTAGGCCAAATAATTAGGTCAGGGATCCGGAAGAAATATCGAATAACTTGCAAACTGGATTGAACCAGCGAGGGGCAATTTGGTCAATTCACCCCTAGAGCTGACTCTTGGCTTAATTGTCAAATAAAATAAGAGAAAAGAAAATTTTGGGATCAAGAATTAAATTAAAGAACTAGTGAAAAAATAAATGTGAAAGAAAAAGAAAAAAAAGAAAAAGTTTAGTTACATCATGCTTACATCACTATTATGACATCAAAAATAATTTTATTTTTGCCCATCAATATTGACCACGTCAAAAGCAATTTTAAAGACCTAAAAATACACTAAAAAGAAAAGAAAAATCAATTTTATCTTCCTCCACCCAAGTGTGCCGGCTCCTCTTTCTTTCTCTCTATTGAAGAACTCCATGAAAGCTTGAAACCAAGCTTTCTTCCAACCACTTAACCCTATTTTGACCCCAAACTAAACCATAAATACTTGTTAGTTCAACTTGAGAAAGCTTTAGAAGAAGGAAAGAAAAGAAGAAAAGGAAGAAATTGAAGAGTTGAACTTCAAAGTTAAGGTTAGTAGTTTAAATAGAAAATTTATTGTTTAGTACTTATGTTTTTAGTGTAAGTAACTTAGAAATTATGTGACACCTCTTTAATCGTCTACAGTGTAGGCAAGCAAGATATGCCACACAGTGTACCGGAACATCCTATTTTAATTCAATCATTTTTATTCTTCCTAATTTATTTTTTTCATAGTTATGAAGTACAATTTGCGAAATATACTTCATTTCAGTCATTTATTGAAATTATAAATTTATTTGAGGTTCTGCAAGTTTTATAGAAAATCCGGCAGAGTACTGGCTAAAAATGGAGAAAACAGCTCTTCAGAACCTGTGGAAAACACTTCCAAAATTTTCAATCAATCCCAAACTTCATTTCATCAACAAAATCTCAATATTTTTCAACAACATTTCTATTTCTCAATCATTCATCTCATATGATATTCATGTAAAAGTCATAAATAAATATCCACTTTTTCATTCATAAACACAATTTTCACTATTTATATTAATACCAAAATACATTATATAAGTTTTAATTACACATGAGAAAAAAAAAGTTAATTACAAAATATCAAAATGAAACCTAGTGTCCTACCAATGCACTGAAGACGGTGAGGTGACACGGATACTATGCAGAGCTGTAGAGGGTCTCACCCAGTCTGTGGTCTACTGGGCTCTCTGTCGGTCTCTTCAGAACCTACGCGTGGCAAAAAGCAACGCGCTAAGCAATAATGCTTAGTGGTGCCAATAATAGAATAAAAAGAAATAACAGGAAATAAATATGCAGTGAATGTATTGATGTCTTATGCAGACAAATTTTTGATAATTATTTATAGTCTTATTTATTTTATATTTGTTATATTCATTATTTTATTAAATTTATCCACTTTCATTTTTGGTTGCCCAAGTAACCTATACTGGATGACTGGACTGGATAAATGGGTAAACTGGCACGGAGTATCAAGTACCTCGGGCTGTCACACCATCGGTCACATATGTATCTCTCGGTGTGTAACAGAACAGCTAATAAGCTATAATAAACATTAGGCACAAGGCTAAGTATCATCACAATGTCAAAATGGCTAAAAGCTACAAAATCATAAAATGGCATAATGTCATGTGCAGTACTGCTAACTGAACCCTATTGGCATGCCAACCTATCCAAACCAATCTTGCTAGGTGTACTAGGGCATGTTACACTTTTAAACTTTACAATTCTTGAAATTTAAGTTTAGGTGTTACTATTCATTTCATTCGTCAACTAAAATGTTGACTTTTGCATAGACAATAGATACATTGGTTCTAATACTCCCAAAATACCACATTTTGCATTCTAACGTTGTTAGTATTGGTTGCTAATACCATTTTCTAAGCTTAGTGTTAGTTATTTAAAAATTTTAGATTTCAAGCATTGTGTTTACTGTTCCATTGGTTATTTGTACAGTAGGAATTTGGCAAAGTTGTCTTCATGAAAGTTGTTTCTTATTGTGTCTAGTTACATTTATTTGTTTGAATCACTCCATTTGGAGTTTTTTAACTTAAGTTATGGCCTAAACACCATAACTGGCCAGATTGCAAACTTTCCAGATTTTCTGGACTGAACCAAATCTATAGTGTTTTGTACACTGAATGTAGGTCAATTTTTGAGCATATTATGATCAAAATTTAGGTTAGGTTTCTTCATGAAAGTTGTAGGTCTATGTCTCAACTTACTGTTGATAAAATTTCAGGTCCATTGGACTTTCTACACTAAGTTATGACCAAATGAATAAATATTGTTCATTTGGTCATTTTGCCCAGGCAGAATGCAAGTCACCCAGATTAGGAAAATTTTTAGGTCAACTTGGTTTGGTTTTCTAGGTAGGGTTTCTGTACCAAAGTTGTGCCATTATGTGTCTAGTTTCATGTCCAATTAGTCTTGCACCAATTGAACCTCTACAACTCCATTTATAACTGCAAAACCTGCTGGACTCATACTCAGTCCTACAGGTCAGCCAAGGCAGCTCACCCAAACTCAAATACAAATCCACAACTCACTTCATTTCCTCCTCACCCACATTCAAATGGTCACTAATTAACCATTACAAGGTTAGTAAACCATCACATGAGCAAACCCTAGAATTGTTCAAGTGTCCAATTTTTTTTGTCATTTCATATATGCATAATTCTTGTATTTCACTTACTTAATTATGTTCAATCCTTCATCCACTGCCAAAGGCTGCTCATAACTATTTTTCTACCAAGCAAAATCATCAAACCCTAGCTAACCCTAGCTGCCAAAATTTATAAGGTGCACACACATACTTATTTGTTTTATTTTCTTATATTTGCTACACAATTCATGCCATTGAACATGAATTAAAGCAAAAGGAACAAGAATTGGACACTAACCTTGTTGGAGCAGAATTTCAAGCCAACTAAACTCTCTTTTTTCTTCCTCTTTTGGCTGCCAAGAGGATGTTCAAGTTGCTAGGTTAATTTTTTGTGAAGCTAGGTAAGGATTTCAAGTGAGATTTGGTGAGGTTTAAAGCTTTGATAAGCTTTAATGGAGGTTGGGTATGGAGGAGAGGAAACGGCTAGTTGAAGGAAGGAGAAGAAGCAACTGATTTTTTTTTAATTTTTTTTCTGCCCATTAAGTCATTTTAAATAAGTTAGTGCCATGTGTCAAAGTTTGATTGGGTGAGAGGATTTTAATGACATCATAATGATGTCATAATTCCAATTTCTTTCATTTTCTTTCCTTTTCTTGTCTACTTAATTTCAATTAAAATTTTAACAATATTTATTCACATTTTATATCATATAAATTATTTACTTAGCTGAACAAGTCAGCCAAAAATTATCTCTGAAGACGAAATGACCAAAATGCTCTCGTTTGGCTTAAAAGACCAAAATTGTCTGTACTGATTGAAAATTTTTTTTAAGCATTTTCTTGGCATTCTAATGCCATAGAACCCTCAATGACTCTTCTCTAGAGTCTTAAAAATTATTTTATGAATTTTCCCCCAGGTTTAGGACTCCTAGTTGCGAGGATCGCAACTTTCCACTGGGTTACTCGTCGCTAAGGCACCGGCTCATTTAACTTGGTTGTATTTTATTTCTAAAATTTTTCCTAAATTTTTCTTATTAATATTTGAGTTAATTATGATTTCTCACTTTAGTTTAAATATTTTTCTTGACGTTCTAACTGTCCAGACCGACACGGGTCACCGGAACAATAGAATGTATGGAGTTGCTACAGTGAGGGCGTTATAACTCTTCCCCTCTAATTTAAATTTCATCCTCAAAATTTACCTGATGCAAACAGTTGAGGGAACTGTTGCCTCATCGTCTCTTCACTTTTCCAAGTTGCCTCCTTGGTGTTGTGGTGCCTCCAAAGCACTTTCACCAGTGGAATTTGCGTATTCCTCAACTCTTTTACTTCCTAAGCTAGGATCCTTATGGGTTCCTCTTCATATGTCAAATCCGGTTATACTTCATTTTCTTCCATGAAGATGACATGTGAAGGATCTGAGCGGCATCTTCTTAGCATAGATACGTAGAACACATTGTGGATCTTGTCCAGCTCTAGCGGTAAAGCTAGCCTGTAGGCCACTGGACTCACACGTTAAATGACTTCATATGAGCCAATGAACCTAGGGCTTAACTTACCTTTTCTTCCAAACCTCAGTACCTTCTTCCACGGTGACACCTTGAGGAACACTATAACACCCCTCACCCAACTATAGTGTAGCTGAGCAAAGCGTGCTACATTCGGTGTCGAAGCACCTTATCTTATCTTACTTTATTATTTTAGTAATTTTGAATTCGCTTAATTTAATATCGATTATTTCTTATGAAGAAACCAGCGGAGTTTCCCCTATTTTATTATCAGTTGACGTATTTCACTATTCACCTGCTTGAAATTTTCAATAATATTTTACAATAAAAATCTCATCAATTATTTTCATAACTATCTCATAATTCACATCTCATTCATATATCTCAATCTCATATTCATTTCCATGCATTTCCATTCATGCATAATTTATATATATAAATTCTCAAGTTTCATTAATTTATATGATTTATAGACTGATTACATCAATTCATAATTTATATGATCTACAAATTAATTACAGTTCCATAATCTATATTTCAACATACAATTCATAGTTTACATTATAAATAATAATTAATTATAATATACAAAATACATAATATAATCTATATGGGCCCTATCTAAATGCATTGCTGAGGAGGTGACAACCTTGAACACTCTGCAGATCAGAACTCCAAAATCTCTGTTTGGGATTCGCTGAGCTTTAACTTCAGTACCTGCGCGAGGAAACAAATCTATTGTGCTAAGCATTGCTGCTTAGTGGTGCAATAATATAACAAGAAATAATGTATACAAATAAAAAATAATTGGAGCATATTTTCTATACTCAAGAATTTGTGAAATTTGCCATACAGTGCATTTTTTTTTGTCATTTTTGTAGTACATTTTTTTTTTTAACATTTATGTTGCTCTCTAGAATCACTTCTTTCATAAGTTTACAATAATCATTTATATAATGTACAAATAAATCTAAAATTTATACTTATACTTATATTCTTATGAAAATCACATTTGTAATGTTATTTAAGTTATAATTCTTCTACTAGTCTTTTTATCACTTCCTTGGTACTTTCTAAGTTGTTTACAATCATTTCTTAATATTTAAAATTTTTTAGAACTAATTTAATTTATTTCAGATCATTCTAAGGAACAAATTTTTGGAGCTAATCTAATTTATTTCGGAACTTCTTCTCATTTATTTACTTTCTAGCATTTTTAATTGCTAATATTTATAACTTATTTTAATAAATTAAACTGCCCAAGTAGTCTACGACAGGCTGACTAAACTGGATAACAGGTTGTTGGCACTGGACACTGCGGTGCCTCGGGCCGTCATACCATGGGATGCAGAACATCAACCACGTCGCGATGCAGTATGGCTAAAAAGCCATGATAACACATTATCGGGCATAAAAACCATGAATGTTGGCATAAAGCCATGAATGCGGGCATAAAGCAACGAATACAGGCATAAAGCCTTTCCCAGTAATGCTAAAACAATACCCTACTGGCATGCCAAACTATCCAATCTGACACACATGTCTAGGCAATACAAGGGCACATAATATCATTAAATATTAATAGATTGTGCTTTATGACTTCATTATTTCATAATAATTTTCAATTATAATGTATACATTCATTTAATCATATATATGATCACAATTCACATCAATTATCCCTTTATATCATTGTACTCAAAGTACTTTTCATTTCTACAATAATGAGAACTAATGTATCATTCATAAATTAATATGGTTCATTTATTCATTCATTATGTTATTCATATTGAACACAATTCAAAACAATAGTTCACATGTATCATTGTATTCAAAATATTTTTTCTATCTCATTTATATATTTTATGAATTCTATTTGTGATGGGCATATAAGCCCTAACTACCCATTCACATCAATTAGGTGACTTACTTTTCATGTTTCAAGCAATCCATGAACATTTCATGGATTTCAAATTTATGGCCTTAATTTCCCTTTAACAATATAGTTCTTACACTTTGTGTCTTTATATTACTATTCACATTACTATTCACTCAAATTGTTGACTTTTTAATACATAATGAATTTATTGAACCTAAGTTCACCAAGATACCACATTTTGCTTTTTATTTTTGTTGGTATTGATTTCCAATACCATTTCAAAGCTTATCTTATGTTATTCAAAATTTTTAGATTTCATACCCTAGGTTTACTATTCCATTGGTCATTTGTACAGTAGGAATTTGACAAAATTGTCTTCATGAAAGCTATTCCTTATTGTGTCTAGTTATAATTCTTTTTTTGAATCACTCCATTTTGAGTTTTGTAACTCAAGTTATGGTTATTTTACCATAACTAGCCAGATTGACCTATACCCAGAATTTATGGGCAATTTGGTTCTGCCAGATTTGGTGACCTAAGTTTGGTTGGCAATTTTACTAGGTTATGGTCAAAATTTGGATTTATGTTCTTCATGAAAGTTGTAGGACTATGTCTCAGCTTTCTGCTGGTAAAATTTCAGGTCAATTGGACCTTTATGCACTGAGTTATGACCAAATGAATAAATACTGTTCATTTGGTCATTTTCACAGGCAAAATGCAAGTCACCCTGATTAGGGCAATTTTTAGGTCAACTTTGTTTAGTTTTCTTGTTAGTAGTATGCCCTATAGCATATCATTTAGTATGTATCTTGTACATATTTTTATTAATAAAAGGCATTTCCACTTTTCCGTTTACATAATATATTTATGTGTAATAGAAAAGGTCCATTGATATTTTGTTAGAAATATTATTCTTAAGTTGTTAAGAATATGAGTGACAATATTTCTAGCACGAAGTATCATAAATAGGTTCACAATCGAGGATACTTCATAATAAGGACATGACTTATCCAGAAAGATTGTATTCATGTTTGTTCCCAAGTTATTTATATAAGATATAAATAAGATGGAATGGTGAGTCTCATGCCATATAACAAACATGATAGGCACTTATAAATGATAAGTAGGCCGAACCAGTGACACTTATGACAAGCACATGGAGTTTACTCTTGTCAATGTTTTGTCATAAATCATATCAGTGCATATAATCTTTAGAGCTGAGATAGCACAGTTATCTTGTATATAGGTAGTTTGAGTTTGATACTGCTTTCATACTTGTATTGTGTATGGGTATATGGGCATGTGTTGGCTCTTACTAGTTATATATGGAGGTAGGTGTTGATCAAGATGGAATCTGTTCCTCTAAGTAAATAGAGATAAAATCCTATGTTTATTTAATTGTTCTTAATGTTTCAAGTTCCTGGCCAGGACAGATAGATTTATTCAGAAAAGAGTTTCTGATGAGAAAATCTTTTTAATCAAGAACTGGAATTAAAAGAGAACATAATATTCATAGCAAATGGAGTTTGACATAAACCATGACTCCAGCTTGAGTTGGGATTTTGTAACAGAGAGATTCTAGTGCATGGTAACATATGATTATAGGTTCATTTAAGGTAAACCTTATTACTAATTGGGTGGCCATGGCATGCTATTCTAGGTGTTAACCATGGTCTATGAGGTTCATAAAATGATTTAGAGAAATCATTTATGGTAAGAAAGAGTTCTGATGATATTAAGAGTTGATATCATGTCTCATTGCCAATTAGTGATGAGCCTAGTAAGTCACACACATAAACAAGTTATCACCTAATTAAATATGATTTAATTAATTGATTAAAGAGTTTAATTGATTAATTAAATAGGTTTGGTTTGCAATTAGTTTGCAAAGTCCCTAGCATGACTTGAAACTAAATCTAGATTATTGGATGTATAATATAAGTTAAATTTATATTTAAAGTGTTTAAATATGAATTTAATTAATGAGAAATTAATTAATAGAGATTAATTAATTAATTTATATTTGATATAAATTAATTAGAAGAAGAAAATAATTATTTTGGGTTGAAAACTCAAAATTAAGACAGGGGCATTTTGGTCATTTTGCAGTGTAACACGTGGCACCATGAGATAGTGACACATGCCATAACACATAAGCTTGCCAAATGTTTTTTAATCATGTAAGATGATTAAAATCAAGATTACATATAGGTTTGACACTTGGCACAATGTGATTGGGTCACTTAAACCTAGAGCTAATCAAAGGGTGACATGTGGCAAGGGTTTAATGTATTAACCTAGCTATTTAAGTATTGTTATGAGAAAATAAAACACAACCAGCAGCCACACTCCTTGGTCATGCCATTTTGCAGCCCTCCCTCTATTCTTCTTCATCTCTCATCAATTCAAAGAGATTAGCCTTCAATCTCTTGAATTAAGAACACTAGAAATTGTTTCTAGTGTCCTGTTTACATCTCTAATCTCTTAAAAGGCAGAACTTGAATTTCTAATTAATAGAAAAGGCTTTAGAAGCTGTTCAAGGGCTGCCATAGGTGTTCTTGGTGTGGACAAGCTAGAGGGACAACATCCGTGTCTCAAGACGAATCTCAAAGCGCAGACATTTGCGAAGGCATCAAGAGGTTAGTGTAATCATTCTTGATTTAATCTAGGGTTCTAAAATTAATCTGATTAATTTTAAAATCTTAAATGAAAAATACAGATCCAAAAACATATTAAAAGAGTTTTAATATGTTATTTATCATTGAAATCAAATAGATAAAAATAAATCTTGCATGATGTATGTGACCCTAGGTGAAAATTTTTGAATTCAATGCTATAAACTTGTGTTTTTCACGCTTCCATTCCTTCAATTGGTATCAGAGCCACTATATTTGCCATTTAGATTTTTGATTATATGATTTAATTGTGTGTTTGATCATGAGATCAAGAGTTCATTGCTGGTTGCAAAGCAAGGTGGCGGCATACTTGAAAAAACACCATCAATGGTGCGCATGGTTTGGCTTCCATGGGTGGTTTAAGGTTTGGCTTTTAATTCTACAATTGTTGTATGATCTAAGGCCTATTCTTTGACTAATTAAAGTTTTTAATTAGTAGTTTTTATCACACGATTAAATTATGATTCAAATCAGAATTTTAAAAATTGTTTGAATGTGATTCAAATCTGAATTTTAAAAGTTGTTTGAATGTGATTCAAATCTGAATTTTTAAAGTTGTTTGAATCATATTTAAATCTGATTTTTTAAAGTTGATTGAATAATATTTAGATCTGATTTTTTAAAAAATGTTTGAATGTGATTCAAATCTGATTTTTTAAAAAATGTTTGAATGTGATTCAAATCTGAATTTTTAAAGTTGTTTGAATGGGATTCAAATCTGAATTTTTAAATTTGTTTGAATGAGATTCAAATCTGAATTTTTAAATTTATTTGAATCATATTCAAATCTGGATTTTTAAGTTGAATATGAGATATTCAATTTAATTTAAGTATGTATGTTTTATTTAATTGTTAAATAGTGATATGCATGATGGATGATCATGGACTATAAAAGACCAATATGATTGGATTTATTTCTTTTATGTTTCTTTGGAATTGTAAATTAATTAATTTATTTTGGGCATGTATTATTAAGTTTGTAATAATTTTTGGGTTGTAATTTCATTTATTTAAGTTCTTGTAAATTCGCCTTGGTATGCCAAGGATTACTATGTAATATTGGATTGCAAGAAGTTCAAGGAGGTCAAGAGCATTGGTGGGACCAGTGGGAGGAATTCAAGATCAAGTGTTGATTATGTACTCCTTCAGCAACTCTTGTAAAGGGAATGAATGGAATGCACCTAGGAATGCCCTGATTCAATTCTTGGTGGCTCAGAATTGAATCCCTTAGAAAGTCCATGATCATACCATATTTACTGCTTATCCATGAATGCATGAGATGTATGGGAATGTATGCAATTATATGATATATGCATGCTAAATGGATAATGTGCAAAGTGAGACCTTAATAGTAATTAGAATGACCATAAAATCTTCCAAACAAATGATTAAGTTGGAAATGCTATAATTAAAGTAATTATAACATAGGCCCTCCATTGGGGCAATTATTTAAAAAAATTTTAAATAGTTGCATGAGATGCAATTAATTTAAGAGATTTTCTTAAGAATAATTGTTAAGCATGAGATGTTGTAAATATGTAAATGGTTTGGTGGGCAATATTGGATGTACCTGAGGACATTAAAATTATTTGCATAATTACTGGCTCAATGGGATCAACTTAACTAATGCAAGATAAGTCAATAATGGATGTACCTGAGATTTTGAGCATTAGGGGCTAGGTAAAGGATTGAACCTCACATGAGATGTGATGGGCAAGGAGTTGCTCACTTATAGTTTATTGTAATTCCAATAATGGATGTACCTGAGGATGATAAATAGAATTATAAGAATTCAATCACCCACTAGAAATCCATCCAACTAGGATTTCCGTTTCCTACTTTGGAAGTGTAGGATTCGCTAAGATAGTGGGAGGACCAATTTGATTAAAAGACCATAATCATTTTGGTTAATTACATGATACATTTACTAATTAATCTGGTTATTTTCTGCAGTTAATTTTCTGATAAAAATGAGCACAAAACAACCACCACCATCCAATATCCTTGCAAGCATACTTGATCACAATAGGTTGACTGGACCTAATCATGCGATTGGCTAAGAAATTTGAAACTTGTCCTGAACCTTGAACATATAGGATATGTTCTAGATTCAAATGTTCCTGGTCCCTTACCTCCAGAGGCCACACAAGAGGAACATGATACTTTGGACAAGTGGAAGGAGCATGATATGAGAGCTAAGTGTTACATGCTTGCTTCCATGAGTAATGAGTTACAGAAGCAACATGAGAACATGCAGAGTGCGAGTGAGATCCTCCTTCACCTACAAGAGTTGTATGGTGAGCACAAAAAAAATGCTAGGTATGAGATATCTAGACAGCTATTCCATATGAGGATGTCTGAGGGACAGAATGTTGGGGATCATGTCCACAAGATGATTCGGCTGATTGAGCAGTTGGAACATCTTGACTTCAACATGGATTTCCAACTACAGACGGATTGGATCCTTCAGTCCCTTCCTGAGTCTTTTGGGAATTTTGTGACAAATTTCCATATGACTAAACAGGAATGCACCTTAGCTGGTTTACTCAACATGCTGGTTATTGCCCAAAAGAATATGCCAGGCAATAAAGGAAAAGAGGTAGCTTTGGTTGCATCTTCTTCTGCTGGAAAGTCCAACAAGAAGAAGGGCAATAGGAAAAAGAAACCTTTGATTCCTGGTCCTTCCAAGAAAATAACTAAATAGAAAAGGAAGACTAAAGCTGATGGAGGCAAAGGAAAGTGTTTCCACTGCCAACAGGAAAGTGTTTCCATTGCCAGTAAGAAAGTGTTTCCACTGGCCAGAGTATAGCAATCTAAATGAAAGCAATACCATGGTGAAAACCAACATAAGTTCAAAATATTTTTGGCACTTAAGGTTATGTCATGTTGCAGAAGATAGAATTGCAAAAATGGAGAAAATGGGGATTCTATCCTCATTGGGCTCTGAGCCTACTCCAACTTGTGAATCTTGCCTTCAGGGTAAAATGACTAGGTCACCCTTTGTTGGACAAGGGCTAAGAGCTGAAAATATTTTGGAGCTAATACATAGTGATGTATGTGGTCCATTTAAAGAAATGGCTAGAGGGGGTTTTCATTATTTTATTACCTTTACTGATGATAAATCAAGTTTTATGTATTTGTATTTGATGAAATACAAACATGAATCTTTTGAAAAGTTCAAAGAATTTAAATCTGAAGTAGAAAATCAAACAGGAAAGAATATTAAAGCTCTTCGATCAGATCGTGGAGGTGAATATTTGAGTACTGAATTTGATAAATACTTGAGAGAGCATAGCATTGTTTCTCAGCTGACTCCTCCAGGAACGCCACAGCTGAATGGTGTATCTGAAAGGAGAAATCGTACCCTATTGGATATGGTACGTAGTATGATGAGCTATACTGATATGCCAATCTTCTTTTGGGGATTTGCATTAGAATCAGCTTTGTATATTCTGAATAGGATTCCATCAAAATCAGTTTCTTTCACACCTTATGAGATATGGCATGGAAGAAAACCAAGTCTTAAGCATGTTAAGATTTGGGGTTTTCCAGCTTATATCAAAAAGTTGAACACTGATAAATTGGAGACCAGATCAGAAAAAGGTTGATTTGTTGGATATCCAAAAGATAGTTTTGGATATTATTTTTATTTGCCTACTTCACAAAAGGTTGTGATAAGTAGAGATGCCACATTTCTTGAACAACAGTTTGTTCAAGAAGGAGGCAAAGGAAGGCAAATAGAGTTAGAATTGGAGAATTGACCAACCAATGCATCAGATGGATATAGATCCATCTAGTCAACCAATACCCGTTGATGAAACATCTACAGCTATTCCTCGTAGAACAACCAGGGTATCTCACCCACCAGTGAGATATGGTTTTCTTCATGAAGAAGAACAAGAGTTGTTTACTCATGAAGAAGTAGATCATGGAGATGATCCACTTACCTATGAAGATGCTATATCAGATATAGACTCTTCAAAATGGATTGATGCTATGAAATCCGAGATTGATTCCATGTATAAGAATCAAGTTTGGGATCTTGTTGACCCACCTGAAGGTATTATACCCATAGGGAACAAATGGGTTTTCAAGAAGAAAATTGGTTCTGATGGAAAGGTAGAGACCTATAAGGCAAGGCTAGTAGCGAAAGTGTTTCGCCAAAGGCAAGGAATCGACTATGAGGAGACTTTCTCGCCTGTTGCCATGCTTAAATCAATTAGGATTTTATTAGCAATAGCTGCATACTATGATTATGAGATTTGGCAGATGGATGTCAAAACAGCTTTTCTCAATGGATACATTGAAGAAAACATTTTCATGGAACAACCTAGGGGATTTGAATCCCAAGATGGTTCCAAGGTATGCAAGCTAAAGCGATCCATTTATGGGTTGAAACAAGCTTCGAGGAATTGGAACATCCGTATTGATGAAGCCATTAAATCCTTTGGTTTAATCATAAAATAGGAAGAGCCATGTGTATATAATAATGTTAGTGACAGTGCTATCACTTTCCTTGTCTTATATGTGGATGACATACTATTGATGGGTAATGACACAAGTATGTTGATGACTATAAAGGTATGGTTGTCAAATACATTCTCCATGAAAGACTTAGGGGAGACAACCTATATTCTTGGAATTCGCATCTATAGAGATAGAGCGAAAAGAATAATTGGTTTATCCCAAAGTCTATACTTGGAAAAGGTGTTAAAGAGGTTTAACATGCTTGATTCCAAGAGAGGATTGTTACCAGTGAGACATGGTATCCATCTTTCTAAAGAGATGTCTCCAAAGACACCTGAAGAAAGAGATAAGATGGCCAGGATTCCATATGCTTCGGCTATTGGAAGTTTAATGTATGCAATGTTGTGTACTAGGCCGGATATCGCATATGCTGTTAGTTTGACTAGCAGGTATCAATCCAATCCAGGTTTGGAACACTGGATAGCTGTCAAGAATATTCTTAAGTACTTGAGAAGAACTAAGGATTTATTCTTGATTTATGGAGGTGGAGACTTGCAATTGGATGGTTATCTCGATTCGATTTCCAATCGGATATCGATGATAGAAAGTCTACCTCTGGATATGTGTTCATTTGTAATGGAGGTGCGATCGGTTGGAAGAGTTCCAAGCAGAGCACATTGCAGATTCCACTACTAGGCCGAGTATATTCTTTGCATCGGATGCTATAAAGGAAGCTGTTTGGATAAAGAAGTTCGTGACAGAACTTACGGTAGTTCCTTCCATTAAGTCGGCGGTTCCACTACTGCGTGACAATAATGGAGCAACGATCATCTGAGCTAAGGAACCAAGGTCTCACCAAAAATCCAAACACATAGAAAGGCACTACCACATTATCAGAGATATAGTTGGGCGAGGCGATGTAGCCATGCAGAAAATAGCATCAGCTGAAAATTCAGCTGATCCATTCACTAAGCCTATGTCACGCACTCGATTAGGTGACATCTTGAGAAGATGGGTCTAAGATATTGTAATGAATGGCTCTAGTGCTAATGGGAGATTGTTAGTAGTATGCCCTAGAGCATATCATTTAGTATGTATCTTGTACATATTTTTATTAATAAAAGGCATTTCCACTTTTCTGTTTACATAATATATTTATGTGTAATAGAAAAGGTCCATTGATATTTTGTTAGAAATATTATTCTTAAGTTGTTAAGAATATGAGTGACAATATTTCTAGCACGAAGTATCATAAATAGGTTCACAATCGAGGATATTTCATAATAAGGACATGACTTATCCAGAAAGATTGTATTCATGTTTGTTCCCAAGTTATTTATATGAGATATAAATAAGATGGAATGGTGAGTCTCATGCCATATAACAAACATGATAGGCACTTATAAATGATAAGTAGGCCGAACCAGTGACACTTATGACAAGCACATGGAGTTTACTCTTGTTAATGTTTTGTCATAAATCATATCAGTGCATATAATCTTTAGACCTGAGATAGCACAGTTATCTTGTATATAGGTAGTTTGAGTTTGATACTGACTTCATACTTGTATTGTGTATGGGTATATGGGCATGTGTTGGCTCTTACTAGTTATATATGGAGGTAGGTGTTGATCAAGATGGAATCTGTTCCTCTAAGTAAATAGAGATAAAATCCTATGTTTATTTAATTGTTCTTGATGTTTCAAGTTCCTGGCCAGGACAGATAGATTTATTCAGAAAAGAGTTTCTGATGAGAAAATCTTTTTAATCAAGAACTGGAATTAAAAGAGAACATAATATTCATAGCAAATAGAGTTTGACATAAACCATGACTCCAGCTTGAGTTGGGATTTTGTAACAGAGAGATTCTAGTGCATGGTAACATATGATTATAGGTTCATTTAAGGTAAACCTTATTACTAATTGGGTGGTCATGGCATGCTATGCTAGGTGTTAACCATGGTCTATGAGGTTCATAAAATGATTTAGAGAAATCATTTATGGTAAGAAAGAGTTTTGATGATATTAAGAGTTGATATCATGTCTCATTGCCAATTAGTGATGAGCCTAGTAAGTCACACACATACACAAGTTATCACCTAATTAAATATGATTTAATTAATTGATTAAAGAGTTTAATTGATTAATTAAATAGGTTTGGTTTGCAATTAGTTTGCAAAGTCCCTAGCATGACTTGAAACCAAATCTAGATTATTGGATGTATAATATAAGTTAAATTTATATTTAAAGTGTTTAAATATGAATTTAATTAATGAGAAATTAATTAATAGAGATTAATTAATTAATTTATATTTGATATAAATTAATTAGAAGAAGAAAAATAATTATTTTGGGTTGAAAACTCAAAATTAAGACACAGGGGCATTTTGGTCATTTTGCAGTGTAACACGTGGCACCATGAGATGGTGACACATGCCATAACACATAAGCTTGCCAAATATTTTTTAATCATGTAAGATGATTAAAATCAAGATTACATATAGGTTTGACACTTGGCACAATGTGATTGGGTCACTTAAACCTAGAGCTAATCAAAGGGTGACATGTGGCAAGGGTTTAATGTGTTAACCTAGCTATTTAAGTGTTGTTATGAGAAAATAAAACACAACCAGCAGCCATACTCCTTGGTCACGCCATTTTGCAGCCCTCCCTCTATTCTTCTTCATCTCTCATCAATTCAAAGAGATTAGCCATCAATCTCTTGAATTAAGAACACTAAAAATTGTTTCTAGTGTCCTGTTTACATCTCTAATCTCTTAAAAGGCACAACTTGAATTTCTAATTAATAGAAAAGGCTTTAGAAGCTGTTCAAGGGCTGCCATAGGTGTTCTTGGTGTGGACAAGCTAGAGGGACAACATCCGTGTCTCAAGACGAATCTCAAAGCGCAGACATTTGCGATTGTATCAAGAGGTTAGTGTAATCGTTCTTGATTTAATCTAGGGTTCTAAAATTAATCTGATTAATTTTAAAATCTTAAATGGCAAATACATATCCAAAAACATATTAAAAGAGTTTTAATATGTTGTTTATCATTGAAATCAAATAGATAAAAATAAATCTTGCATTATGCATGTGACCCTAGGTGAAAATTTTTGAATTCAATGGTATAAACTTGTGTTTTTCATGCTTCCATTCCTTCATTTCTGAGCAGGGTTTCTTTGCCAAAGTTGTGCCATTATGTGTGTAGTTTCATGTCCAATTGGCCTTGTGCCAATTGAACCTATACAACTCCATTTATAGCTGCCCAAACCATCTAGACTCACAACAAGTCCTGCAAGTCACCAAGGGCAGCATGCCTAAACTCAACTCCATTATCCTTACTCACTTCAATTCCTCCTCACACATATTCACATGGTCACTAATTGACCATTACAAGGTTAATATACCATTTCATAAGCAAAACTCCAATTTTTTCACAAACCCTAATTCCCAAGTGTCCATTTCATGCTTTTCATGTCATCTAACACATCCAACACACATAGTTCAACATCTAACTCAAGTTATCTCATCACAAACCACTTCTAAACAATTCAAGTCATATAAATCAACAAATCTCATCCTTCTCCCATGTTTGAAAATTTTCATACACACTTCAATATAATTGTTTTGTTCAATTTTACAACAAATTCTCATTTAACTTGTCTTCCTAGCAAAGATTAAAATATATGGAAGTGAGTATAAGCACTAACATTGATTTAGCTAATTTCCAAAGCTTGAGAACTCTTCCCCTTTTTTTTTCTTTCTTTTTGCTGCCCAAGACTTGCTCTAGGTGTAAGGGTAAATATTTGTGAACGGAAGCTAGGGTTTTGGGGTGATTTGGGTGGGTTTGCTCAAGTTTGATCAAGCTTCCATGGAGTTTTCTTTCCTCCCTCTCTCTCTCTCTCTACGTTTTTGGCTGCCCAAAGGTTGAAGATGCAGATTGTTTGTCAATTTTTGGTCTTCCTTATCCCTTTTAATGAGTTTAATAAATTGTGATTGATAGAGGAAATTTAAATGACATCATATGATGTCATAATTAGCATTTTCTTTCATTTTCTTTTCTTCTCTTCTCTACTCATTTCCAATTTAATTTTTAGTACTATTTATTCACATTTTATTTTATAATAATTATTTACTTAACTGGACAAGTCGGCCAAAAATCATCTCTAAAGACAAAATGACCAAAATGCCCTCCGTTTGGCTTAACAGACTAAAATTGTTTGTACCGATTGAAAATTTTTTCTAAACTTTTTCTTGGCATTCTAATGCCATAGAAACCTCAATGACTCTTCTCTAGAGTCCCAAAAATTATTTTATGAATTTTCTCCCAGGTTTAGGGCTCTTAGCTGCGAAGACCGCAACTTCTCACTTGGTTACCCATCGCTAGGGCACCGGCTCATTTAACTTGGTTGTATTTTATTTCTAAAATTTTTTCTAAATTTTTCTTATTAATATTTAAGTTAATTATAGTTCCTCACTTTAGTTTAAATATTTTTCCAGGCGTTCTAGCTGTCCAGACCGACACCGGTCACCGAAATAGTAGAATGTGCGGAATTGCTACAGTGAGGATGTTACAAACACTTTTGTTGCCAACTGCATATTCTATTTCTTTTCTCTTCAGGATGGCATAAGATTTTTGTCTGTCTGAGGCAACCTTTAGATTGGCTTTGATTAGTTTTACCTTCTCCTCAGTCTATTTCACCAGGTCTGGCCCTACTAGTTTATCTTCGCCTAATTCAGTCCATCACACTGGAGTTCTACATTTCCTCCCATACAGTGCTTCATACGGGGCCATTTGGATGCTAGCTTAGTAGCTATTTTCGTATGCAAATTCTGCCAATGGGAGGCATCTATCCCATCTTCCCTTAAACTCAATAACACAGCTCCTCAGCATATCCTCTAGGACCTGACATATATTTCATGTTATTATTATCATTTCAGTTCAACATTTGTATTAATTCAATTGGTTTCAATTGTTTACCTAGATTAATCTTTCTAATTGCCCATCCATCCGAGAATGGAAAGCTGTGCTGCAGTGGAGTTATGTACCCAAGGATTCATGCAACTTCTTCCAAAATCTCGATGTAAACCTTGGGTCTCGATCAGATATGATGGAAAGTGGAATTCCATGCAGTCTAACTATCTCACTGATATACAATTCTGTTAACTTCTCCAGTGTCACACCCTACTCCCTGTAAGATGTAACATGATCCCGTAGTACACTTAATGAATTACCATACTTCGCCTACCGATAATCCATTAAATATACTACAAGGGATTTTAAAATAATTTTCATGAAATTTAAATCATCGATTAAAATCTGGTGTTATAAATTTTTTTTCAAAATTTCGACAAAGTGCAGGTTGTATTTTGAGAAAACAGTTCTTCAAAACCTGAAAAGAACACACTCCCAATATGTTTCTCAAATACAACTTCAATAAATTCATTTGAACCCATAATTCAAATCTCAGTAATCAAATCAATCTCCTCATAAAAGAAACATTTCATTGATTACAAGACTCAAAATTAATATTACAAAACTATTCAGATAAATGAAATCCCAAATTTACATTTACAATAATTTACATTTAATTACATACCAAAATATTTTACAAGAGTTTTTATACAACTGCTCAAATAATTTACATACATATTATTACATGCATACATCAAAACTTATGTACATTGGTATACCTATGATATACCTGGAACTGATCTGAATGTGTCTTCAAAGAAACTTATTCACTGCTATATGCTCTTCTTACCTGCGACAGCATACAAAGCTATCGCTGAGTGGTGAACTCAGTGGTGCACAACTATAATTTCAAACATAGTACAATATACATTGACAAAATTTACAGCAAATAATTTGGAAATCTGAATACTCATCAAATTCCAAAACTCAAAATATTCATTGCCAATAATGTAAATCATTTGTATGAAATGACTTTGATTACGAAATTCAATTTATTAAATCATGACTAACCATTTAAGGTAGTTCCAACAAAATCAATTATACATAAATCATAACTGAAATCACAATTCTTTAATATTTAAAAACATTTTGTGTCTCAAAAACCATGTTGTATCTCAAAAACCACGCTGTATCTCAAAAATCATGTTGCATCTCAAAAATCATGCTTTATCTCAAAAATCATGCTGTATCTAAAAAATCATTCTTTATCTCAAAAATCATGCTGTATCTCAAAAATCATTCTTTATCTCACTAACTATGCAAGACTAATCCGAAAGGGCCATATTCGAAGTGATTCTAACTCCCTATGGTCGGGGAGGTCGAATCAGATTCTAACTCCCTATGGTCGGGGAGGTCGAATCATCGTGCACAGTGCACATCACAATAATGAATGTTCTGCAAGGGCCATAACGATAAAAAACTTAGATCTAACCTCAAATTAGAGGAAAATCTAAGCCTGTGCACGTACCATGGTAATCAAAACACAACTAACTCCATTGTCTTCTCAACAAATGAGAGAGACGGGTAATAACCTAGTCAAGCATCTATAGTGAGATATAAAACAATATCACAATCCTTTTAGTGAGCATAAATCACAATATAATTCGATTCAAAGTCAATTCCAATATCCAATACTTTTTTATGCTCATCACAATTCAAATCATAAATTTGCATTTTTCCATAAAAATTACCATCACAATTCAAAACACGTTCTATCACAATTTTCCAAAACATAATTTATTCAATCCATAATAATGCTTAATACTTATGGAAATACCATTTCACAAAGCTAAATTCATACATACTATAACAATTTCAATAATCATTGAATTAAATCCAATGCTTGTTAAACATAATACATAAGAAAAATATGTCATTTAATCATATGAAATATTCAAAACAAAATCAGTTAAAAACTAGCTATGCACAAACCTCTGATGACTGTCTCTTGGCTCTGACTCAGTATTTCCTTTCCCTTCCCTGAGTCTTTGCTAACTGAAACACACAATTTGAAGTGTTTCAGTACTCATTTAAACTGTCCCTAAGAATAAAGCTTAATAATTAACTTATTGAATTATATTATTTCCTTGGTCAACCTAAGATGTCAACCCTCGATGCAGTCTAGGTGAATTAGGTTTTAATGTTACCAATATGTCACATTTGTAGCCTTTTAGTATTGGTACATGTTATCGAATTTATTTCCATGTATATTGCGTTTTATTGCAATTTGTCGGATCCCGGTATACAAATTTGACCTAGCCGGATGACCTAGTTCCCTCGACTTTCGGGTTTCGGTGAAAACTACAAACTTGTAGATCTATGTCTTATTGAATGCAGGGCAAAATTTCAGGTCATTCTGAGTTTACTAGACCAAGTTATGGTTATTTTACTATTGCTGGTCAGAATGTACCAAAATTGGTCACTTTAGGTTATTTTAGGTCAATTTTGGTTCGGCCAGTTTTTGGACCCGAACTTGTGCAAGCTTTTTGACTTGCTTATGGTCATTTCTGGGCTTTGGTGTCTTCATAAGACTTGTAGATATAGGTCTTAATATCCATGGTCAAAATTTCAGGTCAATTGGACCTGTTTTGAGTGAGTTATGGCCAAAATACTAACTGCTGCCCAAATAGTCAATTTTCAGGCCTTAAATGCACTAATCCGGATTTGGTCACTTTTCAAGTTACCTTACAAGCAGAATTTTGGTAAGTTTCCTTCATGAAAGTTGACACAATTTGTGCCTAGTTTCACCTCCAATTGGTCTCATACCAATTGGAGCCACACACTTAAGGTTTTAGGCCCAAAACATAAACTGCCCTATTGCATTTTGTTCATTACTCATCAAAGGACACTTTTAACAATTACCAAACTACACATTCATGCCAATTCTGGTTTGTACCATAACCTAAACATAATTCACAACATATTGTTGGTCATTTTGGCAGCTTACAATCACCCTCAATATGCACCATTTAGTACAAAATTTTTCAAACTCAAATTACAACAATTCAATCACCTAACCTAGCTCATTTACATGTCCAACCTCACACCATCATACATATACCCAAGCTGCCATAACAACTATCACAATTCAACATTAATATTCCATAAACCAAACATGAAATAACATCTTTATGGTTCACCAAACCAAGCTGCCGATTCATGCATTACACTCCATTAATTTCCAAGCTTCCAATTTTAAATACACATTCACATATACTAAGTATACATCACCCAAATTAATTCCTACACACATAAACATTTAATCAACCCTTTAATCTACCATTTACAAGCAAGCATAAAATGCCCTCAAGGAGTTTCCATGGCTGCCAAAAATACACCTCTCCCTTTAAACATCAAACCTCAAAAATCTCTCCATAATTCAAGCACCCATAACATCCTTACAAACTTTAATGAAACAATAATAAAAAACACAAACTTACCACTTTGGAAATTCTTCAAAACCTCACCAAAACTTAATCTTCTTGCTCCAAGTATGCTGCCCAAGGTATGTAGACAACTTTTAATGAAGGCACTTGAGGAAGTTATGGCTTATTCATGGTGGAGATGGAGCTTTGGTTTGGGATGGCAATGGAGTTTTCCAAGGGATTCATTTCAGCCAAGATGAAGCTAATGAGGAAGAAGATGAGAAATGGTTATACACCTGTCCACTTAATGATTTATTTAACCCCATAGTGCTCCACTCATCATAAGTTAATTATATTATATGTTAAAGTTTTAATTACTCAAATTATACCCCATTTCTTGCACTATTATTATCATATACCACAATTTTAATTTTTATGACATTTTCCAAATGTACTATCATTTATTTTTAATGGACATTTAGGTCAAAAGACAACTCGGGGTGTCAAATGCCTATAATGCCCCTGTTCGGGTTGTATTCCTGATTTTTCGGTAACACCGGGTTTTGTCTGTTTTTTCGATTTCTCACTTTTCTTTGTACTAATTAATTAATTTTTCTTTGATATTTCTAATTGCATTTATACTTCAATAGACATTTATTTAAGCCCTAAAAATATTTTTCAGGGTTCCTTGTAGTCCAGGGCTAGTCAACAGTCCATGCCGCGACTTTCCGGTGCGGTTACCCATTGCTAGGGTTCTCGGCTCGTTTAACTTGGTTACATTTATTTGCTATTATTTTTCCTTTGTTTTTCTTGTATTTTCTTTTCTTGTATTTCATTATTTTATGTCTCCTCACTCATATCGAAGTGTAGTTCTAGGCATCCTAGCTGTCCGGACAACACTGGTCACCAGAACAGTAGAATGCACTACCAAACTTAGGGGTGTTACATCCAGTGAGTAGTCAGTCCTAACTGGCAGAAAGTGTGCTAACTTCGTCAATCTATCCACTATCACCCATACTGCTTCATGCTTCTTCTGGGTGAAAGGTAGACCACTTACAAAATCCATGGTGACCCGATCCCATTTCCATTCAGGTATGCGTATAGGCTGTAGCAAACCCGATGCTGCCTTGACTTGCTGACTATGTGAGACATGTCAAGCATTTAGTCACATAGTCAGCTATGTCCTTCTTCATACCAGGCCACCAATACTGAAGCTTCAGATCATGATACATTTTTGTACTTCCTAGGTGCATAGCATAAACACTAGTGTGTGCCTCTTTCAGGATATTGGCTTTCAATTCCCCATCATCTGGTACACATACTCTTCCTTTGTAGCACAGACACCCATCTACTTTTAACTCATAGTCAGTTGCTTTCCCTTCTAGGATTTTACTCTTAATAGCTGTTGTGACTAATCTGCAAGTATACGGGTCGTATCAAGTAATAGAGTGATAAGTAAAGTATCGTTCCCACGAGGAATTGTGTTTGAGTACTAGACTATGGTTATTTCGATTATTTAGACTAATGACAATTTGTAAGAACTAATTTTACTAAATGCAGTAATTTAAGTAGAAAATAAAGAAATTAGGTAATGGGTAATGTAAATAAAGTGTTAATCTAAGCAAAAATTAACTAAATTAATAATGGGCAAACAAAAGCAAAGACTAATTAATAGTAAAATTGATTCCAAAGTTGGGGTTTATGGATTAAGTCTATTGGGATTTGTCTTGGGTTATCCAATTTTAAAAGAAAATAGAATTTGAAGGTGATTGATTCTAAAATCCTTTGATATCTTTTTCAAGCAAACCAAAGAGTATTTTAAGAAAATCAAACCTACTTTCGTACGATATTTGATTAACTTAAAACCCATTAAGTTTTGTAATCAATCAATGAATCCTCTTAAAACCCTAGTTTATTTCTAAATCTAGGGGATTTCAAGTTCTAATCCTTGATTATCTATCAATGATTTTCACCTTTAGTCCTTCAATCAAAGATTAAAAACTAGACCCAATGGGATCCAACATTAGGTAAGTCATAAAGCACACAAAGAAAAGAATCAAAACTCATATTTATATAAATCTAGATAAAACCCAATCCAAATCCACAAATAGATTCAAAATAGTGCAACCCAACTCTGAAATCTTAGAAAAGCTATTCTATCATGATAAAATTTACAAGAGGAAATGATAAAACTAGCAAAAGAAACATAAAAATAGACTAAGAAATAGAAAAACCCAGGGGAAGGAGAGCCCAAAGCTCAAAAAGCTGAGTGGACATCACTTGGCAGCAGCTCTCCAGCAGAAATGGCGTGCTCCTTCTCCTTCTTATTCTTTCTTGCGTTCTTTTTTTTCTTTTCTTTGTTTCTTTCCGTTTTTCTCTTTTTCCCCTTCTTCTCTTGCAAAAGCTAGGAAATGATGAATTTATATCGTCCCAAAAAGTTGCCCTAAAAGTAAATAAGAGCCAAGAAGTGGATAGGAAATGAGGTGTAAAATTATCCAAGTCAGTGATCTTATTCACGTTAGGCGGTCAAGCTTAGGGTTCGGCTTAACCTAAGCGACTTTTAGCGATTTCACACGGTCACCTGCATGCCTTAAGGTTAAGTAGACCTTGAGATATCTCAATGGACTTAGAGTAAAATAGACTTTTCTGCTCATGCTTGACTTGTGCTGCACCTTAAGCACTGCCGCTTTACCCTAAGCATGACCTTAAGCAGAGTCTCAATCAAATTTCGGCTAGTTTGCTCTTTCAAGGCTTGATTTCTTTAACTTTCCTCCATGCTTAAAGAACTTCAAATCTCTTCAAATTATTTCCTATTGCACTCATTGATCTTCGATTTGCCACAAAATCCTATCAAAAACAACAAAATTACGAAAATCAAATATAAAGTATCTAAAGTTAACAAATAAGCTAAAATAAAGCTAAAAACATAAAATATACTAAAATATAAGGGCAAAATGGATGCAAAACTACCTTAAAATGCCTATATGAAATGAGTGTAACAAATTCCCCCAAACTCAAACATTTGCTTGTCCTCAAGCAAATTAAAACAATTAATACAATTTGGGGTACCTTACCTTAAATTTATGAAAATTACTTATCCAAACTCTCAAGCTTACTTTTAGCCACCAACAAACCATATACCCACTTTCAAGATGCAAAGAATTCAATCCTTACCAAAGTTATCACCGCTTAGCCTTGGGTCAATTATCCATATCATCAAGCCCAAACCGATCAATCACAAAGAATAATCATGCCTAAATAGACTATAGGGTAATCCATAAACTAAAGCGTCTCAAATAATGATGGAAGTGAATGAATATATTAGTGATATCACAATCCCATAGGCAATTCTCCTATTCCAATCTCCACTAATGTAGCAAAACACTATCAAAAGATCAAAAGGACTTTCAAGGGTTGTAATGGGGCTAAGGGGGTGATAATGTGGCTAACAAGGAAAGGATAAAGGTAACAAAATATGAGAATAATCAAATTATTAAAAGATCAAGACACACAAAAATTTTTTTTTT
The DNA here is from genome assembly GCF_030052815.1 of Hevea brasiliensis. Taxonomy (NCBI): domain Eukaryota; kingdom Viridiplantae; phylum Streptophyta; class Magnoliopsida; order Malpighiales; family Euphorbiaceae; genus Hevea; species Hevea brasiliensis. Next base: position 40,775,818 of record NC_079500.1, on the reverse strand, counting down.
TTCTCTTTTTTTTTTTTTGAATCAAATGGGGGAAGGAACTTTACAACTATTCACCAATGCTAGCATATAATTTTGAAGCTTTTAGAGGGACTACATAAATAACATTGACTTTGAATTATAATTGTCCCTTTCAATTCACCCCCAAACTCATTTCTTTGTGTACTTGGGTGGTGAATTACTTTACATACCATAATTGAATTTGCTAGCTTTTTTACTTTAGCCACTTCTCCCAACTAATTGTTATATATATATTTTTTTTTATTTTTTTTTTATGTGTATCTATCACTCAAAGAATTATTCTCATGGAGGGTAGGTAAGTGTTTGAGTTTATGGCTAGGTAGTAATGTGGGTTCCAAAGGAATAAGAGGGATAAATGTTGGCTCAAATTGGTTCCAAAGGGAAATTTTTAAGTGAGGTTGGCTAAGGCTAAAATATGGGTTTAAAATTCAAAGAATGCCTAGATCATTTCTTTTTCAAGTGCATGCTATGATTTCGCCTTGAAAGGTTTAGAAAGATTGTTCTAGGATTGGTGAGACATCAATTAGCTACTTCTCACCCTAGAGTTTTCTCTAAGCACTCAAAGTCAATGCAATTGATTGGGTGGCCCTTGGCTAAGAAGATATAAACTAAAGCAAGAATCTAATAACTTTGCACCTATCTAGAACTTTCAATCCATCAAACCCTTCTAAAAGTAAGCTCAATTGCTCTTCAAAGCAATTCTCAATCCTCTAAGGACAAGGTAAAAAAAAAAAAAATTATTTTTTATGATATGCATGATCCTAAAATGAATGCACAAATCAAATTAAAACTAAGTGTAATCTATATGAAAACTATATGCAAATGTATGTGTATGAGTATAGACATGTGTGTGGTTTATGTATAAGTGTATGAATTATCTATATATGGATGAATGAAATGCAATAAATGAATGAATGAATGTTTTAAAGAAAATTTTGAAAATTTTGCAAAAATTTTGCCCTCACCCCCAAACTCAAATGAAACATTGTCCTCAATGTTTAAAATGAATGCAAAGATGGGCAAAATTGTGTGAATTACTCAATTATTGAAATTTATACAATTGGGGATTAAATCAATATAAGCTCAAGAATTCCAAAATTAGCTCAAAATGATATTAACAATGAAGCTTTAGAGAGAAAAATGTGAAAAAGTATCCCAAATGTATGAATTTACACTGCTTAAGATGTTGCTTTACCTGTTGCGTAGGGTAAAGCGAAAGCATAAGCATTAGCAACATACCATAAGCATAAATAGTAAAAGGGTAAGCTGTTACCTCCAAATGATGTGAAACAGATGCGGCTCAAAGGAAATTGTGCAACTCATCAATATCAACAAAATTAGGATTGAAGAAAAAGATAAAGTGCAAAAATAATGTGCAAGAAGATGAAAAAGTGTAAAGAAATAAAATCTAACAGTTAAATCAAGAATTAAATCAAAAAGCATTCACAAAAAAACTATGTCCATAGCAGAAGATAAGATAAAATAAAATAAACTAAAGGAAAGAAGTGCAAGTATAATTATAAAAACTAATTACCAAAGTATTACAACTATTACTAAAGTTTGAAAATTAAAAAAAACAGATTACAAAATAAACCTAACACGTAATGAATTGAAAAACTAGTCTTATTCACTTTCGCAATCGCACTAAAACTAATACTAAATTGCTGCTACTGTTCAAGCTTTCTTTGTCAAGGCTTTCTTCTTTGCATCGAGTCCGCCGAGTTCTGCAGTAGTTTCATTGTGATCTGAAGCTTGACGGTTTCCAAATTTTACGTGAGGTCTTTCATTTCTTGAAGCATGTCTTGGCCCCAATGATATAAATTGTTATAAGATTGGGCCAATTTGTTGTGGCGAGGTTTTATAAAAATGGCGGAAGTTTTGGGCTTTTTAAAATGTGGGGCGTAATCTGGTAATTTGGGCCATGCTTGGGGTTAAGCATAAGGTTCGTGAGAATTTGCTTAAGACTTTGCTTAATAAGCAACATCATCAGCAAGTTTCGGCAGGTTTTGGGAAAAATTGTGGTTTTGCTTACCAAAAACAGTCCAAATGCTATGGAATGCTGTCATGACCCTTAGCAATTACCAAATACACACAAACACCATAAATTTGAGGAATTTAAGCTCATCATCTCTTAGAACTCATCAAACACTATATATTTTCATTTAGCTTATGCAAGCATTTTTCAATTTAGGCATCAATTTTGACTACCTTTGTGCACACTTAATGAAATGGTCTCCTTTCTCTACTTATACCAAAGGTACATTTCAACAGCATTTGAGACAAGTTCCAATCATTCAAGAATTGCAGAAAAGACATAGAAATTGACCTTTTAAGCAGCATGAGCGAGTAGCATAAGCGATGGCAAAATCTGCGATTTCAAAAACTAGCAGCAATTCAAACAAAAACATGCAAATTCCTATCAGACTACAAAATTATATATACACTAAAAGGTGAAACTCAACAAACACTATTTTTGCACTTCAATAAAGCTCACATCAGTCCTAAATATCAAAATTGATCCTCATCCAAGTTGTATTTCACAGAATTTACACAAGACACAAAATTAAACATGTGCTATCAAGTAGATTGCAATATCAGCAATTTAGCACAAGTTTAAAGGTGTTACTGTTCACAGGTACTGCATAAAGTGCAGAATTTTGCTTTACACTTGTTCCTTCTCAATTCTTCATTTTTGCTACAAGTGTTAATTTGCCCAATCTTCATGAATGACCTACAAAAGATAAACAAATGTCACTTTTGAGTTTAATGAGGGTGAAAACGAAAATGAAAAGAAATGGAAAATTAATAAACTATAAAAGGATACGCTTGGGTTGACTCCCAAGAAGAGCTTATTTAAGGTCATTAGCTTGACCCCTACAAATATGCTAATCAAAAAGTGGCTTCCTTCAATAATAATTATCATATAATATGACATATGGGTCTTGATGAAAAGTGCCCTAAAGAGTGTCAAGATTTGAAGCAAATTAGCATTTAGCATGAAAAACACTTTGATATTAATCACATTCGTGGGTATAAGAAAGCTTAAGCTCATGTAGGATATAAAATGATGAAGGAGGTATCCATGAGAGAAAATGGTCTTCTGGTGGTGTATGTGAAAGATCCATCAATGACCTCAAGTTAATGGTTTTATCAATTTCCTCAACCACCAACTTCTTTTCTAACTCATTTCCATATAAGCCCTCTTCTAATGACTCTCTAAGGATAAAAGAGTTGTTTCCTTCAACTTTAAGTTCTATTTCTTCTTCAAGTAACTCATTTTCTTGTGGAAACTCTATTGGTAACTCATCTTCAAAGGATTTTTCTTTTTCTGATTGAGGCTCCACTTCTTCTGTGATTCAAATTCCCATGAAGCATTATCATAGTTTAACCCATTGTCCCCGGCTTGAGTATTTGGTTCCTCCTCATAAACTCCATTCATCATCTTAATTGATAGCTCATTTTTTTCATTGATGTTTCAAGATCATCCAATTTAGCTACCATCTCTTTAAGTTT